>NW_028141956.1:26122329-26792329 GCF_025532165.1 Camponotus vicinus
CATAAAAAATAGTTTAACAGTGTTGACGTTACATCTACATTTTTAAACAAATATCATTTATTATTATGTTATTTTATATAATCATAAAGAGAGATAGATTCATTGATTATTCTCTGCCAATTAGTCGTTCGTTAAAGCATTTAGTTTAGTTCAGCTTTTTTCTCATTTTGCTTTGAATTTCGAGAGGAAAAAGCCAGGATTGCTTTTATAAAAATCAAAGAGAATTATAAAGATATGGATTTTTGAGTGATGGCGGCGTTGAATTTCACTGGCATTAAGGATATATTTGTTGGTAAGTCAGTAATACAATCGTTATCCGATATATAATCACAGTACTCGTTTTCAATCAAGATGCGATGTAACTATTACGCTATAATAAACTTAACTGTCAGATATAAATTTGCCGCCGGCTGGTTTAATCAGGCAAAAATATTATTTGAGAGACGTATCACTGCGCGTATTGCGCTCCAATATATATATATATATATATTTTTTTTTTTTTTTTTTTTTTCTAGACATCTCTTCGTTATAACAACGCCTGGACAAGAGAGATACGATATCACATTTTTCATCACATTTTTGCGAAGCTCGTTATCCGATTAATCGAAGCTAATTTTCACGCTTCGCCAAGAAACGTATTTTTACAATTATATAAAGATATTCTGTAAGCAATTAATGCATTTCTGCATTAAAAATAGTATAAAAATAAATATATATGCGTATTATAATATTGTATAATATATAAGAGATATAATATAACATAATTATTTATAAATATAATAATACGCATATGCACAAAATATGTGTAAATTCTACTCTCTAAAATATGTAATTTTTATTTTATTTCTTTGCAAAATATTTTACACGAGAAACATTCATTTAGATCCATTACAAAAATATACATTTGTGTTTTTTATCCACTCTACACTTTTTTTCACAAATATACTTTTTCTCTCTCTTTCTCTATCTCAATATTTTTCTTAAATATCAACCTAACAAGAGAGAGAGAGGGAGTGTAGTTATAAAATAGCATTATTCTGAGGATGATACGCTTCATATCTCCCGTAAGCGAGCTCGCAAGCAATGTGCCGTTAGAAACTTCGAGCGGTAGCACGTGCAAGAAGGCAGAAACATTTGCCAGCGGATGTCGCGCGTTTTCCGCTTCGCAAACATTTGCGCTCCTCGAGACGACGGTGCGCCCTTGTTTTACGTCCTTATGAAATTAGTGCTATCAAATCATTGCCAGTAAAACTCCAGTCGCTTGTGCGCTGCTTGCGCGCGGTTGCAGTCGGTTGTGCGGAATCGTTGACCATTTCTCGTTTATCGTCTTCCGTGCGCATGTAAATGCACGCGCTCGCGCGATGCATACGCGAATGCCGCATAGGGTGTCTACCCCTATATACGCGTTCTTGTATGCACCGTGTATGCATTATACGCAGTCGGATCGTGCGCCCTCGATATACTGCACGCTCGAGATGCTACGTAGACGTGGTAAGTGGTTACGGTTGAATTCGATGCATAGAGCCATGGATATTACAGCTCAATAACGGTATGTAACATTCCGGACGGCGTCGGTCGCTTGTAAAATCTCCTCCCGGATCACCATCGGATCGAACGTGCGAAATTTTTCTTCTCCCAAAGGTCGAGATGTACAAAGACGACTCGTACTTGTGTGAGATCCTTTCCGCGGCTTACGTGACGGAAATTTTGGTGACTCAATCGCGATTCCACCTCCGGAGATGAAAGATCTCGCGCTGCCGATGCTCTTCGTGAAACGAGACGAATCGACACGCGTGCGTGAAAAAATTCCCATAACGATGGGATCGCGAACTCGATATGTCACGCCCGGTACGTGAAGCGCTACGCAAATCTTGAGTACGTTCGTACTTGAAGAGCAAATTTCTCCATGCGGTGCATTCGCATTAATGTCGCCCTCTTAGTATCCCGTCTGGGATTACTCCTCCTCCGCGCTCGCGTGTCGAAAAATGGAGGGGACGCATTTTTTCGTAAAATTTAAAATCTCCGACCTCCCGTGCGCTTTTTCACGAGCAACGTGCTCGGAATATTTAAGTGTGACTTATGCGTACGTATGACTCCCTGTTTCGCGTTCCCGGCTGCGAGACTCTCGTCCTTTCGGCGAGCGCGTAATGTGAAATACACTCGCATATGCATCGTATGCAGCGTATGCACCGCGTATGGCCGCGTATCGCGCGTTCTCTCGGTATGCCACACTAGACACGCACGGCTGGTATGCGGACGTGGAAAATAGTTACTGCAAATTCACAGTGCACAGCCGTTGCGCGCCCTATCCATCCTCTTGCTCGCCGCATCCGGCGAAAATTCTGCGAGAGAGGATGCGACAGACGCGACCATCAACGATGCGAGTCGGCATGGATAACGGCTATCGTTATTTTGTTCGGGGATCGAACAAAAACTATTTTAGAACTAAACTGCCGCAGCGCATCGCACCGGGATCTGGACGCGGTTTGCTCTCGTTCCTCGAGGCTCTTGGCTGCGAGCCCATTATCCGCATTTGCGTGAAGATTATCCGCCCACCGTTGCATTGTGCGCTTCCGCCGCATCACTTAGCGCACGCGAGGAATGCGGGAAATGGTTACCGCGAATTCTGCGCGGTCGTCCTTTCGCTTGTATGCCGTTCTCACGTCCGCACGATGCAACGTGCAGCACACAATTGTCCTCCTTGTGTCGACGCGGACACGCCTTTGGGATCCGGGTCACCCGTATCCATGGGATGAAGAAATATTTGCGGAAACATTTTGGCATTGAATATAGCGTCGCCATCGCCGTCGCTGTTGTCGTGTAATCCCGTCTAAAATAAATGCAATTAAAAAGAAACGTGACCATTTTACATTGAAATTATGCAGAAATTAAATCATCACCTCTCCATTCTTGTCTTAGTTTTCGATCAAGGATGCTGGACAAATTTTCGATACTTTTAAATTAATTAATATTCTTAACGTTACATATAACTGAGAAATTTTTGGATATGAATTTTCTATTTTATGTCGAAAAGAATAATTTTGATGAATGAGATGAAAAGGTGAATGCTTGATTAAATAATATATCTTTTTTTCAATGAAAGGAATTTTAGTTTTCTAGTATTGTCAACTATTAGATAAAATTTAAATTAATTTTACACGAAAATTAATATTTATAGTTAAATAAAATAGTTAAACTGTTACAATATATAAACACAGATTGTAAAAATCTTACTTATCATTTAGAAAATTTTTCTCGGTCGATCATCTCTGCGATTTTCTCGTGTTTTCTATTTTTCTACGAGGAAGAAAGGAACATATTTCGCAGCGATTTTAGCGCAGACATTTCTGCTGTCATATGGCAGCTCGAAAGGAAACATGTAGGTACGTGCGAATTCATAGAATTCGTAACATCCTCCCCCCCTTTCTTTGTCGTTTTTTCCTTTTTTTATTTGTTCCTTCTCTTGTCCCGATTTTCCAATATATCGTGTTTCACGAGTACGACGAGAGTTTCTTTTCTGTACTTGGCTAACGTTGCAACGAAATCAACCGCGTTACCTACGAATTGTTCCTGTATCTATCTCTTCCTCTTTCTCGCAACCATACGCTTCTGAGAAAGTTTAGTTTATATAACCCACATATCCCAATCGAAAGAGATTCCGGAAAAACGCTGCGAGTAACAAAGTTATCAGATGCGATGCTCCAATGAACAAGAAAAACTCTACCACAATTTGTAAACAACAAGATATACAACTGTCCATATAATAATATTTTACCTAAAGTATATTAGTTTATTTTATTGTATGAAGAAAAAAATATTCTTCTCTTAATGCATGATAGTCTTCTTAAATCTTAACTTTAACGTTACAATCACATCGAACAATTCGAGAGGAGGGAAAGCAGTCGCAATGTTTCCTTTTGAATCGTTGTGAATGTTTGAATTGTGCGATTTGGAAGCGTGGGAACGGCCAGAAGCTCTTCCGTACATCTTTGCACTCGATATCTATAAAAGCTTCATTTGCATCTCGAGCTACGGAAATGTTAAATGTGACGGTAAACGATGTGCTCGTCAAAGTCCAACGATCGATCCCTAAGCGTTCATGGCAACCGGCAATCTCGGCGATGGGGCATATAAAGCTCACGCGAGACACGGTAACATTGTATCTAATATTAAGGCAATAAACTCGCGTCCGTCTCTCTCGCGCATCGCCTATCTCGTAAAACAGGCATATATCTGTACTGCCAATAACCCGTCGCGATATAGGAAGGCAGGCGTCTCGTCTATCAGAACGTCGTCCGTATTGGAATTCGCTGGAGTGCCTTTCGAGCGCCGATGATTTTTCTAAACGTCGATAACAAACGCGCCCACTCATTGGCGTGTAATTTATTGACGCCCCGCATTGCGACCGAGAGTACATCGCGGTGAGGGGGCGAGTTAGGGGAAGATGGGGAGGAGGAGGACGCAACTTATTATACTCGTAGATGCCGCATACATCAATGCCGCAATATCCCTACAATAACAGCGTGCAGGAAATTTTTGTTCTACGAGTGCTTTTGTATCGATTATTTCCTCGCGTTTACATACGATGTAATCGTCCGCGCGACAATGTATTTCACATAATGCGAGCGATAGACGGATACATGGCACGAACGGAGGGAATTACTGACGCGCGTCGAACGATGAAATAGACCGACAGTTTTATACCAAGATAAAAATATCAGGTGCGCACGTCTCAGCATTGGAAAAGCCGCCAAGTCCGCGCGAACGGTAGAATGAGATCGTTCCAGTCGGCTCATTGTATCGGAGAGAGGAAATTACGTTTCCTCGTGCGCTCGCGGGGATGCACAGCCGGCGGAAAACGAGAAGTTGAGGGAAAATGCATGCGGCGCGTGTAATAACGTTGTAGGCGCGTAACACGCCGTTCGCGATCGATCTCTGCCGAGCCGCTGCCATGGTCGAATCTTATGGACCGGCGGGCTGGCACGATTTTCTGAATTTCCACGGGCATTTTCTCGCATTTCCTTCAAGCCAGCCAGCGAAGCTTTTCCTGCGCCAGCAAGTTTTCAGCCCTCGGCTCGTGTGAGCTCGCATGCAGGGATTCGGGTCAGCCGCAGCCCGGCCTGGCGCTCATGTAGCAGCCTGATTCCACTTCTCTCTCAGATTCAGCCTCCTCCTCCTCCTTTTCTCTCTTTTCCCATTGCCACCTTCTCTATACCGCTAATATTTGAACACAATTAATCCGGGCTTATGGCCGCCGCTCTATTCGTGCTCAACTGGCTACGGTATCGAAAACATGGCGGATCGCAATGAACGAAAATCCTTTTCGCGCAATCTAAATTTTACGCTCGGCGATTATTCGAATAGTCAAACATCAGAGTCGTGGAGATTGTTACGTTCTAGCGAAACTGTCGTCTACCATCCGATCGTAGTTACATCCGCGTTATTCCGATCGGAAAATAGGATTATTGTTCCGATGCGATTCCATATGATGGAGGGGGGGTGGGATCTATGTTAAAAATTTATTAAATCCGCTGAATTATGATGGTCTATAAGTAGTGGCTATTAATTGCCATATCTGTCGATACGTGTGGCATTGTTTGATAGAGTAGAATCAATATTATTAACAGTCAATGAATTAATTCGCCCAATAGCGTAACTGGACGCTGATAATGAGATTTATCAGCCGATTACTTCCAAAAGCTATGCACACGAACATGTTTCGAAGCTTTGAATAATTGAATAACTGCGAAAATCGATTAATTAATGTCAGTGTTATTTGTCTCATTTTCACTTGTCGTAATGATAAATGTTTTCAGAAAAATATGAGACTTTTTTACGATATTACGCTATCGATGCAAAATAAACTTGTGGTTTTGAACGAATTTTAACTCGATAAGACGGCCAAAATAAAATTGTCGAAATATTTGACTGTAAATGTGATGCGCGCACGTCGTTCTGGAAATATTATTTAGAAATTATTTCAACAATGCGCGAATTACCGCTGTGGCTATTTATTATAACGGTAAATGTTAAGCGTATAATTCAGCAAATCAGTTAATTAATACTACAAATTATCACAGTTTTTATTTAACGTAACGGAAAATATTTTCCGGGTAGCAAGACTGGGGCTTTTACCCTTTGCGATTGAAAGGGAATGCGAAATTATCGGAGAAGAAAACGTCAAAGAAATTTTCGCATGTTAGTTACTCAGTGCAATTGATCGATTCTTCAATGAATTGCAATACGCGACTGCGTTTTATCGTATATGCACTTTTGTGCGACAACGTGCGTCGCGTGATGAAACGGCGAAAATATTTGAATGTGAATATCGAGAGTAGGCGTGTGTGGTCCCGAAAATATAATACGGAAACTATTTCAGCAACGCGAAGGCTATCGGCGCCATCACATGTGCGTTTTATTCGTTATGTAAATCGATGCAAAATAATGCCGCCGTATTGCCGTCGCAGTTCGACGCGAATGTACGCGCATGTACGCGTACACAATTTCTACGCCTACCGTAGGTGGGCAGGAACGAACAACCTCGACCAGATGGACCTAGTTAAGACACATTTATCACCCTGTGAACAGCACCGGACAGCAGCAGTTGAGTAAAAAAAACAATCTTGTCAGGCATCAACGTCGTTTAGCATTTTCAGAGGACGGATAATACGACCTTATGTGAACACGAGCTTGAACAAAGGGAAGATGTCAGTCTCGGAGGTCTGTTTTTAAATAGAGTAATTTTAGTAAATGTTACAGGACGGTTTATTCTCTTCAACTCACGCAATATAACGTGTTTGGCATAAAGACAAAATTAATGTGTGTGTATGTTCTTTTGCAATCTGAATTATTTTTATTTAATTTTGTTCGTTGCTATCCCTTTAAAGCGGAAATTTTCGAAAAGCGTAAATAATACTGACGACAAATTGATGCGCGCGATAATTGTTATGATGCATAATAAGATGCGTGTGACGAACTCAATATTTTTCAACGTTTACGTGCGCGGAATCGTAAATGGAGGAATTTAAATACGAAAAGTTTGTATAATTTTGCAAATTTGGATTTAGCGTTTAAAATTTTCATATGAATAACAAGCTTAAAGTATCTTGCAATTTTTATAGCGAAAAATGTGTGCCCTGCACAGTGAATTTCTTTTTTATTTAAATTTATTTAGAGTATATTTTTATAAAAATGAATTCGTTGCCTTGATTCTTTACAAATTTATACAAATTCTTTTGTCGCGAATATCGTAGCATCCGTAATCAGTAAGTCGTAGAAAGCTCGGCATCATTCTTTTAATCTTCATTTGATATTAAAGAGGAACGAAACATTAAGAAGTATATTCACCGGGACCTTCTTCTCTTTCTCTTTTGTTAGCGCAAACCAAAAGTTTTCATCGAGTTACCGGGAAAAGGAGCAGACCGAGAGTATCAAAGTTATCACGTGTTCCACATACGAAATAAATGTTAATAGAGGGATAGGCAGAGTTGGCTTCTATAGTCCGCCTACGCTCTCTTTTCCTCCAATTTCCAAGATCCGCTCTTTTCCCTTCTGTCATTCTCGCCTCGGGGATAAGCAAGCGTTTCGAAAGAGCGAGAGAAGTCTGCAATCAGAGGGGTTTTTCTTATTGTTAGAGGTTTCGGCGATTCTTCCGTTTACCACTGACTCCCCTCTTATCCCGGCGGCATTATTCCCCTGCGCGTTCGTTCTTACCGCGAGAGCGTGGCTGCGGAAATCGTGAGTGCCCGGGAAACGCGCACCTCCTTGTCCCATCGCGTTATCTGATGGTTCGTGTTAAATCGCCCATTACCCAATTGCCTCGACGCGTATACACGCCGAATAGACGCCGCGGCGCATTTGTATTGTGGATATAAAGGCACCTGATCTGACGGTGCTAGATCCGCCATTCGATCGGTACGCGTTGTGCATGTGCATACAAATGCACAAGTGGGCGTACGAGCATACGTGTGCGCACCTGTGTATGCGAGACTCGATCGAGTCTCCGCTTTTGCCTTACTGCCGCTAATGCCATCCGTAGCGAACGACCTCCCTCACGTCCCGAACGTCCCGAACGTGCCTCCTGTTAAGCTGCGATCCGCGTGTACGTGTATACGCTGGTTCGACTACTGTCTTGCGTTTCTCTCTCTCTCTCTCTTTCTCTATCTATCCATCTCTCTGTCTCTCTCTTTCTCCCGGATCGCTTTTTATCCGACTCTCTCGCCTACGTTCGTACATTACAGCGCACGGATTCCACCGATTCGGCCATATCGCCCTTTCCTGCGCCACTTTGACGTCGTAAATTGAACTCTTTTTTGCCACTTTTTCTCTCTCGCCCTCCCTCCCGCCCCATGTACTATCTTACAAGCGAGTGAATCGTTGCGATTCTTTCCGATGCGAGTTTTCTGGATTACATGCGCAAGACCTCGCGGCTTCGAATGCATTTCACCGACGAGTAGTGAGAGACGCGCGCGATATATGCTGCACGCTGCTGGTTGTAATTAATTCTTAAATGGAAAAGCAAAATACATTCCCTGTAGGGAATGAATGAACAACAGATATCTCGCGAATGCACGCATCGGAATACATTGTCATTCTTTCGGGATTCATTCATCAGCCGATAAATGTAATTAATCGCTATAATCTTTATTTGTCCGAACGTAATTAGCCGATAATCTTTATTTACAATACAAGTGAGATATTACATTACACGTGGCTATAATATTCAATATTATTATTATATTTACTCGAAAGAAGAAGTTATTAAAATAAATTATGAATATGTAAATGCATAATAGTCAGGCAGTAATTTATGCGAGATATAATTATTATATATATATATATATATATATATATATATATATATATATATATATATATGAGATTAATAAAATAATATTAAAGTTTTTGAAAAAAGACATTTTCGAAAGGTATTACATTATGTATTATTTAATAAAGAGAGTACAAAGGCCACGAATATATAGTTTTCATATATTATATTTTTGCATATTTATTCGCAAAGTTACGTAGCTGCGAATATCACTCTCTCTCTTTTCTCTATGCCGCGTTCATCTACAATGAAATTATGACACGGACCCATGATTATGGAAATTTCACAGAGGTACGCTACTATATTAAGCTTTACGCATCACTCCGTGACGTCATTGTTCGATACGTACACAGAGGAATATAAAAAGAGACGGCGAATCGATATACATAACATCCCGCGCTCCCTTCGACGTATTGTTGAAAACGCAAAGCCGGATACTCCGGTTCAAAGTTGTAATATAAAACATTTTTCGGATATTGGACGGCTAGATTGGCACAGGAATGTCGGCCATTGGATCGAATGAAACGATTTCAGAAGTTCAAAATGCTTGACATATTGTGTGTACGCTTGACAAACAATGCGAGGACGTGCTATGCGGTAAAACAAATGGGCGATTTAATGTCTCGACAGTGATGCGATATTCGCCGTACTTCCGCAAATAGGATAAATGTGTCGCGACATAGTCGTTAATAAAGCGCGGCAACTCGAAAACTCCACATGGCGCGCGTTCCTCGCCATTTATTTTTTAACATACCGCGCGTACGGAATTTTTAATAGCCGGATATCAATCCGCACGACTCCGCGTTTCGTCCGTCCCGCAGCTGCTCATATTGCCTCGCGCAGAAATTTCCGTCGGTCGATGTACCGGGGAGAATCGAGACAAATAAAGCGGTAACGGAAGTAGGTGCAGTGTATGATATTGCTCCGAGCAGAACGCCGTTATTAGTCTCGATGACAAATCGTTGTTTACTGGTTGGCTCAGTCCGAAGGAGGCACTCAACTCTCCGTCCCTTTCACGAAAAGCCAGGGCGTCACTTATCATTTTCAAGAGTTTGCGCTCCGTCGAATCGCTCCGATAATGTTTTCACGAAAAAAGTAATATGTAGACTTCCTCGGGAAAATATTTTGGCGAGATTTGTCTATGTCACTAGGCGCAAAAAGGTATTAGATATTAAAAGCGATAATCGACGTTATTTATATTAACATGTTCATTTTTTTTATTTAAATCATTGTTGAAGCAGATGCTTTTGTCTTAAAGAGTATGTTTGATTATCTTTTTCTTAATTTCTAATCGTGAATCAACTAAATCAGAAACTTCAAGACATGTTAATTATGCAATATCATAGTTAATCATCGTAAGTATCGCGATAGCTTTTATTCTTCTTGGTCGAAAGCGCTGGAAGATGTGAAACGTAATGTTCAGCATTCCGAGAAGTTTTCACTTGATTAAAGCCAGTTAAGGACCCGTCCTAGTGCGAAGCCCGGTTCTAAAGGTTGCAACAGCTCGAGTATATCTCGGCAAAGAGTAGCTAGCAACTCGTCACAAACACCACGCCGTTCTCCCGACGTTATTCAGGTCGAATTTAATATACGCTCATTATTCAAAATTAGCTCGACTTTCGTCAAGTTCCGCTGCTTCAAGCAGCCGTAGGATACGGCGTAGCTCGTTATTCGGAACGAAACACGTATCGTTAAAATGAAAAAGCTTACAGGAAGAGCTCAAGACGAGAACTCGGGTGCGAAAATTAAGCGTACGGTAAGTCGCTTATAGCATTTGTCATTAATACCTAAAGAGTATCCGAGTAAATTGGCTAGCAAAATCGTTGGTTTGTTCTTCGCGAGCTTCGATTCATCGAAAATGATATTTAATAACGTGTGTTTTCCATAATTTCGTTAACCCGCGTTACGCGTTCATTAATCGTGGCGAGCAGTTATGTCGAAATAATGAGATTTGTATTATCATCGCGATGCTGCAATTATAGTTAAAGTCTGATCGCGTATCGATCTCGATTACGTATCATTAATACCGTGTTCGGAAATTCCTCCCACGTTACGGTTAATTCAACTACGTCCCCATTTCGTATTTCCAAGTGATGGTAATTTGCTGCGTCGCGACGGCACGTAGATACCTTTTTCTTATCTTCTCACCGATGTCGCGAGAGCGCGCAGAAAAATTGAATTTAACGAAAATCGGTGCACACAAAATAGCTCCGAACGATGGGGCGTTCCGATCTAACATCACATTAGCATGCGCGGTGGGCATTTTAACCGGTCGCGCGAGAATACTCGGCGTATTCTCCGATTATTTGCCAGGGGCTGTGTACCCCCGCACGTACATTGGGGCTGCTTGATATTGGCTATGCAGAAAACGTGCCCCCGAGGCAGGGCCACGCCGGAGTTAATGCGATCAGCACGCGAAGTAGCATCTTCAAGGACGGACCTACCGATCGTCGTTGGTCACGCTTCGGCGCACATTACGTTAAATAGGACGATACTCCCTCTGACTTAGGATCCAATTAAAGATCTATTTCGCGGAGAGAATTCTAGCGCGTTCCCGTGGAATTGTAAAACGTTTTTCGATTGCAGTGCAATCCACGTGCGATATCGTTAACTCGATGCACTTGCCGTCTAATTCGTATACCATTTAAATCTAAACGCGTAAAATGAGAAAACTTGCTGTGCATAAGAATACAAGTTGCAAGAAGTTTTGTAGAAGAAACTATATGCGCGTGTCATTGAGGTTTTTTCAGGTAAAATACAATATTCACGATTATATGAATGGCCCAGATGCCAAGTAGAATCTGTCTAAACTCGATTTCGAGTTGTTAATAGACTTAAAATAAGTGTAAGCAATTATCATTAATCAGTATAACTATACTGAAATTGCCTATTTTCAAAATCAATCAAACCTACAATTAACCTGGTTGAATTATTTATAAGTGTACTTGTGGTAAAACTGAACGCAATTCATTTATCAAACTTTTTGTTTTTCAAACTTGTACTACTTGGCATTTAAGTCACTCGTATATATCGCTTTTTGATATTGAAGATGTATTACGTTTAATATTCACCATAATATCGAAGAGATGTATCGTAGAAATTGTTATTTTTTGAAATTGTTATGTCTATATCAGCAATATCAAATAATTACAAAGATATTACTGCGAAAAATGAAATGCTCAAACTCTCGTTTCACATCGAGGTACATAAATAGGTGATGTGAAATCTTATTTATTGTATTTACAGAGCGACGGAATTATCCGCGAGATATCGTGTTAAAATTACTTCATGCTCCGCGGTCACGGAACAAGATTAACAAGAGTCTCAGACTCGCCGTACATAACACTAAGACTAAGACTTCTTGACACGCCACGTCGCATCCTTGAGAGATTAATCTGAAATCGCCGGTACATCTCACGCGCGTATGAGATGAAGGAAAAAGAAATCGCAACAAGAAATTACTAGCACTCTGAGAATCTAAGAGATTATGACGTCGACTGATGGAAAGATAGCAGAGAGGGGAATTTTATCGGCGATCAATCGGCTATATAGGATTATCCCTTGCGTGCGGCTCAGCGTACACGCGTATGTGTGCATTGATACGTATGTGCGTGTGCACACATCGGAGCCTAATCCAGTTGGGGTCAGGCGGGATAGTTTGCTAGCGCACACAGGCGTGTTGCGTATGCATGTCCGCCCTGACTATGCGTAGGTAGGTAGATGTATGCAGTTGACAGGGCCAACAATGCGGAGCAGACTCCTCGCCGCAGCGTATATCGCATAAAATGTTTTCGCGCTCTAGCTCGTCATAGCACTTTGACACCGGGGGCTTTCCATTGATACGCCCGTTCCCTGTCATCATCGGTTTTCCACGATCATTAATTCGGACGGATGTTAACGCCGTGTGCGAGCGTTTTGTAATTTGAAGCTTTTGTAACGAGATGAAATACGCGCAGACGGTACAAAATTTACGCTGATGCAGCAAGCGCTGCGATGTACGCGCGATCTCGTCAGAACGATAACAATTTTTTATTGGTCGAGATAAAGATAGTCGTCACGAGATAGAAGAATGACAGTTTCTTATTTGCTATTTTTGTGCCATAAAAGAGATTATTAACGTTCAATCACGGTAGGACAGGAGTAAAGGTTGATATACGCTTGATTTGTTTGATCGGAGAACACGGAGTTGTCAGAAAACGAGTGGTAAGAAGGAGAATTGGGTTATACTCTAGCCGGAAGAAGATCGTGCTTGGACACCGAGACCAAGCTGAGTGGCTGCGAAATTTGATCCGCTTCTTCTCCTCGTCCTAAAAACATAATCAAACTTCATAGGTAAGGGATGCCGGGGGCAAGATACCGCCTCTATTTCTGTCCTGAAGCACCCTCTTTCTACACGAGCCTCTTTCATCTTATATCTAAGCAGCCTTACCCTTTTCGAAACGCGACAAGAGAGAGCATCCCACCCGGAGTCTCCTCTTCTCCCCGAGGCGTAAATTGGGACGTAAAAGATGACGTCGGAGCTCGACAACGTTATCTCGTGATAGAGAAACTTTTTATCTTCCTTCCCGTTTTCTCCTTCTCCTCTCGTTTGCTCCTTATACTTGCTCTCATCAGACGTAGTCTCATAACATTCGTTCCAACAAAGGAAATTGTTTCTTGCTACTCGACATCGCAGCGCTGCTCCGTCGGATAATGACGATGCTTCGCATTTATTAAGATTGGTATCTTTCTGTACTTTTGTATTGTGTCGTTAATTACCCAAGCCACAAATCCGTCGGGAGTCAAACTGATATTTCGTCTTTTTACTTTTCGCTAAATCAGGATAAATTTCACTTGCAAGCGTTTTGTAAACAACATTTGTCTTTCGCATGTTTTGCAAAATTTATATTACCTGCAGAAATATAATAGCGTCAAAGTTACCGCTCCTCTCTTAATCAAGCAAAAGTGCTAGGGTCCTGCCCTCTCGCAAATTAGCTGTAAATTAGCTCGTAAAAGAGACAGTAAAACGCGACAATATTATTCGGCAGTGGCGAAAAAAGATCTCCCGTTTCTCATTTCGCTTTACTTTACCATGTTATCTCTTATTATCGCTATAACGGGCAATACTCTCTTCTATGACAAAGAGATTCTTTTCATTCGACGCCTTTCCGCGCGTTCGAATATCCGCAGGAAGTTCCGAATGGATCTAGTCGACTGCTTTCAAGCCGCTGTTAACGTGAACCAGGTGTATCGGCCGCTTCTTCTTGGTACAAATGGATGTAAATTGCGGGAATGAAAAGGCGTTCCTATGTGAAAGCACTACCGCTTTGAAGGGTCTTTTCCTCTCGATCGAATAGGAGCTCCATCCAGTTTTCCTACGCTTGCGCATGTAATTCACGGGTGATACAAAACCCGCATCATCCTTCACGCGTGGGAGGACGATGAATGATGCAGAAAGATTTCATAATAAACAGTTCGATACGGACTACAAAACTCGACATTTTTTATTCTCAATGTGCTCTAATTCCTTCGTAAGTCTTCAGCATTACCTTTTGATTCAAATTTGCTAAATAATGAGTGATTCTGTCAAATGTATGGACCAAGTTATACAAGTCCAAAAATCTGAATAACCTTGAAAATAGACAGTTTCAGTATAGTTGTACTGGTTGATGATAAATCGCATTTTCTGTACTTTTACTAATAACTCGAAATCAAGTTTGGCTGGATCACTTGGCATCTGAGCCACTCAAATGATACTTGGCAAATTAAATTCCATTTACTTTTATATAAATGTACAATAGAAGAAAATAGAAGAAATTTACCGCGTTTATAGCTAACTTTTATCACACCGTCGCAAGAAAGGCTTCGATCGGCTTTGATTTATTCGTCCGACTTTGGCATTATTCGAATCTACGTATCTCAAAAGTCGGGCACATTGCTCAAATGTTAAAATCTTGCCGGTTCTCTTTTCTATGATAATCCACGTTACCTATAGAAAGAGAGGACTTTCGACGAATCAACGAAAACGATCTCCACATCGATGATCGAGAAAGGATCGAGTTTATTGCTCTTGAAATCCGCGATTTATTCAGGTTACCCAGGATATGTTCGGTCGCTCAAAGAGCGGGGATCTTCGGTACACAAAAGAATCGCTTCCTTATTTCGTAGAGCATTGCGTTCCGCGCTTATTCGACCGCGAGGTATTGTTCGATCTATCTTGAAGGGTCGCGTGGGGTTTTCCCTTGCGAAATATCGCTTCGGGGATTTTCTTAGACCGTAACTTCTGCACATGTGCATGCATTAAATATCGAAGTATGATACAATATAATAGCAAACACATAGTTATCTGATACGCAGCTACGTATTTTAAGAATATTTTCCCTAATTTCTCCTTTCATTTCCTCTGATTTAATTATCATTTTGAAATTACCTATGAACGAATACAAATTGTTTAGAGATACCTTATTCCATTATAATAAATTAACATAAAATAATTAACGTATAATAAATAAATTTATCATTAAACACTTCTTAATCTGTGATGCACATACACACACAAGCACGCACGCACATACATGTACATATATGTTTGTATAGATAAAAGATTAAAAATTTCTTGGGATATTTTAATTCCACGACTCGAGCCGCAAATGTTCGCGCAAGGTTGGGAGCTGTCGACAGTTATGAATATACGGTAGAAGTGGTGTTATTTTATTTCCATGAGAATATCTCGGCCAGAAATCCCATCGTGACGTGCCACGCTGCGCTGAGTCGAATCAGCGTGTCGGAAGCCAGACCGACCGAAGTAACACGGCGTTCTTTTGCCTCCCTTCTTCTCCCTAGCGGTTTCTCAGTAAGTTCTGACACGAGCATCGGACGAAGAAGCCGTAGACGTTTCGTGCGTTGAAGACAAAAAAGAATATCAGTTGGCTAAATTTCAGAGAAAATGATCCCTACACATCGTTTTGTGACGTAAAGCAAGGAAAAAGTTTAACTCGCTAAATATTTCAGACAATATGATTTTTATATTGTTTACGATTGTCTCAAGAAGTGCGAGTTTCTTATAGATATAGTCTTATAGATATGCTAAGTTTCTCAAAACCAAACATTTAAATTACTTTCTAAGCAATATAAAAGTTTATAAAATATAAGAAAATAAGAATTTTATAGATTGTACTTTATAGATATCTTTCGGAGTTTTGTGTCATATATACACAACCCCACACTCATTTAGTTATTTTAGAATTACATTAGTATTACAAACATCTATTAGAAATCTCGCGAAATTTAAAAAGATTAAAAAATATATGCGATTAATATTTGATTAATAATTAATATATAATTAATATTATATAGTATGTTAAATATATATTATTTTATGTTAAATATTTTATATTTTTTATTGAATTGAAATAGATTAAAATAAAGTAATTCTTACATTATTGAACCATAATAAGAATCTACATTTTTAGTGCAATTATGAAAATAAAATAAAAATTGTTTTGCTTGATGCTGTTGGCTGTGGATCGAATATTATATCGCGACATATAGTTTTGACGTCCTTGGTGCATGCGTACTCGATATATTCCTTCGTACACGTGATATATTATTTTCGCGTGGAAATCTCGACTAGAAACCCCATCGTGACGTAGCTGGACGGGAGCGAGTCGGGAGCGAGGCCAAACGAGAAATAAGACATGTTCTTCTTTCCTCTTCTCTTCTTCCCCAGCTTTGGGATGACTTCCTGACGCGAAATACTGGCATGACATAACTGTACTCCTGCATTCAAGTCCGCGAATACACTCGTAATCCGCGGATATACCGCAGTTGAATAAACACACATCGTCGATTTTCGTAAGAGTTATTCTCGTGCTGATTTTCGCCGATTGTTATACCTCACGTTACATTATAGTTTCCAATTTACCGTTGGATTCAATTTTATTTCACTCAGACATTATCGCGAGAAAACTCGATAATTCTGTATACTTATATAGCTATTATTGTTTAAATTTATATAGAAACGAACAGTTAATGAAACTTATACTAGAAATAGCGTTGGATTATTTTTACCTTCATATATATTTATTATAATAATAATAAATTATATTGATCATTTGCAAAATTCATTGCAAGAGGTGAGAAATTACATTAATAATTTATATAATGATAATTTGTTTTTTTTAGGAGAGTTTATTCATTATATTTATATTCAACATGAAAGGATGTATGTAGAAAGGAAAAAATTATATATAATTTATTTAAAAGATTATTTGATTTTAATTTTACATTTTATTCCATTAATTTTATTAATTTTTAATTTAGTCATATTACGTTAATTTATTGAATTTAAGTAGTTTAAATAAAAATATTATATATGAAAGATTTAGGTCATTTCATGGGACAGATACAAATATTTAGATCGTCCAAGAAAAACTTTAAAATATAGGGGGAAATAATAATTCGTCGTTTGCGCGAGAAATTGAAGTTTGATTTGTAATTAAGGACTCTATTTTTGGCGCGTGTTGATCTTGAGCGTTAACTTACACCACCGCCATGGAGACGTTGGGTACGTAGCTGCGTGCTCTACGACGGCAACACGCCAACTCCTTAAACAAACATAAGCTTTAAAGCGCAAGCTCGCTTAAACTTGGCGGGATAGAGTTTTGGCCCAGTTAGAACCGCGCCCGGACTTGCAAATTACGACTCTGAGACGCAATGTACGTTCGAAATGGACCAACGTTTCTCTCACTTCACGGTCGGTGCCTCGTCAGATTACGGCACCAGCAGGTACGTGGGCTACTCCGGACAGGGACTCCGTTTCTATATTGCTCATGGCATACGAATACGGCAATGTACACTTGTAATCTCAGTAGTGCACTCGACCGCTTGATAGTCCTTATATAGACGTCGTTAAACGTGCTTCCTAGTCGAATTTGAATATAACATTGCGATTATGTATCCGTCATGTCAACAAAGAAGAAAAATATGTAAAATTGATAAAACTCCAAGTTTTATGGCACGACACATTTAATTCATGCGACAGACTTTGTAAATGTATAAAACTTGAATAGTGTTTATTAAGAGTTGCTCTCCACGTCTTTTAGACATTTCAGTTTACTATCTTTAGTTTTACAATGATTATATGACGTGTGCTATATTATAATTTTAAAAATATTGCGGTAAATGTTTATACGAACGGCATGGATTATTTTTCTCTCTTTTGACATATATTGACATCCAACCTAACTTAACCCAAATCTATTTCTGATTTTAAATTGAATTTAAATTGAATTTAAATTTTTGGATTAGATTGGTTTTTTTTTGGAAAAGTGCAGAGAGAGAGGCGGTACTCCTTCCTTATGCCTTTATTTTATAATAAAGTAAAACTATAAATTACATGATTTGAAACTTTCTGTATAAAAGAAAATTTGAAATAAATGAATTCGATATACTTGCATATTTAAATCTCTAGGTAAACGTAAAGTTAATAATAATTATAAGTTTAATTATAAGTGCTTAATAATGATGAAAATCTTTCAAAAGATACTGAAAATTATGATTTTGAAAACATGTTAAAGTTAAAATCATTGGGACTAAATCTTCTTTTCTAAAATTGCAATTTTTACAATACTTCAAAATTGCGTATCTCAGGAACCAAAAGAAAGCACCACAAAATTCAAAATGTGTATTACTTAGAGATGTATCCTCTACAATATATGTACGTCAAAAAGAGAGTGATCGATGCTGTATAAGTTAATGCAAACATTTACCAATGTTACATTTGATAAAACTCTAAAATTATAAAATAGGTCGATAAAAAAATATACATTTCTCATGATTAGAATTAATTATACAAATTTCTACCAGCATTATAACGCGAGTATAATCGTAAAATATTACGAAATGAAGATTCAGCTTTCTTCCGTCTACTATCTTAGACGCGCATCGTATTTTTAAAGGTACATTACAGTTGTCCTTGGGGTAAAGTTAACCTGGCGAATTGCAATATCGCGTCCCAGTAGCATCGTAATAATGACTTTTTTATTGGAAGTGCGTCGTTCTGGATACAACAGTTTGCGCCGATGTGCTTACAGTCTTTCAGGAACTTTATGGGAGGAAGCGATATAAGAACGATTACCGGTCACACACACGAGTCGCGTTTTCGATAATAATCTAAAGCAATGCCACCTTTGAGAAAAAGAGTGATATGAAGAATTGTCCCCGATTCGAAGCGCGATGCAATAAGGTGACTTAAGGTTCTTTGATTTATGACCATTTAATGGTAGCGTCTGCATGCGAGAGAGTGACGATACGCGGCTGCAAAACAGCATTTCTCCCTCGTGGCGGATGTTAATGGCAGTTTTTGTCACGAGTCTCGAATTGCTTTCCCCTCTGATATATTTTGCTTGCGCGACATTATCTGTATTCCTATTGAATTGTCTGGAATCGTTTCTCGCCTCCCTTAATCTCATATCGTCGATTAATTTTCTTTCATTCCCTCGAGAGACGCCGCGACGATTAATCGAAGTTGAAACAATCGCAGAAATTATTGCGCAGTTGCGCCGACAGGAAATAATAAATTAAAAATTTCACTCAACATTAGCAATTCCTCCAAGTTGAGAGTTCACGCGCTCTGTTAGAAGACAGATTTATCTCCGCGGGTAAAGCTAAATTTAACCCTCGCATGCTCGATGAATCGCTGCGATGATTTAGGAGTATTGAGGAAGAATCGACAAGATATTAGGTTCCTCTCGCGCGAAACCTATAGGGGGATAAGCTGTTTGATATATGAGCCTTTAATAGTAGTGATTGTAAAGCAGGGACGGCAAAGCGCAATGGCGTGGGCGGCGAAATTTCAACAGCATTCCGTCCTTGAGTAGTCCCGTCGATGGCAGCTTTATGGCGGATCAGATAAAAATCGCGACCCTTCGTTTGTGGCAGGAGGATAGGGAGAAGAGGGGGAGGGTCGGAGATGGAAGGGATCGTTCCCACGACGTTGAATACATTGGACGAGCCGCCTACGATGATCGTTTTTACCTTTTCTTCAACGACCGATTTCGCTGAATCGCTGCTCGCAATGTCGTCGAAAAGTACCTATTACCCTAAGCCGATTTCCGGTAGTCGATTATTCGTGGAAGCGACTCTCGTTATACGTACTATCGATTCTTCCGACGCGCGGCTCTTTTTTTCCCCCCATCCTTTAGAGAAATGTCATACAAGGATCCACGACACTAGTAAAAAGATATTGCGGCAATTTCTGCGGGGCAACGTATTGTAGAGACAATAGAGAGATGACAATCGCACATTAATAGAAGGAACGTTATGGGTCGAGTTGGCAGATATCGTAGCTGCGGCGATACAAATAATGGTACATTAAAAGGAGATGTAAGTACGAGAAGCGTACTTTTATTTTACCGCGGCGCAATGTGTCAAACGTCAGACTTCTTACTTCTCGGAGAAAGCCCGGGCGCAGCCGGCGCGAAAACCAGGTCGCCGGCCAATTCCTTTTCTATTTGTTATCGGCGTTACAATGTACCAATTTCACCGGTGCTGGATCGACGTAGTCGGTGCTACTTACAATTAGTTGCTCGCTTCGTTCAATAAAAATCAGGTCAGTACGACGAGCCGTTCCAATGAGCTGTAAACCTTCGAATTACGGCTATAACCGGCACCACGTCGGGCCGTGCCATCGATCCGATCGGATGCCACGAACGAGGGTTTTCTCTCGCGCGTGCGAAACTTCAGCGGAGCTCGCTCGCCGGGAAAATGCTCTTGCTCGATCGACGTGATTTCATCAAAAAATGTTTCCGTCTCTTTTTCTTCCACACCCGCAACCCACCCATCTTTCCTCCGCGACTTTATTTCGCATTTTGTTCGGGGGAAATCAAATTGTTGCAACGAATAGATCCGTCGGTGCGCCTTAACGTACGGACCACAATTGATCTCGTTCACTCGTGGAATCGATCTCGCTCGTGGTCGTAAATGAGAGCGTCGGATCGAAGTACGTTACGAAGAAGTCTTTAACGGCAAGATCGTTGCCCGGAGGCGCGCGTGAGAGACTGAAAACTCTCCGGAGAGCCATTAGGTACCCACGTAACTATGTATATCCATCACCTTTGGTGTGAAACGACAGCCATGACGACGGTACATCAGGCGTTCTCTGCAAGACTGCTCTTTAGTCGGTGAAATTATCGATTCCTTCCAAGTGCGAGGAAATTTATCATAAAAAGAAATATAAAGAGACTATGAAAAATGATGCGCGAAAATATTTAATTAAAAACGACGGACTTTAATTACGGAAAGCTTTTTTTCATCTTTAATAGATTTCGATATTGAACGGGCATAATTTCTATCATTGATATTTTTTTAACTTAAGAATGAAATCGGGAAAGCATCAAAATTGTACTTGCTAGGATCAAGACATTACATCAACATTGAAGTTATACTTGCTTGCCTCTCATGTTCTCTATCGAATTTTAAATTTTCATGAATTCTCCTGCTAAAATGTAAGAATATTCTTTACCTTATATACACGCATATATATTCCAGCTTTCTGAATCTTCTTCCATTTTGGTATCACATTGACGGCGCGAGTCACGAAGTTCTTTGCGAAAGGTACTTAGGTATCTTTGTACGCGTGCCTGAACCTTCTCACGTTACGATTGCATCGCACATAAACCCTCGTCGTCAGGACGTCGCGCGACGCGAAAAAAAAAGGGGATGACGCAGAAGGATACGACATGTCGTTCTGACATGGGCGTACAACGGCCCGAAGAGCCCTCGACGACGTTACGATCATAAAATCGAATCGTAAAATTTTTCGAGTAAGAGAAAGACGTAACTGCGCGGAAGGGTGAACGTAGGGGTGAGCAATAAAAAATTGCCCCGATCTGTCGCGTCCTAGCCGGGATGTATAATGCGATAAAACGTCGACCGGCCTTTCTTAACGGGCCGCGACGCGTAAGAAAAATCTGGAATTTCTAGCGGGGGTTGAAGTCAGGAAGCTACCAGCGGGGCGAACCCGCGCGCCCTTATATCCATCGTTGACACTGGATGCGGTTGATCGTTCTTAGAGGAGGGAGCTTAAAGTTCGGCCATAAATTTCCAGCGAGGAAGACCCGAGTGTTCCGTGTGAGCCGGTAATAGAGGAGTGATGTCGGTGACAATAACGGCTTTTATCGAGCAAACTGTTGTGATCGAGACCTGTCATATATACATATGCATACATATATATATATACGATTCTGTGCAACTTTGTCGTGTATTTTTCGATATAAATAATGTGTTAAACACTTATTTTGATTTTTAAAAACCACGTTTATTATTTGCAACGTTAATGCGCTATCGCATAGGTCGAGTCCGTCGAGCAAATAGAGTAAATAAGAGAAAGCCCTGGGTAATTTTCCACTTTAAACGATACGAGTCGTCGCTACAATTGAATTTTTAAAAAGTCTGCAGTTTACGGCGCCGCGAAATTGCGATTGCGGCGCGGTTCGCGGTTCATTACGACACCTCGATGGTCGTTTGTTAATATTTTAATTAATTACAAAACGCGCGGCACTCGTGAGAATTGATATGTTATAATGTAATTAAATATTAACAGCCGCGAGCATGTAAAATGAAGCGTTAAATCGCTCACTTTCCTCAAACAATGATAGCGATAATTAAATAACAATATAATATGCACAAGTGCGAACAATCGAATGTTCATTCTGTCGGAGACGATTGGCGCGAAATTGCAATTGGGATACAATACGCGCGAGTGGAAAATAACGATTTTACTTAATGTCTCTCGTGCGGATCGCATGAAAAATATTACGTACGTGAAATATGAAGTGTGTCAGCTCGTAGAATCCGCGGAGCTCGCTCCTGGCACTCGATATTGCCCGGGAGTCGAAGGTATCCGCTCTAGGTTTGAAGTTTCTCGGACCGACGCGACGATTTACGAGGTCCCGCGGGTACCGACTATCTTCCCGGGAAGTAATGCCTTCTTCTCGGTGCGAATACCAGATCCTCCGGTATACCTTCTCTTCCTCTCTTTCTCTCTTTTTCACGCCTCCTCCCTCTCGCATAGTCATATCCAAGCCCGCGTCCCGGGTCGCGCCGCAGATACTGTACGAGCCAATCTTTCGGCGACTGAAAAGTCTCTGTAAATTTTCTCGAGCGGATTTCAGTCGTGGGACACGCCGCGCGAAAATCGCGGATTATCACGCCGCCCGTGTGACCGTTGCTCGGGGAAAATATTGATTTCCATTTCCACTTGGCACCATTTAATACGGAACGAACAAAGGCCGCCGACGGCGTCCGGCGTTCGCCATTACCTCGCACGACTGATTTAATTTAATTAACTGCCCTCACGCGCGCGCGCCCTGAAGGGTTCGGAACATATTTGCGCTCTCTCCCTCTCTCTACATCTCTCTTTCTTTCTCTTTTCCTCTCGTGCGGGATGTATTTCTCGATTGTACGTATCTCAAAACAACGTGTATTTTTTATAATCCTACTAGATTCTACTTGTAATTAGCCAGCGTGACGCTAGATGTACGTGATTTTTACATGGCGGCCCAATTGCCGTGGTACAAAAGTAACTTTAAATTTTTTAAAATTTTTGTAAAATAGAGAAACAAATTTTAAATTTTTGTGAAATTATAAAAATTGCTTTTTAAGATACGCTAAGTCTGATTATCCGACTTGATAATTTTTTAATTTTGTGTAATGGAACGTAATATACTCTCTCTACTTTTTTCCATACTGTCGTAAAGCTTTCGAGGCTTTTGATGTTCATCACGAAATCGCGGGAATTTTCCCGGTCGAAGCTCTGCTTAAAACTTCTTAATGTAAGATTCCGTACGTTTTCTCCCCAAGGGATACTTTAGCAATTCTGCCTTTATATCGCAGATAGCTACCGTATAGTATTACGTCTTTGCGACGTGTACGTCCAGTAACAGATTGAAAGAGAGAAAAAGAGAGAAAGAAAGAGAGTTCGCACGTGAATTTGTTTTCTCTCAGCGTCTTTGCATTTTCTCTAACAGTTTTCACTTCGACGATATTACCTGCGAGTCAAGTGTTGAGCTAAAAACTCGGAAGGTGCTCTCGATGGACGGCGATTGTGGGAGGTAGGCAGGCGAACGGATAGCATCGCAATGATGGAAGTTCCAGTATATGACCCGTCAGATAGAAAGAGGAAAAGTCACGAGAAGCGACGCGATGAGCGAACGAGAAAGAAGAGAGAGAAGACGGAGAAAGAGCTCGACAGATCGAGCAAACGAGTAAAAGCGGAGCAAAGAGAGTAAGAGAAAGAGAAAGAGGGAGAAAGAGAAGCGAAGGAGAAAGCATGGAGAAGGCAGGATGACTAAACTCAATTACAAAAGTTACGAGCTCGCAGCTCTCGAGCCTTCTCCTCCGTCCTGCCCTTCTTCCGCTCTATTTCGACTCATCCCATCGCCATTGGGGTGGTTTCTCTCCCTTTCTCGCTTCACTTTTATTACGATGAGCCCTCTAGTTCTCTTTTCTGCGCGTTCTTTGCTCTCTACCTTCTTTTCGTCACGCGTCTCCTCTCTTTTCTTCGAGCTTGCGCTTCTCTTTCTTTCTCAGACTTTCCCGCTTCCCCGGCGTGACATCGTTTTAATATGCAAGAAGCGAACAGTAGACAATATAAGAGAAAAATGACGAGTCTCGAGGTGGGGTCAGAAAACGCAAGCACGATGGCCGGATCGGTCTTGAGGGACGAGCGAATGTTGAAGCTGAGCGGAATGAAGGTGACAGGGATGAGGGAAATAGACATCGGGGGGAGAGACGGCGCGAGGAGAGAAGGGTGGTTGGCATGGTTCAGAAAGGCGGAAAAGAAACGAAGCCTGTCACGTACGAAATGGAGATGACAGTTTCGTGTGTCGCGCAATTTCTTTTATTTCTGACGAATCTAATTCTATCGCGCGAGTACCAGGTGATCGAGCCTCTGCATTCTCGCTGCGGCAGAACGTGATCGGTTATACGATAAATTATTAAATGCACGGAAAGAGAGAAAAAGAGAGGAACAAATCAAGAGAGAGAAAAAGAGAAAAATAGAGGGAGAGAGAAAGGCACGTTAATGTTGGTAAAATCGCGCGAAATTTCAAGTGTCATCCTTCAATAAATAATATGTGTCAACATTGTATTTTAAATATAAACTTAAATTTTAAACGGGCCATCAGAGCCAAACGCGGATGGTAGTGCGTAAGTTCAACGAGAATTAAGTTTTCGTTGAAACTTTATTTGTGTGCATTGTATTTTAACTTTACCCTCTTAAATCATATTCTAAATTCATGTATAGTTGATAAAAAAATTATGATCGCAATGTCATGATCGTATAATTCAAGTAGATGTGAAAAAAATTAATGTCTCACAATACGTATTGAAATGTTTCGTAAATATAATAGATGTTAAAATAAAATCCTTAATAGAATTTATGCAGGCACGTAATCGCAGGACGTGGGAATAAAATGAAGGGAAGCCTTGTTTGTAACATCCCTTTCTCTACCTTGACGCGTAAAGGGAAGTCGCGGTGATGGCGCGGGGATGCGAAGGGATGCGACGCGGTACAAAGGAGCGGGAGGATACAAGACAGGAACGGTCGGGAGTTTGTCATGTCCGGCGTGGAGATGACAGTTCCGTTCGTCTTAAAGTTTGTTGGCTTTTCAAGGCGGGGAATCGTTACGTGACGAAACTGCGTTATTCGTTCGCGCCAGGACCCTTCTTGGTTCGTTGAGGAAATGAGTTTTCTGTAGAGGGGATAGACGGAAAGAAGCAGGGCGTTTAGGAAAATTCGTGAAATTGGGAAAGGGGCTTCTGCGTGTGCCCGTAATATCATTATCATGAGGGACAAGAGCATTCCCTTAGAAACGTTTATCGTCGCCACCCTCCTGTCATTTAGGTTTCGCACCGAAAATCTTGACGTCGATGAACGATTGTCGCCCGCGTTGCCTGCTTCATATTTAGGAGAGAATGCTAACAAGTCTCGAGGAATTCTTTTTTATCATATATTATTTTTTAGTATTATTTTTTTATTATTATTACATAAATTAAATACGCAAGACACAATTACACAGAAATTAAAAATATATAATAAATCCATTTACTACTCAATAGAATATTTTTATCATTATTTTTATAATAAAATAATTAAATTCATAATAATAAATTTATAATAAAATAAAATATTTTATCATTATTATTATAGATAACATATAAATTTTTAATGAATTATGAATTTTTTTTATAATAATAAAATAACAATTATAATAATGAATTTATAATAAAATAACACGTATAAAGTATTACGTATATATTGAATTGTTAAAAATAGATTATTATATTGTAGAGATATATGAAAAAAGAAATATAAAACAGACCATAATGATTATCGTAAAAATATATATTTATCAATCACGCGTGCATCAGAAAGAGATAATAAAAATATAATTTATAAATAATCGTTAGGATTAGCAATAACATTAGAGAATAAATGATTATTTTATTATTTTGACGTTTATTATTTTAATGAGATAGTATCGATTTCTCGTCACACAATCTATATTGAATCTACATTGAATGTTATTTTTCATGAGAAAAATAAGATAACTTGGTAAAGAGCAGTAAGGGACGCGGAAACACGAGACATCTAATCTGCTGGATATCCCCCGCGCGACGCATCGTCATTCGTTATAAATACTATCATTCTCAGTATCTACCGCAATATCGGAGATAGAGTGTCGATTACATTAGCTACTTACTCTTCCCAGAGGACGATCAGGAGACGACATTCTCCCTGCTCTGGTTTTAATCTTCACCTCGAGACGAATTACATGGAATCTCTTATGGATTTTTGTATGTTTCTGCCGCACAATGTGCCTCGCAAATTTTGCGAGCATCATCGAACATTATCACCGGTGCAATTATTACACCGGTACGTTAATTGATCGCATACAACCGGCGTGATTTGCACCCCCGTATTATCTGAAACTTTGATGAATCACGATTCTAGTCTTTAAGTTGTTGCTGCATAATAGAGAAGAAGGGCATATACATCAATGATTCACAATCCTTTGAGATGCTCTACATCTCAGGAACAGGCTCATCTCCTTTGTGAAATAATGTTAGGTTTAGGCATAATGTGTCGTATACGCACGTTGATTAACTCCACTTCGGACGGTCTAAAGCAGCGCGATGGCGCAATTGTGCCGTGGTTAATGGCTACGTGGGATAAAGGAGAGTATTAAGTAGTCCTATAGTTCATGAGGTTAATTACTGTAGTCTCTTACGTGTACATACCAAATGGAAATTGTATGATTGCGAATGGCAAAGCTAACCGTCATTATCGTAGTTCTATGTATATACATAGAATGCTATAATTGCTATTGCAATTTTTTCGGTAAATGTTAACTGTTAATTAATAGAATAATTATTGTATTTATCATCCAGGCAAATATTATGCAAATAAATGTAAAGTAATAATAAGATAGCATCGATGACAAATATTATTGCTAATAATACATCTCATTTTTATTATTAATTTTGATAATTAAATAACATATAACATTAGTTATTATAATTTAATGGCGTGGAGCTTGTTAAACAACGAAATTAATGAAAAGTAGAGTGAACTGTGAAAGGCGCACTGTAAACACATAAATAAACAGATTCATTGTGCGAGCAACTGTATTTCTCTCGTCCTCGCGCGGGATATACGGTAACGGATAATTCGATCTCCTTGAAACTCTCCACTCTGGTCTCGGTTCACGTGTGCTTTACTCGAGGCCATGTTGGAGCAGCATACGAAGTACCGGACACGCACATTGCTTGGGTGCCGTCGGTTGCGGTGCTTTGCGGTGCGGAGGCGGGTGCAATTGCGACGCGCTTAATTGCTACGTCGGAGAAGAGGAAGCGCCGAATGGCGTCGTCGCTTCAGAAAGCAAGCCACTCTTGGGGATACGAACGGGGATAAAGTTGAAAGCGCGCGCATTATATTGCATCGTTGGACAGTAAACTTGACGGGACGTAATTACCGCTTATTGATGATGTTTTAATATCAGGGGAGTAGAAGAATCCGTCTATTAGAGGATTATCGCGAAGCGATCCGTTTCCGGAACACGTCCCCTTCCCTCCTCTATCCCTTCGCGATTCATTTTTCAATTGCAACTCTTTAGTTTCAACGTACCCTTGTTCAGCATTCATAAAAACTCATGTATGAAAAAGCAGAATTTTTGATGTGACACATAATGAAATGTCGCTCAGAGTCTCTCGAGAATAAAACGTTTCAAAATAGTCATTGGGAGAGGAGACAGTTTTGCGTTTAACGAAAAATAATCTAATCGAGCTTACATATTACGTGACGATACTTTTGTCGTTTATGTCACGCGCGACAACTTTAATCGTGCGTATTAGCACGCGTGTGTCGACCCCTGACGTCAACCCCGCCACCCTGAAATTTAGTAAAGTGAATTTGCATTAATAGCTCGCGTCGTCCATTAGTCCGCTAAATAGATTTTTGCTTTATTTTCGTCGTCGTCGTGGACGCGCGCGAGCTTAACAAAATCATAAAGCGAACGACGAGCTACTGTCGTGCCCGTGAAATAATTGATTGAGCGTAGATATCTCGCGATTACGTCGACTAATTACCGAAACTACTAACACACACCCACACACACACGTATATACGTATGTATGTATAACGATATTTCGATGAATGCGCGAATAATACGCTTTAATCCCGTCCGAAAAGCGAAATTCCCTCGACGCGCCCGCTCATTTTATTATTATTACATTTTCCATTATTATTTTGTACACGCGCGCACATTATTCCAGCGTTGCACTCCGTTGTACGCGAAGTAATTTGGAAGCGATACAAAGACAAATAACGGGGCCATAATGTTGTAAATTAAATTGCGATATACGGAGTGCCGGGACAATGCCGGTCATCATAACGCCAGATAATATTCGGCCAATTCAGTCGCTATTAATTAGTCATCCGATCGATAAAGCGCTTTTTCCCTCTCTTTCCCTCCCTCTCTTTTTCTCCTCTCGCATATAGACGTTACGTGTGATGGCGAAAAAACGGCCTATGAAAAATCGATAAAGTATCGGGACGATCGCGACACCCCCGAGTCCAGAACTTTGTTCACAATCCTGCGGCCAATGGCCTCCATCCAGACCGCTGAATAGTACCGGCGTTCTCTCTGCGGTATATTCGTTCACCTTTTCAGGGCTCGTTTCTCGTCGGGTGTCTTCATCGGAATTCATTATCGTGAAGCCGCGAAGTAACCGCGAATGCCATTAAATAATTCCCCCGAGATCGATTTCGTATCCGCAAAAGTATTTGGAATCATATTCTTCTCACTTACGATATAATATTATTATGTGATGATATAAAAGCGTAAGAGTAAAGGAGCGTAATTTTCAAATTGCGCTTATACATCTTGATTTTATCCTCGAAGAAATACGTCAAGTATCATGCTGCGTGATAGATGGCGAATAAACGATTCCCTATGGACCGATCGGAAGAATCTAATTTACTCGATCCAACTATCACTAGCGCCAGTTTCGCACGTCGTGCGTCGCATTTAAGATTCGCCGCTTTATCTAAGAAAGAACGTTCGAGTCGAATGTACTAGTCAAAGGGCCAAGCTTCGACACGCCGGCGTTTTGCTTCGCCCTATGGACCATGGATCCAATGTGCACTCGAGTCGAACAGCTAATTCCGAACGTGCGACGACTCGAAATGCGCCGGCGATGGCGATTCTTCACCGGCGAAGCGAAAACGGAGCTTCACGGGGGGCGGTAAAGAAATAAAGAATAGCGAGCATGGTGAGACAAGAGCGCGAGATGGGAAAAGAGGGTTGGCGAGTCTGTCGAACGAGGCCCAGGGGGAAGGTGAGCCCATTAGTCAACGTTGATCTATCTACAATCCGATTTATCGATAGCTATTTTTTCCCATTCGTCTGGTTACTATTCAATCCACGCTATCGCCATAAAGATCCGTCTGTGTACTTGGGCGAAATCATCAAAGGTGCTCGCTTTCCCTTTCCCCGGTATTTCGCCAATCCGCGAAGTATAATAAAGCATTGGCCGCGTTTTTAATCTAGGAATGGAATGGCGGCTCGTTCGCGTGCGCGTATCGCGAATCATTTATTTTCCACGTAAACGCCGCCGACGCTCTAATTTCCGCATTCGATAATATTTCTTTTTTCTCGATTTGTAGCATTGGTCATTGAAACTCGCGCTGTTGTTCTTGTCGGAATATTATCGGATGTATTTTGGTTTATGTGCGTGTATTCAATCGCATACGCGCGACAGCTTTACGTTCTCGTAGTGGAAGGACATCATTTATTCACGCAATTTTAGTTTCGAGGTTGGGCAGTATTAACCCGTTCTAATTAGAAGCGTCACTTGAAAAATGAACGTATCAGATGCACGATTTGGATGTAATTTCATCTACAAAATATTTTCATGTCAAAAGTTTCCTGCATTAAAAATCTGTCATTAGAGAGAACATCTACTCTTACATTTCTTCGTTTTTAGCGGAGAAATTAAAATTTACTGGAATTTATTTTGCATAAATTCGAAATTTAATTTGTTAACCATTGAATATCATCTCATCACACTTTTAATAATTAATTAATATATCAATTATGAAAACTGTTATACGTTGTAATTAATATTTATTCTCGTACACTACATTACATACTTGTTATAAAAGAAATAACAATTTGTATCAGTGAAATGAGATAATCAGAAAATGCAATATTAGATTTGCGTCTCTCGTTTAAAAGTGGCAAAAACCCCAGTAACCCCGATTTTTGCATAGGACGTTACGTCGACAAAATGAGGCGGAACGATGGAGATGAGAAGCATGCGTGTATTATACGCCGAGAATTGAATCACTGAACACGTTAAGTAGGGTCGATCGAACTTCTATGGGAAAAGTTAAGTCGTCTATTCGAGGGTGACGAATCATGTTCCTGCAAAGCCGGGCGAAAGATCATCGAGAGTTTTCTCGTGGTTGATTTATGAGAATGACAAACTATCATACCTCTACGCTACATTCGTATTGAACTCGGGTCGATCTATGATATCGCGCATCCAGGGATAATTTCGAGATGATGACAATTTCCCTCGATCGGAAAGAGAAGATCGACTTTTCGAATCTGCGTTAGTTTAGAGGTAAATATGCACGTCGACGTTGGGAGAAAGGGATAATGAAGTGATAGTAATTGACAAAGTTTGGGCGCGCTATTCCGACGACGAAGAGCAAACGGAACTTGCACATTACTTTGTTATTCAAAGCATGTTCAGGGCTAGTATAGCGAAACGAGAATATGCGCTCGTGGCGGTGCAATATTACATCAGGAAAGTAGTTTCTCTGCCTGACCAAGGTGGACGGTAAATCTTAGGAGGTGGGAGCAGGTGGATGTTCCCGGCTACGAGGACGCTGAAACTATGTTTCACCTAGCGACTAAATAAGCAAGTGAGCTTCCTGTTGGAAACACCGCCGCTTCCGTCTGTGTATGCCACTTGAGGATACAGAGAGCTTTCGTGATCGCGGGTTCTTTCCGCAACTCAGATTTTATAACACCTCTTTATTCGCTCGTGCACGCACGCGTTTCGGGATGCGAATTTAGAAAATTATAACTTTTTCCTTCTCGAGCGCTTACATTTACGTTTACTAATAATACACGATCGAGTTTCTTTAAATCAGGATTCGCGATGTTGAAAAGCATAATTTTATGCGTATTATATGATATATTGTTGGCTCTTTCCAATACGCTTACAAAACCAGCTAACAAATCTGTTGGTTATTAGCATTGTTATTACTAAATGATGAAGCATACATAATCCATTATATTCTCAATTAGTTCTATAAGTCTTTGAATAATGCACACGCGTATATAAAGTGTGCTTACTTTGCAAATATTTATCACACTGAATGCGCATTATTTATGTTGATTCAACAGTTAACGTATATTATATGTTTGAAATTAATACTGTATCGCGTTCTTTTTAATATTTGAAGTAGGAAGGAATAATTGATAAATAATAATTTCATATCATGTAATTGGATTTTCTACATGCGAGCTACGCAACAAAATTGTATGAAATATTACAATTATCATTATTGTTCAAATAGATTTTTCAATAATGCACAATATTTAATCTTTTATAAGCATTAATTAAAATCTAGCTCCGAAAAAGATAGATTGTTGGTATCATGCCTTTAGGTTCCCGTATTCATTTGAAACAACGCATGCAAAATTTGCTGATAGTTCAATGGTTGATAATGTCGACGGGAAACAAAGGAATTCACAAGTAGTAGTAGTTAGAACATGGCGAGGGGGAGATGCCATGAATAGGACGGTATTTACCTGAGGTTGTTTACCCCTCGTATGATGCAACCCCTCGGTGCTCTCTCGAGATCGAGGACATCTCTGTCTCTCATTCTTCATCGGACACGTTGCGCCTCTGATTCGACAAGATGGCTCGAGTGGTCGTTTCACCGTCGGCCCTCCGTCTCGAGCTCCCGTTCCACGAGCTTCCCCTTCCGTTAATTAAACGGGCATTCTATGTGCCTCGAACATAATTCGAAAGTTCCCGTCGCTCCTCGATGAAAGCACGTTGGAAGGAGTGAATATGCAATAGCACGCTGTAAGCAAATTGGTCGCCCGCGCGGAAAATGAACGCGTCAGATGGGTGCCTGTCACAAAAGTATGACGTGCCATTAATTGACTATCTTATAATTCGATACTCGGACTTTGATGAGCGCCGGAAATATCGAGTCAAAATATCAGCTGATCAAATGTCATCCTTGAAGATCGCGTTTCGCGTACGCTCGAAAACTCATCCCGGATGATCCCGGTGCAGATTGCATCGGGGGGGAGCGCGAAAACACTTTTATCCGAATATAACTGCCGCCGTTCAGAAGATGGTGAAGATAAAGCAATCCGGCTGGCGCGCTTGACGTCGCGCAATCTCTCGGCGCGGCCGCACGTTCACCGCGGTGAGAACAATGCTGTTCGCTCGACGTCATAATTCGGAATTCCTCGTGGACAAAGCCGCGCAGCCACCTCGTCGGATAAATTTTGCAACGAGAAAGCCCGGGAGCGCGGCTCGTATACGAGCACGGTATATCCTTTCGCGCCATCGCGTGCATGCCCGTCATGGTTCTGCGATTTTTCACGAGGGCGAAGCGAGGGGGACGCGTTAAATCCTCATCTTCTGGGTGGTCACGCGTACACCTTCACCGCTAGCTGCCTGCCTGGGCAAGAAGACGACGGGGATGAACGCGACGAAGATGGGTTTCCTTCGGCGCGCCTGCATAATACAAGCGCGCGAAACGTGCGTGCAAGAAAGAGAATGTTTAAGTCGACAGCTCGTGCTTTCCTACTAGCTATCCACCTACCTAAGGGCGAATCTACCGGCCTTTACTCACCTCGTTACCCGGAGGAGGAGGGGCATTACGATGATAAAGAGTGCCATCTTTTAGCGACGCATTTTACACCGCGATTTCAGCCTTTTTTCGAAATCCACCTCGCCCTGTCGTTGTCGCGGGGGTATTATTCATGTACCTGCCGCGAGCGGCGGTGCTCGCCATTTTTCCACGTTTAGCGACTGACTCCAAGTCGTTAGGAACCCGAAAATTTACGACAATATCTAGAGTTTATCTTGGATTGCAAGGATGCAACCGCATTGCATTGAATCTTAGAAATCCTTACACAAATTTTTATTAATATTATATTTATTTATTTATTTATTTATTGAAATAACAATTCCTTTAATATACAAAAAAAAAGATATAGAAGAATGCATTACACATATAAAGTATAAATACAAGAAAAGTGAGTTAACAGCGAGAATAAAATTGATAAAACACAAATATATGTACAATATATTATTTATAAATCAATTTTGTAGAATTTAAAATATTTGAAATATTATGATTATTTAATTCCGTTCAATTATTTTGATGTTGAATTTAGTTAGCACAAAAAAGTAATCAATATTATAATTTATTTAACATAGTAACATATATTTTAAAACTTGAAAAAAATTAGCAAAGCGAAATTTTTATGGAAACAGGCTAATTAAAGCAAAGTTTACGCGTTACATTTTTTTATTATACGTCATTATCATTTCATCTCGCCCAGTGAAACCACAGGACAAAATACGGAGGAGACTGAAGCCTTCCGCTATCGAGTTAACGTTGTGATCATTAAAACGAGAACTGTTTGATGCGTATGCGGCCTCGACAGAGTTTGTAGAACTCGCGTAGGAGCTTCCGGAAGACCACACCACCAATTCCATGGGACAGTTACCCTGGCCAGTATGGCAGTACCTGGCATTGTCCGGCCAGTAGCCGCAATGCGACGTATTCTCCGTTTCATCCCCACATCTCGACAACCCCCTCGTCCACATGCTCAAGAGTAAGTTTTAGGCCAGATCGTTGATTGTTAGCAAAGTAACAAACTCTCGCGAAAATTTCACCGGACGATCTTCCTCGGACCGCATTCACGTTTCATGGCGTCTCGAACCATTACCGACTCTTCCAAGCGCGCCTTAATCTCACCCTATCCATCGACTTATCATCCTTGATATCCTTTCCTTTCTATCTCTTCTTCCTTCGGGTCATTTCATGCGAATAGGTGCAACTTGATGTTTCCACTTTAATGTAATGTTTTGAGTTATCAGCTGTGCAGAATTAATTCAACGTTAGGTATCTATGAATTTCATTTTTGTATATTTTTTTTAAATAAATATGATACACACTTGTTGGGTTTACAAATAACAATTGTCAAATAATGGACTGTACGAGAGCATTGAAAAATAACAGCAATTTTGTTCTGCAAAATGACCAGCGGCGAAACGTTTGTGCTACTAGTACTGTTGAGAAAGTGTATCATCTAACTTTAGAGGATGGAATTACGTATTAATAACAAAAATTCACTGTGTGTCGGTATAAAGCATTCGCGCAAACAAGTAAAAAGATATGCAATAAAATAACTTTTTATGGAGAATTTAGAAAAAAATGAAAAAATGCATAAATAATATCGTCAGCTTGTAATTAATGCATCCAATAAATTTTATATATAAAATAGACTTTTTTAAAATAATTTTGAATTATGTAATTTTATATACATATAAAAAAATTTATAACATGTAAAAACGTTAAATATATATATAACAACAATGAATTTGACACAACATAAGTAATTATAATCCAATTTGTTTGTAATAGACATATAATGACAAATTATAACTTTTGTCTATATATGAATAAAATTTAATTTTTTATAAGGAAAGGAAACGCCACTTTTATCTATTGTCGTTTCAATTTATGACACGTCAAATTCATACAAAAACAAATAAAACGCGCGTGTGCGTTTGACACATTCGCACGCGTGTCGGTCGATATCGTCACGTTTCAATTTTGACACCGTGATGGACTTTGTGCATGCAACTCCCGGAAAGAAGAAAGTTTTGATTGGAACATCGGGACCCGTCGAAAGAATTCTTTTGTCCGTTTTCCAGCGTGACGAAGCAAATCCTTGAGAAATTATTGAAAAATCCGATTTTGTTGTCGTTTCGTCTGCATGTTTACGTCAAACAAATCATACTTTATTCACTAACAAGAATAATTATTTACGCAAATCAGTTATTCTTTATTTTATGCTGAGAGTTTTTCGGTTTGCTAATTTTTATTCGTTCCCTATACTTATTCATCTTTCGCCTCTTCTCATTCTCGCGAATAATCGTTCGAAATTTTTGCATCAATCATCATCATCCTCTCGGGATAAAGCTGCGAGAGACATACGCCAAGTGGTGATATCGCGTCGATCATGGATGGATGTCCACTTTAATTTCGCGGCCGGGCTTGGTATTTTCGCTATTTGATGGTCCGCGTTACGGTGAGCTCTAGATGAAAGTCAGTCCCCGATTGAATCCTCGCGAGGGAACACGCCAATAGTTTCGATACGTTCGTGCCGAGGCAACTGTTCCTCGTGTACAACGTTGAAAGCCTCCTACGTTGTGCTCCTCGCATTCTTTTTCGTCCGCCTCGTCTCCTTCGCTTTTCTTTTTCCGTCTGCAGTTCCTGTCGCCTAACGCTCTTACCCTCACCCTTGTTTTCTTTCTTCTTTTTGTTTCCCTCTCGTTTCTCTCGCTCCCTTTTCTTTCCTTTCTTTCTCTCTTTTTTCCATCCGATCTCTCTTTCCCTCGGTGTGTTACTCCACTATCCGACCGCCAGCCGACATAAAACTTCATAAACAGAGAGACGCCCCGGAGGGACTCTTTGCTCTGCAACAAATATTTTCAGATTGTAGTCGGACCGTATGTACAGTGTACGCGTAGCGCGTTACGCGACGCATTATTAAAATTTAAGGGGGAACAATATGGAGCTTATTAAGAGCGTCGTGAAGCGGAGACGAAAGTTTGTCCAGGCGAGATCACTCCCATCCTATCGGGCTTCCTTACTTGTTCCGGGATACGAGTTCTCCCATAGCAAGAGATGGACCGGGACGGAAGCGCGGAAATGTTTTCCGTCGATTGTAGCCTCCGCTGGAGAAAATTCGCTTTGAGCTTTTCATTATGAAGCGGAGCGCTGAATCCTTTTTTATTGCAGATCCAATCTCCTTTATTGCGCGAGAGAGGGTACTACCTTTTATTGTAAATCCGCGCTTCTTTATTGCGAGAGCCCGGGGATAGCGATATTACACGGACAGCGGAAAATGATTTTTGAGAATCGCGTTCTGCCGCCTTGAGTGCTCACTTCAGGATTTCATTGCGGGGAAACTCCGACGCGGCGCTTCTTATCCAAAAGCCTCTCCGCTCATTAATACGAAACGCTCCGAAGATGAAGGCGCTTGTAACGAATTGCTAATAAGAATTACGTCTTGAGCCTGTGTCAGGGGGAGAGAAAAAATATCGACTATTTTGTTTTACGTTGCGTGTAAACGATTTTCTCGAGCGGGGCAAAATGAAATTCCGGCGAAATTCCCCGTTCCGCTTCTCAATCGCGACCTCCGTAACCTTTTCGAGACCTCTTACCGACCTTTTTTTATTACAAAGGAAGATGAAAGGTTCGTGCTCAGTTTTAGTGAGTCGTTTCTTCGGGAGGTTTTCCGGTGGCGGGACGTCGGTGCCGCACAGCCGTGAAACGGTAATAAAGGGAAGAAATTGTAGCGGTGGGAGAGAGAGAGAGAGAGAAGGGAAAGGGAAGGAGAATGGATAAGTTGTGAGAAGCTTAGAAGGTTTATCCTGCGGGCTTCGGCCAGCTGTTGCGGCCTGGACTGAGACAGTTCTACGTAACTGAGGGTGCCATTTACGAGCACGACTATGACCGTCATGCCCGTGGGTGGAGATATAACCCAGCCCTTAGTTACGGTCAAGTGTATCGTGTCTTAACGGAGGGAGCGCAAACATGGACGTACAAAAATACACTGCAGCATTCATAGTCGCGACCTTCCTGTATTATAGTCATGACTTTGTAGCGACCATAATAATTTTATCCCGATCAACCTTCGCGATCGACTTTCCTCCTAATCAATTCCGCTCTAATGAAGTGAACACGAGTAATTGTGGTAAAGGCCAAAGCAATGTATGTAAATATTGTTCCTTATAACGAGTTTCGCGTATGAAAAAAATCTACAGATTCATACAAGGCTAGTAGAAAATAAATATAACAGCAGGTTTAAAGCTGAAAATTTATTTATATTTACTAATATATTATAATGCATCTAACATAAAAAGTATACATATTGAATTTTTCATCAAAATATCATAGGTTATCTAGCTGTAATTATATTTATACTCTCTAAATAGAAAATAATAATTTCTCTATTTATGCAACGTGATAATGGAGTTTGATGGGATGATTGTTTTTATTAAAAAAAAATTTGTATAAAAGAGAATTCTAAGATTTTAAACTATATTACACGCATTATGGTACTGATGTATGTGCATAATATATCATCAGCAAGTTAGCGAGGATAAATTCGCGCATGCAAATGCAGCCCTTTTCATAGCTCATCCTTAAGAGAGAAACTTTGGCGCGATGACTGTATCGCCGATTGGCGGGCAGCTTCTTTCAACTTTAGAATTGTTCTCTCATAAACCGATTTTATCGCTACCTCGTATAATGCCTTGGCGCGGTAGTGCATATATAAAGAGAGAGCAATGCGAGTAAACGCGTCTACATCCGCGGCCATACGAAGGCAAAGGTCGAGAGAGGAAAGGATAGATATGCTGCGGGGGTGCCATACTCTCGTACTGGCGAGCCATAAAAATATAAGCGAGGAAAACCATCGGCCAAGCCACATAAAGCCAACCACGACAGGAATATGCTTTTAGCCACCTTTTTGCCCGCGGGAGGTGGAAACCCTTCTGGCCCTCGTGTGGCCGTTTGAAACTCGATGCCTATGTGTCTTTGTCCGCGCGCTGAGGTAATACTCGCGCGAAGGGTCTGCGACTCGTTGTTTCGCGATATGCGCTAGCGTGGCTCTAAAAAAAATACATAAAAATAACGCCCGCACGACGTGCGTAAGCTTGAAAAAATAAATCGCTAAGTGGCTTTTGTGGCAGCCATGCCTGCGCCTGCGGTATTCATATTGTTTACCCGTGTTCTCGGAAAGAAATTTTCTATCTTTGCCGTTGTAGCGAGAACGAAGGATAATAGCTTTACTCGTGGTAAGTAAAATAAACGCGTGAAATAATGCGCTTCCGCATATATCGCGGTGCGTCTAGCTGAAAATACGTACGTTTGATTTAGCCTTCCGGGTATACTTTTATTTTAATTCCGGCTCATAAAGTGGACTAATTTATTCAGTTTTTCCTATCTCTCGCCAAGAGAATTTCATTTCATTATTAAAGGGTTAAAGTATTTCATCACCGGCTATAGATACTTGTTCCGCGTGACAATAATTTACGATGAAGCGCACAGCGCGCTCGCTGTTTTACAGTTAAGGCTCTTTTAGCGACGTCGCCGAGTTAAGGCGTTAAAAATGAAGCTTCTCCCAGACACGTAATTTCGACGGAAGCACTTTACGTCGACGCGAATCACCGGCATCGGTGGTAACTTTACGATATGACCGCGTATCTGTCAAAGGATATTGTAAGATCTCTAGCCGCGGCGATTCCGGATATGTAAAAGTCGTCCGGCAGTACCTTCCGGAAGTTCGTGAATTATCCACTCGGATGCGTCTACGTATCTACGTGTGCATTATAAATTCTCTTTGTTCATCCTTTACTTTGAGAAAATCCCTCTTTGTGCAACACACGTCTCTCATGTAGAAACAAAGGGTCGGATCATTTCATTTAAGGTTACCTATGTAAAATCAGACGGAGGGAGTATTTCTCTCACTCTTGTGCTAAACGAATCTATACGTTGCTACGCGTGTCGGATATGCATTTCCTCGCTTCCTACGTTTCCTGTGCGATACACGCATCGTATTTTTATCTCATAATGCACGCGCCTTGCCATTTCCATCGTGCACGTTTTATCGCGCACTTTACTACCCGAGCGCTTTCAATACTCTGGCTCCTTGTCCTCCAATTACACATCTGTCTGTGTTTATTGCACGTTATACACATTTGCTTTTAGAACGTCGAACATGCTGAATGCTCGTCATTTTAAATGCAACTGCGAGGCTCGTTGCACTTTGCGCGCATTATACTTTATTCGCTCGGCACTGCAGTATCGGGGAAACTTCGATTTCTGTTAGATTTGAAGTTTATCGAAAGTGTTGCGCAACAAATGAGTTGATTTAAAAATTTTTATTCGTGAAACAATAAAATATGTGATCGTCGCATTTTAACAATCTATTGTAAATATATATGTTGCATATTTTTACAGAATAAAAAAATCTCTTCTTCTCTTTCTCTGTCTCCCTCGTAGTAAAAGCAAAGTGTTTTCGACATGTATTATCGCGACACGACTCGCGTTATTCGTGAAAGATACTTTATTCACGGCGCGTTAAATTACGTGGAATTAATCAGATTCCCAGCGTTTCCTGAGCTTGTTTTCCTTCCGCTTCGTTATTTTCTTTAATCGCCTCGAAAATCTAACGAAGAATACAGTAGATACGAGACACATCAGCCAGCGAATACTTTGTTATGATTGCACGATTATCGACGCTAATTCTATTTTATTGTCTTTCCTCTTCGAGTTCGACCAGCATGAGAAATTATGATGAAAATGATCCGGTATCAATTTTTGCCGCGGGAAATCGACACACGATTCATTTTGCCTCGAGGAAATGCAATTACAATCATAACGATGTTTTCGTGAATCGTTACGGCTTTTCAGCAACGTTTTTCGCAGTACGAGCGCATTATTGTTTTGATTGCGGCTTTCCCTTTCCGTGTATCAAAAGATGGATTATTCGCGAATTACGGCTATAAATTTGTCCTTTTTTCGGAGCAGCCCATTGACATATTTCTCTGTGAATTTCGAACCACTTTTATTAAGCAATTTTATTGTTGCATCCCACTTATCGCGATAATAGAGCTTGATGAACAATTTAGCAAATAAGGAAATTCAGCTCCTTCTGAAAACTGATTTAAACGTCGGTCTGATTCCTGGAAATTCGACGATTGTGATTCGGAAGTGAACAAGAAATTGATAGGTCTTAGTTTTGTTCCCTTTAAACGTCGCTCGAAATTGCCCGTCAAATATATTAAGAAGTTTGTTTAAGAATGACTGAAACTTTAAGTCACCGTTTTAAATAACATAAAATTCAAGTAACGATTATTCGAGCATTAAAAAAAGCAATAGTCGTTTCGAATATTACTGCAACTTTATCGACAATTCGAAACTTTCTTCTTATTAATAGAACGACCGTTCCTTTTTATCGAGTGCAAATTATTAAGGTGCTCAAAAGGAAATGGAATAAACTGAAAATTTATACATTACTCGCAACTATGAGAGTACGTTTGTTATCTTAACACAATGACGCTCTTACTCGCGCGGCTTAATTTTGGCGATTTAATTTGTGAAGACGTTAACGCGCGCAAAACCGTCCAGCGACAGAATCGCTCGTTTCCCTTACGGAATGGCCGTTAGTTACAACCCCCGGGAACACGATTTCCGCGGATGTGGAATAACGCGCTAGGCGCACGAGATCGTATTTTCGACAGTGGATTACCCTTTCGAGTGGTACGCCAGCGGCGCGCGCTCGACGTACCCAGCTACGAGAGTGTCTCGGTCGCGATCGTTCCATTTCCGCCTCCATCAGCAGCGTCGTTTCTGGTTGCTGGTATTAGCGCAGCCAGCGGTAATCCTCGTCCCTACGATTAATAACGGCAGTGAGCCAAGGCGAGCAAGGAAGCGGAGATAGAATGCAAGAAGAATGAAACGTTCCCACGTTTATCTGCTTTTTAAAGCGCTTGTACGAGATTATGTCTGACCCGCGTCTACCCATATGAGCCAACTTACCTACTCGGCCCCGTAATCTGGCTGGCACGTCCATTACGCTACTAAGTTACAATATAATTAGTGGCTATCGCCGGCCATTAACGTAATTTACGGCGTAACTTTATTATTTTACATTAATGCTGCGTGTGTGTGATGACGCATCACGATGATGGACACTTTTTGAGTAGGAGGACCTTACAGAGGTATTACATACATCATAATAGATGTGGGGAATTATCATTTATATTCTTATATTTTCTTTAAAATCACATATATGTCGGCAACAATAATATAATTAATAAATAAAATAATGCAATCAACGAACGCTTTAAATATCGAGACGATAATGCCAAGTGTTTAATACTTGCAATGAAAGGTTGGGAGGTCTTTCCATTTTGCATTGTTAGCCTTCATAGGAGGGATATCTCGTCGAGTTATAAACATAAATGATGCAGAGCGAATACGACATTAAGCGAGTAAATGTTGACTGAAAGACTGAAAATCTGGCGCGTTCTTTCACTCTGGCACTTTTTAACGCCCACGACCACGATTATTCTCAACACATCCCGGGTCTCGACAGACCCGAAGGTGCTTTTTTTTCACCGCAGGACAGACCGTGCTCGCGCGCCTTTCCGGAATTAATTTATTACGGCGGCAGAAACGTACCGGTGATGCTAACTCCCGTAATAGGTAACAATGTTTGCCGAGAGCGCATAGAGAAGGAGAAAGAAAGGAGGGCACGGAGAAAGAGGATGGATTCAACGAGTTTTTTTACTCCAGGTGACCCATTTAATTTGCGTAGAATACGTGCCCCGTGCAAAGTATCCAGAAAACTCAAACTCCGCATGGAGTTTTCGGGTAATGTTACAGGGGAAACGCGCGAAATAACTCTTGCGGAATTAAATTTCTGCCGCCATTATGCGCACACTTTGCATACAATGCAATCGCACATAAATTTTTGCGACTGTCACATGTCGCGAGTCTTTTCGTGCTTTATAGAAAGTTGAAGAAGATGAAGGAAGAAGCGTTTGCTGATGATGCAATCACATATAAGTTTGGAAACTAATTTCATAATTGCATTATGAATGTTCACAAGGGGAGTTTGATTATTAAGTTAAGTAAATGCTGTGAGAGACATGGCTTTTGGATGATGGCTTATAAGACGATAATATATTGGCTATACCACCACAAAGTGTGCGGCAACTTACTTGTTGGTGGATATTCGTGCAACATGGTTCAAGAACCACAGCAGCATCCATATATTATATCCCGATGCTGAAGTTTCCATAGTGTCGGCTACTATGAGAATCGAGTTAATAACGATCTAATTAGATTATTATTAATCTCGTTTTGCCTTTTCAAGAAAGCTTTCAACGATCAATCTAAAATGCATGTAACGATGATGAAATTTAAATGAAACGTTATAGTAGATTATCGACATCTTGGATAATAAATCTCTTTATTTTACACGTAACGGGTTGAAATTTTCAAAACACGCGTACATTTTACGTCGGGAGCGCATCTCGATTTCTCAAACCATCTCATGCAAATTGGTTTCGAAGCACCACCGGCCGGCATGCGCCACGGGGCTTAAAGTATAAAGGACACTCTGTGTTTGCGCGCACGAAGTCGATTACCGGCCAGCCGGCTGGAATGTTTTTTGAGGCCGTCGCGAGACGGATAGTCGTCATACACTGCGTGCCGTATCTTTCCGAGAATACTTTGCGCTCGTTCCACTGATCCTGACTTTAATGCGTTATATCAAGCGGCGATTCGTGCATTATCCGGCTCAAAGTCGCGAGAACGATAAGCATCGCGAGTCGCGCTATCCCCGGCTTAAATCTCGATGCGAGAAATAAAAGCTATAAATATAAAAAGCGGCAAACAAGAGTTTGGGGATAACAAAGGGCACCCCCGACGAGAACACTTTCCGGAAAAGTGCCATAGAAACGAGAGCTCTTCTTCTCTTCCTTCTCGTTTTAAAGCTTGTTTTTAACGAGACGATGCATTAATTTGTAAATCCGGACGCTATCGATAAAGGGCAAAATATTCCGCTTCGATGGCGAGAACCATTTCTATGAGTGCCTCTCTTCCAATCTATAAGACTGCAAAAATGTTAACCGAGTTATAGATTTACGTGGAAAACGAACATTACTATACAGAAGTGATTTATGTTAAAAAGTGAAAATGCGAAATACATTTTATTCTTTGTTATCGTTATAAGTTTTTAAAAAATACATTATAAATATTTAGGTGTTTAAACAAAAAGATGTAATTCAATTATCATATTTTATTTTATCTTTTAATTGATAGACTAATCGAATATTTTTGCTATGAGATAAAATAAGAGGAAACAAAAAATATAATTTAATTATATTTTATATTTTATTTTATAATTATATTATGCTAATCATTTTTTAATCAATGAAGCTTAAAGCGAATTAATTCTGAATTTCTCGTCATGGCGAAAAGATAATTCCGACGATTCCGTATTCTCCCACATTTGAAGAAACACAGATATGTCAATCGGAAAACTCATCGAACGAAAAACCGGTTGTGATAGTGGAATATCTCGTAAAAACAAGAGGTCTTTGCGCGCGGTTGACTTTTTTTTAAAAATCGAAAATTGGAGAAGCATGCATCGGTCTCTCGTTTATAAGCTATTCCGACGAAGCCAATCATTCAGATGGTAGACGAGAATAGTACAAAAGACAACGCGCTAGTGTCTCAACGAAAGGGAAGGAGCAACCCGAGAAAAGCAACGAAATGGCAAGAAGGAGAGAAGGATTGGAATGAAAGGGGCGCAAATTTCAACGCCATCACTAGTTTTATGTCATTCCCGCCATTCGGCGGCTTCCATTTCCAGTCTGGACTACCGGAGCTCGTAATTCAAACACGACCCAGGAACGAACGTCGTCGTCGTAGTCGTCGTAGTTGTCGTCGTCGTCGTCGTCGTAGTCGACTTCCTCCTCTTCCAGCCAACCCCCTTTCTGCTCGTAACTCACGCCAGGACTAGTTCCCCTTTGGCGTCCGGCTTTCCTTCCTGCTCCCTACCTCCTTCGACCGTGAGCCGATAAATTCGATATTTGTTTCAACTTTCGCCGCATTTCACTGGTCCCTCTCTACGTCGATCCTTCTCCTTCCTGGTCTCGGCCGTACTCTCTCCCTTTCCCGTCCTCTGCCCGAGCTCGTCGCCCTCGTTACCCCACGAAGAAAATTGTTTCTGCGCAGCCAGTAGTCAGGGCACACGCTACACATGGCTCGTGTCAGACACACGCGTCCAATGATAGACGCCTGCCATTACTCATTGCACATATGAACGTTATGTACCTCCGGTTCATGTGTATTTTATATACCGGACGGGGCGCTTAACTTGCCAGTGTCGTCTGATTTTTTCGTGTTTTAAAGAATGTGAAACAATCGTTTTCGCCAGCGCCTCACGCGTCGATGTACATACAACAAGCAACGTGTGTTATCGATTCTTTGTCATCTCTGTCTTTATACTTGCCAAATAATATTTCTTTTATTTTTATTCACATTTTCCTCGATATTTTTTTAAATATAATAAAACAATCTCGGAGCGTATATTCGAACTTTTGAAATCTCTCGAAACACTTTATGCAATTGTCAAAAATGATAATTTGAGAATGACGTGCGTTACATCATATTTTGTTATATATCATAGATACTTGCGTATGCATTTCTGCATAAAAAAACGAAAAAAATTCGTCGCGATAGTAATTATAGTAAAAGCTTTGAAGATTCACGCACTCTTTGACGTCGCTTCTGTGACCGTAAATGAATATTCCTGTCGAAATATATAGACTAGAATGAATTTAAGCTCGCATACTGTGCTGCGTTAACCTGTCTGTGTATCGATAAAGAAACATATATAGGAACAAAGGGAATAGAAAGCTTGTTATCTGAAAGTCAAAAAGGAATTTTTTGCACAACGTGATCTTTTTATCAATTTATATGAGCGTAGAAGAATGATGAACCCGATATTTTAAATTTAAGTTTTTAAAACTATAAAATTAAAGACTTACACATTGCTTTTATTTTACTATTGCGATCGAATATGTTAGTTTCTTTGTTTTCATGATAAATCAATATAAAATAATAAATGATAAATCAATATAAAATAATAAAATGATAAATTAATATAAAATAATAAATCAATATATTAATAATCAACGTATTTGATTCATTAAGAATTGTGCAAGTCCGCGAAACTCTTATCTATTTTACACAAACTAATGAAACTTGTCCTCAGTTCTGCCTTCCGACAATCTGAAGGCAGGGTTTAGTCCTTGTTACACAAGCTCCTAAATGTCATCCCCGCGTACGTGCGCTCTAAGACCGACTCCTTCTTCAAGTTGACGTTCCTGTCGAACGATAAGTACCACCAGATGTTGCCAATACCCTTGGATCGTTCGGTGGAACAGCAAACATAGTAGCTGACTGGTTCGAGTAGCGGCAAAGGAGCAGAGAACCAAGTTTGCAGGATGGAGCCTAATAATAGTCGAGAGATTTACGGTGTACAGGCTGTAACGATCAACGAATCGATGTACAAAGGTAAAGTTTACCTTTCGATACGAGACGTGAGCTCACCCGGTTTCCAATATAACGGCTTGAATTTTTCGGGTAAAGTTTAATCCCAACCGAAATACAGCGGTGACAACTTTACGCGCGCAGTATTTTCCCCGAAATTAACAAATATGTCGTACAAATATGTGTGTATATGTGTATCATATAATTTCGTCAGAACTAAATTAATCTCCGCGCGTCCGCTGTACCGCCAAATAATCGATCAATCGTAAAAAAAAAGAAAAAAAACGGTACGATACATTTTCCGCTTATAACAAATGCCCAAGAGAGTTTCTGGATGTAAAGAATTTATTAAAAATGACAACTTGTTCCTCTCGCAATCGAGACTCCCCGCAAACACATGACGTGCATGCGCGTTTGCTGTTGAGCGCCTCATCGGCCATGAAACAGGTCGCTTATCATGGGATGATGTGTTTGCGCGGGAGCTGATCATGCGCCCTGTTGCAGTTCCTTCGGTCGTGAAACTATCGCACGATCGCGGAAATAATCTCTCTATATAGCGGCATCGCTTATGCAGGTATGAGAAATAGCCTTGAGCCGCTTTAAGCGGCTACCGCGCCACTCGTCGTCCCACATAGGGCGATAATCGAAGGCTGCAAAGACTTTCCCAACTCACTAGAATTATCACGCACGAAGTATTCGGAATAAATAATATGTGACGCAAAAGAGGAGTTTTGCCTCGGCAAGAAGGCAAGAGAGAGAAAGGGAGAGTATGTGTGACGCTTTTGTATTTTATAAAGGATATTTCGATGTTTACTCACGCGCGTGTCCTTGAGGGATTCTCGCTTCTTACACGTCGTCGTAAATAATACAAAGTTCATCCCGAATAAGGTAACGCGCTTTCGATAATGCGCGATGTAAGATTACGTGGTCTCTTGCAACGAGAGCCAGCGAGAGGGAAGTAATAAATTGTCCCCGGCGATATTTCTATCTCTCGCTCGAGATCCATTCGTCGGCGGGTTACGAATCTCGGGAGCGTAGTCTTTTTATTCCCGCGGCGCGGAAAATCGGAAAATGTATAGCGTGTCGACGTTCCGATGCTGCACCATCGCAATCAGCAACTCCATGCGCGAGAAAATCGTATTCCGAGATCATCACCGATCGAGACGTACCGTTGCCCAATCTTCCACGGAAAGGTTTGGTTTTTCGATTTTCTCTCCTCATTCCGTCCCCGCATCCCGCGATTCCTCATTCACCATACGATCGCTCTCGTTTCTCGGCTCATCCCCGATCACAGAAGCTCCTTCGTCCGCAGCGTAATGGGCATTCCGTTGTTCCGTCTGGACAAGTGCATGCTCGCAAGAAGATAAGAAAGAAAAGTTCGCCTCTCGTCTCACGATTCAATCTCTCCATTCCATCCGCGCTGCGATTTTTTTTCCTTTTTTTCAATCAGTCCAAGTTTTCGGATTTTGTCCCGTTTTGCTGTCTGTGCAAAATCACTTTTACCTGTGCTCCAGCCGAGAGTGCTGCTTTGCAACGTCTCCAGAAATCTTTTACACGCCATCTCGATCCCGGCAAATTAATCCTGACTGATCGCCTTTTTCCTCCCCGTTCCTTGAAGAATCGCGTCGCTATAAAATACAAGCGATACAAGTTGTTTTAACGGTAACGTAACCAACCTTTCTCAAGAGCTCGCGGCAAACAGTGGTGAAAAAGTAATTGCTAGCAAGATTCATCCTTCTTCGAATTTATCCGCGCTCATTCCCGTTTTTCTTTCGCACTAATTAGTCGACCGATCGATAAGTATCGGAGAATCGTAAACGGCATCGTTCATTGGTCCCGTCGCAATTACCGCATACGGTCGGTTCGTCCTTCCACCTTGAAATCCTTTTACTTGCTTCTGGTCTTCGCTTAATGGATGTGCCGTTCTTACCACAGTGTGCGGAAAGAGCAAGGGAGCAGCTTCCCCTTTCAATCCTTTACCCATCCACCATCTTTCGCTCACATCTCTCTCCCTTTCTCATTCTCTCGCGATTGTACAAAGTCGCAGCAGCGGCCGACTTATTCCGGCCGATCCGTCCTATATCCGTACCTGCTCTATCCGGTCGGCTGATCGGATCGAGAATCTAGTTAGTTGGAGCCGCTATAACGAATGTCATAAAGAGAGAAAAGGAAAAAGAGAGAGAGAGAGAGAGAGAAGAATACGCACGTGAGCGCGCGATGCCACGACCGGATAAAGCCGTCCGCTATATCGTTTGATTCAATATCGCGGGCCCGGAGGATTTATATCGGGGGGGAAAATTGCGTTAGCAACAGCTGCCGGGGTTGCCTCTATAAACCTACCTACCTACCCATCTAGCCACCTACCTACCTACCTCTTAACGTGCACGAGATCCCGTTACTCTGTAAGACGTGTTAATAAAGCCACGACTCTCCGAGAGCGCAGCCACCAGGCGCGAGGGAAGCCCATTCAGTAATCTTAGAGCTTTCCCACCCGCCGCCTAAAGCCTCCTCCCACGCTAACTCGTCGGATACTTCGGAGGATCAGCCGAGTGCCAAGTTTTCTTTCGCGGAGAGAAAAGAGATAATAGTTATGGTGCGTTATACGTCAGCGCTTCCCTCGGATCTTTCGTATCTTTACCCAAGCCGAGCCCGCTTCTCGCTCCTTCAATAGTTCTCTTTTAAAATTTTGATCGCATTCTACTTGTAGCGAACGAGCAAAACGCTCTTTTCGATACCGTAGAATTCGCGATCTACCATCTAAAACTTTGGAAAGTGTATTTCGGATAATCTCTCTCGCGCAGACTCATTCTTCTATCAAGATCTCATTCGGCTATTTATTCCAAGTTTTTTTCCTTGCTGTCGAGAATCGAGTCGACAAATATAAGACCGGATTAATATTATTGATCGAGCATATAACACACATATGGCTATAAATGAATATGGATCGGTAGATATTTTTTGTAAGTCGTTCCATCAACGACGCATCGGTGATGGATCGATCTAATTTTATGCGATATTCCATCTCGCGGTTCTCTTGCCAAGAATCTTATCGGGAAAGTGGCTTTCGTACGCTCCTCGCCGAATGTGGGCTTTAAAGTGTTTGTGGCAAAAAACGTTTGGCGATTTCTGAATGGCCACGGTAACTCGAGCCGGACCGGAGTTTGTGTAAGCTTAGCGATCGTAACTCAGACGAGCGCGACTTTAGTAATAGCCCGATCGTCCTTGACCAAACAGATCTTCCTCCAAGTCTCCGCAAACTCCTCCTAATCTCGAAGGAACGATGGTCGAATGGATTCTCTCTTCTCTCTAGCCCGAGTGCGGGCTATCAAGCAAGCTGCTTGGGGACGTATTCAATATTAGCTAGGGGGATATAATATAACCGTATAAACTTCGATATCTTCTTTCCTGAGAGAAAGAGAGAGAGAGAGAAACGCGAATATTACTTGTAAAAGAGAGAGCGAAATTTTCAACTCTATTGTATCTGAAATGCGAGCTCTTCGCGAAAATTAATCTTTAATCATAAACTAATTCGCGCAAGAAAATTTTTCTTAACAAAACTTATATTACAATGACATTCATTTTCGTTTCGGAAAATGGAAAATTGGACGATTGTGATTAATAGAGGAAGAAAGCGCAAACAATATAGTGCAAGGAACTGCTTCGCGTTAATGAGCTTTTACTCAAAATTATTGCGACGTATTATACGTATATGTATACATACTCATTCGAATCATCGCAATTATTTAATATTTTCATGCTTAATTAATGAGAGATGTTTTAATTTTTTAGAACAAGTCGAACATGCAGATTATATTAACAAAATTTTTTTAGTGAATGATGCTTTTATTGATTGATATGCCATATAATTGAAAATGGATTATATAATTTTTTACTAATGAATTGCTTCGTTCAGCGATTTAGCGTATAATATTGTTCTAAACCTGTGATCGAGTTCTTTCCTGCGTTTATTTGTTGGGTACTAGAATTGTTTTATATTGGTTCTGGAGCAAAACAAGATTATGCCTCGAGTTCTTCATTTTTACTTCCGTTTTTCCGGCCATCGAACGGAAGCTTCGGGTTAACATCGATACTCTCCTGGAATCGTTCCGCCATGTTGTCGAACCGACAACGCGGAAGCAGCAAGAGAAAAAATAATTGAATTTACGGATATTGCATCGGGAGAGGAAAGGGACGAGGAAAGTACACGTAAGCGGATGGCTCATAATCGCATAGATGGGACTTTATTCTTGGTCTTACTGCATTTATTGTAAACATAACCGAGAACAGACGCGCGCGGTCAAGTATGGCGGAAACTTTTTATAATCCACTGGATGTATAGCCTGAAAAAAATTCCCCCCCCGCTAAACGCAAGTATTTTCCGATACAGCGTAATTATTTCCGTCGAGAGCAAGGCCGCCGGCAGTTTTCGATCGAAAGGTAGTTTTCATACGAAATTTTTATCGCAAATCGACGATTAATCTTCACGGCACAAACGACGTGCCAAAGGATAGAGGAACGAGCTGGGATGCCGATAAGATACACCAGGAAAGTGGTGTAAGGAAACTGAACACGGGACAGAGTTTATCCCAATAGTAATATTTCTATTCCTACGGTGTCCTGTTCGAGCACGGGATTTCACTCTCCCTTTTATTCCGGTTATTTCATATCTCGTCCTCTCATCCTCGTCTCTGTGCTTTCAGCCTGAGATAGGACTGACATAATTTTCCGAGATAGTGCCGGTCCCGTCCTTGCTTCCTCCCTCCCTGATCCCGCCACCGCCGAGTTTCCTTTCCTTCCGCCTTCGAGCTCGCCGGTCGAGCTCCCTCTTTTTATATCCCTCCTCCTTCCTTCCTCGTTCTTCTTTTTTTCTCCTTTCTCCGCGCTGAAAGCAAAGGGATCGCGTAAGTCAACCGATTCGAGGATCCACGCTTGTGCTGCCTTTTACTCTCTTTCTCTCCTTTCTTTCCATTCTCTGTCGTCTTTTTCAAGTCTAGAGTTCATGTACATCTTTTCGAGTCAATTACGCCTCTTCCTGGCTGTCTCTTGTCTGTAAGTCAGAAAATGTCAAAGGCGCCGGCTTCTCCTAATGAACGCATTATGTCGTATTATTACAGATTCGTTGAACAGAATCGTGCATTTTGAATGATTACTGAAGAATTATCTACGGGATATTCGGGGCTACCTTAACGTTAAGTAATCCATTCGCTCGATGAAATGAAACGAAATCGTATTCTAATGCGAATTCGAGTTGCCATCGTTAGACAATCCATTGTTATGATGTCGTACATACTCAGTGTTGGTTGATTAAGATCCCGTACATCTACCGAGGGTCAGGCAATTAAGGCTGTCCGCAACCACTATTGCATTGGTCGATCAAACTTGTCCGCATCTGTTACACATTGGTCGGCTAGGATCGCCTGTATCTGTATATATACATCGTTACTCATTGCGCATTATTCTATCGATGTAAAAGCTACCGCAGATATGAAATTATTAAAGTTTGTAATAATTAATTGATCTGAAATGAATATTTATCGCCCTCCTTGTTGCTTTTATATAAACAATTAGCTCAACAATAAGCTTGTAATTAATTTCGTCCTTTTGCTATTTTAATTCTATTAATTAAAATTCTATTAATTAAATTAATTTATTAATTCTATTAATTAAATTAATTCTATTAATTTAAATTCTATCGATTAAACAAGCATAATAATTAATGAAGCCTCAATGAGAGAGAGCGAAAGAAAAACTTTCTATATATATTTACGAGCCTATAAATAAAGTATAATAAATGAAAAAGACAATTTCCATATAAATGTATTAACGTTATATCGTAAAAGCGAAATTTTTCTACTTGTTCTTTGATGTATCGCGTACTGTAATAAAATGCTTGTTCGAAAAACAAGTATTATTGCTCTTTTGCATCCTTTTTTATTTCTTACGAGACTGCGGCAAAACGTAAACATCGTAATCTTGAGGGGTGAAGTTGAAAAATGATCGTTTGCTCTCAACAAACCTGCTCGGTAGTTCTTCTACCGTTCTCCTGAAAGATACAAACCAATGTGATAAAAGAAAACGTTCCGTTCGTCGCGTTAAACTAGAGAGGGCGCGACAATTGGTAGTAAAGTTCACGTAGGTACCAAAGTTTCAACGTTCGCTATGCATAACAGTTCGCCCGCATTGTCACGTCAGCTACGCAAGACTGCGCTTCTTCCGTCCTCGCTCCATGGAGCAGTAGAGCCTTTAACTCTTTTCGGGAGCGTAGGACTTGACTTTTATCGGAAAGTGATATCGCAGCCGCGGATACCGCACTTTGAATGAGTAAGTCCAGAAAGCTCGTTGAAAGAGGAGTAGGAAGGAGAGAGGATGAAAAGAAAGAGAGAGAGAGAGAGAAAGTTGAACGAGAGAACGCAGAGGCAACGAAAAAAAAGTAATTGAGAAAGACGAGAAAGAAGAAGAAGAAGAGGCAACTGAAGTCAAGACGGGAGAGTTCAAGGAATACGCTCGATCGTGACCAACTCCTTTTAAAATCGAGATTCCGCGTCCTGTAGGATTCACGGAGAGTCAGGTGCCTTCTATGAGCGGAATACTTGTCCTTGAGTCTACCACGATGGCATTCGAGATCCCCTTTCTCCCTCCCTCTTTCCTTCGCGTTCTCTCTATTTTCGGGTATCCACCGCTGGGTCCTCGTCGTCGTTCGCGGACCAGAGTACGCTGCGATTGTGTGCCATGCCGGCCACTGAATTCAGCGACACGGAAAAGCCATTCTTCCATGAAAAGAACCCGGAGTCGTTCATGTGACCCCTGTGGATGCCAGCCGTAATCCACCATGTACCCGCATCGACGCCCGACGACGCTCATGGCTCTCGGACATCTGTACTTACAAGATCCCATTCTCTCTCTCTCTCTCTCTTTCTCTTTCTCTCTCCCCCTCTCCCTCTCTTTCTTTCTTTCTTGCCTCATTTCTGCTTTGACTTGCTTAACCAAGGGGAACAACGGCCGCGATGAATGGGATTACTGATAGCCACTCGACGCCCTCCGTTTGCAATTCTCTGCAATCTGGCGCTTTAGATCCAAAATATATAGCAACTTGTTCTACAACTAAAGATAGAATACCATTTGCTGAATATACACATATTTCAAATTATATGGGAAATGGATAATAATGCGGCGATTACATTGTGTTAATAGAGGTAGAATCCTCTGATCTTTATAGGAGAATAATGGGAGAATAGAAACAATAGAGCGATGCATTATTACTATTTATTGAGCGCTTTGGGCGGGTTCTCTCAAGCAGATATAATATAAGAAAAAGCACAAACTCATACATTGTGAAACAGAGAAATATAAATAAATACAATTGAATTTGATATTATTATTACGTATAACATTGCGGATTAAATAAGAAACACATCTGCCAATAATCCCATAAAGATAAATCCAGAAACATAGTTTATATATATTTTTTTCTCTTTAATGCATCTAGAATTAATCTAGCACTTTCATACTTCAATATCAGGTTCAATATTAGGCAATAAATTCCGTATTTTGGAAATGCAGATTTAAACTCTCCTCTGAAGTCTTCCTTTGTTTCTGTACAAAGCAAATGATTGAAACGAATACGTGATATCGCGGTATTCCGCTTTTCATTTCTGCCTACTGACGATGGCTTTTTATCATACTACTTGTGATCGGACATATGTTTACTCTTTTTCCCACTCGTGCATGTACATGAGCAATGCAAGTACATATCGAATTCGCGGTCGACAAAGAAAGCCATTGTACAAGCCCCAGTGCGGCAATAAACTTCCTTTACCCCGTAGCCAGCCCTACTATTCGTTATTGCGAAATACTTTGGCCCCTCTCGATGTGTTTTTATTACCGAATTACTAAAACGAGCAAGAAATAGTGCGGCATACGTTTTACGCATGTGCGACCCCGACGAATTACGAGCAAATGCAAATGCATCGTTCTTCTCCTTCGTCCGGCAATTTCGAAGCACTTTGGTCGATCCCTGTGGAGTTTTATCCGCCGTTTTATTGCGCGCGTTCTTGGAGCATTTCATACTAATCCGCTTACGGGCACACGAATTTCGGAGCATATGATTCCGAAGCGATTGCATACTGCCGTATGAGCGCATGTTCAATCTTCCGTGGTGCTTTCGCCGGTTGATGCTCGATCGAGTGCTCCATATGATACTCGGGGACACGATAGCAACGATAGATAGATCAGAAGATATTCCACGAATTTTTCATTCCCCGTTATAATCTCAAAGGGATCTCGGGGACGAGGTTTTCCTTGAGAGGTGGCCACGCAATCGTGAAAAACGGTGCATCGAAAGACAAAACAAAGTTCATTTGGAGGAAGAATATGCGACAGAGTGGCGGACGAGCGGATACTTGTTTCAAACAAGATTACGCGCGTGGGTGTGCATAGACGAGATGAGCATTGAGTAAGAAGACCTCTTCTTACGCTACTGCAAACCTACACGAGCACACGAGTGCATGGCATGGACCTGAGCAACGGACCGCAGGTATTTACATAAGAGTGGCTGTGCTCGCGACGCTTTATTCGGAGAACCTGTTACCTGCGGGCAAGGAAAAGGAGCGGCATAAAAGGAAACTCCTGACAAGATCCGTCAGGCCTTATATAAAATGTATACCCTCAGAGTGTGCGCTTTGTTACGAAAAAAATAACAAAAGTAAACAAAAAATCGTGACAGCATTAAACTGCTATCGAAATCCCATGATAAAAAGAATAACGAAACAGCTAAAATGTATTTGTATCGAAAAAGGAGATTTACATTGTTCCATTTTTTCCAAACATTGATTAATAATTGAGTAGCAAACTGTGAAGAGAATGGAATTAAAGTTCAAAGAGAAGATGCCCGCGCAAAGTATTGTAAATGTCAAAAGAAAATTTTGTAAGACTAACAAGATATTATTAATATTTACATAGTTTATATTATATGATTTAAAAAATATGTGTGTATGAAACAGACACATCTGTTTATTTTTGAAAGATTTTATTTTATTGGATTATTCATATAAAATTTATTTTATAATATTAAAAGGTATAGTCGACTTGCGGCATGTTGCTTTCGCTGACAAGCATGCGATGGTCAAGTCATTCAAGTCTAGTCACTCGATTGCATCGCGTGACTCACGCATCGACGCGCCGCGATCTCGCATCTACGATTGTAGACTCACGTGTCTGTGCTTATCAGCTGTCCGACTTGGGTGCCCACGCAACGTCATCATCTGTATAGGCTTATGTGAATGAATCAGCTGTGCGTACTCGCTTTCAATATAATATAGTCGCGATCTATTTCATTCTTCTCAATCCGTGCGTGCTCAATTTTTTATTTAACGGACGATAATCACTATGAAAAATCGAGATATTGGTAATACGTGACAAAGACTAATCTCCATGACTCATCTCATTTTATTTCATATTTTTTTCCATGAGGATTTCTTGTCGAGTAAATCTTGTGATATGCGCATTATTTTATATTGATAATATTTTACATGTATAAAATTATTATATTAAATCTTTTAACGTTATTATATAAATGTCAATAACATAATAATAATTAATAGCTGGAGAATAAAATAATTAAAATTAAAACATGAAAAATACGGGTAATGCTAATATTATATAAAGTAAAATGAAAAATGCTTGTTTCTTTTTAAAGCTATATATATAGTGGCTTAGATATAACATCAATTTGTGGATGACATATTTATGTTGTTGTATGTTGATTTGTATATTCCGTCTCTATTTCGATAGATGGATCCGAGGATACATTATAACGTTACATCGTAACTATGATATACGTCTTTACATTTATTTAAAGCTAAAATAAAATTGTATGGGGACAGTAAGTTTGCCGATTCAATATTTGCGCGTTGCTGCTGCCAAGAAAGAGGACGAAAGAAAGAAAAGGTGCACATAAAGTTCGGAACGATTGAAAGACGGGCTCGTATACAAAATTTATAATTTCCCAATCTTATAATGTTTACTGGAAAATCAAAGATGTTATGTGTGGAAACATTTTTCAAAATTTTCTGTATACAAGGTACGATGCTGTTTCCATCACGAGCATACATTTTGTTTGGAAAAGTTTTAAAATAGAATTGTTTTTGGAAGAAGATACACTGATTTTTTTACGCTCTTATAAGCAATATGTAGGATCAAAAAATATATAGATAGAAAATGAAACGAAAATATATAGATAAAAAATGAAATGAAATATATACATAGAAAATGACTTAACCAAAAAAATGTGCGAGTTGTAACAATTTTTTTACTAGTGAAAATTAAGCTCTAATATTTTGATTCACTTCTAGATTATGCTTAATTATCAAATTACAGCAATAATACAATATAAATAGTTTGTATCATAAGCTAATATATTTATATTCTTTTAATATTATGCTATTATAATTCTTAATGTTATTCACGTTTTAGTTTATACATGTCTAAAATCTCTTTTCATCTTGAAATGAAAGTACTGACATATACGCAAATTTACCAATACCAGATTTCGAATATTTACATAGGCACGAATCTTAATACCTAACAGTAGGAAAGGAAGAAATGAAAGAGCAGGAGGGAGGAGAGAACGCAAAGATAGAAACCGGGGAAGAGAATACGAGATGGTGAAGGGAGGTTTGCGCGGAAAGATCCGCCAAGTCGTATACAAAATTCATAATCTCACGACGTTATAATGTTTGCCAGTATAGCGCGGAGGTGTAGAGAGTCCTGGTATGCATAAAGTGTGGTGATGGCGTGGTATACGAGGATCCTGGAAGAAGCGAAGACGGCAAGTACGAGCCGCGGCGAGAAAAGAGAAGAGGCGAGCGAGGTCGGAGGGAAATATTATGACTCGAAGCAGCAGGAGACTGTAATGGATCGCCGTGAGCGGGCACAGGGGCCACGGGCTGCATTCCTACTTTATAAATCACCACCTGTACTTAGGTACTGAAAAATCGGCTCCAAGGGAAAATGACGGTGGGTACTTAAAGAGAGGAAGGGAGGGGGTAGTGGTGCGAGTTCTGATTTTTTTGCAGGCTCATCTTTCTCCCTGTAGAATTACGTGAAATAATGACATACGAAAATCATAATAAAAAGGATAAAATTCTTTAGAATCATCGGAATAATAAAAATCAAATTTTTGGGGAGGAACCTAATACCGAAGATTTTGATTTAAAGTTAATTTTGATGTAACATCGAAAGGGATTGTAAGAAAAGTCCTTCTCTCACTGTTTTTCTCCCCTTTTTTTAAATACAACATTTCTTTTTCGAAAATAAATCTGTGGAGAGAATTTATGCATCAAAAAAGTAAAATATAAAATTGAGTATCATTTGTATATAAATTGTATGTAATTGATTTTTTGTGTACATTAAATTTAATTTTATTAGACGCATTTATTTTTGAAAATTTTCATCTTCAATTAAATAACAGAATAGCCAAACAAAGTTTTTTGGCGTATATGCCATTGCTTCTTTGTCCAAGAAATACCTTAAAGGCACTATACCATTTTCTAGCTCCAATGAAAGACGTTATACCAATCGGATCGGATTGATCACTTTTAACGGGAAACCGTTCATTCGACTTTCGCTATTCGATTGTAAATCGTAGAACAATAGAATACGTATATTCTCGGAGAGGGGGAGAAAGAGCGAACGGCAAGACGAGACGTCAGTCTTTCGTTCTCTCTTTTGCCTAGGCGGAACCATCGCCATTATTTGAAAGAGCTTTTAAGGCAAGCTCCCTTTTACATGATTAAGAATGTTCTTGCTTGGGCGCCTCTTACTTAGCGCAAAGTTCCTCGCGGACTTAAAGCGCTTAATCTTCTTTGCCAAATAGTAGCTCCTTGTACCAGCTGGATAATGGTGACTGCTTCATAATAACTTGATGCCCGGGGTTTGGTGGCGACTCCGGCCATAGCTGCACTCGATACGTCTTTCGCGACAGTAATGATCGCATCAAATATATGTCATTTGACAGTGTCGAATGCTCCGCCACGAGCGAGTCTGGGATATACGCAATATAATTATAACGTGACAGACGCGCCTGGCCGATATCTCTCGAATTGAGTTTCCTTACAGGATTTTCATTGGTTACAACGTCTATATCTCAACCGAATTATCCGTATTACTCAGGTTTCATCGATCAATCTCTCTGCGCATATCCCGTATTACTGCCGCGCCTGTCCATCATGCCGATTAAATTTTGTTACGGGAAAACGCGCGCACGTATTTGAATGCGCTTGGTCTTGGGAGGGAAATAGGTACGACCGAACGTGGACGGACATCCTGGTCGGACATGAATAAAATTACCGACGGACGGATTGAGATTTCTGATGGATAGATACTCGGAGCAAATTGTGTTGACCCAAGCTCGCATTAACGGGGGAACACTAATTTCGACGGTGATTGCCAATTTACATGGATACGAGGTATGCCCGACTTGCATGGCATAATCATGTTGTAAATATACAGTAAAGACTGCGGCGCGCGTAATAGTTGACGCGAACAATTAAGAGATTATTTTTGTAATTTTTAACAACTTTCTGAAATTTCAATTGTTCCCAATAGTTCTTTTTTTTCACCTGGCATGTAACGCAACGGTTCAAAACAATTTAAAGTTGAAAAGTAATTAAACGCGTATTTTCTCGTTTACTCCATTTTATTGTTTTGTTAGTGGCAGGATATTTTCTGCCACAAAATAATAATAACGCAACAACAAGATGAACAAAATAATGAAGCTTGATTCGTATTTTCAAGTGCCTTCTAACGTATATGAATATTTCATACACAAATTTTTGATATGCATTTTCCACATTTTAAGTTTTTATCAACAACGATATAATTTCGTTTCATCCCCAAATCCGCGTAAACTAGAAAATGAAATGAAATGCTGCATGCGTTATAATTTATTACGCGTAATTAATTAACTGAGAATCGCGCACTGTAATTGATTATCACCGTGCGTTCAGTTCTTTCGCTACATAAAGTGATAGTATCATATCACTTTTCGTAATTAATTAAATTAGTAATTACAATATACACAATACGGCGGAGGCCATTGTGCAATTTTGAACGAACCTGAAATTTTGATTAATTCCCGAACTTTGCTGCGATGAGGAATCTCGTTCGTATTACACATGTGGGACGCAATCATTTATTTTGTTATCTCACGTAGCGCAGTTGAACCGGATGCGACTAACGTAATTACAGAGCTAACTATACGAAGAAATTAAATTAATTAGATCACCGACACAATATGGTATTTACGAGGTACTAATAATAACTGTGTACGTTCTATTTTGTCCTCTGCGTCCCTACAATTACCCATACGCTTGTGAAGGCATGTAGTTAGCATGATGTGTCACGCACAATGATACCTAATGATAACAACGTTTACATTTCATTTATAACTATGTACAAATATAACTAAATTACGAGTTGGCCGACGAGTTTGCCGTAAATACGAATGGGCTGAAACGCATTTAGCGCACGTATTAAGCGCGTGCTGCCTACGCGTTGCGGTGTGTGATGTTGCAATTTTGGCCGCGTAACGCACGCGATTATTTCGGAATATAACGAAATACATGGCCGCTCTCAAAGTGAGCACGAATATAGAAAAATATTTTAATATTAATCGAGTCAATTTACCTCCACAGTTTGACGAAAAAAAGCAATCGTCGACGATACCTCGTCGTAGGTATTTGATAATATAATGTATTTAACGATATTATTTTATCGATATGGATTTTATATACACGTACATGAGATAATTGGCTCCGTAACGGAACGTTAATGTCGCCACTGTATTACGGGAGGCATCTAACAATAATTAAATTTATACTTAACTGAGTTGCAATGCCAGCCGGCCTCAATATAATTATGGACGAACCGCGCGACGTGATTCAAACGCGAGTCGCCCGTTGATGCGGGAGCCAGATACGTATTTCGCTCACGTATCGCGGTCTATTAGTTAATTATCCGATGCGACATAGGTTATCTTGATAGGACGCTGCGGCCGGATGCATCTCGCGCGGTACAATCTGCCGCGTAACGAGAGCCTGCCCCTGCCTGTTCCTGCACGAATTGCGGAATTCAACGAACGCGCGCCCGGCCCGGCGCTGTCGACAAACAACAAACAGGAAATTATACGGTACCGGAATGCGCGAAGATACGCGCGATTTTAATCCAGCCTAACCATCTGACGGACGAGGCGAGGATAGCAACGAGGTCCGTTTGTCTCGTCGAATTGTGCGCCGACATGAAAACTCTAAAAATTTAAGACAAGTTTCTTCCTCTCGAAAAATCGCAATCGAAATTTAAACAGTAATATAACAGTATAATAACAAAATATACCTCCAGAAACAAATGTAACATATTGTACTTGAATTTTTCAACTTTAATTTATTAAAATTCTAATTTAATGTTTGTCGCGAAAAATATCTATTTCAAGAATAAAGAAGATTGTAGAAAGAACGAAACATTCAACCATATTACATGTTTCATATATGGATTTCTTACAAAATAGCTTTCTCAATGCATGTATGTATTGTTATCATGATATCACGCTGTCATGATCATGTATTGTCGTCTTACCTAGTCGAGGTTACAGTTCAACTTTAAGAGGAAGGATTATTTGGTCGTGTCGAGAAATGTGGAATTCCGGAATTTCTTCTCGCGATTCATGACCGCATTTGTTGATAACGCATCACATCGATCATAAATGCATAAAGGCTTCTTGAATCATCTCATAATCAGATAAAGAGGAACTCTTGCAATTTTTACATTATTGAAGTACGAGGGAAAGCGAACCGGTGACTATAGTAGATGTGTAGATACATGTAAGAATTTTCGTACCAATGCGACCGTGAGAGTGAAAAAACTCGATCTTTTATTCAGTTTATTCCGTTTCGAATAGAGCAAATGGAAGTATGAAGGAATTTTATCATGCGTTATCTCTGACGTGAAAGAGACGGAGAAATAAAGAGAGAGAGAGGGAAAGAGAAGTGAGGAGAATTGGATAATTGCGGGAGATAGACGATAATTAAAATGTTTACCACGTTCAGAGCGGCAGCGACTTCCATTTTGCCCTTCGTGAGCGTTATGGTCGATTGAAATTAAGAGCTGAATTAGCATCCGCGAAGTGAGTTCGATGACTCGTCGCTCCTCCTCGTGAAGTGAATAATATAATAATTTGAAATCTTCCATTTCCAGAGTACCATCGAAATATATTCTCGCAAGCGGTAATATTTTAAATTGCCCTAGAGTTCCTTTTCGCGATTCATGTTATAATACAACATACAAGCAATCAGCATAAAAACTCACAGTCCACCCTCATCGTATTAAACTACGTTTCTCCACGTCCCATTCACGTTACCAGCTATTTCCATTAATTTCCCTCAATTTTTTCATCGTTCCAAGAGGACTGAGTTACATTAACCTACTAACGCTAATTAAAGTCAATATTGCAAAGTTTCGTATTAAACAATCGGTGCTGCCGTTTCATCGCGGCTTCGAAAAAGTTTTCGCTCGCGCTGAGGGTCCTCGGAGTGAGATCTACGGCAGAAATAGCGCGAACGAACGAGCAATCGATTCTCGAACTTCTTTCCACCAAAAGCGGGAAAGAAGCGAATCAAGACGGCGCTTTTCTTACTTCTCCGCCAGTCGCCCACTCGAGAGAGGAGCTTTCGGAAATTATTCAACCTCTCCCGTCTCTCTTTCTCCCTCTCTTTCTCTTTTTGGTGAGCTCCTTCGTGCTGGGGTGCCGGAAAGCGTACCGTATTAACATAAAGCGGATTCAATATCTGCGGATAAGAACTTAATTTAAATCCTCGGAATATCTTAAAGGATACAATATCGGATCACTCTCATCGGAGGAACGGGAGGAAGACTTTGTGGCCCATCCGCTGTCACTCGTCTCCTTCGGACTTCTCCGAGGTATCCGGTATGGATGTAAATCGAGTTACCTCGTTAGGTCATTGTCGCTGAATTGGATTTGTCGCGAAGGCTGACTCGTGATTAGCCGAGGCGTTTGCCGAGCGGAGTGCACGGCTGGGCGACCCTACGGAAACGTATCTCGCGTCTGCGGACTCGACCCAACGCGAGATGCACTCACGTATACGGACGACAGGGGATTACGACGCGGACATTATTATTTTGCTTAAAACGCGCAGCTAACAAGCGTACGGATTTATCCTTGACCGCAAATTTATCTTGAAACAGAGCGTACCGTAAAAAGGATGCTATTTTATCAAATGCGTTTAAGCCGGTACTACTGGTGTCGCATTTTCACGCATCTGTGAAGAAAGGAGGATTTTTCCCCTTGAGAAAAAATAAATAAATGTGTAAAGCGATATATACCAGTTTTTATTAACTTAGCGGCGAGCGAGGCCACTAAATAAATTGGCTAGTCTCTGCGAATTTGCGTTTATTCCGAGAATCGATACAATCGACGTGGTGCACGTAGACTATTATTTTGTATAAGAGCCGATAAGGATAAGAGATCCCGTATGGTGGTTACTGAATAATCGCGAAAATACTGTATTATCCTTGTCAAATAATTTAGGGATAAATGCAGTGAAATCGGGGCACGAAGATTCAACATATCGTAAATATGGGAGCTCGTAGTGCTACAAGCAGTGGTGCCACCGATAAGGATGGTATAGAGAATGTAGTTAACAATAGATTTGGGAGTAATCGAGGATCGAAGCAAAATTTGTTGATACACTAATCAAATTACCTTGCAATAAAATTCCTTAATATGCATTTAATTTGATTATAAATATATTGCAAAATTCATCGTTTAAAAAGCAATTGAAATTACAGGTTATTTATGCGTTCGATCAAGTTAATTAATCTGAAATACAATATTTTAAAAAATGAATATCATGTTTCAGAAAAGAATTGGATAAAGTTTCGAGTTTCTCCAATTGTTTTATTCTGTAAAAACTATTCCGAAAAATGCTATCTTATAAATGATTGATAAATATATTGTATAAATTTACATTAAAAATCGATAAGTTAAAAGTCTTCATAACTTTGATTTCTTTTTCGATTAATAGAAAAAAGCTGCATCGAATATCTTTCGCACGAAAAGAAAATTGCTACAGAATTGATTAAAGATTCCGAGAATGATGGCGGTCGTCAAAGTTCGATTTCTCTGTCAACTCGACCGTTTATATTGTTCCCGATATTCAATTACAAGGTTGCGAACTCTAATCGCGTGAGAGAAGTTAAAGGAAGTTTTAATGGTTTGTGACGGCGACGAAGGTTTCAGTCAAAGGTCAGACACGCTCGGCAATCGAATTTTCGGTTGGCGACACGCAATGCGCATCAACGAATATTGCCCGTCGCGGTAACAAAAAAAAAAAAACTTGGACTCCGCGAGCGGCGCCGATCGATATTCAATTCGTTGCTGATAAAATAATTTCAATTTTGCCCTCGGGTAGAGAAAACGCGAGTGCGATCACGCGTAAATTAAATGATTTGGGCTACAATTTCCGATACTTACAATTAGTCGCGCGTGCAAATTAACGACGATACACAAGCGCGAGTCCTTCTATTTTTGCGCAAACTATGTAATTGTGTAAATTTCTTATTCGGCGATTATAACTGCCAAAATTGGCATAGCGTGCCCGTCGAGTGATACAATCGCGTAACGATTGTGATCGTTTGTAAGTCGCAGTTCGACATTGTTTGGACTATTCGAATAGTCACTCGTGTATACCGTCCCAATTGTAGCTCCTCCATATAATTTCGGTTGCGACTGGAATCATGCAGGAAACTCGGAACTACCGGCAACGAAACGTTTTAATTACGTAGAGAGGGAAATTTCGTTAGCCCGCGAGTACAACGATAACGGGGATGAAAGATTGCAAAACACTCGCGTGACGTACATGAAAATGGATATGTACATAGTGGAATTTCCATGGCCGCTAATCCATCATAATTTGAAAGACTCAAATAGACCACTGTTGCTTGACAGTTAATTACGTATACGCGTACCAACGAAAACATCTAAATAGAATTTTGTTTCCGCGTTTGTACGACGAATATTGAAAACGACGTCGCCTTGAAGCTCGAGGCGAAATACGTAAATGTATCTTTCCTTAGGAGGAAAGATCGAGATTTTAAATCTCGCAAATTGAATTGAACGTTGGCTCAGTGGTCACAGTCTGTCACAAGTCAGACACGGCGAATAATAGAGTGCCACAGCTACTGTCAGTCCGCATTTCAATATCACATTCACGGTCTTACGAGCAATGCCGATATAAATATAGCATTCATCATACTTTCCGATACTTATTAAGTATTGAAGTTGCCGTCACGGAAATACTGAAAGTCTGCCAGTGCGAGCGCGACGCATCGTTCAATTGACAATAACAGTGAGAGAAAAAGCCGCGCATCGGGAAAAATCTCGAAGGCGCGCGCGTAAAAAACGGTAGGAGGGAAAGGGCGCGATCAGCTTGGAGACCGCGGCTTTGATAAAAGCTGCGGGAAAAGAGAAGAAGGAAGCATCGGAGTTCGAAAGACGAGCGAGAAAGAAGGAGAGCATATATATATATATATATATATATATATATATATATATATATACATATATATATACGAGATGTGCGAGGAAATAGTGGAGATTCCGCGGTTCTCGAGTATGCGGGCGAGAAACGAAAGAGAGAAAATAAGGATAAAAAGGAAGCGAATTATTGGTCGACATGGAGAAAAACGAAGGATCGAAGGGGGAAAATGATAGGAAGGCAGACAGCTGTGGAGAGACCGCGAGAACGAGAATAACGACAAAGAAAGAGAGAGAGAGAGAGAGGAAGGAAGGGGAAAAAGAGAGGGAAAGAAAGAAAGAAAGAGAGATGAGTAAAGGGGAAAGGAGAAGTCTAGACAAGGGATGAACGGGGAGGAGAGAAAGCAAGAGGATAGAGAGGGAGAGGGAGAGACAAGGTGGAGGTGCAGGGGAGAAGAACGACGCCAAAGGGCGAGAGGTGCAGCAGGGTTGCTGTATGAGCGACTGAGAGAGGAAATCGATGCGAGGGTGTGAGACACTGGTGGGGAAGCTGGGCACCAATCAATAGACGCGCGGCGGCGCCCCACCTGTCAACGCGCGCGGAGATAAACACAGGTACGTAGACCGGTGTTTAAAGGCACTGATATATCTAAACGAGCGATACGTCAGTGCGTATGTCTACGCACCAAAGCCTGGCGCAGGCTTGGAACATCGTCGAGGATTCCAAAACTCTTGCTTTTTATTATCTCATCCCGCGCCCCATCACCCTCGCACGGAGGGATTCGCTGACGGAGATAAACGGAAATACCTATCCGACTAGGATTATGTACGCAGACTTGTATCGTTGTGGGAGTACATACGTTTCGTCATGTATACGAGAGTACCTGAAACATTCGGAGCCTTTTTGTCCGCTGCATTATCATGCGCATCCATAGTAGAGAATTAATTCCATATAAAGCGATCTTTCATCGTGGAAATCGAGTTTAGCGATCGTTGTTTCAATTTCACGGCAAACGGTAATATTCATTGTTTTAATTGCCATCTCAATTAATTCGCCAACTCTCATCGACCGGTAATAAGAATGCGCTAGCTATGTAATAAGCGCGCCCTACGCAGTGATTTACCGCCCAAGTTTTGTACGTCGTATTTAAGGGAAAGCCAATATATTCGCTGAGTTTCCTCTCTCTAGGATGCATAAATACCTACATTACGGAGTGATATAGATTTAGCATTAAAACTCGTTAGACTTCCGTGTTGCCAACGTGATAATGATGTGCATCTTTAATCTGGGAATCAAACGACGTTATTCTTTTCGATTTAATTTTATAAGCAGAGCGTTATATTTCACTTCCTATCCCCTCCTGCAATAAGTTTACGAACCTAAATTGCGGAATAAATCTAACGTAACGTTACCTCTCCCCTTTCATCGCGATTGTTTCTCACAGTCGGCAAAATTTTTGCAACGCGCAAATTTCCAGCGCTTTTGACACAGTGAACGAAGAGCGAGTTAATTAATATTAGCTTAATGTGTCGCTGGCGGCAATGCGGTGTTGCGGATTTTATTGTAATTACAATCCAGTTACGTGGTTGTATTTTCGCTGACGCTGATTTTCATCCTGGTTAACGAAACGCTCGCGGCGCGATGTAAAACAATTTTAATATCGACGAAGATATTCCGAGAATATATGTATATTGGCACGGCGAGAGAAAGAGAACATGTTTGCAAGGAGAACGCGGACGGAAACGAGCGAAAGAGCGTATTAAGCGGAGCGCGGACCGAATTCCAATTCGTCCTTTCAAGTATTTTAATCAAATGATATTAGCGCGATGCCCGATATCACATGGACCGCGACGAACGTCTTTCGGTTTAATCTCCCGTCTCGCTCGGACAGCATAAAACCGTTTCAAAGGCATTAATTACCTGCAACGTGTGCTAATTATTAAGCACGCGTGTGTGCAATAATAATCCCCCTTTATCGTCGTCCCGATAATTCCGCTCTACGGGAGGCGCGCCCAGCAATTTAAATATCTTGTCAAATATTCGAGGGATAAGAGCTCCATTCGCGGTAAACCTCGAATTAAAGCTGGAGGCGGATTATAAGTGGTATATGTTCCGCGATATCAATTACGTGTAATTAGCGATGTTATATTGCGGCGCAATCGTGCCGAATTACGATGGAGAATTCTTTCGGCAGCGATTTTTCGCGGGACGGATGTGCAGCGAGCACAATAGCTTAAATTGCCGGACGTATCTCGTCCGCGCGTTCTCCCTGTGCGTTCAGCGAGATAATAAAATTATGCGCCTCGTAAAACACTACGGCACGCCTCGTATCTTGACACACGCGTGCAATCGTTTAAAGCGCGCATACATAAGATTATTCGCAGATTCAACGAAATATATGACGTCGGATATCGTTCGCAAGATCGATATCCGGTATTTAATAGCAAACAGGTTGTAATTTTAAATGCACTATTGTTTCGTGATTTAATTTATCGATATAAAAGGGGCGATTTAATAAAATATATGGAGCAATATCTCTCTGTTTAACCGATAATTTTCGCTTAGTTGTATCTCTGTTTTAAATGTCTCATATTTGTAGAGTATTTCTCAAACTTGGCGCATAAACAAATAGGATAAATTAAAGTTTAATATCTTTATATTTGACGTCTATTGTAATAATCTTGTTAAAGCCTATCGCGTATAACGGAGATAAAAGTCTTTGGAGTTTATTGTCAGCGCGACTAACAATAACATGTAATTTTCATCGGGGGGAATAATTCTTGTCCAGCGTATTGTTCGTCGCGTACAATGCCAAAGAGTTAATAACTGCATGGATTACGCGCAAAGCAATATCTCTGCGCTTTTAAGTATAAAATCACGTCGTGCGACGTTGCGGCGCGATATCGTGTCCACTTTCAGTTTACTGTCGGCCGGGATTTCGCATGCGGATCGTAACGCTACTTTGTTTTAAACTTCTCACCGATATTTCACGAGACGAGACGAGATGAGACGCGGCGCGAAACTACGAAATTAGATGCTCTCATGAAAGCAAAGAAAAATCCACGTGTGACGTGGCACGGAAGCAGGCAGGTAGACAGGCAGGCAGGCAGGCAGGCAGGCGAGACGAGCCGAGGCAGAAGGAAGAAATGAAACGGGAAAAGGGGCGCTATAATATCGCGTGTAACACTTCGGAGCGTATCTTATTCGCCGCGTGAAAAGTTCTCTCGTTGCACGGGCGCGAGGAAAAACAGCTCCCGGGCACGGGCGACGTTCGGCGCGTTACAACTTGGAAAGTCGTAACGAAAATTATTTCGATACAAGTTTGTCAATTCGCGCGATTGCCCGTTCTTCTCGTTCCCCGCCTCGCTTTATTCGCGACTAACTTGGAGAAGTGTACATTTTATATACGAAAATCCGTCCCCGACGTCCGCCCCCCTCCTCCTCCCTCTCCTCCAGCGCTCCCCAGCCAGATATTAATGGTAACGCTGGATGTTCGGAATAACGAAGACACAAAGTGCAGTATTCAACGCTGACAGTTACTCGATTATACGCGACGCATACTGTGTTAGCGTATATCATCGATCACTTCATCGACAGCAGCATCTGGAATATGCGATACATTTGACGTGAAATAAATAGCTTGATAAATGCACGCAGCCATATTATTTTTACAGCGCGACGACGTCGGCATTTTCATCGGGTTCGCGAATATATTTCTGCGAAATATTTTTAACTTTGTGTCCAACTGTGGAATATCTATCGAAATGTTACGCTCTATTGTGCTATGACAATCGAGCAATACTTATCAATCTCGAGAAATAGATTCAGCGAGTTATCGGATATGTAGTTGGTTTACGGTGAATTACATGACGAGCGATAGCATTAATATTGGTACGTATTACCGACTATTAACGCCGAATGGATCGGTGTAATTACGCGGGCCTCGCATGCAGACGCTGCCTGAACAGACGTCGGCTTGTACTACTGCGCCGTATGTGAGCCAGTAGTAAACGGAGCGCCGCACATCAGACATCCGATACAGGGTGTCGCGTCGGATTATCACATCCGATTTCACGACGGACAGAGTAATCGCGTTTCCTCGCGACATTTGCTAAGTTCGCGAGTTCTACGCGTTTCCCAAATCGCAACTAATCTAGAGAGAGAGAGAGAGAGAGAGAAGAAAAATTATATATATCACATTTTTTATATTTATATTTTGTATAAAAAATATCTATACATGTGCTTTTTTTAACTTAACTTATTAGATATACTTTGGGTATTATTTTTATAAATATCGCGAGATTGAATAATTAAATTAAATTTTTTTATTTATTTTTGTGTCTCAGACTCTTCGTAAATTCAGTCTCTTTTCACAAAAAGCCTTGGCTTTTTATAAAATGCCGGTCGTCTCTTCAAAGATCCGGCTCTTTATAAAAAGGGTGAGCCTTTTATGAAAGGACTGATTTTACAAAAAGCTTGCAACATATATACATATACATGATATACATATATATATATATATGTATACGTGTATAAAATTTGCATTGTTGCAAAACGGAAAATACATAATTAAGTTTGCTATCTTCTGCTTTCAGGTGCCATTTTCGAGCAAGGCACCGACGAAGTGCAGTCCGCCTTCAAGTTCGCGATGATGAACCACAACCAAAATATTACGACTCGAAAATTTGAGCTGCAAGCCTTCGTGGATGTAATTAACACTGCGGATGCCTACAAGCTATCTCGTCTAAGTAAGTACTAGAGTACATTTCTTCTCTCCGTCTGAAATCCACCGTATATCCAACTCACGTGCAACATTCCTCTTCAGGAATTGTAGATATCCGCACGTCGACGAGATATACTCGCGAAGAAAGCCGAATCATAGAGGTTCGCAAAGACCGTTAAATATTTCATAGACATCTTCAAATGTCGATCGTCGCTCCGCTTTGCGCCCCGGTCGACTCGAACCGAATTCCATCGCGAATATTCCCCCGGATTGTCCCGACAATTTTTCATGACTACATTTAGAGCGTCTGAGGCGTCCGTGTGCGCGGAATTTCGTTTCTGTCTCACGCGAGTGGAAATCGATTTCGCGTTTTGTTAGCGATATCTGTACCGGTGTCAAGCACGGTGACTTATCAACAATGCTGAGGCGCGTACGTGCCGGAAGCACAGCATCTCCACGCCATTGAATACGCCGCAGCGTTTCGTGTCGGATATGAAATAAGTAACGTTTCGTTTCTATAGCGTCGCAGATACTAATCTCGCCACCTCGATGGCGAAACGCTTCCATTTCCCGAGGTACGCACGAACGAGAGGGAGGGAGAAAGAGAGAGACTGAAGCTGTCGCGTTTGCTTCCAAGAAAGCTCGTTCGCTCGATTAGTATCGAGGCAGTTTTGTAGTTAGTTAAAGAAGCGTAACAATGGAAATTCTATTCTTTTACACGTGATCCCTCCCCAAAAATCTGCAAAGTTTTAAAAATCATACATAATTATTCGCGAAATTTCTGCGAAATTGATTTACTCAAATTCGTCAATCACGATTTCCTGATTAAATCTCGTTCAATCATGCGATTAAGTTAGTGGAATTGTCTCATTGTTATGTTACTACGTGATTCGACATTCACTTGCTCTCAATGGTGCCATCCAGCACTCAATGGTGTGAGAAGTTCCGGAATTATCCGAAGAGCTATTACATGTCACTTATCCTGATTTACGTCGGAGCGTAACAGGCGTGAATTTTCACGATAACAGTTATCACGTTTGTAATGAAGATATAACGTATATCTTTTTTGATAGTAACATTTGACAGGATACTTAAGTTTTGTCATCATATCCCATACGCTCAACATATTATTTATAAAATTCTTGTCCTCATTAATTACGTCACAATTGAAAAATTATATAATAATGGAGAGAATTATATAATTCATATATAATTTCGATAAAAGTAGGCAAATTTTATTTTCCTGATATGTTTTTCATAGATTGAACTATGTATTTCGAATTGATATTTGTGGCTGCCCCCGTATTATTGACCTCTTTTCACCTCGGAATTCATAGTAGCTTCTCACTTTGTCGCCTGTCGCGTATAACATCGAAATTCGAAAGAGCTGATCGACCGGCTTATACCCGCGGAACGTTTGACGGCTCCTAACCAAGGGGCGTCGGTCCAATCGAGCTACATTGGTCTCCGGCTTTGAAGTCGACCGGCACCGTAAACGGATTGAAAGACAAAAGGCACTTGGAAGTGCCAAAGATATCGGTGTCTCCTATTATCGACGAATTCGCAGTTATTGCATTGTACTACAAAGAGATTTTATGACTGTAAGGTGAAGCTTTTTCGAATTTCTCCAGATACCAAATACGCATTTATTTCCTATGTAATCAAACCAGTGATTAAGAGTCGCTTTGTTAAGTAGCAGCTCTAGAAAAGTAGTTTAGAAAAAATCAATGACCGACTTGTTCGGTTTTTGTGACTGGAAATTACAACGCTGTTGATTAATTTTCCTTTTGCAATAATTTGGGTATTATGCGAAAATTAATTTGTGCAACTTCCTCTGCTACAGTTACGACAACAATATGCAACGTTGTAGTAGCCGCAGCGATTCTATTAATTCAAGAATTCGTGAATAGAACTCGCCGACAAGATGATTCATCCTGGCGATCGTCGTGGCGATGCAAATATTTGGGCCAAGGGGCAGGGAGGCCGTATTACAGTACTTAGCTCCGTTAATTGTATTAACGTTGGTCGGTTCACCCGGATCAAGGGTTTTGTTATAATCCCACAGTAAGACTGCTTTCTGCTCGACAAATCTATTACTAGGTTGCATCCTGCTTAATATTTTGGTTCGCTAAGACGACGGAATGGCTTTTCTCTTGGGACATTCGTATGTATATTTATAGATTCGAAAAAGTTAATAGGGAAAAAAAATTTATTTTATTATTTTATTTTATTTATTTTATTTTTTTATTATTTTACTATTTTTTCACATCACGCTTTATTGTTATATAATTGTTATATATGTACGATATCCAGAATAGTACAATTTTAAAATTTGATTATGCGTGTTAATTATCTAATAATATCTATGAAATAATAATATAATAATTCGCAGAAATTTAGAATTAATGTTGTACATTTCTCTAAAAAATGTTTGCATATGATCAAAGACACATTTCATATACTTGATATTTCACTAGACTCCACATATGCATGGTTATTAATTTTAATTATCTACAACGCGTGGAACGAGTTGTTGAATAGCAAATGTCATTGCGGAATTGAGAGAGATGAAAAGGTTTCTTTCGCGATAAAAGAAAAACGATCTGCTGCATAATATTTTCGTAAAAGGACTCATTTTCCTTCCTTTTTCATAACATTTATTCAATTTTACACAGATGTAGAAGCTATAGCTTTACCTGGGATATAACAGACAGAGAAAATCATTATGAAACTGGACTGTCTTTCCCTTTTAAACATGCACAGGCACACGTATTTTCATTTCAATACACTTCATTCATATTCGTTGAGCATTACGTGTGAAGTCCTATAAAACAAATGTATAGAGTAAAACAGAAAGCCATCAGAAAGACAGAATATTCATGTTCTATGAAATCTCTTTCTATCCATCTCTACAAACTCACGCATCAAGAACATTAATAATTTCTTATTGCAATGTAACGCGAACAGTATGCGAATATCAAAGAAGCCGCGAGTCAAATCTGAAATATGAAGTAGGAATACCGTTAAATAAATCTGACCCCTTAATATTTTCAATAACGTTCTCCGACGTGCGCGAAAGTCGACCCCCGGGCAGGTTTTCGGAGAAGGGTCGCCCATCAGGAGAACCGAAAATTATTGCGGACGTTGGGACGACGACGACGGCGACGAAACGCGGGCGGGGTAGTTTTTTCCGTTGAGAAATCACACGGTGGAAGCGAAGAATCCTGAGGGAGAGAATTTTCGCGGTGGCGTGGTACGCTCGTCTTAGCGGAACGTAATAGCCATCTATCAACTTTCGGTGCATATCGTATAATATCCTGCAAGATCCTTTGGCCCGCGGGGGCGGGAGAATGGAGATCGGTGGGGAAGAGGAGGGAGATAACCTCTCCCCGTCAGCCGCGTCCTCATCCTTCCGCCAGGACCAGAGAGGGATAAATGTATACGGGGCGCCAGCGAGCCAGCCAGGGCCGGCATAAATCTGCCGAGGACTCCCGAGGGTATTTCCCGCCTTTTTTCCTCTGTACCCTTCCGCGCGCACCTCGTCGCTCGTCTTCACCTCCTATTCCACGCTTTCGCGCCCTTCTTCTCGCGTCCTGAACCAGACGCGAGATGAATCCCGGGGTTCTATTCCCGCGTGGTTTATCCCGGGGCAAACATCGGCTCGTCGTCGACGTGATGGGTGAAAGTCGACGACGATTACAAATTTACAATGTACATTTACGGCCAATGCGTATACTAGCGGCATTTTCTTCTTATCCACTTAAACGTTTACTAATTTTCTTTTCTCGATGGCCTGACGTTAAGCATCTTATGATATTTGTTCTCTATGTTTTTAAATTAGCATTTAAATCTCTAATATATATATATATATATATATATATATATATATATATAATTCATCTTATATTATCTTATCTTCTCAGAATGAAATTTATTATAGTTTTGTCAAATTTATTACATCATGAAATTTCTACATTTATATTTTACTATTTTATGATATTTTAATTGTTCATATTTTAAAGTTAGCATTTAAATCGTTAATAATTGATCTTGTTATATGTATATTTTCTCATAATATAATTTTACTATATTTTTTATTATGCTGAAATTTAAGTAACGTTTCTGAAATAATTAAATGCGTTTATATCTATTTTATACTATTTACTATTTAATTCCGCGTGATATGGATGTGAAATGATAGTTAAATATGTATTGATGTCAATGTGTAACGCACTGAACTCTCGTTACTTCCAATTTGAAGGATGAGATTGATGATGAATTTAAACTAAACATGAAATCTATGTTACATAAATCCATAATTATATTCTATAAATATTAAGCGGATATATTTGATTAAAGTTCTATTGAAAGACCATCCATAAAATAAATCACCGAATTAAATTTTTAATTACATTAAAGTTTTATTTTTATTTTAAATATACGTATATTGTAGATTTTAATATTAAAGCGCATTTAAAAGAAATGACTACGCTTTGATTCCTTTAATAATATATGCTTTATATGTTTGCCTCATTTTTTATGTAATATTGAAAATGCTTGATCCTCTTATCCTAAACCAAATGCGCACAAGATAAACCCTATGATTATACGCCCGCATAGCAAATCCGAATGCAAACATTGGTTCGCGCGGACGTGAGTGACGAGGATGAAAGATAACGATGGTTACAATATTTACACATTCATACAATGCAAGCACAAGTCATGTGTTATTATTTTAATTAAAATGTAATTTAAGTAATTACTAGAAGAAAGGAGAGATAGCGATAAAGAGAGAGTATATTTATATTCTCTGTTGAATGAGACACGAGACTACATTAAATGAAATTTGCATAATTGTTAGTACGCAAATATTCATTAATATAAAAGTCTAGTGAAATAAAACTTTTTTACTCTTTATCAAAAATATATCATAGTAATAAAAAATAGCATTTTAATATTCAATTTCCCTTTCAGAATTCTTATAATTTTTATACAATATATTTATATAGAATATTTTATCATAACGAAATTATTATTATTATTTAAATTTAATTGTACAAAAATTATATTTTTTAAATTAATAAAAATATAGATTATATAAGATTATTTTATTAAAGTGAGGATATTCTGTTTTAAAAGTTAAGGGAATTTCGAAATATCTTAATCTTTGAACACGAGAAATTTCGAGATGGGTTTTAAACAATATCATCGATTATCACTTAAGAGACACTCCGCTTTAATGTTTGACATCATTTTCGTCGACTTCTATGGGACGTCAGATGCGATGCCGTGTTCAATTCCCGCGCGGTTTATCCGAAAGTATGCATTACTTTAGCAAACACGATGAGGTCGACGAAAACCGAGGTCGATGAGAAGCCGTCGCGTTGGCGAGGAGTGTATCTTTATTATAAAATGCGAGCAGGATGCCGTGAAAGTTCCAAGACGGCGGAAAACTTTCTTTCCACAACGCTGCCGTAGTTACGATGAACTTTATCTACATAATCTTTAAACCTTGCTGCATGGATTCTGTAATTAACAACTTGGATCAAACATCATTAACTCTGTTGCACCATTATGTGTACACATAACTTGTATCTTTATAACTTATTATTTATAATCATTCTGCATTTTCATTTCGAATATATATATATTATACGATACACGCGGTTTTATAATACTTTAAATTTAATTTTAAAATATTAAAAAGTTTTGACAAGTTTTATTTCTCTAAAGTAAAAAGAAATATTTACATTTTTATGAAGCACTGATAAACAGGTACATATCGATATATAAATATATTAATAATAAATATAATAAATTGAACTTTAGTACTTGTAATAAAAATATTTAACGTATAAATATCATGTGAATATACCTATTCAAGAAACAAAATCACGTACATGCATACATTTAGGTTTATCTTCAAATCATAATTTATACTCGCAAGCAACCTCTATCTTCTTTCGCATTTTATTCCACGTTTTATACTTTCTCGCAGATCTGCATCGTTTTACTCATTTAATGAATATATTACACATACCTGCCGCAGAAATGTTTCATTCCTCGCAACTTAGCCTGGCGACAACGACAGATGAGGGGATTCTCTGGTTCTCGAGTAACCAGATGAGTGGTAATGGTAATGTCTCTCGGAGGAGTTCCCTGTTCATGCACAAGAATATTTTTCACCCGGTATCGCTGGGAAACCGTTCGCCATAAAAGCAGACTAAACTGGTGAGTTACCCGAGGATATTGCAGAAATAGAAGCCGTGTGAAAAGGGCTCTGTGTGTCATGGAGAAATATCATGCTGCGCGGAATAAAAAATACATCGGTTTCGTCACATCTAACAATAGAGCGTAAAAAAACGAGAAAACACGTGTCTCGAATTTATACTTGTCATTTATTGATATTCTCAAAATCAATGTTTGCAAAGCTTTCATGGAATGCATAATAAATCCATTGTGTAATTATCAATTGCGTTGTGAATAAAAATTATAGATATGAGTAATAATGAAATTAATCATCACACATATAAGAATTTATATTAGGGAAGGAGAAAAGAGAAAATTATCAAGAAATTTATATTAATATTATTATTAATAATAACTGATTACCGAGATGAAAGTAACAAAATAATCATCTAAATTATAACTTATTAGAATTAGAGCTTTGTTAGTTTTATATAAATTTTATATACTGAAAATATATATTTAAATCATAATATTGCTCGATGATATCGTGAAAACTCTGTAAACTCGCGGAGAAACGCTATTTGTTCTCACCGAGGGAGCAGACAAGCCTCTGGGTAGCTGAGAACGCGTCATTTCCGATTGTCATTTCTCACGGAAAGGGAGGTGGTGTGGCTTGACTGTCCAGGTTAAGGGCCCATTCAAAGTTACTCGCGCAGACACGCAATATGCAAACGTATATTATTCTGTAGTTTGAGAGCCCGCCCGACGCGGCGCCAATTTTAGCTGAAATTGACTCGGGCATAGTTTTACACTCATATATCACATCTGTCATGCACGGTACTTAGGGATTTATCTTATCTAATTTCTTGCATAAGTTATCGAAGCTCATCAGCGTAAATTAAGACATCCTTAATGTTCGAATCCATCTACAAGAATAATCGTAACGTTCTTGGCCATTCCATGAAATTTATTCCCGCGAAAAATAATTAAGTTTCAAGAAGAAATCTGTTAGATGATTCGTAATGACAAGTGACCATGCGTATCTGCGCGACAGATTTCCAGCGGAAAAGCGAGGAAGTACATCGAATCGTTGAAATTTTTGTATAATCAGTTTGTACAACCAGTGTATTTTGTAATGAATTAATTATATTTGAACAGGTGTGAAATGTGTATCATATTTATCAACATGCAAAAGTTATATAGATGGAAACGTGACATCATTTAAATGCTACACGCGCAAATATTTCTGTCGTATCATGCGGAATATTTATATTCATGTTTTGGAAATATGCCAAATATATGTATACATACGAAATTAATGATATGCCGTTGAAATAACACGATTTGTTCTTTACGTGGTCGTATGTATAATTACGCTGTAATCAGGGCTTTGAAAATATACCTTTCGCAATAATCGGGTTTCGGGTTTCAATTAGTGAATTATGCGGCTCGCGCCGCAAGTGGATGTTGCGAATTTGTTTCGCTGTTTGTACATTAACTTCCGCCCAACGTGCGCGTTCTGATATGCTTACCATGTTTACACGGGACGATATTCGCGTCGACATGGACGCGGGGCGCTCAATGAAAACTCGCGAACGCCAGGTCATTACGCTTTCGATTTAAAACTTTCGAATTAGATTGGGAGAGACGCCGCGAAACTCTTTGCTGTGCCTCCCGGCCATTTAAAACTTTCGCGGTGAGCCACCTCGTCGCGATTCATCGCGACGTCGTTCTCACTTTGAGAATCCCGCTCCTCGCAGCTGCCCTCGAGGAATTATTTCCGAACGCTTGTTCTTTCCGCTGTTTCATGTCACGTTGAGATTTCCGTTCGTCCTCGAACCTGTTGGCTGCGTGTCGGAAAACGATCATCTTTTATGTATACACTTCGGAATATTCGGCACAGCTTCATTGTACTCTTGGTAGAAACATTTCTTGCCCCGAGGAGCAATAATGTTTGACGTGTTGATTGATAATTGATAAGCTGCGCTTGCTATTTTACGCTATGATGCGTGCGATTAATTACGCGCTTGAAAACGAGTTTAATTCAGTAGCAACGCTTAATTAATCGATGATTCAAGCTATACCTCGTGAAATAATTAATTCCTACTGGTAGTCGCAGCGATGTAATAAACTACTGTTAATTCTGCAACATGTGCAACATCGACAAAGGCGTTGCAATATTATTATGCAACAAACGCACAGACTTTTGTTGGCGAAACCATGTTTTTCTTCATACGCGAGAATATTATAAATGATTCGATGATTAATCAGTTGTAGTTATCAAACGTTATATTAGAATCGCATTTATAATTTTTTATTAATTTTTATAATTTTTGAGAAATTGGACACGTAGAAGTAGTGCAACATTGAATTCATCAGACAGAGACAAGTCGATCATGCCCCAATGTGCTGACAACGGTAAGTACCATCTTAGTACCTTCGTCGGAGATTAGCAATGTGAACGGAGAAAGAAGCTAGTAATATGGAAACGTGCGAGCAAAGATGCCCCGGGGGCTTCAACATCCTTGAAAGTCTTGCGAGGCGCAAGAAACGACCGGCGAAAGCGAGGGAACTGTTCCCCACGTAATAAGAAATCGATAGGAACTGCAGATTGGGTGCAGAAGCGAGGAAAAATCGGTCGGGAAGTATCTTATCGGAAGCTGGTAGATAATCCCTCAGCCGCGCCGCCATAAATGTCGATGATTGAATGAAGATAATCGGCGTGGCGGAACGAATAATTAAGTTCCCCGGAGTAATTGAAAGGCGCGTTACGACACTTCCCGCTAAGTTTACGAATCGATACATTTTTAGCTATAGTTGAAATATTATCGAGTAATCTATAATAAATATAATAATTCTGTAGGAATAGTTATAAGATCAAAAATCTTTAACTTTTTGTGAAAAAAAGATAGAAAGAGAGGAAAAATAATTTGTAGATTAAAAATGACAAGGTCGATCGATTCGTAAAGAATTAGGAAGGCAGTCGTTCGTGATGATGATGGGAAAAGATTTCATAAAACTTTGATAACACGGATATTCACTTTATCTCCGATGAATAATTGTCTGCCGATTGCCGTGCAAAGAAACACGAAATTATTGATTAGTTTCGATTCACTCGAGCATTTGCACATTTTCGCGCAAAAAAAGCGAAAGAGAACGAAAATAACGGCGTTGGAAGAATTTAAAGTTTAATCAGGATACAAATGAACTACACGCAAACTGAGCAACAACGATTAGAGAAGTAGCAAAGCGGCGTTTCGTATACATGATCTTTGCCATCGGACTCATTCTTTTTCTTTCTCTTTTCTTTTCTTTTCTTTCTCTTTCTTCTTCCTTTTTCTTTCCCGCTCGACGAACTTTCTTAATTTGTGCGCGGTTTCACGGGCTAATTAATATTGATGATTGAAAAGTGCCCCCGCCAGGGGTGATCAATTTTCATCGGTATTAATAATCACCAGTTCGAAAAGCGGTCGCTCGTCTTTGAGGAGCAGAGCTCACGCGGTTTTGACTAAAGCAAAGTTCAGAAATCGGACGCGTTGACATAAAAAGGTCGATCGTCAATCTATAAAGAGAAATGATTTTTATCGACATTTATTCCGCCAAGCGACGAGCTTTTCGATTTCATCGGGAAAAAAAGTTTTTACCGAAGCCTCTCTCTCTCTCTCTCTCTTCCTGATTGTCTGAAACGCTTTTTACCGAGCTTTCCTCTTCGGTACGCTCTTTATCGAGAACTTCGTGCTGAATAGTATGAAAATGCTTGTCAGTTGTCGGAAAAGTGCGTCGTGATAGGAGATGATTTCATTCAAAAGTAGATGCACATGTACATGCCAGGTGCACGTATACCTTTATACCGAGTAATATATTGAATTTGATCGCTTGAAGCAAAAACTGAAGTAAAAATGCTCTCCATTCTAATATTTTTGCGCTAACATTTGCCAAAGGATGAGACAGGAAGAGATGTAAGCGTTCATAATTTCTGACATTAATGTACAGAAAAATATGTTTTAAAACCCGAAAAGAGAGAGACGTTGTTTGACGCTTTTCGCGCGGAGTTCTCGAGTGAAACGATCTTTTTCGCGATATTGTTAAGGCGTACCAAAGTCAAGAAAAAAAAAGGCATGTAAACAAGATAAATCGGACGAAATAAATCAAACGGAGTGAATTATATTCCGTACTTTGTTCGCCTGCCGACTTCAACGAGTTAAACGTTCGAAGCAACAAAGAAAGCAGACATAATAACTTTGGTTGACGCAGAGCATAGTGCTGTTTCTTTCTCGAGAATATAATCGCGTTATAATATCGTATCTCGGAATTTTCTCGGTTAAACAGACGAATAAGTCGCTCGAATAAAATGATAGAACGTAAAATCAAATTTTCGAGAAATTGAATTTTAATTATAAACAACATATGTATGTTGTATTTGTGCATATATTTAATAAAAATGCTAAAAATATTTATAAAAATATTATATAAAAGTACACATTAATATATACCTATATTTCTGTTTTTCTAAAAGTATAGAAAAATATAAGTTTAATGAATAATTTTTTATAAGATCTTAATATAATATATTATATATATTGTATATATGTACTTCTTTAGCATATTATTAGGTTGAAAATAGCGAAAAAATTGCCGCCATTTTCAAAGGCATTTCCGATCGTTCAGGGTCGATCGATCGAGAGCCAAGGAAAAATAACACGCTCCACGGCTAATCACCAATAATCCACTATATTGCCGTCTTACTAGCCAATTTATGATTATAACGCGGTGCGAAAGTTAACGACGAGGATCGGCTTCACTGTCTGCGACGTTACAAGCTCGTTTGTTAAACTTAAAATTGATCCTCCCTTCGATGGTAGAAGTACCGTGGTACATTAATTACGATGGGATGGCTACGGCAACCCGGAAAGGGGATCGGTAGGAACTCTTGTCACGAGAATTAGAAGGCGTTTCGCACAAAGCATGGCTTCTTATGACGGGAGAGTCGAACTTTACTTCCTTTTTCTTTGTCAGAACTTTTCAACATATTTCAGCACATTGGACCGTGCAGAGTCACAATCACTGAAACGAACAAAAGAAATATATATATAATTATACGAGATTACTAGAATAATAATCTTAGTCTTAAAATGGTTAATTTTGAGCTTTAATTATTTTATCAGACTATAAATCGCGCACGCAAATATCTACGTGTTTGAAGATTATTATTCTAATTAAAAATGAGGAGTTTTATTTGTGTATTATTATACCTTATTATTAGCTGTGTTTCCACCGACGCAAAAATGACAATTTAACGATATAGTAGAGTAACCACGAATACCGTCAAGTGTCGTCGGAGGACCTGCAATGTTGCGAAAAGGTAGAATGGTACAATCAAAAGGAATTTTGCGATTGTATCTTCAGTCTCCATCCTTATTTGGATTCCATGGAATCGTAGGTACTTACGAGCGCGGATATACCTAACGAGCTTGAGTTCCCGCGACCAAGCCGAGGCGCATTCCGACTAGGGAAAGTTCAAGCTCGTCCTTAACTCGGCGCAAGCTCGTATAACTTCTATCCGCTCGTCCTCTCGTATAACTTCTGTCCAGAGTTCGTTCCACGGATAAATAGATATGGGTACATTTGCATCTCCCCACCTTCTCTGTCTGTCTCTCTCTCTCTGTCCCTTTCTCTTCCTTCCCTTTTCTGTTTTTCTCTTTCTTACGGATACTACCTATATTATATTCTAGCAGTCTTCATTTTCTTTGCGCTTGACCCATGTTGCGAATATCGTGACTATGCTCGTTTATTTTTTTTTTATCCAGCTTGACGGATGTTTCGTCACATCCGTTTTAGTTTCGCGTTTATTTCCGAAATAAACAAATCTTGTTACAGTAAAGTCGTCGTGAAAAATTGCTCGCCTGATAATCTCGCATCCGCTTGATTAATGAATATAATTTTGAAAAACGCGTTATCTATGTATGGGATTATATATGGGAGTTAATATATACGTTACATATGGAAAATAATATAATCCTGGATGGTTCAATTTCATTTTGACGTCTAATTTTGCCTCCCTATTTTGCAACTTCGAGATAATTGATATAATTGCGCATGAATATTATAGCGTGCACGCTTGTCAGATTGAATTCGATGTATCGGCAAATTTATACGTGACTCGACATATTTCCCCTGATCGTGCGTACATTCGACGCATTGCTTTTTGTACAAGTTGTTAATTGGAAAAGTCACTTTACATAACAAATTATAATTGACGAATTAAGATAAATAAGAGTAATTTTTAAAAATGTAACATTTTTATCAAGCAAAAGGATAAACATTTATAGTAGTCACGTCGCATTAAATTTTTCCGCGGTGTAACTACGCGTTAAAACGCAATTTACCTGCTCACTTTATCTTGCTTCAACTACGCAATCTTTTATTCATACTACGTCAACATCTTTTTCCATCGCTGTATTTTTTAACACTTTCACTAACCGTCGCCAGTCGCGCTATGTTGCCGTTTAATTAATAAATGAAATCTTTAAAATGTCATATGTGTGCCAGACGAGCTTAGATATTTGATCTGTATGCATCTCGTGACATGCATTGTTTCATGCTGTCTCGTAATTTCCATTTACTTTTATATCAATTGAGAGCTGCATTTGTTACATATATATTTTGTATAAGATCATTTTATTTTCATTATTATGTATGCTCCATTATTATTTTTAATTTGTACTATTATTCTATTCAAACATAATGCGAGTTCTGATAAATAATCAGTTTTCATTTAAACTTTTCAAATTAATCGCTTTCAAATTTTGAGCTATATTTTAAAATCATTATAACATACAAGTTATGGAATAAATTACGAAAGTAATTAAAAGCATCTTAAATATCTAAAAAATTTGCGTGAAAAATTTGTTATGACATATTGAGCGATAGGAAGAAAGGAATGCGTTATTTTGCAGTAGTAACAGAAGCAATTGATCCGACAAAATCCTAACAGATAGTTTCATTTTGAATTTTATACATATATGTAGGATTTTAAAATAATTATATAGGCATCACTCTTTATAGATATAACAAGTACAATTATTTTTGTTATTTTCTTATTTCTTTATTTTTTATTTATTATGCATATTATTCATATTATTCGTATTATATTATTATTCATTATATTATTTTATTATTTATTATTAGAGAAGAATGTTTCAAATAAAAAATAAATTTAAAAAGCTCAATACAAGGAAAACTTTAATACATCTGAGGCTCAGAAAACTTAGTCTAGAAGTTCGATTTAAATTTGCATCATCCTCAGTTCTTCGAATGATACGAATAATTAATACGAAATTATAGTAGAGAAATATCGTCGAACAGTGCGAAAAGCTCTGGGAAGAAACAAAGAATTTAAAAGAATCGCTCATTCCCTCGAGATTGCGCGCGATTCGTCGTTAATGTAACAGGCGCCTGATTTCACGCGCACCCTCATTTCCCTCTCGTTTTCCCTCTCGTTTTCCCTCCCTTCAAACATATCATTTTTTATTCATTCCGCATAACCACACCCCTCCCTTTTCTTTTTCGCTGTCATTTTCGTCCCGTATCCCCTCTGTCTAGCTATCTCCGTCCGACCTGCCTTCCACTTCGCGGCTTCGGCCGGCTTTTTACACCCGGTCGTTAGGAGTCGGACCGCAAATGTCTCCGCATGAATTCTAATGTTCGACCCTCACCCAACTCCCGACATTCTCCCTCTTGCTCCCGTCGTCACCCGCGGCCCGGTAATCCCGGCCAGTTTCGTCCCCGTTTTCCCCCGACCGTTTCCACGAGCGGAATTTGCAGGGAACCATCGTAACGCGAATACCGCGGAAGTCGTGTGAGACCAGAGAAGCGTTTTGTCCTGCATTTTCATAAGATTCCGTGGACGACGCGTTAAGGCTAATTGTTTCGTTAATTTATGAGCGGCCCTTTAAGCTAACGACAAGACCAACGGAGGATGATGTTAACTGATGTGAAATTTCGTATGTATATCGCTATAATCATAAACCGGATATCCTTTGTATAATTGTTGAGTAACCGAAATAAGAGAAGAAGGTGTAATATTTATAGAAATATGTTAACAATAGATATATTTAATTTTAGCAAAAGTATTATAGTGGGTATAAAAATGAACGCTTTTAATACCGTCAATTGTTGCTTTTCTGTCTTTTCATAAATGAAAAAGAGAAAAAAGGATTATATTTGTCTGTGAATTTTTTTTAAATAATTTTTTGCAGCAGAAATAATTTATCTCCTTGTTACAACACACGCGCTGAATTTAATGCGTTTTCACAATCGACGGCTTTTCGTCGGATTGTCTGCAAAAACGTTGAATGTCCCCAGGAACGGCGCGTTATCGAAGCAAATAAACGCGAAATGCAGTTTTACGCATCCAGACGACAATGAAATTAGACTCGTGGGAATCGGGGACGGTTTTATTTCCGTCCTCGTTAGTAGCGGATACGCGCTGTAAACGAAACGTCCAAAACAAAGGGATCGATCGGCACGGCACTGTAATTTATTGAGACGTGCTGTGCGGAGGGGCGGTTGACACTTGTCACGAACGACTTTCTAAAATGAGATTTGTGCCGCGCTTTGTCGTCGCAAAACCAGCCCAGTCCTGATAATCCGTCCTGACGAGGCTGACCTGGCGACTCGATTTTTTCTTTTTTTTTTTTTTTTTTTTTTTAACGAACCTCTGCGAGCGACTCGCCGATAAAAATGACAGAATTTTATCAAGAGCCGCTCGCGCTCAGCCATACTGTCGCTGGCTCGATAACGCGGCCTCGCTCTTGCAGCGCGCGATTTATGCGGGAGTCCTTATCGTTCCGGTCGGATCGAACGTTTTGCTTCATGAAAAATTGGAAAAAATTATTTCTAGCCGCGACGCCGGCATGTACGTATCTCATTCGTCACGGTATCACAGCTCCATACGTCAATTCTATCTCGTTATAATGGCGCGTTTCCTGTTAGCGTCAATCGGATCGTGCGTCATCTATTAAGAAAATTTGCCAACGCAACCGGCACTCATGATCTACAATATAACCGATGTCCCATTTTACACAGGCTTTGATTCTGAAATCATCACGTGACGTGTCATATTTAATAAAATATAAAATACAGTAAAAATAATTAGAATAAAAAATATATTACATATTTTGTATATTATTTAATATTATTGTAAATGTATTTAAAATTAAAAAAAAACATCGATAACGTCAAAGTTTGTTGTCAAACCACTAGTTGAAAGATACGTAAAGTAGATGATGAGATACGAAAGAGCAGAACGATCGTTCGCCGAAAGAATGCACATTACTCCCGTTCGCGAAAAAATTAACGGAATTCGACCGACGATTTATTCCTCTTACCGGTAATCGCCAAGACGACCATTTTCTCGGCCATTTTTCCACCTATTTGCCGCACCATTTTTTCCCGTCGTACCTACCGGTTCGAATGAAGACAAACGCGGCATGGGAGACGGCAATGCGATACACATATATAAACGCATATGTACGTACCCCATGTGTGCACCTAAATGTATATACCTCCTCGCCGAGGTTAAGTGACGTGGCACTGGCTTTATGGAAATGAACGGGGAAGTTCTGCATTTACGGTGACGCAAAGTTTTCCCTGGAATTTGGTCTTACCGCGACGTCGAGCGGGACATTCAAGTTTTAGCGGAGAGATGGGAGGGTGTATAGTTGCGTAATATTTCGAAAGCGAAATGTCATTCGCTGTTAATAGCGATTAAAAGTTTATAGCAGTTCTGGATTTAATGCGAGTTATCGCGCAATTGCTTATTTACGCTCCATCTCGCACATCCACGTCATGAAGTTCCTTAATAGAAAAATCTCGCGCTATATCACGGGAGTATACGGAGCATTCCATTTGTAAATTGCAAATATATGTTGAATGAGTAAAATATCATTAGCTTCTAAATTAATACGACCGGCTCTTTCTCGCATCTTTTACGATGTATACACAAATAGTCTAAGTAAGTTTAGAAGAAAAGGAAAAGAATCGCAAAACTTGTTCGACTCTCCCCTTCAACTACATAGATATTAAATTGCAGTTTGGACGAAACTTTGTATTTACATTACTTAACTTTCGCATTTTATCGCGTGTCAAAGTTCTCGAACACAGCATGTTGTAGCTGAAACATAAAGTTGCTGGAAGCGGAGTTTCTGCCTAAGCGAAAAAATAGCATGAAATATATTAAGGCCCAATTTTGTATATATATGAAAGCACAAGACCCTAATTATGTAAATAAAAAGTATTCATATTTATACACGTATGCATGTGTCTCAAATTATGAATCTACTTTTATGAAAGAAACAAATTTTTTAAGCAAGTAATAAATAATTTGTAATTTTTTTTTTATTTTATAATGTTTTATAAAGAGAGAGACACCACACGATATTTAAAGTACACATAAAAGTTTGCAACATTATTTGCAAACGTACGATTAATATACAATAAACAGCCTATAACCGCTAAAAACTTAACCGTTTCTATATCGTGTATTGTAACGACGGATACAAACGTCAAGTCCAACGATGCGGATCCCTTGTCCAGAGAAATAAGCGAAGAAGTTTCGCATTTACCGCGACACCGACGAAAAGTTTCCGTTGGAATTCGGTCTTCCCGAAACGAAGGACAGAATGTCCAAGTTTTAGCAAGAAAGGTCGAAGAGCTGTCGGCTCGACCGGAAATGCGTTTCCAAGATGAACCTGCCCCTTCTTCGCGCCAATGTTAAACTCGAACATCGCGAAAAAGGGCTGGCTGTGTTTGGTATTTTTCGCTTCTTTGCCGGATAAAAAGAATTGAAATGCGACGTACAAACTTTGACGTGACTTTCCTAAATCTTTCAAAGTTACATGTACCTTTATCTTACGAGATCGATTGCCTTCGTCTCTCCATCCTCTGTTCACATTGCATCCGGTTACTGTATCCACTAGCTGTATACACTATCTTCTTCCTTTTTCTTTATTTAATATCTTCTTATATTTGCAATTCTTTTGTTTCGGAAAATGTAATAGAGAAACTAAACTTTATGGATGATAATTTCTACGGGAAATTTTTTTACGAGAAAAATAATATAAAATGATATACGAAGAAGACATTTCCTATTCTGAATATTATTTCGCTCTAAAGTAGATTTTAATAAACAAAGAAGAGAAGATATATAAACGAGAGAAGCTAAAACATTTTATTATTACATACATCAATGATAATTTTATTAGCACACTTTTACATAAAGAAAATATTTACGCTTGTAATGTTTGAAATTTCCTTGTAGACTTTTCTCCTAAATTTCTAGTACTTATTACGTGTTATAGCATTATGTATGCTAGTAATTCTCATAATATATATATATAATTCTACGTAACTTTATGCGACTTCTGTCGTTTTTATCTGACATTCTATCATTTCTAATTGTCTATTTATCTGTTGTATTGATCTCTATATCAGTTCAATGCAATTGCTTATTGTTAGTTATTTTTTAATTAATATATATCTCATATATTTTTATATTTATACTTTACATTTATATTTTATGCTCACCTATTTTTTTATATACGTACTGCTAGCAGTTGTCACAACGTTGTTTGTTGCATTTTCTACACATCGCTCACAATTTTAATGTATCATATAGCACATTAAAGATTATTACTATTATTATCATTATTATATATTTCAATAAAATCTTTATCTAAAGCTTTCTCGTGAGTAGCTGAATATTGACGCAGCCATGTTGTCGATAATGGGTCCTTTCTTTACAATAAATGTAAATAAAATTGTACTAATAATTAAAGATCGTAGACTGTTTATATTTCGAGTGATTTGATTTAGATACACGCTTAAATCAAAACGGCAATATGCGAACGGCAATATGTGCGCCCGTGATTCTATTACGTGACTTAAAATGTATTACGTGTGTACCTTCGAGTCGTTTGTTTCTACCGTGCGAGTTATAATCTTCTTACATTTGGCGAATGTGCGCGCGCGCGTGTGCATATCACGGTGCATGCGGTAACTACGTACATTCCGAACGTTGGATTATCGCTTCAGTACAATTTCCACGCTATTCGCGTTCTCTCCCCGACGTCTCGTAATTCACAAACCACCTACAACCGCCCTCCTCCCCGTTGCCTCGAATATCTGGAGCAGAAAGAGCTTTCGAGGTGGTGACAAAGGATGCAGGGGAGGAAAAAGGGAGCAAAAAGAAACAACATTGGAGACAGAGTCGAGTGCGAGAAAAAGAAAGAGAGAGAGATAGAGAGAGAGAGAAAAGCCATTGAAAGAGGGAAAAAAACGTAAGAGGAGGCTTTAAGGTGGGAAAGGGCGAAGAGTTTTTCCCATAAAATATCGCGATACTTTTTCTTCACCCTCGGCCTTAGCCCTCATGCCGATGCGGCTTCTTTCCCCCGATGTCTGGCTCAGAACGTGCAAAATTAAAATCGGCATTGCATGCTCTCGAACGCGACAAGAATTAATCAATGCGGATCACCGAGTAGCACGTAACGATATTGCTTTACGCTTTTGCATAACGCGAGTCTTTGCTTTATTGCTTATTCTGCGAGAACAAGGAAAAAATATTTATTGAATAATGATAGAGGCATTGTTAGATTAATCCGATTCAATTTTAATTGTCCCTTCTTGAATACGATATTTTTGCAATATTGAAAATTAACATGGGCGTAAACTATTTTACCGAAAAACATCCGAAATATTTCCATGTATATTTAAAGTTCCATGTATATTTAAAGCCTTGCAGATCTGTGCAAATATCCCTTATCGAGCATATACCATCAAGATGGATTATAGGTATTGCTTCGCAACAATTAAAATCGAATTAAACCATGATAGCATTAGTTCAGCTGATACAGTATCGTGGGACTCTTGTCATTGTAAACATAATATGATACGATCGATCACCGAAATTCTGAATATTCCTCGATAATAATAATCCCCACATTTAATGGAACAAATCCTGCTGGGAAAATTTACGGCTGGCTCATATTCGTCCGCTTTGGTTATTCTTAATCGTTTTTCGATACGTTCCCTATGGATTTTATTTGAAACTTTCTCGACCCTGGCTGTCATATATTTCGCAGCGTACTACAACTATGTCAGACGATAATCTTGTATCTTCGTATTACAGATACGTAATATGAACATGCGTACGTAACACGAGAATACATATGTCCACACATCATTATTCACATGTATTACTGTAGAATGTGTATTTTTACACTTATATTATCTATTATATATATTTATCTAATTATTTATACTCTTACTTATTTGTAATTATCAATTATCACGTTGAGAATTATTTAATATATTTTCAAAATAATCACAGATTGATTTTAATACTCATTTTAAGAATTTTTTTAATGAATTATATAATTTTGATAAAATAAAATTTTTAATAACCATTTTCAAGAATTTTTTAAATTAATTACACACTTAATTAAATAAAATTGTTTAAATAGTGATTGTTATATGTGATATGTGTGTTTGACCATTGCTAGACTATTATCATTAAATTATATAATATTAATTTATGTATAAACCTGAAATTATTTAATATATCGAATCGGAGTTGAAGCGTAAGGTAAATGCGAGATTAAACTTTAAACGAAAATAATTGTTCGTTATCGGTATCAAAGTTTCTAGCCAATGGGATAGGACAGAGCCACTAATCGGTCAGCAATATAGGTAGAGCTGTAATAAGGATAAAGAAGAAGCGGAACAGTCGGGAGAAGAGGTGGTGGAGAAAGAACACGAAGAGTGTGAGAGTGTGTCGGTCTTTCCACTAGGATTAACCCTCGTTCCGTTAATCCTTTTATTGGAGCGGCAAATCCTGCGACAGGTCACGAAGGAGGGTGTTCGCTGGACCTGGATTCGCGAGCGGATATCCCCGACGACGGGGACCGGGACACGATCCCAAGTATATCGAAATCGCTATTAGAGTCGACGGTTTAACGACGCCGATAACGGTCTTATGAGGGTCCTACGTATCGAGAATTTCGGCCATTCGATTTCGGGCTCGCCGATAATTTTTGGAAAGCCCATCAGGTTTTCGGTCGAGTTCGCACGATAACATGTTTGGACATCCGTTCAATATATATTTTCCATGTCGCTATTAATTATGTGTACTTCACATACTTTATAGTAAACATAATACTTTTGTTACCTGAACAGAAAACTTATTACGTATGTACTATGACACACGATGGAATAAAAGACCTTTCTCATGCTAATCATCATTCGCCATTCTCGCTTTCGCCTGTCAACCAGCTGGAAAAAAGATAGTTGAAGACTACTCGATGCTAAAGGAACGGATGAAGGAGCATTAGCTCCTTTTCAGAAATGGAAACGAAAGGCGATGAGATCCGAATGTGATAAATGGGAATATGTTCGATGGGCGTAGACAGATCTATTCGTGTTACGCGAGTATGCATCACGTACGCTATGCGGATAAATACGAAAAATCGCGATCGCGTGAGATGAGAGCGAAAGAACGGGGGGAGAGAATCAGTGTCAAAAGAAGAATATAAAGTTGCATTTGCATGCCAGTCCACGTTTTCCTCGTTTCTTTGCAGTAGAATGATGTGCGGCATCAAATGACGCGCAACGTCCGCTACTTTAATGTCCATCGGTCGGTCTGGAATTAGAGTCGTCCACGCTTGCTGCTACAAAGTGAATTTATAAAAACGTATGCGCGCGTGAGTTTGCGTACTAAATAGAATATTACCCCTCTTCGCTCATAAAAGGAATACAAACCACGGAAAAATGATATCACATACAAAATGAAGCCGAGAATTAACGACCGATTTTAATTAAATCCTATATCAAAGAGTAATATGGTCCAAATTTGAGTTTCAATGTTTTAAATTTTAAATATCTCTCTATATTAATTTTTCATCGATTCATTTGTGAACCGTTAAATGATATTGGTTGCTTTTGCAGAATAAAAAATTGTACTGATCGTGCACATATCATCGATATTGACTCGAAATTGAAATATTATTGACTTTATTTCAAACGTGTTATATGTTATATGAATAAATAGCACCTTTGTGAAGATTTTGGGTAATATCTAGGCTATCTATTTGCGTTCAAGCCACGATATCTAAGTCGAGCTTCTACTCTTCACAGTTAAACGGCTCACTGGATTTGCCTGCGTTTGATGTTCGTCTATGTATAAGACCGTGCATATTCCTCTATTCGAAGTTTGCGAACCAATCTTGTTTGTATGGTTACGAACAGCTCGATACTTGCGATTGGAACAATGCGAGGACGAAAATTGAGTGGAAGGAGGGAAGGAAGAAATATGTAAATTGGATTTACTCAATTACTACAATTATGGATAATTCATCTCGAGTAAACTAATTAAACTTTCATCAAAGAGTTCGCGGCACTAAGAGCTTTAGAGCATGGTTTGCATTCGCGGTCATGACTCAAGTAAGATTGATTTCCGGTCGCGCTTACGATCAAACTAGTCACCTAGTTTGATCCTTGATATGTATATACGGTTGAAGAAATCGCCGCTACAGATAGAACACTCTTGATTAATCAAATGCAGGCAGATGCGAATGACTGTTGCAACATAGAAGATAGAGCAAAATATATCTATAAATTGTATACAACGTGAGATTGAATTCTTTAAATTATTTTTATTTTTTATGAAAAGATTTTTTTTTTTAATTTAATCCGCAATATACACGTATCTCATTGAAATTCAAAATATAAACTCTAATTAAATTAATCTTCTTGCGAAAAAATATTATCTATAATTGTTTCTTCAGGAGGAGGTTCCCTGAAGAATAGTAGTTTTTTATGATATTATTTTATATTATTAATATAATATTTTATATTAATATAATATTAATATATTTTATTAAAATAATATTATTTTATAATATTATTTGTCTACATATAAATGATAATTTGTATTTCTGTTCGATGTGAGTGGACATCGCTAAGCTTTATTGTTCAACGCCATATTGAAATCGCCTTCGCGTTCATCATATTTGTTTACTGTCACTATGGGAACAAAACTCGCCGTTCCAGATTTGCAAATCCAATTGGGTTTATAGATCTTTACAAGGTAAATGGAATAGTATTGAGTCGCATTCCGGCCGACAGCATCCGAATGATATCAAGGAACAGGACGATCGAATTGACGTGGCATTGTTCCGAATTTTATGAAAGAGACTAGCGTTTTCAAGACCGAATAGCCCCGATCGGTATTCACATGAGGGGCACGTGCGACGCGAACGATCGCTTCTTTTGCGACAACGGACGTGCGTTACGGTCAAATGATTCGCTCGGCTTATTCGCTGCATACGCGCGATCAAACGCAGTTCTTTTCGCACGAGCGAGCTTACAAATTCAATCGCTACTCCAAGTCGTTGTAGCAAGTCGGCTACTGGTCTTCCGGAGGTGTAAAGTGAAGAAAAAAACCGATGAGAATCGGAAAAGAGGGGAAACATCATGAGGCAGGGAAACGGAGAAAGAATCAGTCGAGGCTGAACATAAAAGAGAGGAAGAGGGGGATTTGAGAAAAGGGGTAAAAGAGCGAGGGTGCGCCCTTACAAATAGAATGGCGAAGGAGACCCGACGGTTTTATCGTCGAAGCGATAGAATCTACGAATACGACCAGCACCAGTCGTTTGTCTCGAAGAAACGCGACACGCACGGGCTTCGACTAGTGTCACTGCGTGATTAATCTACGGCACAATTTTCTCACCACGGAATCACGTTTTTTTCGTCTTATTTACAAACTGAAATGCACCATTACTACGCATAATGAAGTTTCTTAAAATATTTTAAAGTTTATTTGTTTGTTCTAGATGTCAAAATATAAAATGTTATGAACATGAGAAATTCATATGCATTAATAAGCCTCTAAATCTCTTTGAATAAAGAAATGATAGAGTAAAATATAGGGGAAAGACGAGGACGATAATTGATACTCTTCATTCTTATTTGATTTTATAAACCATAATCATAAAAATATAATTAATACATTTTAATGAATTAACTTATTAAAAATTGAACGACTTTTTATTTTTAATTAAAATATATACATGTTTATATCTCATAATTTAATTTGATGATCATATGTACATTTAGCCGAAATTTCTCTAACCAGGCTTTTCATATGTAATTCTCATTTTATTATGACAGTTTTATGTGTGATTTAATATGACAGAAATCTTGTGGTCTTATATATATAGCTAGATGTGACAGCAAACGTGACAATGTATTTTACTCGGCAATGTTCTAAAATATATTTTAAGAGCGTATAAATGGCGTTTATAGGTCGTCGGGTAATTACGGCTTAACGATGATTTGTTGAGATACAAGTAGCATTAATTTTATGGAAAATTATCTTTGCTTTTTGAAAAATGCCTTTTTCTTTTCTTCATCGAGAGTCATAAGTTCTCCAAGCTTTATATAGCGCGTGTTACAGAAAAGGATATGAATGGTCCGTGAATACATTAATTAAAAGGTTACCGGCGAAGTGGAAAGTAATAGAAAATTTCAGCGAGAGAATAGATGTTTTCGGTTCCACTTCGTTTAATAACGCATAAAAGGGACGGTTGAAGGAATTCCGTTTCTGCAACCGTGCAGAATTCGGTGTTGCCAAATGGGGCCACTGGCATTTTAATTACGGAATACGAGAACGTCGTTTACTTTAACGTCAACGCTCACTGACCGCTAACGCAGATATAACGTGGTAAGAAGATTGCGATGCGATTGGCTAATATGGATAATCCTACGTACTAAAAAATAATGTTGACTGAAAATCTATATAATGATCTTCCAACTAAATCTGGATAAGGATACTCCTTGGACGAGCTACTTTATATATCTCCTTTTTTTGCCATCGAAATCCTGTCAGGTACAGAATACTTCTTACCGCGTTCGATCTGGCGTAAAACGAGACAGAAGGGCGAACGACCAGTTTCAATTACCGGATCGACTATCTTCCGGAAAGCGATTACTTTTTGGAAATTAAACTTTGCACAGGGAAACTTGACAACTTTCGAAGCTGAGGTACTTTTTCAATATTTTTTATCAGAATTATTATATATTTTTGAAAAAAATGTTAATTTATGCGTTTGTAATATTTTTACATCTGTCTCTTTTTTTTCATCCCCATCATAACATCTTATATACAAGATGTTCAAAAAAGATCGTGCCAAATTTTGGGAACAAATAGTACTCCAAAAACCATTTATTTTCGAGTTTAAAGCATTTTATGTTATTATAGCTAGAACTCATTTCGAGGAATTGCATTATTATTATTATTATTATTATATATTATATAATATATTTACACGCCATCACTTGTACACGTGTTCTTCACGAACTTCTAAGATCGATGAATTTGTTGACAATTTTCAATTCTTTGTGTCAGTTCATACAAACGTCCATTGATTACTATTGTTTGGTTCAGTTTGAAACAATTATTGATAATACCTGGTTGTCTGAGAAATGGTTAATTTTTACATAAATTTCGAAATGACAGATATTCATTTCATATATGATACGATGGACATCGAGCATCTGCTGCAGATTGAATTTATTTAATAACAGAAAATGTTTTATAACTTGAAAATAAATGGCTTTTGGAGTATTAACACACTTTTTGATTCATTTTTACAAGTACTACATACTCTTAAAATTTGATACCACCTTCTTTGAACATCCTGTATATATAAATATAATAAAATATCGAAACGTGTAAATATGAAGGACTCGCAACAATCGAAAGCTCTTGTCGATTCCGGCATGTCGATATAAATGCTATTTTCACCCTCGTCACCACAGTCTGTCAGACATTCGTCGAGATGCCCGCAAGATGTTTCGCGAAGTGTGCGTCTGTAAGCAAGGCTAGACCTGTTCAGAATTTCCGTGCTGAATTCTCTTAAATCCCACTACAATAAGACTCCTCCTTCCAAGCTCTCTTCTCTCGTCGACTTCGTGCCCCGTCTGCTTTCACGCACAGGTGAATCCCTATGCTGGCGTATACGTGTCTGAAGACACGAAAGAAGGGGAGAAAGTTTCACCTCGCCCGGAAAACGAAAGAAGAGAAAAAAGAAACTAACTGTATGGACCAAGAAGACGGGGACCGCAGGACGCGACGGGAAAATCGGACGATCCTCGGAAAATTCCTCGGCGTTATTACACGTTTCTCTCTCCTACATATCGTCCAAGAAGAATAATGGCTACTTCCTGCCATGACTTTTAGCCTCCGTCGAAATGAAAACTCCGCGCTCGGAGATTTCAAGAAACGAAAGCGCGGCCGGGATCCTAATTCATCTCGTGATGATGCCCGCGCGATTAATAATTGCAATTGAATTCCGAGTATTTTAAATCGTGCTTTTGATCCATTTTATTTTCGCGAGCAGACGCAGTCGCGATGAAGACGAGAGTAGAAGAACGAAAGGTGAGAAAACATGACCACGAGTACATAAATGAAGAAAATCTTTAGACGACTCAGTAAACTTTAGAGGGATACGACCGATTTTCTGATTTTCGCACTCTATCTCAAATCTATCCTCATTAGTATGTATTTTCAAGTTTTAATCGGAAATCATTATATCACTATCTCTCTCATTGCCTGTAACATTTGACGCAATCGTTATGATTTACGAGCATTTACGCACCGCGAAAAATTTAGAAATTTGGCTCATTTTTGTATGAAAGCCTTGCAATTCTAGTTACCAGCAAATAGTTTTATTCGTCGAGATGATTGTGGCTTACCTTCATTATGTATAACATGCGTACGATCCTCCGCAGGGTTTACGACCATACTTAAGAGTATCTCTCGCTCTTAGCGATTTCTATAGAATTCGTATGCACCGCCAAGCGCGCCGGGCTCAAATCGAGATAATCGTTGGGTCGCGGAAACTTTGTCTATTGTGCGAACTTCATACGGATACGGAGTGGGCCAGGAAACAGTGCTCTGATAATTCTGATAAGGTCGGTGCATGCCCGCGTATTTGCATCGCACCTCCGCGCACCAATACATCTACACACGAACGCCGCGACTGCTAAAGGACAAATAGGAACATGCGTGATAGGACAAGTTACCAAGTTAAATGGTTCGTGAACGTGCTAGTTGGAATTAGTTGTTCTACAGTTGCTAAATATAATGCCGGCGACACAGGTATAGGTATTTCATTAGAGAAGGAAAGTTTTTTTTTCTTTCTTTTTCACACACACACACTTTTGTGACATTTAAAATGCAATTGGCGATACCGTTAGGCTATTATACATAGTAGTTCAAATATAGCAAAATACAATCTTGCAAAGTGCACGCAATAAGAATTAAGTTTCTGCCTTGAATGCAAGAATATATATGATTTAGACTATACTTTTAAACCACAATTATAATTATACTTTTAAACCGCAGAGAATAATTATCAAGTCTCCTTCGCCCATTATATGATAAAGTCACTTCTTGAAGGATACAGATGCTTCTATGGCGTGAAATTATAGTGTCCAAGGTTAAAGTACGACAATGTAACCAATCTTACTAAGTTTGCTGTCGCGGAAGAAAGTCTTATGCACTGTCGAGTGAAGCCACGAGATTCGTCTAGTTACCTGCTGAACGTGGCCGACACCATCATCGCGACCCAGTTGAAAGGACCGCCCGGTTACATTATGATAGGCACTTGAAACTTTGAGAGTAAAAAATAATTTCGTCCGCGATATTCAAGTCTACCTCCGCGTACTCTTTCTGGTAAGTGTTACCGTTGATGATCTCTAAGTTATGAAATGGCCTCCTCAAACTTTTCGACCAAAAAGAACGCGAAAGACGTAGAGCATAAACTAAGGAAAGGAGGAGCGGATTTTCTAGTTGAGATCAGGATTTGAATAAACTTATCTCGTATCATCGACACTCTTCCAAATCGGTTTTCTCACTTACAGAAGTTGGAATGTAAAATACAGTTTGTAATAGACGATTACTCTTGTAATACTCTTGCGCAAGAAAATTATACGAGATTCGACAACTGATTTATTAGTAAGAAAATAAGAAATATTCAATCGACAATTAAAAAGAAATTATTCAATTATACTTAACACTTCTATGATGACGAGTCTTAAACGAATCTTGAAAGGATGAGTGAACTATGTAACTTTAATAAAAGTTTTGATTTTTTATACTCTTACATTTTTATCAGCTACTTGTTGTCACTTAGCTGTTGAATAATACGTGTTGTACTATCGGCTATACATATGTATAACAAAATTAGATAGTGGAAGTATCATCTGCATGAACGTAGCATCTGTCCGTGCAGTATGCAAACTTTGCCGGCATCATTAGCCTGACCCAGGACTGGCTGCAGCTAGTAGATATATTTAGTATAATAATAGACGCTAAACTTGTTCATGCACACACATATACACACAAATAGCACACAGTCGCGAGCCAATGCATAGAGTCGATAATACTGCGACCATCTGCCGCCTACGCCTTGATCGAGCATCCCTTTCGCATACTTGACGCAACTTTGGTATGCTCATTGTGCGCCGTACACGGGATTGCGTATTGATTCGAAACTTTCACGATATATTGGAATAGATAACAAATGATAGACGTTTCAGACAATCAGGATTACAATTCTTCAAGTGAAGTCAATCTCATACAAAATGCATATCCTAATAGATTAATATAAAGACTTGAAAAAATTGAACCCGAAGAATAGCGAATTATAAATATTTAGATTAAATTCATATTAAATTGCAACATCCAGAAAACTAATTAGAATTTAGCGAGTTATATCTACCCCGTTAATTGGTAGTTTCAGTAAAATTTATGTATGCTAAAAAGAAATTTACGTCGACAGCGTGCCGCTGTTATATGCTTTATTTAGTGCACTGTACGTATGTCTCAAAGTTTCCGGATTAATTTACACATACATATAAAGTTGCGTATTTAGATGCAATTGTGTACATACATATACTTATGTTAGAATACATATGTGTATAAAATATTGTATATATCAAATTGAATCAAGTTTAATCAGTTTTAAGCGTATATTTTTATATCCAATCATATATATATATAAAACACAAATTAGTTACAACTTACAATTAGAAGCATAGTCTCTCTCTCTCTCTCTCTCTCTCTCTCTCTCTCTCTCTCTCTCTCTCTCTCTCTCACACACACATAAAGAGAAAAGAAGGGGATTTTTTATGAGCATCGGCAAATGTTGGCAAGTGTCGCGACGATACGCAAAATTAATAATGACGAAAGAGCGAAGGGACATTCTTGACCAAGACACGGGCGCATATATCACGATGCCCCATTATGCTTATGAATATAAATGCACCCTCGGGGTGGCCACAATAAATGCCGGCCGTTGCGCCGCCGGATCTCTGAATTCTGCTCTACTGCACGTACACGTGGTAGCCGTGGAACAACGAAAATAAAAACGGCGTCAGTCTCTACCTTCTCCCTTTTTCTTTCGTTCTTTTTTTATCCCAAGTCCTAGACGAACGCTGAGCGTGAGGGCGAGCATAAAAGAATTAAATTAAAATAAAGTAGGCTGCCGCGCAACTAGAAATTATACACATGCAGCAATGATAACAACAAAATGAGTAATAAGTTTTTAGGTATGCGCAATTTGTAAACCCCTAATGAGGCAGCTTCGGAAGTAATTTTTTCTTTTAATCGAAAAAAAGAAACTATAAACGCAGATTACTGCATACTTGATTGTGCTTATACGAATTATTTTCATTGATCCCATTTTCTGACAAACATTGAAACATTAAAAAATTTAAGTTCTTGATTATTTAAATTTTTTTAAAAAATATATATATTTAAAATAATTTAAAAAAATGTATATTTAAAAAAAATAAAATATTTGAATATATATATTTTTTATTGCTCAATATTAAATATCGGTAAATTTTACAGTTATATATTTCAAAAGTGTTTAAAATATATTAAAATAAATGAAAATGTTTAAATAATATTTTTTAAATGAAGAAAAAAACGCAAAGTGAAAAGTTAACCATGTTTATCGGATTACATAGCTTGTTAGCGCAGGGCTGCAATGTTATTCACATTAAGCATCGAAAATACCGCCGTTTCTCAGTCATTTAGACGAACGGCGCAAAAATCTCCGACCACAAGTCTTGTCAGTTTCTTCTTTAGCGATTAACTTGTAGGGGTTGCAGCTCTTGCAGCTCCTCCTCGGTTTCTTTTTCTTCGCCAGTACTCTTTTATCCGCCGCCTACCTTCCCTTTGGATCGCTTCCAACCGTTTGAATCTTCCTTCACCTTTGCAATCGGTGCAGCCGATATCCTATCTCTCTCTCTGTCACTCTCTCTTTTTCCTTCTACTGTTCTTTTATACGTTTTATCGCGTTTGTCCATTTTCGTCATTTATCTTCGGTATATCGGTCATTGCGGTTTAACATTCTGACCTTAAAGCTCCAAATTATCATATTATCGAATCATACTCAACCACCAGATACAATATTTACTATAATTGCGTGTACACATATGATTAGTATATTGCAATCCCAGTTTTTTAGCAACCATAACATAGCATCTGTTTTTCATTTATATACTATATATATCGTTTTCTCTTGAATTTTAATAAAACCTCAATATTGGTTTAACGCTGAATGTTGAATGCGAATAAAAAACAATTGTTGCCTGATACACATTGACTACGTCATTAAATAATGTCAATTTTCACATGACGAAATATTTTTTAAAATATAAATGTGTTTATATTGCAATTTTATAAATAATAATATTCCATTCGGACCATTGTGGTAAAACTAATAGAATAAACTTATTGAGAGATATGACGTGAATTGACAAAGACATACATTTCATTCATTGTTAGCTTCCTTACTCAATCGTTTATCTCGCGTTATTAAAAGCGACTTTGTTAGCGTGGTAATCAAATTTAGATCTGTGTGGCTTGCCACCACATACGTTGTTTTTATTGGTAATCCTTTTTGTCTCCATCGTGCTAATAAAAACGAATCTATCCAGCAGGCGTTCAGTATGTACCGCAAGCTGACACTTTTGTGGTATTATTGTGCTTTGTGGAAGACCACGCATAATGGTCAACGAGATTACCCATCACATGACGTTTGCTCAATCTTAATAAAGGACACACCATACATATTTGTTGATTGTTAAATAATAACAGCATACAAAAAATAAGAACACGTAAATGTATCGCGTATTATAGTATTTTTCAAAGAATAATAGATATCAGAAAGAATCTTATCGTCGCATATAAATTCTATAAAATTAAAATTAATGCAATGATAAATAAAGAAATAATAAATAAATGTTCAAGCAAGATCCTTAAATATTTTCGAATATTTTTATAATATCATTTTATGTCTATACAGACAATTCTCTTTTATTTTTTAATAATAACGATAATTGTTTTTCCATGTTACAGTCTGCAACCAGTTTAGCAGAGGCGTATTTTCAATGTTGGGTGCCGTAAGTCCAGATTCATTCGACACGTTGCATTCTTATAGCAACACCTTCCAGATGCCATTCGTGACACCCTGGTTTCCTGAAAAGGTAAACATATTTTCTCTCTTTTAGATTTCTAATTAAAGTGTTTTTATTACTTTATATTTCCTATTTTTCAGTCTTTACGACATTTGATTTCTTGGAATTACAGGACATTAATAATTATGTACATCTTATTAAATATACACTCATAGAGAATTCATACGTCACTGCTTTGGGTTTTTCCATGGAATTATGTAATTTTATTCGATTCGAAGAATTCATCTGTTTTTATACTATTTGCCTCGCTCAGATTTATGCAATATTATACGATTAGTCATAACCAGAGTTTTTTTGTACAGCAAAGCAATGGATCGAGAAGCCTTATTTAAATTTAATTTATTCATGGAATTCGTTTTTCTGTTCCTTTCTTCTGCTATAATTTAAACATCTTTTTTTAAAGATATATTTATATGTTCTCTTTCCTGCAGTGTACACATGTTAAAGATACTATTTTATATATACATATCGATTCTGTTTAAATTATATCTATAAAATTTACATTTTATTTTAGTTAGTATTTGATAATTATTGAAATATTTGACAATTATCTTGACAATTATTTTTTATAATAATAATAAATTACGTAACATTACTCTCGCATTCCGTTTCACACCTCATTGAATTTAAGTTATATCGAGGAGTGTATATACGTAATGGCTTAGAGTTGGCGTTTAAATCATGTGTTTATAGCAGGCACTTACAACCGACGCATTCATCATGAAAATAAATTTTTCACCCTACATTTATCGATTCGACATAGAAAGAAAACAAAGTGCATGCTTACGGTACGTGTGCGTATGACAATAATTGTTGTTCGCGAAATCAATGGTTGCGTTTCGCGTTGCAGCTGATAATTAGCGGGCGGCGTGAGATGCATGATGATGGATTTGATCGATACGATCGTCCATACAAATACGCAAATATATATGCGATATATACAGTATACATATTACAATTTGAATTGCGAAATGAATTGGCTAGCCGAAAATTTATTCGCCGGCTCGAATTGCCGGGACTGCATTTATCGCGCCGTTGTAAACTGATATCGCGCTAGGTTCTACAGGATGAACGTCGAGCTTGTGAGTATTTTGGCGTTTGTGTGTGCGTATTTTTCCCACGATATATTTTCGAGTGGTATAAGTATATATGCGAGCGCATAACGAACGTCGATGTCGTTTAAATGGTAATCGCGCGGTAATGCTGATTCGACGCCTCGGCTTTCTTTTTTTTTTTTTTTTGGGGCCAATTACGGTTCGCCAGGAATGGCCATTTATATAGAGAAAATCCTTTTTCAATTTCCAGAGATCCTTCCCCGCACTGCGTTTGCATCGCTGCCTCTCTTTCAAGAAAAAGAGACGTTATCGAGATACGATTGGAAATTCAATACGTGATGGGATATGATTATTCCAGTTGGGCGATGATTAATTTTTGAAACCTGCTATTTATTTTGTCTTCCAAAAGATCAAAGAAAACATCCTCTTAAATTCTACTTCGAACAGATATTTATAACTATCGTAGAAATTAATTTCTTGCACTAAAAAAGTCTCGCACAGAGATATAAATTTAAAACGTCGCAATATTTTCGCGAAAAAAAAAGATAAAAATGGAAATCCCGCCAACCGAAATTAGTATCAAAAGGCATATATTTCGACAGTAAATCATGATGCGCATAGTTGCACATTCGCGAGGAATTAAATTTCAAAGAGAATTCATGAGCGGTAAAAGCTAGATTGTGCGCATGTGTGTACGTGTGTGCATCGATTCAAATTAAAGTTTCGATGTAGCTGCCTTCCTCTCAGCAGAATTAATTCCGTTAGCACAGGTGGAAGGCATGCGCCATTATCTATTGAAAATTTTACAACTCGAACGATCGTAAATGCACAGGATTATTGCATGTATTGTAGGTCCTGACGCCGTCCTCGGGTCTCCTGGACTTCGCCATAAGTATGCGGCCGGATTACCATCGCGCTATCATCGATACGGTGCGATACTACGGTTGGAAGAAAATCATCTACCTCTACGACTCCCACGATGGTAAGTCCCTTACCCCGCGGCTTTCTCATGCATTTCTCATTTTACAAGGCGATAGCCGCGGGCTGCAGCGCGCCCTGCTCGCACCTCGCCCCCCCTTACCCCCTTCGCACGATATTTCTCTTTTTATTACATATATCCGCCAAGTAGGCTCGGTCTCCCGTGGCCAACTTTGCCGATATCGTAGACACGGGATATCGAGTAGATTCCCCGACTTCTGTGCGGGATAAAAACGCGCGTACGCGCGTATCTGACACCGTAACCGTATCTTTGTATATCTATGCAAATGAAATTTTATATACATATGTATGTATAAAGGCGTTTATAGTCGGATATCAAAAATGTGATGCATTCGTAAATAATTATGATTTTTTAAAGATGAAGTTTATACAAGGGAAAAACTTTCGTAAGACGGTACACGACGACTATTTTTTTTTCTTGTACTAAAAGCAGAATAATGTCATTATAAGATACAATACAGCCAAAAAATAAATAAAACGTTTCTTCATAGGAAAAGTTGCCGCTTGAAAATAAATTGCGTCAGGGAAATGTTATTTCTAATTAATTTACTTGTTTTTTGTATTTTGCTCGCTCGCTCTTTTCTCTTCGCGTTGTTAAAATCACGTGTTTTTTTCTTTTTTCTTTTTCTTGAAATTGATTTGAATGGAATCATGTGTATGTGTGCATGTTTCATATAACTAGGACGTTTACAATTTTAAACACAAAGTTAAAAGGAGAAAACGAGTTTCTATCACTTTACATAATTGCATCTACAACTACCGATTCTATGTTTTTATATTAAATTAGTAATTTTATATGCAAAATTACCTACATACTTGCATTCTCAAGGAAAGGAAACAGAAAAGGTAACACCTGTCGGAAATTACACGTGCTACGAGCAAGGCCTTAACCTTTTAATTGCGCTAGTTGCACCATTATCCGTTTGTTTAACATACATGTGTAATAAACGTGCTAATTAGTTTAATATGTTGAATTATGTTATCTCAATCATTTATTTAAAAAAGCATTTTAAGAATATAATTAATCATATGATGCGTGTTAAAATAAAATTATTTATATTTATATATATTTTATTATTTATATATGTTGACTTTTCTTGGAAACTTCGTAAAAATTGTTGGCGGTGCTAAATCAAATTGTGCTTTTGAAAATAATTTTGATTCTCATAAATAAAACAGTGAAACGACAACTGACACAGGTTTGTAACAGAACTCTCTTCTATTTTGTACGATCTATTTTGTACGAAATCTCTTGTCAATCTTAATGTTAGAGGTGAAACGACAGCGGTTTAATTACTTAATTAATGGAACACGGAGTAACTCCGACTGAACGAAACGATTAATCACTAGACAGATCGTTGGACAGTTTTGTATCTCTCGTCGACTTCCGGCCGTTATAACTTGGTCACGTGCCTCGGGCACGAGAAAGCCATTTGGAATTCCTCGAGCCGACCAATTGCTCTTCTTCGACAAACTTCGATAAGAACGAGCTGGAGGTAGTCTAGTATCGCGGAAACGGAGAGAGTTTAATTACCGAATGCAAATGCAAATATACTTTAGGGACTATCGTGCTGTCTCCGCGCGCTGAACGACCCCTTTCCTTCCTTGCTCTTGTCCCATCTCGTCCTTGGCTCTTCCCATTGCCTGCTATCTGACGTAGTTCAACCATGCCGTTTCTCGATTAAAGCAGGTATGAGGAAAGGAGCAAAACGATGAGCATTCGAAGATCATCTGGATTTCATGGCAAATTTTTTTACTACTTATCTGTTCTCAGTCTTTACCAATTTGTATCGCGAATAATGACAAGAATCAGTATACGATAAATGATGGAACATAATTTATTTGTGCAATAAAAATTCATTAAATCAAAAATTCATGCAATTATATACAATATTTAATAAAAAAATATAATTAATTTAATATAAAATGTAGTTTTTTAGTGACATGCATCGCATTTTGCTTACAAACGGAGAGAAAGATAGTTAAAAGATAGAAATTTTAAATAATATTTCTTCATTCTTATATACTCCCGTAAACAATGAATACAATGAATACAATCTGTTTTCTAATTATATAATCATATTATTTTTTAATTGTTAGATATTAATTACTCTATTTACAAATAATTAAAAAATATAATTTAAACGTAAGTCTAAAATTTCATTTTTCCTACAAATGTGGATAAAGAGAATTGTTCTATTTATTATTTAATAATACAAATACCACAATTAACGAAAAATTACATTTTCTTGTATTTATGTCATCGAAAATTAAATTTGCCAAATTTACAGTATCTAGAATTTGTGATGTTTAGTTAATTAATTTACATATTCATATTTAAAAAGAAAACCTCACTTGGTAGATTCATAGAAAACATTTGCTGAAATATTCATTAGTATTCTGTTATCGTAGAGGAAAGTTATTAACATAAAGAATATATTCATGGAAAGATTACCCAACAGATTTATATCTCGTGTCCAAACGATCAATCGTAATACAAATCTTAATTATTCTTAAAACTAATCGATCGTTGCTATTGATAAATCTTATTTAAATGTAATACAAAATTGCTTAATATTTAATACATAATAAAAGAATATACATCATATAATTAAAATACAACGATATTAATATGCGTCAACTACGACCATAAAAGAAGAAATAATCAATTCAAAATTTACACAAGAATGCAACGTGCTTGGAAAATCTGCTTGTTGTTTTTAGTATTCTCGACGTATGTTGAGAATCATACAAAGCAATGACAATGATGCTTTTAAATCAATCAGACAGAGGACGTTATTTTCTATATAGAAAATAACTGATGCAATCTTGAAATTGCATCAGTTATTTTTTATACAGAAAATACCTCAGATTCATTTTTTCCTCGATCCCATCATTACTAATAAAATTAATCGACATTAGTCAGATTGCTCGCATCAAGGTAGAACCGATTGCGTAAATGATCAAGAGAAAGTGTAACTGGCTATGCTCTGTTAGATTTTCCTGTTAGCGATGTAAATATTAAAACAGATTTCTCTCTTTAGACTCTAATACACGCTTTTAAAAAATTATTGTGAGAAATTGATTATTAGTATTTTTGAGCAGAATTCTGTTGGCATTTAAAATAGCTTCCATGAATATCTCAAAATTTTGCAAATAGGAAATACGTACATCATTTACATATTATAAGAACACTCTCGGTGCTTCAATGTTGTGCACATCAGATATAAAATTAACTCGTAGACTGTCACAATGCTGTTCAAAAATGGAAATAGATTTTTTCCCGCGAGGAAATAGACTTTTTCCTGTCAAGGCTTGTCGCATTTTTACTTGTCAAGGTTGAAATCTAGTGTGAACAATTTCTTATCTTCGAGAAATAATTTTGTAATTCTATTCGCGCAATACATGTCCTTACGATCTAGACGCAACAGTGAAAATTATCAAGATGCCATGTTACGCAATGGCTAGAATAAGAACGCGCAATTTGCATTCCTCTCTCGTTATATTGCCACTCATAGGTAAGATATTGAATAAACATGATAGAATCAACATTTATGAATCACGTTCTCGCTTTCAATTAGCAAATGTTTGTATGTGGAAGTGAAAACATCGCACATTCCAAAATTAAACCTGGCGCAGCCAATAACAATGAATTAATAGCGAACGTATCAATTTTCCCAGGCATATCTGTCATTCGACAACCATCACTGTTTGTCGAGGTAGGTGGAAAAAATCGGAAGCTGTCGAACGGAGCAATTTTCAGAACACATGATGCGTGACATGCATGCTCCGCGCTTCTAAAGGCAATTAAGTGATGGAGTAACATAAAGAATGAATGTGAGAAAAAATTACGTGGAAAAAATCCAATGCGCGCACGTGCCTGAGAAATACTGCATAATATAGTAATTAGTTGTTACAGGCCACATACATTGTCGCTCACTCTTCATTCGAGACGGGAGGGGATTTGATTAAAATCACAGTGACGTGCCTGAGTATCAGAGTCAAGCTCAGTTTCCTTTCTGACGTCTTTCAGAATGACAGCGGCATCGTTGCCGCCAACGCGCGTCGAAATCTTGGCATTACGTTCTCGACTCTCGTAGTGGTGACAGGTGTTATACAAAGAGGTGAACTGTCAACATAATTATTTTTGCGTGTACACTTTTACTACATGTTCCACGTGTTCCTCGTTGATTAGACGACAACTCCTGGCTAGCTCTATCGTGAAATCGTGTTACGAGTTATAAGAATTTTCTAAAAGTTCTTGATTAACGTCATTGTTAAAATATTCGAATATAGAACCGAGAAATAACTTTCATTAAAAAACCAGAAAAGATTACCCCGTCTCTGAAAAATATTCTTTTTAATCTCAAATTTCCATCTTTGAAGAACGATACGGCGTTTTAACGTATACATCATTAATATATACGTATGCACAGTGTGTTAATTCGAATAAGTTAAGACTGTCAGAGAAAATTATTACAAGTACTAATCACCAGATAAGGGAATCAAGCTTAAGGAAATCTTCATTGTAAAATCAGATTAGTTTTAATGCAAGAGAATTTGCATTAAAGATTCAGGTACGAAAATAGATAACAGGATAATATGTACGCTATCATGATTTATTATTTAAATGTTCGAAAAATGTGACCCGTATCATCTATCCCATGCATCAAGTAGCATGATTGAGTAATTTCCAATTGGATTTAGCTACCTTCTATAATTAAGTAACAGCTCACTTATAAAGGCGAATTAAATCCTCGCGTGATAATGACACGTCATTGTTAAATCAGTATGTACCGATGTGATTGTGATAAAATATGCGTGTACGTATAATGACTTTTATATAACTGTCAATTAATCGGGTCGATGCTCGTTCGAGCCGCATGTTAGCGCACAGCTGTAACGCGCACTTGTAAAATGGTTTATTATGCACGCCATAGGTAATGAAGCATCGCGGTAAAGCAATAACTCAATTTTCAATAGAAATTACTTCGTACTATCAACGTAAAAGAAGAATGACAATTCAATCAATTACCTTTTATCTATAGATTCTTTCATAAATTTAGATTTCCTAATAAAATCTAGTGACAAATCGTCATTTATTATATTTCCAATTTTCAACATTAAATATTTTTGTTATTCTCAAGTTATATAAGAATCAATTAAAGCATAAAATTAAGTTCGGAGTAACAACTAACTTATAATCAGTAATTGCACTTTCAAAATTTATTTTTTAAACAATCTGTCGTGAATTGTCTAAAATTTTTGAATTTATAAATCATTCAATTTTTTATTAAGAAAAATTTTATTTAATGAATAATGAAATTTACATTTATATCTAAATTCTAGCGAAAAAGAGAATAATGCAATGCAAAATATTTTTTAATTAATTAAAAAATATTTCTTTTCTGACGAATCAAATGTTATATTAAGCGATTCTCTCTCTTTGAAAATGATTACACAATGCAACAAAAAAAAAATACACGGACGAGAAAAGAAATAATCATTTTTCGTAGTTTCTTTTGTTTTGTGTGAATATGATTTTTGGGTTTTACATTATTTTATTACGTTACAATTTTAAGAAATTTAAGATGAATGCAATTTCTGAGATCTGAAAATTCTAATACCTGATTGCAACAAACTGTTACATATGCGTAATATGACATGATACAATACATTAAAGTAACCCTTTTTTTCGCTACTTTAATTAAAAATTTCGTAAAATTTTAATATAATGGGGTAATTTAAAAGCCGGAATTGCATTAAACATTGAAAAATTATTGAAAATAATTATTTTCTTTTTTATGTTCGAAAAAGTTATCTTTATTGAATTATATTATTAATTATAAATCAAAAATCACACACGTGAACGATTCTCTCGATTCGGGACGTCGCAATTATCCGTTCATCGACTGCATATTTAAGATGAAATATCGTGCCCCTCCAGACGTGACGACCTTGGTAATAATCATGCGTCTTTCGTCTTGTGTTTTGGCGATAACTGAATGAACGAAGAGAAACGTTTCGGTATAAACTGACCGATGCAAGGACTCGGCATGTTTCGATCGTTTCGACAACCTGTTTGAGCAAAACAAAGAACGTAAACTAACTGGTTTTGGGTGTGCGAGCCGGTTTTTTCGAAGGATATTATCAACTAGTCTACATTAGATACCCAAATGAAGAATGTAAATATATGTGTGTGTGTATGCATATACATTGAGAGAGATTGCTATGTTGAATTAAATATTTTTTAACTTTTAGAAAACGCAAAAATATTATTCAGTATCGGTATAAAGATCCTTTCTATTTTCTACTCTTACGAAAGATTGTTATATATTTTAAACCGGATTATACTGCGCTAAACCACATCATAAAATGGAAAGGAAAAATTAAATATTACATGTAATTATTGCAGTTATAATCCGTGTATTATTAAAGCAATAAATCTTAATCATCAGTGCTGTGCACCGTCCATCTATTGCGCAATATTGTACGTCCAAACATGTTAACGTTTTCTCTAATAGTTACGAGAGAGAAGGATTTATTTTACAGAACATAATATTTTAAAATGAAAGAAAATGGGATACACAATTTTAATCAGTGTAACTGCATTATATTGCACGTTGGTTTTATAAGATCATAGAAATTATTTTTAACACATTACGTATCATCTTTCTGAAACTAAAATTTATCATTATTATTTTATTATTTAAAAGAAACATCGCTTTTTAATATTGTTTGAAGAATTAGCTACATTTTTATCAATCTGGTATTTTGCTTTTTATAAATTCTAAATAATTTTTTAATGAAATTAATAAACTTTACAATTCATTATTTAACAAATATTTTGAAGAAACTCCAGTGTACGAAAAAAATAAAATTGTCGTGAGAATATATGTTGGATTCTTTTTCAATGATAAAAAATTGATTATAATTTGAAAATATTATATCTTGATATATTAACCGCATAAAAGTTGACAGCAAAAAGATTTTGAAAAAGATGCATAACTTTTGCAATGTTTTGTTAACTTACCAATTATATTCGATATAATATTCTTGTTTTAATAATTTTAAAGTAAAAGTACACAAGTTTTTTTAAAGTATAAAAGTACAAAATAGAAATAGAAAAATATATGTTATCAAGTAAAGTATGCAATTATAAACTTAAACGCATATTCAAGTGTAAAAAAATGACATGTCAGTTCGAATATTTACACTGATATAAGTGGTTACGCTTCCGAATATACACTATTTTGTTTTATTATGTTTTGCAATTGTCTTTTGCAATTTAAAATTGAATAACTGTCTCAATTTGACATTTTTTTCTTATTATAATTCCGAATAATTTTTTATTTGTGACAAAATAAACAATATGTGACAAAATAAACAAATGTGTAAACTTTACGATCCATTATTTAACATATTTATACTATATTTTGATAAAAAAATCCAGTGCACGGAAAAAATAAAATAACATTTTTATTTAACAGTCTTAAGTTATCTATTAATATTAATTAATCAATCAAATTTATTGCATCAAGTAAATATTTTATTTTGAGTAACATGTCGTCGAAACGCGAAGAATTTTACGACAATAAATTCGTATTAAGCAACGCGTCCGGTTCAGCCTCTCTGTCTCTTAATAGTGGGTGTATTGTATGGCCAGCCATAAACTGTCGCTTTGGGAGGCATCGCATTGCGTGCCTCAAAGCAAGAGCAAGTGCTCTCCGACCGCGGCCGGTGGCGGTCATGCGTGCAGACGTAGCCGTTTACACGTGTGACCGTATCGCACCCTCAGTCGAGAGATATGTGGCGCGGAATCTAGTTAGAACCCTTGTTGGCTTTATCTCCGTTGTCTCTGTTTGGCTCGGAGGTCGGCCGTGTTGCTAGATTAGAAGGATCAGTCTCATGGCGCGCATTTCTGCTTCATCATTAATAATTAGCAAATAGAAGTTCGCATTTTCAATTCTTCACATCTTTACAAAATTTTGACATTCAGAATCGGAATGCACAAGTTGGACGAAGTAAACTTTACTCGCACGTCAACGATAATATGGTCGATAATGTTCTACGCAATAATTAAGTATATCTCATTTAGATAAGTCGTCTGAATCATTATCAGCAGGTGGTTCTTTAATAATATATATTTATATAATAGATACTTTTTTCTAATTAATAGAAAACAATTTAAAGTATGCAAACCGAGAAGTATTCACATTTGCAGCTATGAGATATTATTTAATCGCGTCACGCATTCTTCGTGCTGCTCTCGTAATAGCAACGATTTTTTGCTCCGTTTAAAACGCAAATAACTATTCAAAATATCCACAATTAACGTGAAATCAGAAGAATATTATCGAACACAATGGACCGTGGTATATTGCGACAAACATTGATTGGATTCGTATGTAAGTATCTTAAGTAAGAGGTGAAATTACTTTGACATTCAGAAATATTCTCTCGTGAATGCGGCTTCGAAAAAATCTGACGTATAATCGCTTCTCAGGTAGTATTTTGATCATCGATTGCGGCTTGCACGAAGGATGGAGTACGCCGACCATACCGAAATTCAATGACGAGGATCCTCTAAAAGTAACGACTAATGAAATCGCTTGGATCGTGAATCTCATGTATGTGGGGGTCGGTATTGGCTCGTTGGTACCATTTATACTGATGGACAACATCGGACGTAAAAAAACCTTGTTAGTCACCACTATACCAAAGATCATTTCTTGGCTCTTCATCGGGCTGTCCACTTCTGTACCGTTTATATATATCGGACGAGTACTCGCGGGCATAGGATGTGGTATAACTTATGCCGTGATGCCAATGTATCTCGGCGAAATCAGCAGCAAACGGACCAGAGGTCCTTTAGGTACGACGATGTTAACTGCTTGTTATCAATGTGCAATGTTTGACACGATTCTTATCATCCTATTAACATATTCATCGTTCTACGTGGTAGATATGTACATTTGTTACCATTAAATGTGTCGGTCTGTATCAGTTGATAATGATTCTTAATGAGATATTTCGTTTAAGTTTGTATTTCTTGAAAAAAGGCATTTATATAGCTTTATATATTTGATACTGTAGAATTCATATTTCTGTAATCTTCCTTGCATTTTGAATAACTTTATCTATGAAATTAGTTATCTTTAAAAGACATCAGTAAATAAGATGAAATCTTTAGGTACTTTAATGGCTGTTCTAATTAACATTGGGATGATGCTCATTTATGCCATCGGCCTGTGGATCAGTAGATTCGCGATGGCGATGATAAGCGTATGCGCGCCAGTGCTATTTCTGCTGACTTTCATGTGGTTACCCGAGAGCTCGGTATTCCTAACGCGTAAGAACAAACTCGATCCCGCGCAGAAAACCCTTCAATGGGCCTTGGGTAAAGAGAACGTGGACGAGGAACTTGAGGAAGTGAAACGTATCGTGGAAACCGAGGACAAGTGCAGCAAGATAACTCTCAAGGATATGTTCAGAGAGATCTTCACCAAGGCACAGAATAGAAGAGCCTTTCGTATCGCTATGATAGTACTGAGCGCCTTGACATTGACGGGCGCGGCACCGATACTCGCTTATCAGTCGTACATCTACGAAGAGGCCGGCTTTGAGATTTCAACCAACACTAGCATTATCCTGACGGGTATCACTATCGTTCTGTCTGGCGGTGCCTGCGTAATGGTGGTGCGTTTCACGGGCAAGAGGTTTCTGCTGCTGATGTCCGCACCGATCTGCATGGTATCACTGGCCTCGATAGCTATTTTCTTCGAGCTACAGTCCAGCGGCTATGATGTTTCTCGATTCAAGTGGGTGCCTACAGTCTTCGTGGTGATTTACGTGTTCGGTTATGGATTCAGCCTTAATCCAATACCGTTGGCATATATGGGCGAGATCTTCGGCGTCGAGGTCAAAGTACCCGCCGCGGTGCTCAACGCTCTTTACTATGCCATAAGCACCACTGCCGTTGTAAAGTTTTATCAGGTACGTTGACGTCTGTATCGAAGAATCGATTTTGTTTTCGCGAACGAGAGCGCGGTAAGCGGGTTATCGGAAGCAACGATCAGTTAAGAGGTTTAACCAAAAGGAGTTCTTTATTTTGTAATAGTATTATACAACGCGGTATAATGTGCCATCGGTTAATAGCTTTGATGGCAAGAAGGATTCTTTATCATTTAATAGCATTAGGAAATATATTGCGATATAAAAATATGCAAATTATATTTTAACGAGCAATCGATACTTCAATGCCTATTAAAAAAGGATAAAAGTATAAAAGATATCTTCTGAAATTATATATATAATAGTTGTGTAACACCAGTTGTAACATTTTCTTGTTATATCTCATTCAAATTTTTCTTGTTAAACCTTATTCAAACTTTTAAAGCATAAAATTGTAATATTATATATAATTCTATATACAGGGTGTCCCGAAACTAATGCTTGATATTTTAAAGGCAGATTCTCTGGTCAATTTAAAAACGATTTTTCCTCAGCGAAAATGTCGCGGCACTAATAGTTTTCGAGTTATAAACGATTGAAAATAAAGGGTTTTTCGCAAACTAAGGCTTATGGGAATAAAATATTAATAAAGTCACATTCTTTAGTTAATTTTAGGTAGAGTTTACTTTAATAGAATTTTAATTTAAGGCTTAGTTAGAAAGATACATGATGACAAAAATTGGGAATATGCAAAATATAATGATCTCCCTCGACATTTTCGCTGAGGAAAAATCGTTTTTAAATTGGCAAAGAGAATCTGCCTTTAAAATATCAAGCGTTAGTTTCGGGACACTCTGTATATGTAATATTACATATAATTTTCTGTATATATAATTCTATGTATTAGAGAATTATAAAAAAATATATTAAGATATTTTCTTTTTATTCTTTATTCAAAATTAAATGTTATGTGATAATATGATGGCAAAATTGTTTATATTATAGGTTATGCAAGAGTTGTACGGCACGTTTGCACCATTATGGGCATTTTCTGCGATAACATTTCTTATATGGGTATTAATTTATCTGTTTGTGCCGGAGACCGAAGGCAAAACCTTGGAAGAGATACAGTTGGAATTGCGAAGTAAGAAACAATGTGCATGCGATATAAAGAAGTAAATAAGCGATATTATATATAAAATAAATCAGAGATTACTAAATTCTACATTTAAAGTATATATGTAATATATATGATTTGACTTTCTAATATTTACTTATAATATTACAGAGAAAAAAATAAAAAGGACGAAAAGAAAAGAAGAACTAGAAACTTAAATTAGAAATCGTACTCAAATACTTATTGTCGTACAACTAAATATATGTGAAACGCATATAGTTAAAAGTTATACAACGATGTTTTATAATGATGACAGTTTGCGGTCCACAAATTTTTACACACACACACACACACACACACACACACACACACATATATATATATATACACTCAAGGTAGCTCATAAGAAGATTTATACAAGGAAAGTAACGTTCCTATTTTACAGAGAAAATTTACATCATTACAAGACATATATATTATAATTATTTGCGCTTACATATCTTCAGTCAGACGAATAGTAAGTGAACATTATGATAACGTCACATGTAAATATGTAACATTATATTATTATATGTATCACATTAACAAAAATTGTACAAGATACTTTGAAAACAATATATTTTTATAAAAGTAGTGTAATACAAAGTTTAAAATAGACTGCAATGTGAACATTTTCAATGATATTCACAACCATTTGAAACCGATCTTATGAATTTCGATTAACTTTCGATTAACTTAAACAATTTTTCCTCATTTACTCCATAATTTCTTCATATGTTGTTTTGTGTATGATCTTACATATTGGTAGAAATACATAGCGTCGATAATGGCGCTAAATCGCATCTCGAACTTGTTAAGGCACTAGAGGAAAACGATGCGAGAGGAAATCACTACTTATTTTGAAGCTTTAATTCGGCAAAGAGAATCGTTTAGTAGTGGTATCGCGTTAGACGAGATTCGTATGTTCGTTCGGACAAGTTAAATTCAACTCTCGTAGTAGTAGTTCTTGATTAACGTCACTGTTAAAATATTCGAATATAGATAGAATCCAGAAATAAAACTTTCATTAAAAAACCAGTAAAGATTATTTCGTTTCTGAAAAATATTCTTTTTAATCTCAAATTTCCATCTTTGAAGAACGATACGGCGTTCTAACGTATACATCATTAATATATACGTATGCATAGTGTGTTAATTCGAATAAGTTGAGGCTGTCAGAGAAAATTATTACAAGTACTAATCACCAGATAAGAGAATCAAGCTTAAGGAAATCTTCATTGTGAATCAGATTAGCTTTAATGCAAGAGAATTTGCATTAAAGATTCAGATACGAAAATAGATAACAAGATAATATGTACGCTATCATAATTCATTATTTAAATGTTCGAAAAATGTGGCCCGTATCATCTATTCCATCCATCAAGTAGTATGATTGAGTAATTCCCAATTGGATTTAGCTACCTCCTATAATTAAGAAACAACTCACTGATAAAGACGAATTAAATCTTCACGTGATAATGACATGTCATTGTTAAATCAGTATGTACCAATGTGATTGTGATAAAATATGCGTGTAAATATAATGACTTTTATATAACTGTCAATTAATCGGGTCGATGCTCGTTCGAGCCGCATGTTAGCGCACAGCTGTACTAAAATAGTTTATTATGCACGCCATAGGTAATGAAGCATCGCGGTAAGACAATAACTCAATTTACAGTAGAAATTACTTCGTATTATCAATGTAAAAGAAGAATGACAATTCAATCAATTACCTTTTATCTATAGACTCTTTCATAAATTTAGATTTCCTAATAAAATTTAGTGCCAAATCACCATTTACTGTATTTTCAATGTTCAACATTAAACTGTTTTCATTATTCTTATTATAATTATATAAAAATCAATTAAAGCACAAAATTAAATTCAGAGTAACAACTAATTTATAATCAGTAATTGCATTTTCAAAATTTATTTTTTGGAAAGTTTGTTATGAACCTAAAATTTTTGAATTTAGATACTTCAATTTTTTTCTTAAGAAAAATTTTATTTAATAAATAAAGGAATTTACATTTATATCTAAATTCTAGCGAAAAAGAAAATAATTGAAAAAGGCTATGCAATGCAAAATATTTTTTTAATTAATTAAAAAATAATTCTTCTTTATAATAAATCAAATATTATATTAAGTGATTCCCTCTCTTTGAAAATGATTACACAGTGCAGCTAAAAGAGAACATAAGGACGAGAAAAAAAATAACCATTTTTCGTAGTTTCATTTGTTTTGAATATGATTTTTGGATTTTTAATTATTTTATTACGTTACAATTTTAAGAAATTTAAGATGAATGCTATTTCTAAGAACTGAAAATTCTAATACCTGATTGCAATAAATTGTTACATATGCGTAATATGACATGATACAGTACATTAAAAAATCCCTTTCGTTGCTACTTCAGTTATAAATTTCTTAAAATTTTAATATAATGGAGTAGTTTAAAAGTCGGAATTGGATAAAACATGTAAAAATTACAGAAAATAATTACTTTCTTTTTGTGTTCGCGAAAAAGTTATCTTTGTTGAATTGTGTTATTAATTGTAAGCCAAAAATCACACATGAACGATCCACTCGATTCGGAACATCGCAATTATTCTATTCATCGACTACATTTAAGATGAAATATCATGCCTCTAGACGTGATGACCTTGATAATAAACGTCTTTCTTCTTGCGTTTTGGTGATAACTGGCTGAACGAAGAAAAACGTTTCGGTGTAAACTGCCGATGCAAGGATTCGGCGTTTCGACAACTTGTTTGAGCAAGACAAAGAACGTAAACTAACTGGTTTTGGGTGTGCGAGCTGGTTCTTTCGAAGGATATTATCAACTAATCAACATTAGATACCCAAATGAAGAATGTAAATATGTGTATGCACATACATTGAAAGAGATTGCTATGTGGAATTAAATATTTTTTAGCTTTTAGAAAACACAAAAATATTATTCAGTATCGGTATAAAGATCCTTTCTATTTTCTACTCTTACGAAGGATTGTTATATATTTTAAACCGGATTATACTACTAAACCACATCATAAAATGGAAAGGAAAAATTAAATATTACATGTAATTATTGCAATTATGATCCGTGTATTATTAAAGCAATAAATCTTAATCATCAGTGCTGTGCACCGTCCATCTATTGCGCAATATTGTACGTCCAAACATGTTAACGTTTTCTCTAATAGTTACGAGAAAGAAGGATTTTACAGAACATAATCTTAAAATGAAAGAAAATGCGATACACAATTTCAATCAGTGTAACTGCATTATATTGCACGTTGGTTTTATAAGATCATAGAAATTATTTTTAACACATTACATATCATCTTTTTGAAACTAAAATTTATCATTATTATTTTATTATTTAAAAGAAACATCGCTTTTTAATATTGTTTGAAAAAGTTGAAGAATTAGCTACATTTTTATCAATCTGATATTTTGCTTTTTATTAATTCCAAATAATTTTTTTATGAAATTAATAAACTTTACAATTCATAATTTAACAAATATTTTGACGAAACTCCAGTGTACAAAAAAAATAAAATTGTCGTGAAAATATGTGTTGGATTCTTTTTCAATGATAAAAAATTGATTATAATTTGAAAATATGATATATATCTTGATATATTATCGTATAAAAGTTGACAGAAAAATACTTTTAAAAAGATGCATAACTTTTGCAATATTTTACTAACTGCCATATTTTACTACTACTGTAATATTTTACTACTACTTGCCATTTATAGTCGATATAATATCCTTATTTTAAAGTTTAAAGATTATTAAGTGTGCAATTATAAACTCAATAAACGCATATTCATTTGTAAAAAAAATGATATGGCAGTTCGAATATTTACACTGACATAAACGGTTGTGCTTCCGAATATTTCGCTTTGTGTTTTGCAATTGTCTTTTGCAATTTAAATTTGAAGAACTGTCAAAATGTCAATTTGACATTTTTTTTATTATAATCCTAAATAATTTTTTATTTGTGAAATTAATAAACTTTACAATTCATTATTTAACATATATTTTGGTGAAAAATCCAGTGCACGAAAAAAATAAAATAACATTTTTATTTAACAGTATTAAGTTGTCTGTTAATATTAATTAATCAATCAAATTCATTGCATCAAGTAAATATTATTCAAGTAAGTATTTTATTTTGAGCAACGTGAAGAAAAAACGCGAAGAATTTTACGACAATAAATTCGTATTAAGCAACGCGTCCGGTTCAGTCTCTCTGTCTCTTAAAAGCGGGTATATTATATATCTAGCCATAAACTGATGCTTTGGGAGGTATCGCATCGCGTGCCTTAAAGCAAGAGCAAGTGCTCTCCAACCGCGGCGGGTGGCGATCATGCGTGCAGACGTGACTGTTTACACATGTGACCATATCGCACCCTCAGTCGAGAGATATGTGGCGTGGAACCTAGTTAAAATCCTTGTTGGCTTTATGTCCGTTATTTCTATTTGGCTCGGAGGTCGGCTGTGTTGCTAGATTAGATGGATCAGCTTCATAGCGCACATTTCTGCTTGATCATTAATAATTAGCAAATAGAAGTTCGTATTTTCAATTCTTCGTATCTTTGCGAAATTTTAAATTCAAAATCGGAATGCACAAATTGGACGAAGTAAACTTTACTCGCACGTCGACGATAATATGATCGATAATGTTCTACGCAATAATTAAGTGTATCTCATTTAGATAAGTCGTCTGAGTCATCATCAGCAGGTGGTTTTTTAATAATATATATTTATATAATAGATACTTTTTTCTAATTAATAGGAACCGATTAAAAGTGTATAAAGCGAGATGTATATATTTGCAGCTATGAGGTATTATTTAATCGCGTCACACATTTTTCGTGCTGTTCTCGTAATTGAAATGACTTTTTACTCTATTTAAGACGCAAACTAACTGTTTAAAAAATCCGATAAACACAATTAACGTGAAATCAAGAAGGATGTTATCGAACAAAATGAACCGTGGTATATTGCGACAAACGTTGATTGGATTCATATGTAAGTATCTTAAGTAAGAGATGAAATTACTTCACAATTCAAAAATATTATCACGTGAATGCGCCTTCGAAAAAATCTGACGTATAATCGCTTCTCAGGTAGTACTTTGTTAATCGATTGCGGCTTGCACGAAGGATGGATTTCGCCGACCATATCGAAATTTAATAACGAGGATCCTCTAAAGGTGACGACTGATGAAATCGCTTGGATCGTGAATTTCATGTATGTGGGGGTCGGGATCGGCTCATTGGTATCATTTATACTGATGGATAAGATCGGACGTAAAGGAATCTTGTTAGTTACCACTATACCAAAGATCATCTCTTGGTTTTTCATCGGGTTGTCCACTTCTGTACCGTTCATATATATCGGACGAATACTCGCGGGCATAGGATGTGGTATAACTTATGCCGTGATGCCAATATATATCGGCGAAATCAGTAGCAAGCAGACCAGGGGTCCTTTAGGTACGACGATACCAATTGTTTTATGCTTGTTATCAATGTGCAATGTTCGACACGATTCTTATCAGCTTATTAATATATTCATCGTTCTATATAGTAGATCTGTACATTTGTTAACATTAAATGTTTCAGTCTTTTTCAGTTGATAATGATTCTTAATGGCACATTTCGTTTGAGTTTGTATTTCTTGAAAATATGCATTTATATAGCTTTACGTATTCAATACTGAATTCATATTTCTGTAATCTCCCTTGCATTTTGAATAACGTTATCTATGAAATTAGTTACCTTTAAAAGACATCAGTAAATAAGATGAAATCTTTAGGTACTTTAATGTCTGTTCTAATTGACGTTGGGATGATGCTCATTTATGCCATCGGCCTGTGGATCAGTAGATTCGCGATGGCGATGATAAGCGTATGCGCGCCAATGCTATTTCTGCTGACTTTCATGTGGTTACCCGAGAGCTCGGTATTTTTAACGCGTAAGAACAAACTCGATCTTGCACAAAAATCCCTTCAATGGGCCTTGGGTAAAGAGAACGTACACGAGGAATTCGAGGAAGTGAAACGTATGGTGGAAATCGAGGACAAGTGCAGCAAGATGACATTCAAGAATATCAGAGAGATCTTCACCAAAGTGCAGAATAGAAGAGCCTTTCGTATCGCTATAATACTAATGAGCGGCTTGTCATTGACAGGCATGGTACCGATACTCGCTTATCAGTCGTACATCTACGACGAGGCCGGCTTTGAGATTTCGACCAACACTAGCATTATTCTGACTGCTGTCGCCATCGTCCTGTCTGGTGGTGCCTGCGTGATAGTGGTACGTTTTACGGGCAAGAGATTTCTGTTACTGATGTTCGCACCAATTTGTGCGGTATCGCTGGCCTTGATAGCTATTTTCTTCGAGCTACAGTCCAGTGGCTACGATGTTTCTCGATTCAAGTGGGTGCCTACAGTCTTCGTAGTGATTTACGTATTCGGTTTAGAATTCAGCCTTAATCCAATACCGTTGGCATATATGGGCGAGATCTTCGGCATCGAGGTCAAAGGATTCGCCGCGATGTTCTACACTCCCTACTACGCCATAAGTTCCATTGTCACTGTAAAGTTTTATCAGGTACGTTGACGTCTGTATCGAAGAATCTATTTTATTTTCGGGAACGAGAGCGCGGTTAGCGGGTTATTGGAAGCAACGACCAATTAAGAGGTTTAACCAAAGGAAGTTCTTTATTTTGTAATGGTATTATACAACGCCGTATAGTGTGCCATCGGTTAATAGCTTTGATGGCCAAAGAGATTCCTTACCATTTAATAGCATTAGGAAATGTATTGCGATATAAAAATATGCAAATTATATTTGAACGAGCAATCGATATTTCAATGCCTATTAAAAAAGGATTTGCATAAAAGATATCCTCTGAAATTATATATATAATAGTTGTATCACTAGTTGTAACATTTTCTTGTTATAAATCTCATTCATATTTTTAAAGCATAATATTATAATATTATTTATAATTCTGTATATCAGGGAATTATAAAAAAATATATTAAGATATTTTTTTTCCTTATTCTTTATTCAAAATTAAATGTTATATGGTAATATATAATATGATGGTAGAATTATTTGTATTATAGGTTATGCAAGAGTTGTACGGCACGCGTGCACCATTATGGGCATTTACTGCGATAACATTTCTTATATGGGTATTAATTTACCTATTTGTGCCGGAGACCGAAGGCAAAACCTTGGAAGAAATACAATTGGAATTGCGAAGTAAGAAATAATGTATATGCGATATAAAGAAGTAAACGTGATATTATAAAATAAATCAAAGATCGCTAAATCTAGATTTAGAGTATATATTTAACATATATGACTTTTTTGACGCTAATATTATATTTGTGTGTATTTAAAATATTACAGAGAAAACTGTAAAAAGGACGAAAAGAAAAGAAGAACGAGAAATATATGTGATAACAACTAAATATATGTGAAACGCATATAATTACAAGTTACAACGATGTTAAGATAACGTTCCTATCTTACAGAGATAATTTATATCGTCCAAGACATGTACTATTATAATTATTTGCGCTTACATATCTTTAGTCAGACGAATAGTAAGTAAACATTATGATAACTTATATCACATGAAAAATATGTAAAATTATATTACCATATGTATGGCATTAATAACAATTGTACAAGATACACTTTTAAAACAACATATTTTTTTAAATAGTGTAATACAAAGCTAAAATAGGTCGCAATGAAAATTTTCAATGATAATTATTTACGACCATTCAAAATTGACTTTCCTTTTTTTTAAATTATAAAACAATTTTTACTTATTTACTCTATAATTTTTTCATATATTGTTTTGTATATGCTCCTTTGACATATACATACATAGCGTCGATAATGACGCTAAATCGCATCTCGAGCTTGTTAAACGCTAGAGAGAAACGATGCGAGAGGAAATCATTACACTTGTTTGATCATGAAGCTTTAACTCCGCAAAGAGAATCGTTTAGTAGTGGTATCGCGTACGACGAGATTCGTATGTTCGATCGAACAAGTTAAGTTCTCATTAAAAATACATTTACAACGTGAGTTCACTTACTTGCTAAGTAGGATTGCACAAGGCTCAAAACAAGACAATATTCGTAAAAATACTGTTTTGGTATTGAAAATTTTCGAAAGCTTAAATCTTGTCTCGGTCTTAAGTCAATTTTTATAAGAAAAATCTCGTCTTTATCTCTGTCTCGATTTTATTAATAATTTTTATTTAGTGAACAGTTATTTAAAATAATATTTAACATATAATCTTTATAATATATCATTTCAAATAATTATAATATTTATATCATTCATTTACGTTTTATTTCTCAAAACATTTTACATGTACATGTATATTTCGTTAAAGATAACATACACGTGTATGCGTGTGTGTGTATGTTATTTTTAATAAAAAGGTGATTGTCATTACTACAGTAATGTCAAAATGCAGGCACGGCTTATATGCGCACATATTCAAAGAACCGCATATGGTGCTATATATATGCAAAATTTTTACAGTTAAACAATTGTGTAAATTGTATAAAATTTTAAAAGTTAAAAACAGTTAAAAATCCATTTGTAACGTGATGCACATTTAAAAATATGTAACATCATCATTCATATGACTGTAAATTTTGTTATTGTACGATATCTTTTTATATCGTTTTCATTTTTCGCAAAATAAATTCAGAAAATTTTGATTCTAACAGCGAAATGGCCGTTTATACATTTTCCGTCTCTGTGAAGAGAATCATTTATAGTTTACGCTCGATAAAAAACGCAACACTCTCTAAAATGGGCGAACTTTCGTTGCAAACTCCCAAGTGATTCCGTCGTATGACTATATCCCGGCTACGTCAATGATGGTTCGTCAGCCTCGAAACATTGGCAGAACGTGTATGCAGACAGCGTGTCTTGTATACGCATGTTGTCGTTTCTCCCCAACAGAACATTTGTACATGTGTATCATTGGTATACGTATATTTACAGTTATGCGGAAATGCATTTATCTACGTGCACGTATAACTGTTTATCTGTCAATAAACAGTTTGCCCGCTTGTGTGATGTATTAATCTGAACATATGTATTCCAGATGCACGCCTATGGACTTAAGCTTAATATGATTAGTTTAATATCTTGCAATGATTATTTCATTTATAGGTTGTTTCTATGTAAAGCCCATAAAAATACGCATCGCATGCATATCTATTAAAATTGATATATGAAATATCTATTGAATATCTATTAAAAATGATTTGATAAATACAAAAATATGCAAGCAAACAAATAATAAATAGAATTAAGACAGATTATATTTTACGGTATTATATATCTTATATATGTATATCATATAATAATTTTCTTTCGAATATTTTTTGGGAATTTATTTTATATATATAATTAAATAATACAATAAAATATAATAAAATGACAAGTCAAATAAAATTTATATAATTTTTCTATCGCTTTGATATCTCCAGTGACCCTCCAATCACCTTAAACAATTACTTAGCTAATCTGTTATTTAAACTACTTCTGTAAATGCATATGCGTGAAAAAGTAAAAAAGGACAAGAGAAGAAAAAGAAGTAAAAAGCTCACACTTTACGCATTGAATGCCGAGATATGTGATTACGTGCATTAGTGTATAACTGTGTAATGATAAGGGTGAGTGTCACGGGACTAAGCATAGGTTGTAGATGCAAGTGTATCCATTGACCCCATACATTCCGTATACCTGATCTTATGAGCCATCACAGTATGACTTGACCCTGTGTTACACCGTTCTACGTACATATCTACTGATATATGTATATGCACACGCATCATGGTACGTATCTCTCAGAGTATACGTTCAGCTCAACGTGTGCGTATCAATTCGTTCCACACACACACGTATAGAATCCGCGAGTATACACACTAACACTTAGAGTGTTTCGATAAGGTAATATAGAGCAGGTAAAATAACTCTAAGTTCCTATAAAATTTTTCTCTACAACGCTTCTCTTATCATCATTTATTTTCTATCAATCAAATGTGTTTTTCTCGAAAAGAGTTAGTTTTGATGAAATAAAACAAGAACACCCTTGTTTTGAGAAAAATGTGAGGAAAAAATCTAAAAATATATTTGAAAATAGAAAAAAATCTATCGGTTCAAAGTTAGAAGGTTGTAAGTTAGAAGCCTATATAAGTGATCCATCCCTGGCTCTTCAACGTAGCATCAAGAAGTTTATCACATTATATATTTCAAAAATTTTTAATATTTAATTTATACATAAAAATATAATTATTACAATTTATTAAAATCTACAGAGTGACATAAAAGGCACACATCTTATTTAAGAAAAATGTTTCTCAAATATTAACTTTACAGACAAATATCTCGATCGAAATGCGTTGTAGAGAATAATTTTATAAAAACTTGTGAATTATTTTTACTTGCTCTATATTCCCACGAGAGATTACTCTTTACCAAAATGCTCTATATATACATAGAGAAAACAAGAAAGAGCGAGAGAGAGAGGAGCACATCGATTCTCTTCGATAGTGTGCGTTGTATCTGCGGTACGGCCTCTCGTACAAGCCAAGATCAAGATTGATAGGCCACGAGTCGCAACACATACGAGGCATCCACTTAGCGGTGCATTATCCGAATGAGAATGTGTACAGGCCGGGTCTTACCTAATGCGACGCCCGCAATCCCGGTAATGGTGACCGCTTTGGCCGTCGTGCGGGGTGATCTTCGTCAATCGATAATCCTCGCATGCGTGTATACGTGCGCGTATGTATACGTACATATGTGCCAGTGTATGTATGTATCCTTGTGTATATTATATATATATATATATATATATATATATATATATATGTATATATATATATGTATACTTGAACTGAATACGCCACGAGAGTTACTTCGCGCTTGTCCGGCGAGTCAAGTATGTAAAAACTGCTCCTTGCAATTTGAAACAACCTTGCAAATAATAATTGCCCGATAATAAGGCTGATCGGCAATTAAACGAAACAAGTTGCGATAATATGCGCTTACGTAAATGGAAATTGCGTGCCTCATCGGCTCATCGACGTGACTATTATATTTTATATCTCATTCAATTGCGAATTAAATTTCAAATGTTGTACTGCACGGTTTTTATTCCTTGTCCGAGCTCTATCATCTCGTCGAGCTGCACTCTTCTACAAAAATTCATCTGAAATAAAACGCGCGGTGAGATATTGAGAGAGGTAAAAAGGGAGGAAATATATAAAATTCTAAAGAAAGAGAGCGTATTAAACAGAATGCACACTTTGACGTTTGGCAAAACGTTTTCGCTAATGGCATAGTTTGTGAAACTAAAAAATTATATGCTCTCTTTCAGTATTATTATTAAATTGCAGCTGCAAATGCAACTTGTGTGCATAAGCATGCGCTTATAAAAAGGTTATTTCGCGAGTTCTAAATTTTGCATCAAAATTTTCTCCGTTAAATTATTTTGCATTATATTAATATCTTTTAATGCAATGTAATATAATAATATATAAAAATTAACAGTGCATCGCGCGCAATTTTTTTTTACTATTCAATGGCAAAACCGGCAGTACAAGTAAACTATAATTAAATTGTTAAATTTATAAAGATTGACGCATTAATTTATCTAATATTTATTGTAAATTACATAACTATTATCTTCTTGTATGAGAATGTATGAAATGATAAGAATGCGTGAAAAGAATCTTTTTGAGGCCATTGTGCTCAATACGTACTATAAATATAATATAAATGGTTCTCCAAAACAAACGTATGTAAAGCAAAATGATGCATCTATTTCATTGATACACAAGCGCACTTTTGGAATTTTATGAAATAATTTATTAAAATAATTTATATACTGGAGTACTCTAATAAGCATAGAATGGCTGCATTTATAATTAAATTCCAACTTTTTACGATGAATTTGTGATGTGCTAATGACATGAAATAACAAAATAACATGCAACTCCATCCTTTATTACAAAATGCAAAACATTTATAAAAACTGTAGTGGTTTATTTTACGATAATTCATTTTTAATATAATATGTAATTTACAAACTCTTTTTAAGGCACAGCAGTATAAGAATTAATAATTTAACAACGATGAGCAAAGATTCACAGCACAATTGGTCAAATAATAAAATATGATAATTATAATATGCTATCGAAGAGTCTATTCATGTAGACATATGTACATATATATCGTCATTTCAAGATCCACATACCTTAATATAAATTACAAGTACATTTTCTATTTCTTATATTCTATATAACATACCAAGAAAATCGCGATTTTCATTTTATATTCATGAATACTTATCTCGAGATTCACGCGTTCAATTTATATTCTCCTTTCCCACGTTGGCTCTTTCACTTGTCCCAGGGTTTATGATCCTCTCAAATCGAAGATGAGCTTTGACATATAGGAAATGAGTTGGCCAAACCACAATTTCTTTAAATTGTTGTACTCAATTTTCCCTCTCAATTGACTCCCAAAAATATCAAATTGGAATCGTCCATAAATCCGCGTGTATTCTACGAGAATCCTGGAACAAAAGAGGGTGAGGAGACACCAAGTTCCCTCATTTTCATCACGGATCGATAGGCATGCGCTACTTATCAATTTTATATTTCGCATGCGCCGATAATATACGGGAAAAACAATTTCGAGATGTCACTACGCGTTTAAGTATGGCAATATAAATAATCGTTATCGCTTCTTACAACAGAAACTTCTCACAGTAGCTTTTCTTATAAATTTTATTAAACTTGTTATTAAAATATTACATATTTTAGTAAATTAAAAATAGTATAAAATCTGATATTCAATATTTGATGATTTCAAGTTGATTTTTTCCTTTCATTACCATAAATACAAACGTTGTCCTCAATTATTTAATAGTTATATACATATAATAGTAATTATTTAATAGTTATATAACTTTCAATTTTTCTACGTGAGTGTATAATAATTTAAGTGATGTAATCGGACAAAAAGAAGTTTAATATTAAGGAACAATGTGACATGTGATTTCACTCAAGCTTGCGCCTACTCGCGAAATAAGTGGATCACCTTGTCTCATCCGTTTTCGCGCGTCGGATATAAGACCGTAATCGCGGTTGATACATCACCGCGATCGCTCTTCATTATCGCTGAATGTGTCCTGCAAGCTTATACGGTATGTAGGTATGTAGGTACATTTCGCAAAACAATGTAACTTTGTCATAGTGGCGAAGTGGCTTAACTAGACAACCAAATATCCCAGACGAACTACGCTTTTTATGTGTTCGGCAGAAGAGTATTACAAATGTTCTTAGTAGGAGAAGCGTGTTTATTTTTCTATACCTTTTGATCTAGAAAGTGTGATTTTTATTAAATGCAATTTTATAATTTTTGACAAAATTATTTAATATAAATTTAAAATTAGAAGTGAATGTAAGAGAAGCTTAAAGAAATTATCAAAGAAATTATTAAAGAATATTTCAGTTTTTTTGTTTTAATGTAAACAAAATTTATCGTATAATATTCTTTTAATTTCTTTGAGAATATGAAATGTATATAAAAGCAGGAGTATATTAATTAAACAATTGTTAACTATATAAAATTATTGCTAAATTTAACTATATTAATTTTGTCGCTCAATTATATATCCATCCTGTCATTAATTTAACAAGCATAATTAGCCGCAAAATAAAAACTTTTATCAAATCAATCAAGAGAGGATGATCATTCAAGCGAAGGGATGAGCATTCAAGAAAGGCGACACGATGGAAACTTTAGAATCTTTACACAATGCGAAGATCTTGACTGGTTAATTCAACGGAAGTGACAGCACGAGCGAAGGGTCGTTTTTAATGTCGCCGCGCGGTAGGGTTAAATTCACTCGCCTTTCGTCGCTTTCTTCCATTCACGCGGGCCAGATTCTCTCCTTTGTATTCTCACTTACGTTTGTTCGCATCGCGAAACGACGAATTGTCCGACGCGACGACGGGTGTGTAAAGAGCACCGCTCATGCGGCGCACGTGACAAAGCGCGCGCCTCACGTCGCGTGAAACGCGTCGGCGGGCGAATTATCCGCTGTAGCAGATCAAACGGTCTCCGGGGAAACGGAAAAGCCCTTCACGACCCTTTGGTTCGCGCCGTAAAGCGCGACTAAAAAAGGTCCCGCTGTCCCTTCGAGCGTCGCGGATTTATCCCCGGTGCGACGATCGGCGCGCCGGTGTCGTCGGCGAAACGACGTTAAAATCGATCGAGCGTGGACATCGTCCACCTGACTGCTCGGGGGGGATATAAATCAAAGCGCTCACGTGTTAATAAGAAGAGAAACTGCGGACGCAGCCTGACACCAAAGAGACCGGCATGCATCGGTGCGTAATGGGTTTGATAAAAGTATTAAATCAAAGCCACGTTCATTCTGATTGTGAGATTATGATATGCATCGTGAATCCCAGTCAAATATGTCTCTCATCTACTTTTATTTCACCATATATCTTTTTTTACTTTTCTTTCATTATTTTCTTTCATTATTTCATAAATTTGTAATTCACACGCCTTATCCCGCTCGTCATATTTTTATATTATTATTTTTATATTATTATATTTATATTATCATATTTTTATATTATTATTTTTATATTATTATTTTATCGAAATGATCAATGCGGTTCTTTCTGTTGGTATAAAAGCTTCTTGCTCATTCATGCAAATATGTTAATATTCCACCTCATATATTATATTTTAAAATATTAAAATAATTATTAAAATATTTATACATTTTATTTATTAAGATTTTATGCATTTATTAATATATGTATATATTTTGTAGAACATACAATAGTAACAAAGCAACGTTTTTGATCGAGAATTAAAGGAAGAAATTTACGTGTATCAGTAATCTTTCTGATTCTTCGATTAGGATATAGTCGTACTATGTATTTGCATTGCATTACCGGGATCTCGAAACAGGAAAACGCTGGTAGCATCAACGGCCAAGATAAACGTCCGGAGTAGCAAAGCGGCGAACAAATGTTCCCGAAAGAGTTCGCATGAAATTGAATTGATACAGTTTACAGTTTCAGTGGGTAAGCGGATTTCCCCGTGGCCACGGTATCGATGTTAAAACAATGTTAAATCACTCGAGTTTGACTCCGTTCGCTCGACTGCTCATCACAATCATCCTTCCCGGAACGCGAGAAGCCATCTTGGTGAGGGGTAACCTCCGTAAGTAAGAAAAAAGAGGGATGGAAAAATAGAGGGTTGCAAAAATTATATTTATCTTACGTGGAATTCCTTTGAGAGACAATCTTCTCGGTGGAAAGTAAAAGGAAAAGCGCTGGATGAGCGAACGCGTGGCTCGCCGATGATCGAGGATAATATAATAATGCGCCGGAGTCGTTTATGAGACGGCAATTCCATGGGATATTGTCGGGAGAATCACGAGACTCACCGAAGACAAAACGACGCGTAGTGTCGTCGAATTGCAGCGACGCGGAGATTTGGATTTCTTTTTCGTGATCTACTACTGACGGCTCGACGATCGATTCTTGGCTTTAGTTTCCCTGTCACGCGAGGATAATGGTCTGCCAGAAAAATGCGAGACCAAAAGCGGCGACTCTGTCGAGGGTGAGAAACATAGCATAGCGAAAGTAAAAGGGGGATGAAATGAAGAAACAAGAGTATTTAGAGAATCTTCTGATACTGTTTGCTTCCCAAACGATCGATGCATTTGTAGATGATCACAACAAATAGAAATAAAAATTATATAAATATAGAGTTCGTCCTGTGTCATCACTGTATTAAATGGAAATACTGAACAAGCATACGAAGAGAGTAGAAAAAAGCAATAAAACAATATTGTTGAGAATTGCTTGAAAAGTAGAACTTAAAAAATCAATAAAGAAATGTATTATATATATAAAAATAAAAAAATTATATATAAAAGCATTCTTAATAAAATAAGAATGCTTTTTATAAAGAAATAATTGCGAAAAATAAATTAAAAGAAACGCGAAGAGAGAGATAGAAAGAGAATAAAGAAAAGGGATAGAGAAATTAGATAATTTGTTATTGTCAATGAATCTATTTCAATAGCTTTCTTCATTTCATTACGCATGAGGCGAAATAGATGTGGATTATGATAAGAACTCGCGTGCCACGTTTTAAAACGTCATTAAAAAGTTTTGTGAGGCTCGTTCTAGCAGACTCTGATGAAAGTCATTAACATTTCCGTCTTTTTATTAGTTTAGCCAAGTAATATTCTGGCGTCGTTGTTAGCGATAATGCTTGCGCCTCTATTACATCGTCGGTTCTCGGATTATTTTAATGCCACCATAACATATTATATTATATTTGTCTGCGGAGGATAAAAATTACTATGTGATATTAAATCAAAATCATCTCTATAATAATAGCTCCAATTTCATATTTGAAATATGAGGTAAATAATGAAATAATAATACGTAATAATAACAATACAAGTGATTGTTTAATAATAATGTCGATATGTAAAGAGCTTTTCAATTATTTTGGTTACAATTAATGAACGTTGTGACGTCACAGAGAGCTTCGATATATACCAGCAAGCAAAAGTAAAGAGAAAGTGTATTTAATCAATATTATTATGTACATAATTGTCACCATTTTTATACATACATATTAGACAATTATGCACGCAATAATATTGATTAAAAGTCCTTTTTCTTTACTTGTGCTTGCCTCTAGTATACTATTCGCGTAATGTATAGTAATTATAACATTTAGGTTAATGACCCTGGCAATTTAATAACCGTATTACTCCTGGCCATCCTAGGTCCACTCTTCTCTCGTCTCGCGAGATACGATCGATCGTCTGGCCCCAACACCCTCTGCAGCCTCACCCTCCTGCGTAATACACGATGAAATTTCATCTCGGGCTTTACGCCATACTGCCAAATAGTACAATCCGACAAGTTTACGCATGGTTTTATAGCTGTTCATCCGATTGGAAAAAAATTCATGTATGTCAAATCGTCGAGCGACTTAGCGCGAATCGATCGCGAGGCATTTCTCAAAGTAATCTCGCAAAATGGCGCAAACAGATGCGACCGCTGATCTCATCAAATGCAAAAGAGATTCTCTCTACGCGCAAAACGCGCGAAAGCACATTTTTGCATGAAACCATTAAGCAGATACTGCGAATTCTACGCGAGCAATTTCGCCGCGAGAGTAATTTCGCCGTTTTTATCACTCTCGGCGAACCCATTTTCGCTCGGGCATACAAATGGGTTACGTTCGATGGATTAATCGCGTGTCAGAAAGCGGCGTGACTTTAACGGTAAATTCGACTTCGTCGTTCGACTCCGACTTGGAAACTGATAAATGATACGTCATAGAATTATACGAAAATTTATGAACTATGGCGGATCCATGTACGTGTATATGTGTGTTATGTACGTCAAACATACTTGATCAATTGTCATTGGTTCATTCTGCGATATTTGCATATAAATGCGAAATTGGCAATATTAATTCAACATTATGTGTTATTTTATTCAAAGATGTTTACTAGTGAAATGAATATATTAAAATGAATACTATAAAAATGAAAAAGGAAAACTCCAGGAAAAATATGAAATAATTTTACAGAAAAATTTTATCTTTTATGAATAGAGAGATAGTTGAAAGTTGCATAAATTATGATAAACAAACTAAAATGGTTAAAATTATTTGATAAATTCTCTTTTAAAATATCGAGAAAAATATTAACGTTACATCATTGAGGAAAACTTAATTCTATGCGAAAACATTTTCAGAAAATATTATTCAGTTTTGATAAAATCATAAAACTCGATTGCTATGAATTTCGCATTTATCGATATAAATGTAACTTACACTGCTTATATTAGCGCTTTTATACACGACAATATATTATCCAATAGCCTCTTTTGCGAATACGTATCCTTTCTTTTGCAAGCGACCGTATGAACAAAAGGAAATTTCTGCAATATGTATAATCTTGGTATATTTATTATATTATAAATCTCTCGATATGCCATTCGATGAGCATCGTCGTCGCATAGTGCTTCTTTATAGCAAACATTGGCGAGAGCCAGGAAGAGTTCCCGGCAATTTCGCCCGGTATTTTGTATTTCATATCGGCGCGTGTTATTTCGCGAAATTCGCGGCGCCGGGCTTCGCAAAGGCCGGAAATTGCAAAATTCAAAAGTGCTATCACGTTACCTCTAATTTCGCGCTACTCTGCCCGTATACATACGTATTCTAATCGTCTGTGTTCTTTTTTCTACGTGTTTCATTTTATGCGCTTCGTGCATTACGCTGCCGCGAACAGAGAACCATACCATTACCGTAGATTAGAGTACCTTTTTTTCGCACCGATAGGTAAAGTATATAAGCTAATATTATGACGTGTATAATATCGTGATGTATGACCATGCTTGGCGGAGAAATGTCTGACGCGAATATCACACAAGGGCGTTTTACCATCAGGAGAAATATGTATTCTTCCTTTTTACGGGATATGTGCGCGCGCCGCTTGAGATATTATGTAATCAGGATATGGTTCACTTGCACGCACACGCGGCGCTCGTTTTGTTATCATTCGTAAATAATGCCATGTTCCATTATAAATTACAGTCAAAAACAAACAGGGGCTGTTATCGATATTCATTTGTAATGTTTTATCATGATGTATAGACGCACCGCGCGTCGCGCATTATTTACAATCCAACCATGCTGAAAAATAAAAATAAAAAAAAAAGAAAAATCGTGAATTTTTCACCAATGAATAATCGGTGTTGCGCTCGGTCAATAATCATTTCGATATCCGTCTCAGTTCCTCGATAATATCTGCATTCGAGCGCGACGAATAAAAAGCCGCGTGTCGCTAAAACAGATCGATAAACTGGGCGAAATAAGATCCAATGATCAGCCGCAGAACGGTCATGATAAATGCCGGCGAGCGAAACAAGAATTTCAATTTGCACTGCGCACGTGACCCGAGTACTGACTAACGAAAATTCCACGTTTCCTCTATGGCTCTCCCACGGCGTGGACAAACTCGCGACCAGTGAAACACGTACGTAATATCTGCCGCGACTTCCGGTGTTTTTTTAACCCTTCCCCGTCCGCTATCCGCGAGTGAAAATTCAGAGATGACTTTCATTTATGATCCCATGCCTAACGGTGTCACAATCCTCGTCGGCCGATTCGTTAGAGACTATTTACGAATAATATTTATTAGTATTGTGCAAAGTTCGATATTATTTTATTATATCAAATTGAATGTTAAGTAATAAAACTTATCCACCAGTTATATTTTTAATCCTACATATACACATATGTGTAGGATTAAATGTATGGCTGTTACATTTTTTCAAAAATTTTCAACAATAACGAAGGAATGTGAAATAAAATTCTACTTTTTAATATGTACTAGGTTAAATATATGCAAGATAATAACTTTGTATTATGATTGGACAATTTATTTTTATATTTTAAATAATTCTATCAGAATGAAAATCGAATTATCTCTATTATTTTCACTACAATTCTATTGCATTAATAATTATAAAAATAAAAGAAAAATTATGCAAGACTGCATTCTATTGTATTTATTTACAATATGTACGAGTAGTGTGTGTCTCCCATAATCTTAAAATAAAATACGTGAAAGTATCTCTATTGAAATACTCGATTTATCTAGCAGATTGACTGGATTGTCGGCAAACGTTGCGTATTTTGAAAAATTCGTTTTTCCGTCACCGGATATACGCTATGAAATGGACTATGGGCGTATCGCGTTCACGATACGGGGCGATATGGGGAGGTGAGGTAGGATGAGGGTGCAGCGAGTTCCTATAAAATACCGACCCAGCGTCGCTTCTTTTAGCCGCAGGGCTTTGTGGAAATACGAGATAATGAAAAAGCTCCCGCAGGATTTTATTTTGAAGAGAGATCCGCGAGAGAGAAAGAGAGAGAGAGAGAGAGAGAGAGAGAGAGAGAGAGAGAGAGAGCGCGATCGATCCTACGAGCCCTTTAAACGGCCCGACTCCGGTCACCATTTCCGTCCGGCGGCGGAACAATGCGCCGCGATATGTCACGCGTTCCAAAGTGTCCTCGACGTGCCATTAATTGGAATTCAAATGGACATAAACATCACCCACCGGTGACCATCGCCGGCAAGACACGGCATTCGAGAGTTCGACCACCTTCTGCCGCGGTTTCTGATCTAATAGCCCCTTCTGTGGATGTGCCACATTCCACTTAAAATAGTCTTCTGCGCATCCATTGCTGTAACTGTCATTTTCCCTCGAATAAAGAGTTGATCTAAGAAAGACTGCAAGTGCTAAGACTAAATGTATATTAAACATATGTTAAAATAGAATGCATGTATATTAAAACAATATATTAAATGCATATTGAAACGGAACATTATGAATGATGCAGTAAATGATGTGTGTTGCTATGATATCTCTTATATATATGTAATCATTCTGAAATTATTATAAAATAATTTTATGAAAGAATTTTGCGATATTTTTGCGATATTTGTTTACTCTATAAGTAATGTGTTAATGTGTGAAAACTTGAGAGCTTCATGTTGTTTTTCACTCAACAGCGTCAAGAAAAATTATTTTTCTCGAAGAGAGAAACACACGTAAATTCTGTTAGAATCTAATAAAGTGTTTTAAATATATATTTAATACAATTAGATGTTGTCTGCTAAATAGAAAATATATAATCACACTTACATTACTAATTACTATAAATCATGTATAACTGAATTATAATTCACAGTACATTAATCATAAAAATAGACAAATATTTTTTGAAAGAAATAAATAATATTAGTTAGTAATTTGAAATAAGTAATATTCAACTAGAAAAAGTTTTTTGTCTTTTCATTTGAAGCATAACTTTGAAGTTATTAACTAAAATTTGTTATATAACATACATGATATATTTAGAAAAAAAATACAAATATTATATTATTACTCTTTCTTTCCATGAAAATATTACATATGTGACTTTTTTATTTTTCATCTGATAAGTGTTTTTTGTATTAATATTATTATAAAGTGCATCTTCAAATGCGCTCAAACAATTTTACTTTATATTCCTTTATTAATGGCAAAAATTTCCGAAGAAATATAATAACTATACTTTTAATAGCATCCTATTGTTTTGCTGATATACTATATGCATTACATAAGCATAGAATTACAACTCGTGAGTACATTACAACGATATGATCTTGATAGACAACACACAGTCTGCGTAGTTCGGTCTGTTTTGCTCTTGCAGCTTGTTTATGTAAGGAATGTTGCATGTTTACCTCGTGAAAATAGTGGGCATATGTTCGAGCTTACTACTAGGAGTGAGGTTTCGGCTTACATAAATTATCAACTAGAATAAACCGGATTTCTCAAGTAAGTCCACTTTACTAAGCTAATCCGAAAAATACTCGAATTAAATTATATAAGAATTTAATCACGGATATATATATATATATATATATATATATATATATATATTTATATAATAGGCATTTTACGTTATTCAATCTCTTTTTACGTAGTGAATATATTGAATTAACTAAAAAAGAGATATACGTCAACACTGACAGAATGTCCCGACGTAACAGTTATTACCACGTCAAACGGATTAAGCCCCGCGTCGCGCGTATATTTTTTAAAATTAGTATAAAAATTTTCATCCAGGTTTGAAAAGTTCAGTCTAGCGTTCTGCGACAAATTAAGAGATTATTTTATATATTAAATTGGAAACAAAATTTTTTTAATACCGCGTCGACAGAGAAAAAGAGAGAGAGGGAGAGATACGCAATTTTTTCCGTTTTAAATATCATGCAATAAACAGATCGTGATGAAGCGTTTCATCATTTTAACAAGATATATAAATATTTAAAATAAAATATAAAATATAACATATATACATAAGCATATCTAGTAAACATTTGTATACAGATGTACATATATTATACCTGGTAAACATTTAATTCATAAATATAGAATATTATTTTCTAAAATTATATTAATTTTTCAACAATGTAACAATGTAATATCTACTGTCAGGCAAGCGTAAAACTAATGCGACGAAGATATCAATGTCGAGGTTTATTACGACTATCACAAGTCGCATCCTTCGGAGTCAGTGCTGCAGTTACAGCGAAAAATGAAGACGGAGGGTGTGTACGTGTCAGAAATTAGTTGCGCACCGTCGACATTCGTAATTCTTGTCACATAAACTTGCCAAGCAAATTGTTACGCTTTGTTCATCATTGCATAACCAAGTAACATAAGTAACTAGTTAATTACGGAACAACAGAATTAGGAAAAGTTCTTAAGAAAATTCTCTCTGATATTCTCTATTTACTCATATCATCTAAATATATTTAAAATTATAAAAATAAACGTAAAATTGTCAAATAAAGTAATCAGAAAAATTATTTAAATCTTGTAGCAAATTAAGAAACATTTACAAAATGATATGAGTCTTTTAAGAGTGCTTCTGTTGAATTTCTTCTGCTAATAAGGGAATTGGGAAATTCTGATTCCCTTGTAAAAAAGAATTGCGTAAATGTTTACTTAGGAAGTAAAAATATAAATCGCATTTTTTACAATTGTAATTACATGTCAATTATTTTACTTCATCTAAAATCGTTAATCGAAGGGTAAAATCTTCCATAAATTTGATGTCATTCTTTTTGGCATTATATTTTATCTTATTAATTTTAGTCAAACTATTCTCTCATCAAGCGCGTTCTTCTTTTAAAAATTTATTGCAACTCCATAAATTATACGCACACGATAGTTAGAACATTATTACGAATATTACAATAGTGTATTTCGTGTCCGCGTTCGCGATGCTATTGTTCGACCCATGGCGATGTAATGCCGGTAATTGAGTGGAAACACAAAGAGTAGGGTGCAGAAAAATTGCTCGTCTCGAACCGACGTGCTCGGCCGCGTTCCCTTCCTTTCCCTGGGACATTTCGCACCGGGACATTCCGTGCGTCGCTTACGTAACTACGCTCATGTGGTCTTCCGCATTCTGACGACGGGACGGAATCGGAGAATCAAACGCGACATTCGCCGTCCGGTTGCAGAATTCGCGATGGAGTCGCATGCAGTGGATAATTTCCGCGTTGCGATTATCGCGATAAATGGATTTGCGATATTGCGCCGCGCAAACAAATCCGCAAACAGATCAATTTGATAGGCTCTTTATTTCCTCGGGAAATTTTTATGCACGCGCTTTAACCCCATAATGTCAATGCATAATTTTTCACTCTTATATCGATGGGGCATCTTATATCGATCAGATACATTCCGCGTGTTTTGAACTCATTTCATTGCGACAATTTCGTTATAGCAGCTGCTGGGCATCGAACATTTTTTTTTATTATATTTTTTAGGGGGATATCCAAGTACAAAGGCTTGTTTTGTTTCGGGAGGAGAATATTAATATAAAAATTTTTGACATTCAAATCGCTTTGGGTATCCGTTCATTGACAGAAAAATTAATTCATTTTCCGAAGAAAGTGACTTTCTAATTTGTAATTATTACATCAAGGGCCACACCCAATCTGAGCCGCCAACAAAGACGGAAAGCGCAGTTTTATCTGCGAGTTCGTTAACTGCATGACCGCGCGCCTCGGTCATGAATTTTTAATTAATATCTTTAATTAATATATATGTCAGTTAACAGCGAGCTCAAAAATTGCGTTTATCAGACGTAATTGTAGCATATAATTGTATGATAGCGTATAATTATACGATGTGCCACGACACGTGGTAATTATCCATTCAAATTTTCGTTTCTCTTCATGACATCTTGACGTCTGAACGTTTCGCCGATTGCGGCAAAATTCTCCGTTTTCATCGCATTTATTGCAGCGATCGCGTCGTCGCTAAAATTGACGCTAACAATAAGATGTACGCCAGGTTACCAGCGATTAACGATCGCGACCCATTAACCGAAACAGCGGTCACGTTCTCTACTATAATAATAATAGTTGTCCATTTGAAACAACAATGAAATTACGGTCTCCCGTGGCTTTCCTGCTCCTCAATAATTCACTGTTATTTTCCGTCTCGCCAGCGGACCGCGCGAAGGCAATATCCCCCATAATTGGTACGTTCAACTGTTGCGTCAATCGGTACGAGCGGAGAGAAAGAGCGACCCGAAACTTTTCCATTAAGATAACTTCGATGCTAGGCGAGTGCGACGCAATTCGTCCGGCACGATGGCTTCGTGCCCTACCGATAAACTCTCCCCGGTAGAAGGGTGGAATTAATTTCTACGGTCGAACGATCCCAGCTGGCGCGGAATATTCTATTTACCTTCATGAGCGACACTAAGCGGTTCGCAATAATGGTCGGTTATGATGACGTTTAACTCAGGCTTAACGGGGATTAATCCGGACCGCCCCGGCTTGTCCTTCCGCGTCCCGGAAACGGACGTCGGCGAGAGAGATATCAGCGTCGCCCCGATCCGCGTCCCGTTCCAATTTTCCCGGCGTTTGCGCGCGTTTACAATTGCATCGCTCAAAAACGCGTGACAAGAGAAAAACGGCACGCGACGCAGCTGCATCGCGACGATTTCCGTATCGACAACCTGTCGATTAAATTATTTTCGAGAATGATGGCCGTTTGACCCGCGCCGAATTGTATCGCGTATCGACGCGACGATAAACAAAAAAAAATTCAGTGATACAGGAGAAGACAAGCGATGCGTCGCTCACGCTTCATCCTGCGCGCGAGTCCAGTTTGCCATACGACCAATTGCACGTAACACGATTCTCCCTCATCCATAGGCAAAGGACAATGTTCTATGAATTTATGAAAAAAAATTCCGCTAATATCGCGAAAATGCAATGATACTCGATATCAACGTTCTCGCGAATTCAATCGCGAATATATCCCGCGATTCGATATTCGGTGTCGGTGTCATTTCGTATAATTGGCGAGCGGACGAATTCTATCAGCAAAGTATTAATGCGTGATTCGAAGCCGCATGTGCGTATACAGTTTTAAGCAGTAGACACGATCGACGCAAAGCCGGCCAGCCACACGCGGGCTCTAATTACAGATTATAAACGTTGTGAGAGATAGACAATTTATATTCTTTCCCGATAGCGCGATTGCAACGTGACACCAATACACCGTGATTACCGTGCGGCTTAACGGCACTAATTACGAACCGCGTAATTCGGCGTTTCCCCATTCATTGAAATGCCCGTTGCCGTTGCGCATGTTGTTGTTGACCATGCGTTAAAGCGGATACGAAAACTGATTATCGATAGTCGGAATTCGGTTTTCGGGGCTTCATTGAAAATTCGGCGCCGCGTCGCCGAGTGGCGAATTTTCGCGCGGAATTCGCGGCCTGCCCTGATCAAATCGCGAAATCGCGCGTGCACATGCCGTCGATCGGATATAACTATAAAGAAAATTGGAATGAGTGAGTGCGGTCAATTGTGGCAACGAAACTGCCCGATTGCTGCGCGCTTCGCTCTCGCCGCGTTTGACATGTTGCACAATGCGATCTGACATTTCGCGCAAGATACTAAATCACTTTTAATGCTGATATAAATGAGGGAAGAGAGGTGCGATTTAATCGTTTAAATAATTAATGAGTGAATAAAAAGTTATGAATTTAATAATTACATTATAATAAATTAATTAATATAAAATTAATAAATGATAACAATATTTTTTTCTTTCCTAATTCCCTGATTTTTAGGTAATTTTAATGACTTCTCGACGCAAACTGTATTTACAACAATAACATAATTTTTAATGACATTTGATTTGCATAACAATGGTTAACAAATCAAAGTTTGATTTCTCTTGAAAGTTGAGTTTTCGATGCCGCAGTTGCATTTTATTCAATATAATTTTAATTCTGAATAAATTTACTTTATACATTTAATATTCAAAAAATATGTTTATTAAAACTATTTATTGATCATAAAGATAAAATATGTATAATATATATTATCGCACATAAATATTGACCGATATTTCATTAATATCTGATTCATTTTCCATATGTGTATATAACATATGATTTTGTGCATTTAATTGGAACCAAATATGGACATACGATGCAATATGATGATGCCATTCAAAAGATAGTGCAAACATAATTCGCTAACAAGCAGCATGCAGAGAGAAAATAGAGAAAGTTGATCGCATTAACATTTAAAATTCGAACCGCAAATTTTGCATTCGTTGAACATGCTAGGGTGATCGTCTGGTTAATTTTCGTGTGCACTTCGGGATATAAAGTGTGCGGAAACACACGTATATATCGTTAGTATTCGCGCGGCATTCATCACAAAATAACGAAAATGCGGATAAGCCATTCAATGGGAGAAACCTGTGAAAAAAAAGAGCGTGATGAATGCTGCGTGCGGACTCTACTTCGTCGGCAATTATAGCCAGCTGCGCAAAATTTAAAGTAAGTTTGACGTTGGAAATCGTCGAAATCTTCCGTTGAACTCGTGTCAAAATCATTCGTTAAAGCGAGTTTTATACAAATCTTCGCGCGCTTTTACACATATTATATTTCTCATTAAGTTCAATTTAATTCTAATTCATCTGAATCGTACAGTGATATGTATTTTAAAATTTAACGTGCAGAATAATATGCATTTTCGAAGCGATTGGATCAGCGAGAATTCACCGCACACAGTTGCGAATTAGTTTACGAACTAAATTGACGTTTAATGTTGCGACGAGCGTAGCCGGTTTACGAGGTAGATTCGAGTATTGTCGGAACGCGTGGAATTCAGGACAGCTTGGTACGAGAAGAGGAGAAAAGGGAGCGAAACGTATCGGAATTTTATTTTATAAGAGCGTCGGGCTAACGCCCCGGCGATAAATATCGACTATTGACGGTGTAATGTTAAATCGCAAAATTCTCGGCACACGAGAAACGCGTGTACACTCTACCGGTGCATACATATAATCGTCGAATATTCAAAATGAATATCTCTCGGGGTAGGCGCCGCGCATTCTGCCGGTAATTTCCATTACGAGCAGATAGCCGAATTCGAAACGAGAACGAGCACTCCGACTCTCGACTTCCGAGGGTCGATCGGCTTTCTGGCACGCTCGATTTGCGGGGCTGAAAGATCTGGCCCATTTGGAGGGAGAACGATCCGAGAAATCGATGGACTTAATCGCACGATACTCGATTGTCGCCGGTCATAAATAAAATGGGGTATGTAATAGCGATGGGGTGTCCTGGAGTGTGTTGAAGAATTGGGGAAGATACTTGATAACGTTCAACTTGTGCTAAACATTATGGGCGTATTCTAGGCGTTTACAGACAATAACGCAAATCTCTAGAGATAATATAAAGTGTAATAGACCGTGCAGTTGTCGATTATCATAAACATACAGGGTGATCCAGAAATACTTATACACGCTTTAGGGGTGAGTTCACCATGCAAGAAAGAAATGTCACATGTCCATAAATGCCTGGTTTATGAATTGTTATCAAAAGATTACATTCAACGCTTGGGTTTCGAAGTACAATCTATAAAACAACTTGTTGACCCAATTAATTGCCCTATTGCGATTACTATGACTCTATGAAAGATGATTATGTTCAATGCGACAAAAACACTGGTGTCAAATTTTACTTCAAACTGGCAAAATATATTTAAAATGATACATGACTGAATTTAATAAATTTTCAATTTATTCAATTGTTTATCTATTCATAATTCACAGCAAATATTTGAAATATTCTTTACCTTTTTCAATATACGCTGAAAATATCGGATTATAGACCATCGCATTCTTTCAAAGACGTCAGGTTGGTTGCAAATGAATGTAAAAAGCAGTGAGTATATCTTTCGATCATAATTCATAAATCAAACATTTCTGGATATATGTATATATGATATTTTTCTTGTTAAGTGTGGAGCACCATCTTCAAAGTTTGTACAAGTATTTCTGAATCATCATGTATATTCACCGTAAACATTATTTTTAAAATATATTTAAATATCACACAAAATTAGAAAAATTTACAAAAATTTTAGAATGTTAAAATTCCTACGAAATAATACTATATACACACTATAATAAAATACAGAAAATATAACAACACAATTTCACTTGTACGTGATTAATTTTACAATTTCTCTTTCTTTTTTATTTTTTAAACTTTTAAATTTTTAAAATTTTCTATATTATATTATTTTTATTTAATAGAGAATTAAATTTTTAAACTTTATATGGTATATATAAAATTACATTTAATTTCCAATTAAAACAAATTAATTTATTTTAATATAAATAATTTTCTCTCTTTTATGTATCTCAGTAATTTTTATATTTTTATATTTCCTTTAATTAAAAATATTTTTATTTCCCTAAAATTAAAAACTGAGAAAAAATTTCACCATTTGAATGTGAATTCGATCCTTTATCTAAATTACAAATGTACCTCAAAAATTTTCTTTTTCATGAATTTATTTTTAATTTAAATTTAATTGAATTTATGTGTGCTTATTGTAGTTCATTTTATATATAATTCTCCCATATATATAAAAGTGTTCTTGCATATAAATAATACATTATAATAATATGCAAAAAAATAATACATAAAAATAATTATGTAATCTCTAATAATACAGAAAGTACAAAACTACATTACAGCGAGTAAAATTATCAAATTGCTTCTGTCACAATGCGAGCTTGAAATATTTCTTGCGAAGAAACAACTATAATTTGAGAAATTTGCATGGGAATTTTTAATACATTCCCGCGATCAATCTAACGCTCAACGTGAGTGACCGAGCGCTCGAAGTCCGACGTTAACATTTGCGCGAAAGTTCGCGGTTCTATTCCAATTACCCCGCAAACTCGACGATTGCGGCGAGAACGCCCACGCGGTAGACGTAAATATTTACCGTGCGCTATCAACGACAAAGTTCCATAACGTTGCGTAAAACGATTTTGCGGCGAGAGATGCAAGGAACAGAAACTACCGCGCTGATAAAGCGAACGATGCGAGATGAAAGACGCGCATCTTTGTATTCTTATTTTTCCCGAACGCAATCGCGAACCGACTTTTCGTCCGCGACTTTTCCCGCGCGGTATTTGCGGAATATCATCGCACAGTTCATCGTGCGATTCGTCCGTAGCCGGCGACAGGTGCTAATTAAAACGACTGGAAAATCATGCGGTCTTGCGGTTCTTGCGGTTATTGCACGAGGTCCGCCCGCCTCCCTCTCACCCTTCCCCGGTTTTAAATGCGAACACGGGTAGCGAGATAATAAGCTCGGCTTGCAGCTGGTCGTATGGTGTGCAGGTGGACGCCACGCGACACCTGCTACCACTTGGCTTCGCGCGGCATCTTTATCGCGGGTGTGAACGAACGACCGGATGGTGATCGATCGTGTTGCGCGACAGCCAGTGACGGCACTCAAATCGATACCCCGCTCGCAATTTTCAAACGAGCCAGATATAGCTACTCGTTCGAGAGCCGTCGATGCTACGGCACTTTCCGCCGCTTGTTTCCGCAGAGGCCCCCAGTGTTGCGAGTTATTTGGATACATTAATTGAATTGATAAAAAAAAGACCTGGCGTGTACTCGAGAAAAATTGAACAAAAAAAAATAAATCATTTCACGCTGTTTGAAAATTCGATTATTTTTTTCGAAAACGTGGAAGGTTTTGAACCTTTGAAAAAATTTGAAAAACGATTTCGAAATTATTGGACATACGTAAAACATTTCAATGGAGCGCTCTCTCCATCTCGCTCTCTTCTTTTTTTTCCTGTGCATCCGATCCATTGCCTAAAAAGTACAGAGCACTTCTACTTGTTTACTGTATCGAATATTTCGGCGAAGGGAGGAGGGAAGCGATAAAGCATTGCATCCGACATCCTGCGCTCTATGATGGAATCGTGCGTTAGTGCTAGTCACAAATAGCGATCGGCTTTCGAATCAATATGGCAAAGATGAATAATGTACATCCTGGAGATCGAAATTTATTGAACTATGTAAATAGACAGAAAGAAGTTCTAATTATTACTTTACATAAATCACGAATTATTTTTCTTTCCTTCTTATAACTTTATAATTTGAAAGAAAACCGTATCCTTTTTCGAAGTGGAAGTCTCAGACATCCGCTGCTTTTATTCAAGTTTGCGTACCGACATCGCGAATAGTAATTGGGACAAAGATATGAAAACAGAAGCCGCGGATCTCCTTCGGTTGGTTTTCTTTCCGTTCGTCTGTCAATCTCCCTTTCCGCACCTAATAGCTTAGTTTTAAGGCGAACGGTATGTCAGATTAAGAACAGACAAAGGTATTAGGGATTGCCTCCAGGACGATTACGTGATAGGACACTAATCAGTACAACCTCCGTTATTCCGGCTCGACGGACTCTTTGGGTCTCTCTTTAGGTGACGTGCCTGCCACAGATGTTACCTCAAACCGTCCGTCGTGGTGAGATATGGAGACAGACCTTAATCGGTTTTTCGATTCAAAGTGAAAATCCACTCGACGACATTCGTTAATATTGTTTAATCTACTGATACATTTAAGTAATTTTAGATACAGAATTACATAAAAATGTTTATGATATTTACAAGTGCGTATGTTAAAAATTCATAAATTAAATATATCGATAAATGCCAAAGCGAAGTTATATCCAATTGAATAATATAATGTTATTTATTTAATAACCTGGATTAACGTTTTAGCAAACGGAAAGATACAGCAGTAAGTTTTCGCAACATCAAACATCGCGAAATAATAATTTTAAGAAATTTTCCAATTTTCTTTATATAAAATCAATTATAATCAATTAAAATCAATCAATTAATTTATATCAATTATATCTTTATGTGTGTTAATTAAGTATGCAAGAATATATTCATATTATAATTTTAATTACACGTAAAGGCGGCTTAAACTCTGAGAGATCAATAAATATCTGTCTAAACAGCTAACTAGAGCCTGAAAAGCTTGCAAGCTCACGACCACAAAATTTCAACAACTCCGCGAGGACTTACACATGCTTAATTGACGGTCGGTATATTTCAGGCATATTCTATGTAAGGTAGTCTATACGCCCCAGAGACTTCTGATAGCTTGCCTGAAATGTATCGACCACGAGGACGGGTTTTCGCTTAAAATTTTACTCACGATCGCATGGATCGTTCGATAAAATCGAGTTGCACATAAATGCACGTGGTATTTCTACGCTTTGCGAGCTGCCTTATACCCGGTGTTCTGATAAAAATTTTCATTTTTACAAAAGAAAGAAAAATCTGACGGAGAAGAATTAATAAATTTCAGCCTGCAATATAATAATAAATAATATAGAGCTCTAATGGGTTAGACGGATAATTGGTAGACGGATAGTCAATACTGATTATAACCCGTTCATTAATTACTTTAACAGAATTTTTATCAGAGTTTTAATCGTCAGGATATTTAATCGCATACATCAAAGACGATATTTCGTTGATAGTGAAATTATTTCGCGAAAGTCGCCGATTTCGGAAGAGACACCTAATAGAGAGAACAGATTCTCCCTTATTTCGTCTTCGCGCGTAACAAGACGTCTTCCGCTTTAAGCTCAGCTCGTCGTACATAGGTACAATCAGACATCGGTCGATTCTAGTCCCATCACAACGCGGGGATGGTGCGTTGCCTGTTTCGCCATCACGACGTTAGTTTCCGGCAGTCTCGACGGCATTTTCGTCTGCAAGTACGCGAGTACGCGACACGAGAAACCGCTGGTCATCCACTTGCACGAGGATGCAGACGGGATTGCTCGCGCACCGTACCAGACTGATTTCCGCGTGCCTGCCCGAGGGACGTCTATGTCTATGCCATCGCAGATGGTTGCATTCTCTATATATGTAGACGTCGTCGGGTTACATGCGACGTCGGAATGCGAATAGATTAGTATGATGCCACCCTCGTACGCGTGTCAAAAATATGTAAATTCAAGATTTATGTTGAATTCTCAAAAGTGCAATATATATGTCATCTCTGCATACTATTCCATATCGTGTATTTCATATTCATTCCATCATGTAACTAATATTTTTACGATAAAAACAATATTATTACGACATTGGGTTAATTCTAGAAGAATAGTATTTTTTTTTTTGATAATTATTTTCCGCACTCGAGATTTCATTTTATTATATTACGCAACCTTCATAATTCAATTGGCCGTTTCTGCATACAAGAATGAAATTTCGATTACAATCGATGCGATGAAAACGACGCTAATTGCGAAGAACATGGCCGAAGTTTGCGCAAAAAGAAGTTTACGTCGAAGTTGGAAAGCAGTGCAGCGCGGGTTGCTGAACTGCTTCTTAAGGCATCCACCCGCTCCAGAAGTAGTTCCGACTTCTATTTAGTGTAAGTCGGGCGAAAATAAGTTACGAGAAATGGACGAGGAGAAGAACGGCGGCGCGTATTTGTCCCAGCTACGTCGCACTTAAGCACATAACAACAGATACGAGGCGCCAGAATCAAATTATCACGCCTGCGAAGATAGTTATCGAATAAAAAGGTTATTGAAGCATTTATTGGCTACAACAGTCTCAAAAGAACGCTTCGATAGGAAAAAGTCCTCCACCGAACTCCTTCAACGACGATCCGTTGCGCGGAAAAACCTTAAACAGTTACCCTTTTAAAGAAAAACGAGAGAAAAAATGTTTCTTTATATTGGAATCTCGATTTAAAAGCGTCGATAAACTTTAATATTCAATACCTGACAAATACATGCGACAGATGTTCAGAAATAAAAATAAACAAGAATAAAGGAGAATAAATAAAGATAAACGAGAGTACAGAAGAATAAATAAAGAGAAATAAGAATAAACAAGACCGTTAATTGATATAATGCAATATGAAGTTGCGGAACTTATTCTGTTTTATAATTTTTCAACTGTAGCGACTTAAAATACATTAAACTATTTATAAATATCTTGTGCTTTGTTTATTAATTACGTTCGACCTTCTTTATTTCACGATATATAGTTTGGGATTTAGTTCATTTTTTATAGCTCAATCTACATATATTATTAATTGCTTGTTTCAACGATACAACGAATAAAAGGAAACCTCAAATTTTAATCACCTTTGGTTGCTTTAAACATAGACTAAACCAAGCTTAATTAGAAAGTACATTTTCTGTTAAATTTGTATCATTTGCTTATTATTATATAACTGAAAAGAGATATTTAATATTATATTTCCATAACCGACGGTACCGCGATTTCGACGTTACATCAGTTATAAAAGCAGAAAATTCAAATCAAATGAAGACTATCAAATGCTCCGAAGCCAAACATGCCAATTTATGAAACTACGGTCGAATGAATTTCCACAAAGATCGTTTTTCGTAATTAATTTTTCAATTCACGAACAAACTGCCGTTACCCTAAAGAAATCGTTCAGAACTTGCATTGCAATTCTCAATGCATAAAATGCCGAAAAAGATAACATTAAGTATTGAATTGTAGATTTTCATTTCATACAAAACTTTGAATATTACTTGCTTATTCGCGATATAATTTGTAAAACGCGAAAAACCGATAGATAGTATTTTTTGATTATCTGTCAGCGAAAGAGAGAGGGAGAGAGAGAAAACCACTTGCAAATATTACAATCGATGCGCAAGGGGGTGATGTCCAGGCACACTAGATCTGTTCTCTGCTCACTTTCTATACCTGCCGATCGACATCGGCGACGCGTCGATAATTAGTCGTCTCCTGGCTACAAATGGGACACGGAAGTCGGCAGGTCGCCTCGTGAATCGGAACATATTGAATGTCATTGGGTACAATTGGATTGCATCTTGTCATGGCTTCACGTGCCTGATAGCTTCAAGTCAATTTCTTTTCACGTAAATTTACGAGATGTATAAGCATTCGAATGTTGTCACGATATTAAAACTACAAATGTCGAGTTACTTCTGTTATGCGAAAAATGTAAATTGCAATATAGTCCTAAATAAAGTGTGCTATTTTAAAAAAGTGTAAGGTGTGATTCTATATATGTACATTAATTAATTATATCGATTACATAAAACTAATATATATGACAAACAATGCTTATTAAATACCTTTCCACACAAGTCATGTTGAATAAAACAATGATATTTAAGTAATAATTTAATATGCGTACAAATAGATGCATGATAGTTTCTACCTACTATTGAGGATGAGTTAAATACCTCTCCAAATATAAATTGTTGAATAAAAGAATGATATTTAAATTTTAAATTTTTTTATGTCATGTCTGCTCAAAATAAATTTATACTACTATCTAGGAAGAAAACATTCAACATTTTATGAAAATCGATTTATATGATAAATTTTGAATGGTACAACTTATATAAAAAATGTAAAATATAATATTATAATTAAAATATATATATATAAATATATTGAATTCTAAATTTTTCTTGTGTCGTGTCTACTTAAAATGGATTTATACTACTATTCAAAAAGAAAACGATTAACTTTTGTATAAAAATCAGTATATATATATATGATAAATTTTGAACAGTACAACTTATGTAAAATGTAAATTATAAGATCATAATTAAAGTATATTAATATATTGAATTCTCAATTTCTTATGTCATGTCTGCTCAAAATAAATTTATACTACTATCTAGGAAGAAAACATCCAACTTTTTTATGAAAATCGATATATATGACAAATTTTGAATAGTACAACTTATATAAAATGTAAAATATAATATTATAATTGAAGTATATATATAGATATATTGAATTCTAAATTTTTTTCTTATGTCGTGTCTGCTTAAAATGGATTTATACTACTAATTTAAAAAGAAAACGTTTAACTTTTGTATGAAAGTCAATATATGACAAATTTTGAATATTACAACTTATATAAAATGTAAATTACAATATCATGATTAAAGTATATGTATGTACATACCATTTTTTATTCAAAATTTACCACTTTAAGCAGATACGACATAAGAAATTTAGAATTTAAATATCGTTGTTTTATTAAATATGACTTATATTTGGGAGAGAATTTAATTCATCTTCCATAAACAAAAACATCATATGTCTATCTGTACACGTTATTAAATTCCCGTGTAACTCAAAGTGAAACATTATTTTAATTTAAAGACTCGCTGCTAATATTTTTATGCTACTGAAAGACCAAATAAACTCTTTAGTGCATCGTAAATAGCCCAAGTTCACGATACTGAGATCGTTGTTGCGCGAATGAAACGGACGACACATCAAAGCTTCGCCTCGGGAGAGTCACCCCCCGGTCCTCTATAAAGTTTCAAAATTATTGCTTACTTCGCACGCACATGTAGATCTATGTCCTCTGACAATATGAATATGTGTGCACGTACGCTTTACAAACAAGCATCGGGACTTCAAAGCCAACCTTGCGATTACTGTCGTCTCTTGTTCTTGCTAGAAGTCGAGTATAACAGCTAAAGGGATCATATACACCAGTTGTACGCGGTGCTTGTGTGAAACACGTCGAGTAACGAGATAGTTTATATGAGTTTCCGATGACAGACAGACAAATTGTGCATCCGACGACGAATCACAAGTTTGCCACGATGCAAAAGAATCTGATACTATAGTTTGATCAGAAAATATAAATTGGCGTAATTAAAAATTCTATCCCTTATGTCAACGTGGCAGATCGTACTCTCGATACAAGTCCATCGCGACAATTTATTATGTTAATCTGGTGCAATTAAATTCCGAATTGCTGAATCATTTTTGCTTTGTTTTTCCATTAAAAATTTGTCTCTGTTTTCAGAATATCCAAAAATAATAATTGATCGTGACATAATCAGAGATAAATTATATAGGGGAAAAGAGAGAATAATAGAATCGCATTTAACACAATTAATTTTGAATATTATTTCTGAAAAACTTATTTTTATGTTCTATACACAAGTGTTCTATTAATATTCAATTAATACATAAATGATGAAAGCATATTTCACGCTGATTCTTTCGTTTTTTAAACTACTTGTTGACAACTCAAATATAGAGCAGTGTTAATGTGTGTGGAAGAAAGTGATTTTTGAGCTAGACAACGGTGACTATACCAGAGTCATCGCTGAGAGAAAGGGTTGGAATTGGAGTGGAAATGGTGTTCGTGAGAAAGCAATGGTACTCATCGAAATGTCAAGTTCTTTTGCAACACTTGAGCGAACATACATGTGCGCTTGTAGTTTCGTTAGATTTGCGCTCGTTAACCTGATCATCTTTTTCATGCCTGACGGTGGAAAAAATATATTACAAGAGATATATGTCTTGCATGTTTACTGCATCCGGCTTCGCATCAACCTACATTATTGCTTTTCGTTTTTTTATTGTTTTGTTATAGTGGTCACTTTTTAATTGGGAGCAGATATTTTTATTTAATTTTGAAATATATTCTTTGATATGTGTGTGTGATAAATATATCCATTTTTATTTAATTTAAAAATAAATCCTCTAAAGAGAAAATAAATTGATTAATCGCGATAAAATAATATTAATATTAATGATATTAAAAAATTCACAGCCAAAGAGCGTTTCTTTTTTTCTAACATAATATTTTCACACACAATTAAAAACATAGTATAAAATATTTTATTATACCAAAATAAGTCTTAATTTCTAATTCTTTTACACATGTGAGCACAACATATAAAATAGTTTCCGCGTTAAAAATTTTTGCAATTTTATATATTTAGAACAAATATACACTTAGTATATTTCAAATATTACAACTGTACGCATGCCAAGTTTTATTTTCGTGAAAAACAAAATCTGGCATGTATACAACACATATAGCTGTAATATTTATAATATAAGCATATATACATATATATATATTTGTGTAAAATATATAAAATCACAAAAATTTTTAATATAGAAACAATTTTAATTTTCCGAAGCAGACATCGCTCACCGAGAAATATTAAGAAACGCATTTAAGAATCACGGAACCCAGTTCTTGTTACATATTTCTCCCTGGTGTAAAAGTTCTCCCTTCTTTCATAACTGTTCTTTTTTCGAGTTCCGCGATGTTCGGAAGCGTCGTTCTGCGTCTTGCCAATCTTTTTTCCCGCTGGTATTTTCCCGGCCGATGTTTTCATCGCGGGACCGCGACACGAGCAAAAATTCTTTACGTCGTAACTTACGCCGAGTAATCGCGATCGTAAAAGTAACGACGAGTACGAGTACGAGTACGAGCGAGGAGCGAGGGTTCGAGTGCATTGTTATGCCGGGGGCAAATGGTCCGAAGTGTGCCGAAGGGTAGGCGGTTAAAACGTTGGCGCGGCTTCGGGGTGCAATGAGCGCGACTAAAATAGCGCTTCCCTATTTTGTAACAGATCATGCCGTAGATTCCTCCGAATTTACGAGATGTCCGATCAGAATCTAGCCTCTGAACTCTGCTCGTTCCCGTTGTACCTCGCAGCATGCGCGTGAGCATCTACTGATATTTGATCGTATCTCACGATAACGTACTGCATATAATTCGAACAGTTCTGTATATTTGCCAGAAACAGTGAGCGCAATACGCGTGTATTTGTATGGTTATATGTGCTTATGGATCTGTGAATATATATATATATATATATATGTATATATTTGTAAAGATCGGTGACTCTCTTTCTACGGATTTAGCAATTTCCACGGATTTATGGAGAAGTATTCTCTAGTTCTCACGTACATCTATTGTATTTATAAAAGGATATACGAATACGTACTTCGAGCGACTATTATGTTTCAATTTTCTGTGCGATGTATTTTTTAAGTCCGCAAAGTTAATCGGAGAAGTGGGAAATGAGAGAGAAAAACACGCACAATTACCATAGTTATTTAAAAACCAATTTCTTAAGCATTGTTGAAAAAGAACAACAGCCTATTACTTTTATAAGATATGAATATTGTGACTTTCTTATTTCTCTCTGTGTGCATATACATTCTCGTGTTGCATTATTACATTTTTATAATTTAAAACGAAACATATAATGCTACATAGAAGTATGTACTTATACCGAACATCCCCCCATTATCCATAGAAATATAAAACCAGATTTCTCTATAGGCTATATTCCGAAGAATGCATCACATTTTGATATTTTAACGACGAGTCACATACTGCGGAGCCGCATTACGACGCGATTAAATGTTGTCATTGCCAAAAATACGAGGCGGGTCGAATCGAACAATCTACGGCACTCTCTATAACTTAGAGGCGCAGACCGTAGACAGGCGATATTTCACACTGCGCGAGAAACCGCAGACTGAACAGAGGCTGCCAATGAATTACGACACGGTCTATGTAACGCGCAATCGTGCGTATGTAATTTTCGGAAGACGCATACATCGACGAGTGGTAACCGAGCCTATGTCGAACCCATGTAGCGTGGAACGCGCATATAAGCGTTTCCTATAATTTAATTAAACGCTCGTGGGTTTCAGGACTGCTCAGGCTGCAGCAGATTTATCAGGGCTTGAAACCAGGCAACGAGTCCTTTCAAGTCGAAACCGTCAAGAGAATACAGAATATGTCGGAGGCGATTGATTTTCTACGGAGTCTTGAAGAACTTAACCGGTAATTATTTTCTCGCTCAAACACATAAAAGGAATACGCCTCTTGCTAAAAATTCCGGAATCAGTACTTGGTATACCTAGTTATGAATCTTACGATAAATTCCCTTTATTTCTCTTGTACGCAGCATAACTACAAACATACGCTTTGATATAGTCTTGTATCGGATATCATAAAGACAAATAAAAGTTTCCTCGATAAAATTAAATAATGTCATATGTGATATTTTGAATTATTCTTACAAAAATTTGTTTTATATTTTAAAATTACATTACACGCAAAAATGTGGAATAATAGTACAATAATTATAATAATTAAGAATTTTTTAATACTAATCTTATCTCTATGCTCGGTAATGTTTTAACACAATTGTTATTTTGCAAATGGCAATAATGTGACGGATAAGGCTGATCATAGCACGAGTTGCCGCGTGCTTGGCATTACAATTCACTAGCGGCTACGACATTTGTACGATGCAAGTAATCAACAACAGCGAGTAATTGTCATGACGGTAGTTTGAATTGACCGAACATAGTAATAGTAACTGAAAACAACGGCATTATTACAAATTGCCATACAATATCCAATTATTACAAACGAAATGAGCATGGAAACTTCGCGGTGCATCGATCAAATGCGACAAAGCCGCACGTTAACGCGGACACGTGAATTGTGGCGAACCAGCGCGCGTGACTTATGTCGCTTTTCCGATGGAAAATGCAATGTCGCGCGTATGCGAACGTTTTTTTCTCCTCTTTCCGAAATCATTTTAAGCATGTTAAAATTTTTTAGATGGAGCAATAAATACGTCGTGCTCGACTGTCCGACGGATATGGCGAAGGATATTGTTGTGAGCCACGTGAGGGATATAGCTTTGGGAAAGAGGACGTATCATTATCTGCTGAGTGGCTTGGTAAGTTGCGAAATAAAATTCCCTTTTGTAGTTAATTTTTCCAAGTCTCATTATTCGAATAAAATTTTTCGCATCAAGAATGATCGCTTGCATAGGGTAGTTTCTCTAGGGGGTAGTTTCTCTAAATAATCCTATGTATATATTAATGTTTCGAATATATAAAAAATTATTAACGAAAATTTTAAATATCAAATAAAAGGTGTTTTTTATATTTTACGTAATTACATTATAAAAAAAAGAAGGAAAAGATTTAAATATTTCATAGACATAAAATTGAAGTTTAAAATATCTTATCTTAAAATAAATAAAGAAAACTCTTTTTCTTACACGTCATATATGCGGTATAAATACACAATTTTTTTTATTTAGAAATTGATAATTTCATAATTTTCGTAAATTTCTCGAGCTTGGAGAATATGCGGTATGCAAAATAGTGACTTTCGCTTTACTACGCGAAAGTGCTCTCACTTGTATACCGTCTGGTGTACGAGATTAATTCGCAGCATGCCGAAATTTTCGAAACAACCGAGAACCCGTCGCTCAAACTGACACGAAACGTTCCGTCGTGGGAGGGCAAGATCTTCGTCGGTGATGTCTCCTCCGTACTTTAGAATTTAGAGGACAGTTTGCTTGTGTTTAGCGGCTTCCAGCGAGTTGCTGCAGAAGAACAGGCGGCATTACACTCCGACGACGGCAAAGATAGTTGTACATACCTGCATGTACATCTCTAGTGCTCCGTTTCTACGAGGCACCGCCATTGTCATTTATCGCGTCGTTCTCGAAACGGTTGCTTAGCGCCAGCAAGGCGTAGACGTGTCGATTCGCACATTTTCCTGCTTTCCGCAATTCTCATCCTTTGCTTTTACTTCCTTCTCTCTTTCACGTCCATCGGACTTGACGATTCAACGACCAGAAGACGATTGCTGACGACGACTTAACTAGCTCTTTGGATAATATCGCTTTTCACATGTAAATCCCTATTGACACATTTATAAATCCACAAAATTCTAGTCTCTTGCTTAAATAAAACGGAAAAAAGCTACGTTAAGCCAAAATGAAGCGAAAATTCTTCAATTTCTTACATTTTATTAATTATAATTTATAAACAGTTGGAAAATAAATATTTTTTAAATTGCCTTGACTTACTGCTGGAGCTTATCGCATCATTTTAATTTAATTATACATTCTTCGTTTTATAAAAGTGTTTATAAAATGGAGAATTTATTAATAAATCTTCTACTTGTTAAAGTTATATTATTTCGCGTTTATTCATCTCCGTATTTATTTTTTCAATATTTTAAGCCCGGATTTTTAAGACTAATAGTTGTTCAACAACTAGTGAAGCTGGATATTACAAAACTTTATCCGCTCCCTAACGCGGATGCAAAAGTTCAAAAGTCAACGCGGCGGACGCGGTGATATCAGACCGACAAATTAAACTGGTAACACGCCGAACTCATTCGCGACGAAGTTAAACACGCATACAACATTAATACAACGACCATACATTATCTCTAGTCGCTTGATGGATGATGGTAGCTAACCGCGCAGTAGTAAAATAGCGAACGGATCAGCCGTAGCTGCGAAAAATTCTAATAATAACGAATCTAATAATTTGGACATTATTGGCTTAATTTTGTGAACGAAATTATTGTTTGTTACGCGCGTTTTCCAAACCTTTGTTTCAATATCATACTCGTTTCTGGCACCCTCGAACGAAATCTGTTCTCCATAGTTTGCTCGTTGGTTTAACGATCGCGAAAATAAGTAATCTCGATTTTAATTGGACTTATTATTATTTCGCAAGCATAATGCGCGTTTACGATAACGAAACGCAGACGTATCAATTTTCCCTCCCCCTGCCTTCCCATCTCGTTCGAAAAAACTAGCGCACGTTAACAGGAACGACGAGCTTTTCACTATTTCGAGGTTTCGCGCGTCGCGCATAATGCGCAGTAACAGCGGCAATATCAGCGTAAAACTAAAGCGGGGCTGCATTCGAGCTCGAGTAATTAAATAGGACGGCAGGTCCGAATTGGAATCGAGTCTCAGTCCCATTACGTTTTTCATAAGGAACAAAGGAAACGCGGTAATAACGCGCCGTAATAATATAACAGTGACTCGAGTGCCCGTCCTCGAGTCGACTTTGAAGACACGACAAGACGAAAGATCAAGGACCTCGTTGTTGGGCGGATGCCTTCGCGAGGCTATATACCGTCTCCTTAGAGCATCGAAGACGGAAAGGAGTAAGATAACAACCTTTTATCACACAAGCGAGCAAGAATATAGCCCTGCGCATCTCACAGACTGCACTCGACGCGTTTCCTTCATATATCAATATCCCGTGTGTTTCGCTGTAATCAGATAATGGACGACCGATGGGAGAGCGAGGTGATCGAGTTTGGCGCCATCAACATCACGGGCTTTCGCATCGTGGATGTCACTCGACCTCACGTCAAGGACTTCCTGGCCGGCTGGCATCGCCTGGATCCCGCCATATCTCAAACCGGTCGTGAATCCATTTCCGTACGTATATATATATCTACGTATATATCCAGCATCTCTCCTACGAGACTCCATCGTCCTTTTTTCCTCACCCGACGTCTGTCCTCCGCCGACGTCGGAGGGGCTTCTCGCCACTTCCACAGTTTGCGTCCGGGGAAAAAACTGTGCGAAATCCTCGCTTCTCGAGCGCAGCGATTTTCCCTCAGTGGGTCCGAATACTTTCTCAGGTTTCTTCGTCGTCGTCGACCGACGACGACGACGAAAGTTCCTCATACGAGGAACTAGAATCAAACAAGAATCATTGCTGGTGTCGGTCCGTTCGCGCGCGCGTTCTTTCGCTCTCTCTCTCTCTCTCCTTCTCTCTCTGTGTGTACAGTGGCTTGAGACCAAACTTGTTAAACTGCACCCGCATGTAGAAACTTGGACTTTTCAGCCCGTTTATAAAGTGCCGCTCGCTCGACCATACCGCACGAACCGTGTTTCACGTTTCTCTTAATGACTCTTCTTCCGTCCGCGCGTTAACATTTTTTTCCCAGGTTCTTGTACAGATCCAACAAAAACTAACCAGTGTTTAACGATGCGCGGCGACACAACTCTCTAGTACATACGATGTTGCACGAAACACTTTTTCGTCTCGCGATAATCATTAGGTCGACCAAATTAATTGAAATAAAAAATATAGAATTGCAATGTGCTTATATGTCATCATTAAAAAATTTTGTCGCAATTACTCGAGATGTAGTGTGTTATTACTGAAGTAAAAATCTTGATTTAATTTTTTTCAAGAAGGGAGATCTTATTTATTTGCTACATTTGATTAATTATCGAAATGTATACGATATGAATATGAATTAACAATTATAATTATTGTACGTTTATTTGTCACTTTTATTTTCATGTCTAGTCTTGCAAATACTGAGAAATATATTCGATTGTTTTGCATGATTTTTGCTGTACCACAAAAAGGGGCGTCTATAATCCTTAAAATGGATACACTCTGCTAACGGGTTTCCTGGATAAGGTTGGGTAACGCAGTATCTATGGATCTAAAAGCTCTCTCGGAGACAGGCTGCATGCAATCTAATGCAACGATTATCGTGCTCAATCGTTATATTCAGCGAGCACCGAGCGCGGTTTTCCAACACTGGCGAAGTGCCCGAGGTACTCTAGTCTCTGCGAATTTACGTACATCTCACATGACGATAAATCCCCTTCTCGATCTCGCCAAATTCTTGATCTCATCGGGATCCTGTGCACGAGAGGAAAGATTTAAAACACTTTTTTTCGAATTCTCATTTTTTGTTTTTGAAAATCAATACATTGCGATAAACAGCAAAAAGAAGAAGAGAGAGAGAGAGAGAAAGAAAGTTTGAAGAGAAAGTCCATTTTTTTCCTTTTTCTCTCCAACTTTGTGAAAATCAATATACTTAAATGTAAATTCCATCTAAAATAATTTATTTTACATGTGTCAAAATTAGGCACAAGCCGCTCTGATGTACGACGCCGTGTTCGTCTTGGTTGAAGCTTTTAACAAGTTTTTGAGAAAGAGAACTGATAAAAATAATACACGACGTATAGGAACTCCAAGCAGTAATCAGCCCATAAACGGAACAAAAACTTTAGATTGCTACAACAATCGCGGCTGGGTCACTCCGTGGGAACATGGCGACAAAATCTCGAAATTTTTAAGAAAGGTAACTCAATCTTATTAATAAGAAGAACACAATGATTCAAAATTTTCATGATTATTGTAAATTAAATTTAAAAATATATGTATAAGTAAATACATAATAATTATAATTATTAAAATGTATAATATAATTTTTCTTACAAAATATTACCTCTAATTCAACAAAAACTACCCATTATAATCTATTGAATTAAATAAATATAATATGCGAATAATTAAATAAATAAATATAATAATGCGCGAATTAGCATTAATTTTTGCACGTAAGATTTTGAAGATTTCTACTACTTCGGCTTTTGATTTGATATAGTTGTGCATTATTATATAACACTATTGTATTGTCAGAATTTATACTTTAATAATAATAGGCAAATATGTACACGATTATGCGTCTATTTGCCTATTACATAATTTGTTTTCAAATTCCCGAAGCGCAATTCAAAGGACAGGGGTACTCAATGTGTTGCGAAATACCGTGGCGACCGAAATTGCCAGGGACCCTCCTCTACGTATCTCTGCTCTTGACAGTAATTGGCGGTTATTCCGACTCTAACGGAATTCCTGCGTTCGCGTCAAATAGTCCTCCGTCATTCCGCCCTTACGTACACATGTCGTTATTTTTGTACCCTCTTTTTGCTTTTTAATCCGCTGCCGTTTGACGATTTATCATGTCAATATTAAATTCGATGACAACAAAAAATATTGTAAAAAATTACGGTCAATACGATTTTTTCCAATAAATTCTAATAGACGATATCGTTGTTTTCATTCGAAAATAAAATTTCTCACTCTTAAATTTCTCTACTAAATGATAAATAACATAATTGAATTATATTTCGCTTGTTACTATAGTAAATTAATTACTAACAATAATACAGAAAAGTTTATTTATTTTTATTTTATTTATATTTATTAATTTTCTCCAAATATATTTTTATAATATATTTTGTTACAATTTTTGTCATTAAAAGCATATGAGAGATTTATATTATTTTTCATTTATAATATTTTACAGTTTTTCTTTTATTCTTTCGTAAACATACATGATAACAAGTAAATAGATATCATATCTGTTTCTACAGCTGTATATATAAATGTGAAATACGCGATTCGTTTATTCATTTGCAGGTTGAAATCGAAGGGCTAACGGGAGAGATACGATTCAATGACGATGGTCGACGACAAAATTATACGCTTCATGTCGTCGAAATGACTGTCAATAGTGCTATGGTGAAAGTGAGTCTTTACTACTGCTTCATAAAAATATACATAAACAATTATTTGACGTTATATATACATATATATTTTCACAAAATAATATGTATTTATATCATTCATAATTTAAAATTTTTTAAATAACTTTTGTTTCAATTAAATTATTGTTTTCCAAATAAATATCTGTGTAATATAGTTACTATCATATACTTTTTTGTTATCTCTGAATGTATTCTCTTCTTATGCAAACTCGCAATATCTATTCCAACAGATTTACATTAAGAGAACTATATCGTATGATTTATCGTTCTAGGTCGCCGAGTGGACCGATGAAACTGGTTTTCAAGCCATAGCCGCAAAATATGTGCGACTTCGTCCTCATGAAGTTGAGAAGAATAAAACTTACATCGTTACTACAATAATGGTAAATCTCTATAACTGATATGTTTTTAATTAATTTGTATAAGATTAACATGAACTGTTTAATATTAATATTATAACTTTAATTGTATAGGACAAACCTTATATAATGAGGAAAATATCGGACACTGGTGAAGTATTAGTTGGAAATGATAGTTATGAAGGATATTGTAAAGACTTGGCTGATCTCATCGCCAAAAAATTAGGCATATCATGTAAGTTTGTAACAGCAAAAGTTGCTTTTAAAAATTACATTAACACATAAGAATAATTAATGATAATTAAATATTTATAAAAAAATATTAAATTTAAATTTCTAATATAAAAATATAAAAATATACTTAATAAATTTATGTATATATATTTATGTATTATGTAAGTTTATAACTATACAAATTTAATACATACAATATTTACACAATATTTAACGTCAAAGCAAGTCATTTAATTATTAGTGCCAAAACATTAAATAACCAGTTAATGAAAAATATAGCTTATCTTTTTAAAATTCATTTACTGTCTATTGGATTTAATATGGTAATAAAATAATGATAAAAAGAAGAAAAGAACGGCAGTCTTTATTTTCTTATAATACTGTGTTTGCCTATTTTCAAATAATTTTTAATTATTAACGCTAACGATTCTCATTTAATTCGTATGAAAATTCATAACTCAAGCAAGAAAATTACTTTTATTATGGGCAAAATTTGCCGAAGTCAACCCCACCTTGACAAGTATCTAAGGGACGTAACGAAGCCTCTTCCGCGCGCGGAATCGATAATGGAAAAAGTTCCGCGAAAGAAATGGTGTTTCGCGCGCCTCGTAAAGTACTTTCTTACGAATTTTCAGACGAGCTGCGGATCGTGAAGGACGGAAAATACGGCTCGGAAAACCCGGACGTCCCGGGCGGCTGGGACGGCATGGTCGGGGAGCTTATCAGAAAGGTAAGTTCCGGTAATTTCGTTGTATCTGCTACATCCTCAGCGCTTTTTCCTCTCCCGAAACCGGTTCCCCCCGGAAGTTTACGCGGAAAGACGCCTCAAGTGATTGAATCCAGCTTCTCGAAAGAAGAGAATATTGATCGTCGCGCGGCTGCGATAGGACATGGTCTACCAAGAAGCTGTTTTATCTCTCGATAGCGAGTTTGAACCTATTCCACTAGATGCCCTGAGCTTGCAAGCTCGTCAATCGTTAACCGATTTTAAGCTCCATCTCGCGAGAACTTAGGATAAACCCAAAGCAACCGAGCTTTTAGTTGCATCTCATGTAGATATGCGCGCTTGAAGATATTTTAAATAGGAAATAAGAAGGAAAAATAACAGAGAAATAAGACATAAGATCACAAGATATAAGATTTTTAAATTATGTAAAAATTGTTTTTTTTCCTAATTATATTGTTTAAATAACTACACAATCATGAATATAATAATAATTGGAGAATAGAAATATTATGGAACTAAGATATCTATTAACCATTATAATCATTATCACAATTATTATAATAAATTGCTGCAGAAATATACATATTAATTAATTATTTACATATAAAATACTTAGCTTTTTCAAAAAATTTCCAAATCTACTTAAAATTTAATTTTAAATTGATATTTATTACAATCTATTTTTAAATTACTCAAAAAATGGTCTTTTATTATCATTGCACGTTGAGATTTATATCAGTTATTCAATTTGATTTGCAGGAAGCCGACATAGCGATTGCTCCCATAACTATCACCTCCGACCGGGAACGCGTGATCGATTTTAGTAAACCGTTTATGTCTCTCGGCATCAGCATTATGATAAAAAAACCCATCAAACAAAAATCCGGAGTCTTCAGTTTTCTGAATCCGCTGAGCAAGGAAATCTGGGTGTGCGTCATTTTTTCCTACATCGCAGTTTCTATCGTCCTATTTATTGTGTCGAGGTAAGAAACTTTTTATCGAGAGACTTGTCATTTTCTTATAGACAATATACAGAAAATTGCATTCTTAAATTAAATATAATAATGCATGAATCAACAAATTGACGCATATTGCCTTTATCTTTTTTTTATTTTTGCTGATCATCAAAACATACTTTATTGCATCTCTTACATATTTTATTAGATTATTTTAACTTAATAATTACAGTTAAACTAATTTTAGAAAAATGACTGCGTTCTACAATTATTGTTAATTCACATTAATTACAGTCACAAATCGTCTATTAACTTTTATTCTATCTAGTACAGACCTTGTGTCTACTGTCACAGTTACGTGTCAAGGTGCGGCAATTACAAGTGTATTTATCGCGATGTGGTCAGCAAAATATGTTGACACGCCGCAATATATTCTCGTTGCGCTCTTTTATCCTACGTTATCCTATACTACGTATTTATGTCTCTTGTACAATCGCGATTGAAACGTTTCGACGAAAAGACGCTATTAAATATTAATGCATAAAGGTAAAAAGAAAAAAAATAATTATTTAAGTTGCTCGTTATTTTCACACTGATATAGAGGAATCCTCGACGGAACATTTGCAAGAACTCTCTGTTGCTTTAACGAAGGCATAATGAGCAAATCAAGAAAGTTTTTAGGTAGCGTCTTAATTAATGAGACTCTTTGAACGCCAACGCTTAAGACTTAGTTTAATTGGCTGATGCGTACGATGCGCGTGATATTACTGGAAAAAAATATGATCGTCGGAATTAGAATTAAAATAGACTCTCACTTTTAAAATTATTTATTATTTAGACTTAGATAACGAATTAATTTCTAAATTATATTTATTATCATCATAATTATTGAAGATTCTTATGACAGTCTATTTCATATTATTGTAAAACAATTTAGTTTTGTTTATGTAACCAATTAGAACACGCAATTCTTATCAAGTTTATATAGAACCAACATTATATTTCATTTGATGCCGATAGTCATTTTTCAGTAATTCTCGAAGAGGGGTATAGATATGTATTATACATAAAATATAATCGACTTATATATCCAAAATATATAATTATGAGAATGTCTAAGAGATGTCAATCTTTCAAACATCTTTAACATTAATCAAATATTAATTATTTTATTATTAAAGAAATATCTCTCTCTATTTTTTTTCCCTGTTTTTAACAATATAGGTTTTCCCCATACGAGTGGAGAGTCCTCACCATCAGCGGTAGCACGGATTCAGCTATTAGCGGACGGAACGATCCCAGTTTGCAGCATCCGCATACACCGCAAAGTTCACCCCACATGCCAACTTCCAGCATGGCCAACGACTTTAGTATCGTAAATAGCCTCTGGTTTGCTCTGGCGGCGTTTATGCAACAGGGCTGCGATATCTCGCCCAGGTAAACATACCTTGCGTTATTAATTTCCGACAGTAATTAACGTTTGGTCGTGGACGAAAAGGCGCTCCTGTTGCGAGCTCAACGTTTAATTTTTTCTAATCGCCGGATTTAATATCAGTTCATGTTTTGTACCATGGACTTTGAATTTTAATGAATAACGGTCGCATATTAAAGAGTCTTTTGTCTTCTCATCTGATTGCTAGCTGCATATAAATTACGGTGATAATTGCGTATCCCGGAAGCAAATCAAATTTCACTCGTTAAAATTCATACACACAAATACGTGTCTTTCGACATTTTACTTATTCGATTGCTCTCGATACCACAATTACCAATGTTTTTTAAATAACGTCAAAATTTGGTCTCTCTTTCATCTAATATTAATTCCACAGAACTTGTTTTTTGTCCCTGTCATCAACTTTAACAGAAATTTAATTTAAAGTTCAATTATCGGAATATTGGAAACGGAAACAAATACAAGCAGCCTCATATTTGCAAAAAAATTTCACAGTCGTCAGAGCTCAACATTTAAAAAATGCATTAGCGTGCGAGTATTCGTGTAAACAAAGCATGTGCAACCGTGCAATTTCGCGATTAGCCGGGAGATTCGGTTTAGATATTTATCTGGAGAGTGGATATGAACTTGTGAGAAAATGAAGGAGAAAAAGAAGAAAAAGAAAAAGAGAAAGAGAGAGAAAGAGAGAGAGGGAGAAAGTGACCGGCGCGCGCAAGTGACTCCCACGTCCTTCTCGGCTAATTATAACCACCCACTCTTGCCTCCCTCCGTTTCCGTTTCCGCAGTATAAGCGTAGGTAAGTACATAAAGGCACAGGGAGAATAGCTCCCTTTACCCGGGATAGGTCGAGCGTACAGCCCGGTAATAGGATGAATCGGGCAAGATTCTATAAGAGCTCTCTGGTTGACGTTTAAAATCTCTCGTGTAAATTGTTAAAGCGCCTCTCAACGTGGGTGGACATTTGACTTAAGCAGGCTTGTACAGCGTTTCACGTTAAATACAGCCAAATTAACGATCTTAGATTATCTATGCTTCGCAGATCGATTATTTCATCTCGTGCGTTACATGCAAATATGAAAAAGAAGTCGATCGCGTACATTTGTCAAAGTATTTATCGTTCAAATGAAGATTCGATTTTTCTAGGACATTCCCTGCATGTGTACGTATCTTGAGTTAAAAATCTTTCACTGCTGTTGACTTATTACACACTCGTAAAGGGGCATATGCGATTATTACAAATATATAAATCATATATTATTTGAGCTCTTGTGTGCTCGCAACAGCTTTCGCATATCTTTATATTATTCTCACGATAAATACGCGTTATCATTATCAGTACCGTCATTATACTCTCATTAGCAAACATTTCAATCGCTCTTATCTCGCGCACTGCTTCAATCATGCTATAAATGTGCTCAAGCTACAAATTACTATATATTTGCCAACGATGTAGTACAATCAAATATACTCGTTCCTAATGATAGAAAGCACTCGGGCAAACCTAGGTTGATTAGAGATTGGAGCGTTGCACAATAATTATAATTTGAATTATAATAACTGATTTTTATTTATGTATGCGTGCAATTTGCGGGAAAGAAATCAGGACGTTCGCAATAAAATTGCCGTATCGTGACACGTGATTGAGACCGATTTCATAATCGCTGAACGATTATGGCCGCACGAGACCAGACTCATTTGAATAAAGCGTACCGCACGTACAAAAATTCCAGACGCGACATGTGTATCGATCACGTATTTATTTGCACATTTTTCAATGCTCTGTCAGTTTTATTTCACATGTTTTCACGCAATAATTTTTCTCCATATGTGTTGCATTTGATTTGATTTTATGGTTATATCGATCCACACGCGTGTTCAGTGACATATTTAATCGATGCCATAAAATCAGTTTAGTAAGATCGATAAACCGATACAATCATCATTCAAATGAATGAATTGAGAAACGTTCACAAAGCATCTTTTTATAAATTAAAAGAAGTAAAAATACAATATATTAAAGAGTTGACAATAAATAAATCAAGTAAGAAATAGTAAGATGAGGCAAGAAATTCTTCTCTCTTTTAATTAAAGAGTTATAAATTATGGAAATGGTCTTTGTGGAAGTTGGGTATATTAAAGAACCAAAGAGAAGGATTTCCTTCGGCTGTTTTATAGCTTGAGAAATTTTACATTTTTAAATTAACTGTCCTTCAAAGTGTCTGTTGAGACTTATATGTTCTGATGATATAACGATCTTCTTGAATTTCAGTCTTACGATAATTCTCGATGCACAAAAGTTATTGTTTCCAGAGATATACAGTTAGCATCGCATCGCGAAACGTCCCCGACCATATATTTCTTGGAATATATAACGCCGCAGGTTAGATAATGATTTCGAGCAAACACTTCAGGCTGCGGACAAGTGCCACATCTATAAACAAAGCATAATTTGCTCGCATATTCAAAACATTCTAGTTGGATAGGAAAGTCCAGCATGAATAGAACATTCACGTGACAGTGCTATATTGTGCTTTAAAGCATGTTGCGCATACATGATAGAATTCAAATCACATTTTGTTTCTTCAAGCGTCCAATATATACACCCAATTGATATGCATAATACATTTGTTAGTTTTAAGAGAGAATAGAAAGTTTTTACTATTTTCATTAAAATTTAAATATTTTTCTTTGAATAACGTTCCATTATTTTTCTTTCTACTCTTACATTTTTAAAATAGTTTATGCAGTATGTCAAGAATATAATAACTTGCCAATTACTTTATCAGACTTATTTAAAAGCAAAATAAATAATATTAAACTATCATTTGTTTGCAAACAAAATAACAGTATATTAATTTCTACTTTTTTATTATTTATTTTATTTATTATATAAATACTTTTTTTTCTTTTATATTATTTATTATTATTTTTGTAGCTTGATAATATTAGAGCTACGACATCTAAAATAATACGGAAGTCACACACAAGTTGGGAAACACTGTCTCACCAAAACTGCATATATTCCTATGGAGTCGCAACAAAAGTGAACGCGCGCGTTTTGTCGTTTACGCGAAGCAGACCGCGTGCTCACTTCGAAACTGGGTCTCAATTAATTTACATTTGGCTGTATCCAGTGCACCACCCCATCCTACTAGCTCTCTTGATTAATGGTTTAAATATTCGCATGGCGGCGATATGAATTGTAAATTTCGTGGAACCCGCGCAAGTGGCCACCATATCCTCCCCCTGCCCTCCTTCTCCATGTTTCTCGTTCTCTTCTCGCCTGATTCTCGATGCTCATCTTTCGCAGATCCGACTTAAATCGATATGAGTAGACATAATTAAGAATCTCCATCGAATTTTTTGTCTACGATTATCTTGTCAACGACTCTGGTTGCAGCGATCAAGATGTAATTATGTAATTTCAAATTAGGATTATGATATACACGCGTTGTGTTTAAATTCGATGAAAGAAGGGATTTTCTGCGGAGATTTTACTAAATATTTAAGTCTTTATATTCTGTGTATGCTGTGCATTGCATTTATTATACTCGTTGTTGTTTTAAAATAATAACTTTCGAATTTTTTGATCAATATCACAGATCCATATCTGGCCGCATAGCTGGCAGCGTCTGGTGGTTTTTCACTCTGATTTTAATATGCTCCTACACCGCAAATCTCGCTGCATTTTTAACCATCGAGAGAATGGTCACGCCAATTAACTCACCCGAGGATTTAGCGGCGCAGACGGATGTCCAGTATGGCACTCTCGGTCATGGTGCTACGATGGAATTTTTTCGAGTGAGTGTTCACGAGCAACGCCTAATCTCTCTTGTAATTACACATCACGAGCATTTATTAAATTTTAACGCATATTTAGCGACTGACATTTATTTCATTTACTTGTAGAAATCTCAGATCGGTCTCTATAGCAAGATGTGGGAGTTCATGAACTCGCGGAAGCATGTATTCGTAAAATCGTACGAGGAGGGAATACGAAGAGTGAGGACGAGTAAGGGCAAATACGCATTTTTAATCGAGAGCCCGATGAACGACTACATCAACGAGAGAGAGCCCTGCGACACGATGAAAGTCGGAAGAAATCTCGATGCCACGGGATTCGGTGTCGCGACACCGTTAGGATCCCCTCTCAGGTAAGGTGATCACGTATAAGTGAAACGTCATATAATACCAACAAACGCGATAAAAGCTATTTTTATTCTTTTGAATTTTATTAAGATGAAGAAATAAAAAAATTTTAATCAATCACAGTTTCAATCAATAGAGCGATTGTTATAAATGTAATACCTTCTTCTTCCTGTTTATTATATTTTTTTGTAAATAATCAAAAAAATATTCTATCACGATAAACTCGTTTCGTGAATTAATATGAATTAATAATTTAATAGATCTGTCGAAATAATTTTACACCTATATTTATTACAATTATTTGTCACATCTCATCAGGGAAGATACTTGATATATTTTCGTCAAACAAACAGGAAAGAGTAGGTAATTAACGTGGTTTTGTAGTCATCATGGTGAAACACAGAGCTCCTCTAGTACATTATCTCTCTCTCTTTTTCTTTACTCTTTCATGCGAACACTTTGCCTTTGTCTCTTACAAAACTTTTTACTCCTCGTTCCGTCGTGTTCGGAATGTTATCGCACATCATTACGCGCAATTAGCATAGAAAAACTCGCACCCTCTTTTCCATGCCATTAACCGTTAGGGAACGCGTTTACCATCGACCAACACCATTTCGTATCATGTTTCGACAGCGTGTTAACACAACCCGACCCTTCCTGCTTCCAAGCCAGATCCGTTCGCTCTTTCATTTTACATTTACCGATTTTATATTTTCCCAAACAAAACTAGCCCGCAGTAATTTTTTCAGTTAATTTTTTTACTGAAACAATAGTGTCGATTTTAATTTATTTTACGTTTTATTAATTAACAATTATTGGCTTTTTAAATAAGGGAGAGAGAGAGCCTATGATCTCAAAATTTAAAATTTTCTTTAACTTTTTATTTTTTGGATACATACGTTAATAAATAAATAAATAAATAAATGAATAAATATATATTTATTTATTAATATAACTTAGAAGTATATCATAATTTAATAAGAAAGGAAAAGTATAAAGTCACACAATGGAATTTAGTATGTTGATTTTTACAAATGCAAGAATAAAGTTCACATTGTGACGACTTATTATATTTTAATAATTTATTTTCCATAGTTAAACAATCTAGAAAAATACATAAATAAGTATCTATGACTTTGTGCGTTAATTTTCATAATGCGACTAGAGTAAACGTGCCGCTGCAACGGTAATACGCGCAAATTTGCATGTTATTGATTTTTTAACCGCGCGACCCTTGACGTTTCATGTAACGTTTCGATCTTGCCTCCGCGACTCACGCGCTGTCTTTGGATCGTCGAGGCAACAGCGAACAGGTAATTGAAGGCAGTATGCAAACAGCAGCTTTATTATGTCTGCCTATACACCCATCGACAGATAACGCACCGTGGCTTCATTTTAATTTTATTTCCCAAGTCTACCCTTGTTCTACTTCTTCTTGTAGATTGGAGCAGAAACTTTATAAAATCGATATTCCTCGAAAAGCTAATAATTGAAGAAAGTTTTCCCCAACTTTTTCGAACAAATCTTGTTAGACGCATTGCCATTATATTTCGATATTCTTCGATTATTTGCACGTAATTAGATCGTATTTTGATCTCGTATTTTCATCTCGTGCTCTAATATATTTAACATCAAAGATACCTGGTAGAAAATTGTTGTAAAAATAACACGTTTTTATAGATTACGATATTTTCTCCACAACTCGTATAACATTTGATGGCATTTTCACGTGACGATGATATGATTTCATAAAATTGACGGTGACAGGGATCCCATAAATTTGGCGGTGCTATCACTGAAGGAAAATGGAGAACTGGCGAAGCTGGTCGAACGATGGTGGTACGAAAGGACGGAATGCAGGCACAGTGATAAACCAGATGCTGCCAAAAACGAATTATCACTGAGCAACGTAGCAGGAATATTTTATATCCTCATCGGTGGTCTCCTTCTGGCGCTCGCCGTAGCTCTCTTGGAATTCTGCTACAAGTCGCATACAGAGGCGACAAGAGCGAAGGTAATGAAATGCCATGAAACGGATAGAGGATACAATTTTATACACTTCTATTTTGCATACTTTATCATGAGCAAGATAAATTCAAACTTGTTATTTATTTAAAAAATATATATTATTTTTTTCTGTAACACGATAGAGAGAATTTCCTTTCAAGAAAATATACATGATCGATATAATCGACAATCGCATTGAATAATTGTGAAATCGCAAAATTCCTATAAAGAGAAAGATTGTGATCATTCATGAAATGCCATTTTCTTTTTAGATACCACTATCAGACGCGATGAAGGCGAAAGCACGACTAACCATCGGTGGTGGTCGCGATTTCGACAATGGACGGGTAAGTGATAACGATTAAATCTCTTATTATGTTCGCATATGCATATTCGCATAAGGTATCAGTAGAGATTGTTTGGCAAGAGACGCTTCGACTAAACGTTCCGCCGATCCAAGGAAAATAAAACAACGTTACGTTAAACACACAAGGCAGATAACATTGAACGATATTTATAACGATATTTGCTTCGTGCTGCGTTAAATGTTTACTCAATGTTATATGGACGTATTAAACTACTCGGGAAATTAAATATAGCAAGAAATATGTTTGCTGCGATTAATAATAATAAACTTGTACGCATAGTCAATTCAATGTATCATGCGAAGATACAATTAGCATGAAACAAATTATCGTCACGATTAACTACATAAATATATTATTATTGCGATAACAGACACGAATACTTCTTCATCAAATATATATACATATTAATTATTCAATCCTTCGTTTAATTACGCATTAATTCTGAGGAAAAGTGATAAGGTGCATAGATCTCTCTCTCTCTCTCTTTCTCGATCGGCAGTGCGTCCAGTCGCGCAATTACTTCGGTCTCGAACCAAAGATATCGATGTATATCATAAAACATACATTCGCAACAAGAGCATCGTACATTATACATACGCATATATACATATGAAACCTATACATTATATTTATACATAGATGAACGACATAGAGTACGCTTGGCATGCAGTTAGCAGCGTAAACGTTTGACACACTGTCGTTTAGTTACGCCGGACTCAAGCTGGTTACATTTAATGTCCTAGAGTTTCAGCCTCAGTGTCAAAGAGACCGATCGACCAGAGGACTGAGTGACCGATCGATATATATATATATAAAATATATATATCTACATATGTATGCGTACGTGCGTGCGATGTGCGGCTGGCTAGATGTATTGCGCTCTTTTCTGTTTCTTTCTTCTATTCGGTGGACGTAAGGGAGGAGGGGGCGTAAAAATTTGCTCGTTTGCGTTTGCGTTTCGTTCTACTTTGGGTTTTTGTCTCTCTAGTGGTACGGACTGCAGAGTTAGACGGAGGATGCATGCGCCTTTCCCGGGACCATATGTGAGTACTCTCGCCCTTAATTTTAATCCCACTTTTGCATTTACTCTTGCTTTTTCTCCTGATTCGATTGCATGCTGTTTCCCTCATTTTCTCTCTTTCTCTTTCGCTTTCTGCGTCGGAAGCTTCTGCATGATGTAGTCGCAGCTTGGCTTTAAATCATACTATCACAAATCCTAAAGTTATCCGTCCTTTGAGGAGGGATAAGCCAATGTTCGTTATACACATACACATATTTGTCTTTGGAAATCATCTTAAATTAGCTTAGTCTTCAAAGTTGATACTATAAATAATTTTATCGATACATATTGAATTTACATTTTATGCAATAAAAATAACTTATTAATACTGCTAGCTTTCATACAAGTTTGCTTAAATATGTATCTAAAGAAAAAATAAACAGAGATAAGTAGGGACTTAAAAAGTCTTGAGATCTTCACAGAATTTCCTATTTTTTGTAACACTGATTCCTTTCACAGCGCGGGAAGAAACGAGTACTGGCTGCGGAGGTACCAACTTTGACTACGTTCGCGCCGAAGGTATGACTGAAGAGAACCAGGTGCATCAAGAGCTCCGCAGGAAATTTTTTGAAGATCTCAGATTTTTTTTTACCTCCCTACATTGCTACGTCAATGTGTGGATTTGTCTGCACGGTGTATCCTTTGCGCTCCTCTTTCAAAGTTGGATAGTACCTAGTTAAATATGTACATACCTACGCAAAAAGCTGCTTCTCTCTCGAATTTCTCATCACTTTGCAGCTGCTTAATATATTAAAGTGTTTTCCAATTTTAACAATCTTCCGCAAATATAATCTTTAATATTATATATATATGTCTTTATAAATAGTAAATATATTACACCGGATGTTGCAAATTTTGATACATCCATTTATGACAACGCGTTAAAAATCAGTCGTCTCGAGGAAGATTGATAAAGTTGAATATAAAATTTAATATTTCAACAATAGCATCTCAGTATAAATATTACTGTAGTACTACAATATTTTAGATATGACTGTAAAATCTCCATTTATACGTCAGTCGACTATCTTGCGCGTACTATCGACTTCGCATTTTTTATCCCACATTTTTCTCCACTTACTCGCTTCGTACTTCCTTTATCAAGGTTCCGATTTCTCTCTTAGGATAACTCGCGCTCACTTGACATGACATGAGTAAATTTCTCGAATATCAAACAAAGATACATAGCATTTTTTTATAATTCATGATGCAAAGCTTATACATGAGCGACAAATTGACAAATAGCGTGAATTCGGAGTAGCTTTGTTGACTCGTTCTCTTTATGTCTTATATGCACGTGTATTTGATCGATCGTCCGTCCACAAGATAAACAAAAACCCATTTAGACACTTTTGTAGATATTTCTGTCGTAGAAAACTGTGACACTCATAATGTCTCGTTATTTTAACTTGTCATACGCTTCTTTATCTATTATTTATTTCAGAGAAATTAAAATAAAAAATTGTGTGAATAAATCCCGAGTTTGCATCAATAGCACAATAACTGCTGTCGCAAACAATAATAAAATGCATCTGTATTTATTAAATTGGAGAAAATTAAATTATAGCTATTTATAATTAAATTATAGCTAGTGACATTAAGCCATACGTTGCAAAATCTGGATTGAAAGAAAAGATATGGAATAATAGGCTTCACTCACGATAGAAAAATCACGTACTTATATAATCTTGCAATTTTTCACGTAATTTCTGTATTCATGAACCATCATCGAAAATTTTGTCACGTAACATTCTTCATCCGCCTTTTCAATATGTATATCTGAGCTAGTATACCATCGCATATAGTTCAGTTTCCAGATTATTCAAATACGATCGGTTATCAAAACTATCAATATTTGCACTAATTAAATTTCTTAATTTATAATAACATATTAGTTTATTAATTGTTATATATCGTAAAAAATCTAATTGTTGGGAAAAAGTAATAAGTGCGTGCAAATTTCATTTCTGGAAAAAATCTCTATACAATAAATCGAATACATAAAAATAAAAAAAGTAAGACAATGTTTAGGTAAAGATATTGAAAGGAAAAAATTATGTATACTCTGTTATCTTCATTCATAAATATAATCCAAATACTACCGGTCTCTAATAATCGAGAAACTGCGATAGGTTATAGCTCAAACGATCCTAACTCTATCTAATCATCGACATTGAAATTTCCAGTACTACGCTCCAGCAAACGCGATTGGGAATACCGAGGGCGACCAGGTACACAGCAATACACATACCCAGGTGTAAATTGTTACCTGGAGAGCCCGAGCGACGGATCGCCTGCTAATTCGCTGCCCACACCCCCGCCGCCACCGCTGGTGGCACCCCCGCCACCACCCCCGCCGCCCAGGAGACCACGAAGGAGCGTGACCTTCGCGGAATCGCCACCGAAGAGCCCGAAAAAGAAGAGCCCGAAATACATCTTTCAGCGAAAGCTCAGCATCGCGGCACTCGATGTAGCGGTACCGTGGACGCCGGCGTCGCCGCGACACTGGTCCGGCCTCAACGACAAGCCGGAGTACATCACGTAGATGCCGAAACGACCGAAGGCAGCGATCGGAGTCTTCCCGGCGTCTTCACGATGATCTTAGCTGTTAGAGTATAGCTGTGCTGAAATATTCGAACGCACTCGAGCCGAGGTAGCTTTGCTCTTGCAATTTCGTCCAGAAATTTTCGAATGACCCGAACTCGAGTAATGAAGCAATTGGAACGTGGACTGAACACTGATATTTTTATAGAGCAATAATTGTAAGATTTTGTACGATTCTAGAAAATCAAGAAAAGAATTGTCTCTTTGTAACATTTTGACGCAACATCAAATGGTTTTATAGCCATTTCCACGAATGACGCGTTGTATTTAAACGACTTGGGGAAAACGAAGAGACTAGTTCCTCTGATAAATAATTGGAATGCGATTATTTTAACAGAATTATGCAAATGACAATTGGATTCTCGACACGTTCGAATTGCGAAGAACTATCGAGTTACTCGAGATTTCGGATTATTCGATGACTGACAGCAAGATTAATATGTCAAACACATCGTATCGAAAACTGTAAACATTACTATCGGCGACTATTGTCTATTTCACGCGCTTCGAAGGATATAATCTAATTCGAAGAATCATTTCATCTATAGAAAATAGAACAATTGGGTGATCGCGAAACTGCCACTTTTTACAAACTGCAACATTCCAAATTCAAATTTTGTACAATAAATTTTACCATTTGATAAAAATTAGTATTATTATGACATTTTATTATAAACTAATATCTTGAGATTTTTAATATTTGCCAAAAAGGATAGAATCAAAAAAATCAGTATAGAAAATATATCGGAGCATGAGCTCTTCAGATTTGAAGAATGGGCAGCCACATCCTTATAGATCGGCGAAGTCGTCGCTCGAGGACATATAACTAAAGTATTTCCCAAGCTTTGATTAAAGCTGATCTGCAGCGGCGACACGAATGGAAACGAAGATTCCTGTCGACCGAATCCTTTGTATATTGTAAATATCCACGAGAGCGAATCAAATAAAAATAAAAAAAGAAATGATGAAAACCGATTCTCACCGTCGGCGACGATGAAGTCGCCACGATATTGCGATAGTATGATGGTCCTGGGATGGGTGCATGTGCAACCAGCAACTCAAACTACACACTTACTGCCATAACAAGCGAGAAGGACAAAACGGCGTTCTTGCGGGTGGAAGATAAATAAAAGGATCGCGGTGGATGATAGTTCGCCGTCGCGATTTTATTATTAGAACGTCACGTGCCAAAAGAGACTGTCGATCGTGACGACGACGCAACTATTATTCTTATTATTATTACTAGTGTTATTATAATTATTATTATAAATTACGATTACTGTGTAATAAGGGGGTAACTATTTTGTGCAATGCGCGAGAGTGGAGTCTGGCGCCGGAAATGGCGGAGTCTCACATGAGTTTTTTAACCGAGGCGGGCGTGTACAATCGCACCGATGCGTGAGTGTTGCGAGCGAAATATAGTATATAATATATAAATATATATATATATAAATATAAATGCAAATATAAATATATATACTTATAGACGTTTATTGAGAAAACGAATGTGCGTAAGTTATGATAATGGAGTGCGTGTGTGGAGCGTATGGATTTAATCGTGTAAACGCGTTATAAGTACCTAACAGCGTCAGATCGCGCCGGTCTGGATCGATAGATGGATGCGAGTATCCCGCTTCTCGTTTCTTATCGTCTTCACGGAGGATAGGACTTACCGTGCGTCGACAGATCGCCGCGATCTGGATCGCGAAACGACGTTTACGGTCATGTTGGTTTCGTGCCAAAAGACGATATCTCCCGCCCATATAGTTCGACGCTACATTATCTACGACAGGCACACTGCAAATATGTACATTCTTAAGGAGATTGTGATTACGTAAACCGTCTTTAACACTTTCGATCGGAGTTCGATGCTCACAGCTATTTCAAACAATAACGTGCCATTTTGTATAATATACGAGAAAAAATGACAACTCCTTTCTCTGATACGAACATGAGAAGAAAATATTAATCGACGAATCAAACAGTTATTATATAGGTTTATGAGACATGTACAACTTACTTTCATGACTTTGAATAGCACTTAGCAATATCAAAATTATTGTAGATATCGTGACGTTGAAAATTTTTAATTTCCAGTGTTGAATGTACAGTAATATCGTTTAACACTTGAAAAATCGATATTTCACATACATGGGATATCGTTTATTCCCACGGTGTAATACGCGTATACGAATAATTCGATATTAGAAAGATACAAGAGGATCAAATTCAAACGCAAATAATCTCGCGTTGATCGTATTTCAGATTAATTCCTGTACACGTTCGACAATACATTTGTCGACGAAACATTCGACAAATCGACGCATAAATTTTAACGGCGAAGTAAATGAAGCGGTCGCAAAATGCTTTGTAGAAACGTCGTTTTTACGATACAAGCTTAATCGATAATTAGAATCATGCTGAATTTTAATGCGCTCGGGAACGCATTTCGCATATAAAAATAACCGCAATTTAGCTCACGCTTCAGTGTCGGACGTGACGGCGGGGGAAATCGGAAGCCAAATTACGAGCCGCCACGTGTAAAGCTGATTTTTCTTTTTTTCGAGGTGCGTCTCGTCCATATAAACATAGGCGCTCGACGCACATTTTCCAATTCCCAGGTAAATATCGCAAATATTACCGGATTGCCAATTTATCGCGATATCTCTTCACATTGTGTCTTGCAATCATGGAAAGTTTACACGCGTCATATGCATCACTCTGTTTGATGTATTCGATAAACACGATTTTACAACGAAATAATTCGAATTTATTTCTTGAAAGAGAAAAGATAAAAGATATATTTCAATAATTTTGTACATTGATATCGTTGATGATTCAACATCAATTATTGTATATCAAAATATCTCAAATATATTGCGTGCAATATCTACAAATCCAGCGCAAAAACAATCGCAGAAATTAAAAAAAGAGATTGTGCTAATGAAATCGTGCTGATCGAAATACAAATTATACGCGAAATGTAAATTATACGGAATATTCATTTTCGTAGAAGAGATTTACTCGTGGTGGCCGTCGAAATCGATCAATCTATCATATCGTCAGACTTTCTTATTACGAATAATTGTTATCTATCACCGATTAATAAAGCGATAGATAATGCGTATTGGATATTAAATCGTTCAAAAAAAAAAGAGAACAAGGATAATGATGACGTTACGAGGAGGAAATTCAGAAGGGATCGAGCGTCGAGCGAAAGCAGAAACCATCCCGAGATTATATCGAATGCCCAGTGTAATTAACTAACAGGTGTATATCGCGCAATCACGTGAGGACGTGTACGTGCGAGTGATTTAAGATAATCGAAAAACCTTCGGCGCGCCGTGCAATCGCGACGTGTCCCGATCGTCCGTTATCGTTAACGTTTCTCGTGTTAATGTTCATCGTGACACCTTTTTCTATCCCCGAATTCACGACGAAAAAAAAAATCGCGAAGTAACGCAACTAATCCGGCAACGCGGAGTTGCATGGATGAGCCACGGAATATGAGCGCGCGAAAAAATATGCAATGTAATCGGGGTGTCCCACCGGATTTCCCATGTCCTTGCACCGGAGAGACTCGACGATACACGTCTTCGATGGATGACTCTCGAGCACTTTAAATTTTGCTTGAAATTTTACTCGGATCTAGGTTCGTGGTGATCGAGGCAAATGTCGATCGGTTTTTGCCAATTATCGTTGTAGAAGCACTTGCATTCGTTTACCCAAATTATCATCCAGAGGAGACGTGCAGAGACAGAGAGTTTTGCATTTTCGTGTGTTATAACTACTTGATTATGTTTACATGTATAATTGTGTGATTATGTGTTGCTCCGATTTTACAGGGAGCAGGAAATATTCGGAGATGTTCCGCAATAGCCAATCATAAACAGATTAATCGCCAGTTTTATACGTCGCAACGAAACCGAATAAACATTTCATTTTGCTCGACGCACTATTAAGGCAATTAATTTGATGTATTCTTTGCTTCCTGTTTCTTGCTTCTTGCCTTTTGCTTCTTTGTGCTCTGACAATTGTGTGAAAATCGTTTCTTGTCACGTGTTTCTTGTCTCTTTCGGAGTCAACTTTTACCTTCAGAAGACAGAAAACAAATAAAACAGGGCACAGAGAGGTAAAAAGGCAATAGGCAAAAAGCAAGAAGCAATGTAAAAAGCACATTGCAGATGAGCCTTTAGCGTACTCGTCGTTACTTCTGACGAAGTCATATAATTTACAAGGACTCTATGATATCTTCGGGACAAGAATTGAACTCTATGTCGAGCAGAATGTCTGTAGATATATCCACGTAACAAGAAAAAACATAAAAAAGTCATGTTTCTGAACTTGCATCGACAAGCGCAGCGTTGACACGTAGACGGAACGAGATCGCGCAAGAGAATAAGCATTTCAACGGCTAAAGGAGGGAGAGAAGAGGGAAAAATAGCGTCTTCCAGTTTGCGCTTTCATTCATCGCTGCATTCCACTTACGCTTGTACCTTCGATTCAATACTTCGTTATCCCCCGTGCCATCCCGTGGCGTGATACGACCGACTCCCTTGTAAACCATTGTATACCAATCAAATTTGTCACAATACAGGATCGTTTATTTAAATGTAACATGTAACATATGTGCCAAACTGATCCCAATCTATCCTATTCCATCTATTGTTTTCTCAAAATGAAAGCTAAGAGCCATATATATTTCCAATTTCTCTTTTATTAATAGTTTTATAATTAAACTTCCTAAAAATTTTTAATCTATTTTTTGTTAAAATAACGGAATTTTTACTTGTGCAACATTTAAGTCATGAAATAAATTATTCGTACTTTTATCTCTTATATCGCAATTTATTAAAAGGCATTTTCTAGCAAGTCAGGTAATTCCGCTACGATCTGCACCAAGAATGCGCCTTGTGAAATAATGCATTATCATACCCGCCATTAATCATATAGCCTTGTCTCGCAGTCAGCTTTGCACTTTATACAATTCATCATAGTTTATTAACTTACATGACGGCAATTACGTTTTTCATCGTGAAGCAATACTGAGTACGTAACTTTGTTATCGACGAATCGCGGTATTCTAACAATTTCATAAAAATTGAATTTCTTACATTAACACATTTATGTCGCCTTTTCTTTATTCAACTTTGAAAACATCAACTTTTAACGCGCAAGAAGTTAGTATTTCATTAACGAACAAATAACGTATTAAGGCTACTATAAATGGTAATTGTTAAATTGACAAATAGAGCACCAGCATCATTTTAAATGGCAATCGCTAAATTATAATGAAACTTAATAATTTATGTAGAAGAGAAAAATTCTTACATGTTTACTACTGCTTATTATCTAGATTAAATTATTGTAAAATTTTTATATCATTGAAATATCCATCTTAAAAATTTAATTGTTCTCCATTTAAAGCATATTGATGAATGATACTTTACAGTTCTTTACAGTTTTAATATATGTAAGTAAAACTTAAATCAGTTGTTCAAAATTTATTTGTATAAAATATATTATTCTTAATGCATATATATTTTACAAGCATTTTCCAAAAAAAATTTTATATTTTTATCACATGATTATATAAATAATATTGTTTAGGATTCAAAAGGTAAGATATTTTACATAAATGCATAAAGTCCAGTCGCATTGGTATGCTAACCGAGTGACCTCATTCTTGAAAAGCGTTTCTCAAGAAGTTTCAGCAGAAGCGATCAAATCCTTCTTTATAGCTAAGGATTCCGTAGAGATATCGCTTCGCTAGCTAATTTTCTTTGTCGGATCTTTGGTTTAGCTCGCGAGACCAAAAGCAGTAAAGATTCCGGCGACGTCGTCGGTTCGATGCATTTGCATTCGAATTATTTCAGTCAAATGGCTAGTGATCGATGGGTCTACCAGATTCATCGTCGAACCGGATTCAAACTGATTTTGCTCCTGCCTCATTCAGATGCTAATAACGGGTTTTCGATCGATAGCGACCAATCGCGAGTCAGGTCGGCTCTCGAAATTTTTATATATGCGCCACACGATATGATCATCGATAAACATCAGTCGCGATAATTTAAACCGTCCAAGTATAATTTGTCGATCGTCCCTCCGCGTTCGACTTTTTTTATATTGCAGAATAATAAAATATCAATTATAGAACCTTTAATAAAAAAGAAGATCGCATATATCCTCTACATGCAGCGAATACATATAACGCGCTATGAATATTAATCTGCGTTTTTGATAATTATTATTACCATATTTTTAATATATTACTAATTAATATCTGTGAATGTATACATTATTTAAATTACAAATCGTGATTTTTTAAGTACTTGTAGGAATATAGAAGGAAAGAGGAAAATAGAGATAAATGGGAAAAAGAAGAAAAGAAATAAAAATTAATAAATAAGTATAAATAATACAAAGAATGACATATGATTATCATGATCGAAATCTGCCTAAAAAGGAGAAGAAAACTTTGACAGATGATATCAACGAAAAGGAAGAAAAATTGCGTTTAATAAAATGAACTATCAGATGCATTATCATGCTAGAAATATATATTCTTTTAACAAATTGTTCGCCAAATACAAAATATAATATATATATTTCGCATATGTATTTTCAGTCACAACATAAAGATGAAATTTGTTTCATTTAAATGAGAAACTTATTTAAAAAAAAAAAATCATTAAATTTTTATTATGTATATATTATTTGTAATTATATCAGCAATTTATCGATATTACAATATTCTAGAGAAAGCTATAAATATAGATAATAGAACCTTAATTTTCTCTCCTTACAATTGTCTCTTTAATTTTAAATTTTACAAACAGAATCTGATTTCTTTCCATGCAAAATATTACTTAAAGTTGTAAAAAAAAATTAAATTTGTAAAGAAAAAATAAATTTTTAAATTTTATCAAACAATTTATTAGAAAAGAGACGCTGACGCTAATTTTAGAACAATTGCATATATTTTCTTGTGACTGTTAATAGAAAAGATGCTTCGAAATGCATTAATTTTATCTGCAATTGCAAAAATGAATGACGTCTCATAATTGTTCTCAAAGATGATTAAACGGATATAATCATCTCCATTTTCGTCGAACATCTGCAAATGGCGATTCAAACCATATTGACAACGGGACGATGACGATGGCACGATGCCCGGAGTTCCTTTGTCGACGACGATGATCAGACGTTGTTCGAACCATCGGCACGAAAATTCGACGCTTGCGCAATTGCGTTGTTTATATCACCGAACGAAAGGAATGGCAAGAGATACAGACCAGACAGAGAGAAAGAGATAGAGCGAGAGAAAGGGAGAAAGAAAGGGAAAGAGGGAGAGACCACGATCAACCATGGAGGGTAATCGGAGAGAGAAAGAGATGAGCCACGAAGTGACGAGATGGTGTGGATGCTAAATATAGACAGGGTTGCCAGGTTGCAGAAACAGCCGCCGCCCCTTTGAATACTGGGACCAGTACTCTGTTCAGCTCGTGGGGAAGGGAAAGGGGGATATCGCGAACGACAGGGACGGCAGGGAAGGGGTGCGAGATAGAGCGGGAAGCGCAAGGTCGCGTCATTGATCGTAGGTGGAAGGGGTGGCGACGTGACGCTCCTAGTGACGTCACAGCTTGCTCAAACCCCCTCGAACTACCCGCAGGCGCCCTCTCGTTTGCAACCCCTGGGCCGGGCCGCGACTTACTGCCCCGTTTGTTGCCTCGCCCTGATACCCAGCTTTCCATGCGCTCGCTATCTTCCCTCTCTTTACTGATATTATCTGTCAAAGTTCTCTTTTCCATTTTAGGCAGACGCTCCCTGCTTTTATTTCATACTTTTTAAATAAGTATACACACGATTATGTCACATTTATTCCGAGTGTCGATGTCTGCCCTCGTTCAAAATAGAATGACTTCTCTTTACCTCGCAACGTATATAATTCTATTTTACATCCCTTTTATATCCGTAAACTTCCACGCGATATTTTCCTTCGTGTCGTTTTTCCCTTCTTTTGCAGATAAGTTTTTAAAATATCATATAAAAAATCTATAGAATTTTCGATTAAAATAAACCGTGGAAGAAGCCGCACGCGCCTTCGAGAGAACCATTCGTCATTCTATCTTTTACGACTTCTACGAGTAAGAAGCAGGAGTTTGAAACGCGCTGGTTGACGTATCCCGATGTATATAAGGTAATGGAATCTCAAGAGGTGAAACGTTAACGCGTGCCCACGAGGAGGGAAAACGGGATGCGAATGAGAGCTGCGATCTCCCATAGCGCGCGTATAACGCGCAGCTTTTCCACGGATAGTTTTGGATCCCGGCAGGCTCGCCGGCTCGCTCGTTCCTCTCCGTGACGGGTATAAATTATGCCGGTGGCCTATTTACATGGCTGCCATCCTGCCCAACCCGACCCGGCCGCTCTTCAGAGATACCTACTTATATGTACGTACGTACCTACGTATATCTATCCGCATTCAGCGTACATTCGATAATGAAAAGGAGAGGAAACAAACAAGAGACATACTTCTTGAGTCTTCTTCGAGTAAAGATAAGATACGAAAAGAGAAAGAGAGAGAGAGAGAGAGAGAGAAAAGAAGATAAAAAAAAATGTTAAAAAATAACACATGTGTAATATTAATGAACTTGATAGCGATGTATAATATTTGAAGAATTTGGACCAAATTATCAACATTTTTGTGCAATCAATAGCTTTAAATAAGCTAAGAGAATTTTAAAAAATATTTTCAAACAAAATATTAATAGAATCTTATTAATTCAATTAATTTGATTTGTAGCTACTAAGAATCTAAATTTGAAACTATCTAAATTATCAAGATAAAGAAATTAGAAAAAGAAAGTGTAAAATTGCATACACACACTCTCTCTCTCTCTCTCTTTCTTTCAAATGAGAAAATAGTAGTGATAATTCTAAAGCGTCTTCTACAAAAACTAATCTAGTATAAAAAGTAGGAAGAAACAAAAGAAAAGGCGAGGACAAAACTGAAGCAGAGGCATGAAATAATAAGAACGAAGAGAGAGGAGAAAAATAAAAAGAATGATGCATAAGCTAAGGGGATCAAAATGCGTAGTATGTAAAAAGAAGAAAGGAGAGCGTCTATGCCAAGGACCGGAAGAAGAATTATATGAGAAGATAGCGCAAGAATAATGCATTCCAATAGTCCCCGTCTCGATTTGCATCAAACTGTCGTTACTTGCCTCGCGAGCGATCTTTGTCAGATTAAATTAAAAGTACCGCGTCTGTGAAAAGTTCCGAGAAAGCAATTAAAGTACCGGCCAAAGTACCCGATGGCGGGGAATATCCCTAATATGCACTATAAGCCCGGCGTATTATTACTTTTAATAAGGACAAGCTAAGGAACAAGAGAAAAAAAGCGGCGAACAGATCCAGCGACAAAGATAGGACGGCAGAGAATAAGATGCCGGGGTGTGTCTCTCCGCGTTTAATTTTTATTTTCTTCTTCCGCACTTTCCTTCTACCTTACGGTCGGCTAAAGCGGCAGGTTAAGAGACAAAGATATGTCTAGAACTCGAGTCCGCGAATGTTCGCGAAACTCATACCCCAAACCAATTAGAAGCAAAGTACCAAATGGAAAATTCAAGAGACCAACTATTCACTTTGTTGAAGAGCAAGTTATTCATGGCGGACAAAGGCAAAGGCGATGATGAACAGAGCGGAAACTGATGGGGCTAGGGAAACAGTTACGTCGTAATTGAATTATCATTCGTTATCGGCTGAATAAAGCGGCCGCATTGTTGGATGAAAGAGAGACACAGCCTGCGCGCAATTACAAGCGCGGCATGAATGCTAAATTAAAATACAACAAAAAAACACCGAGTTTGGCCAAGTAAAAAATTAATTCTCCAGTCGAACAATCGCTTGATAAATACGAGTTATTTTGATACGCCAGCGCCCGCCATCGATTCAAGATTTTATCAACGATATGGATGTAAAATTCAAAAGAATTTGCAATTCAAATGTATATATTCGGAGACACACTCAGTGGAGACAGTAATACTTGTAGTGACATTATTTCACGGACAAATAAATTTTTTTTTTAAAGAAATGTCGAGAGTAAAAATTAATAGTGACACATCACGAAAGGAAAACATGCCAGATTGTCAATTAGATGTATTCTTGCGATAAGAATACATCGTAATATTATCAGAGTTAAACTTATATACAGATTTAGAAATTGCCAATTTTATATTCTCAACGATTTATTTCATAAATCATCCATACGAGTCGACTACTAAATTAATCACGAGCTAACTCTAAAATTAAAACATTTATCTTTTATATCGCATTTTCTTTTATATACATCTTCTTTAATTTTAATTGTGATGTCATCAACAATTTTCTTCTCATATACTTGTCAAAGATTTATTAAATACATCGGATAATATAGTCGGACTTTATCGCGAGCGATGGGAGTACCGTTAGAGAGAGACAAACTCACGTCCTGCTTGATCATGGAGCTTGAATTAATTACAGTTAATTGGCAATTACCTCGTTGCGCCTCCTCATAGTACGACGGAGTGATGTTGCAGCGGAAAATATATTTTCGGCGGGATGCGCGATCGTGCACTTGACGTGGCTCGCAATCCACCTCGCCTCACATTGTGCGGCAAAATACAATATCAGGGCAATAGAACATGGCGTTTTGGTACACGACAAAAGTAGAATAGAAATGCATTGACTGCGTGAACGCAACGAGTGACTTATTTATTTTATATATAAAATTGCGCATTGTTGTGCAATAATCAAGAAATACGGTGGTATCTCGCGCCAAGTCACGTGCAGCAACAGCGAGTCGCCTAGTTGCGAGTATCTCGGATTATCAGATCTCAGTAACGGAAAGCTGGGCCAATCGTGTTTTTAATATACTTATAACAGAAAAGTGTCTTTATATTTGTTCCACGTGTTCTGTAAACAGAGATTTAAAGTCCCAACGCGCGAAAATTTTTTACTTAAAAAAAACGTCTCATAGTAGTCGTCATAGTCCTTTTCTATCATTTTCTTCATCAAAATACGTACTTCTCAATTTATAATTTCATCGTAGAATCAAAACAATAAAGATAAAAATTATAAATTATCGTTTCCTTACAATCCTAACAAACAATAACTTTCTCTAACGGTACTTAAAGTCAAATATATTTAGATACTTTAAATTCTTTTGCGCTGATCTAAATGTAATTTAATCGTTTAACAAAAAATTAATTTGTAATTTTTGTAAAAACATAGTATTTCGTGTATATATTATATTTTATAGTTTGTAATATATTTCAATAACACGCGAGAATTAATAATAACACGATGTTCTGCTTAATGGTGCTAGTTTATATGCTACACTCTTATTATCATTCGTGCGGCGACACATAAATAAATTTCGACAATTAATAATTAATTTCAGTAAAATATATAATGTATATCATGTCAATTTTTCTGAATCATTCAAAACACTTATTGACAAATAAAATTCTTTACATGCATGACATAACAAAAATATTTTATAAATATATATTATGATGTTTACATGAATATAACGTTTATACACACGCTATTTGTAAAATCGTATTAACGAGTTTCAATAATTTTAATTGCCTTACTCTTTATAAATGGTATATATAGATTATAGTAAATCTTCTGGCCAGATTGAGAGAGAATCTATCGATGAAAACTGGTATTACAAATATCTTTAGCTTCGAAAATTATATATTAAAATAATTTTATATTATATTCTTTTAGCAGTAAATTGATCTTTGATATTCATCATTTTTTTAAGTAATTAGATTTTAATTGTTAATGCATGTAGAATTTATCAAAATGATTTTTCTGAAGAATCTATATATAAAATATTGAAACGCTTAAAAAACAGAGTTTGCAAATCATTTGAAATATTTTTTCTTTTATATAATTTTTCGAATGTTCCACTCTATCTAACAAACATTTTTTATATTATTATAGTTTCCACAACAGCAAAATATTTTAATGCTTAATTCTTTACATATATATAATACAATACAATGTATTAAATTACAAAATATAACATAATTATATAAAATATTATTAGCGAATTTTATATAACTGTAAGCTCTCTCTGTTTTCTCGCTCTTAATTATTATACATTTTTATCCAACGCATCTTTTTCTTCAAATCTCTGGATGGCTTGTCGCATTCCCTCGTCTCAAGATCATAAACACTTATTGCGCTTCTTTCTTCTTGTAATATTTATCGGAATATCTCCTATTTTTCCTCAGACATTGTCGAAAGATGTTCACTGAAGTCTCTTTTTTCTATTCTCTCGATTATTGTCTCTTTTGCTTCTATTTCATTCAAAAATATTAATATAATACATATGCATATATAATTTTTGTATCTCTCTTAGTCTGACTCTTTCCCTTCGACCTGTCCGGCATGGGTGACCCTACCGGTAATTACGATCGGTATTCATAGTCTGTTCTTATATTTAAGATCATAATATTAAGGTCATAAATTAAGTTTGAAAATGTTACGGCTATTTCTTCATTAGCTGAATAGAATCTCAAGATGCGAACCAAAACCATATACTTAAAATGATCTTAAATATATAAGATTAAATTATATGAATACAGGTATATGTTACCGCTGGCATAGCTCTTAGGTTCATTAGAGTACTCAAACCTCCTCACCAGCAAATGCCTTCGTTAAGGTGGAGATACATTGAAGAAGAAATTTTATTTTATTTTCTTTTTCTTTTTCTTAATACAAGTCTTTCAAATTTACCAAACAGAAGGGATACAAAAAATTTATAAAATATATCTTATATAATTACAAAATATATAATTTATAATTACATACTTGCAGTTACATAAAAACATATTATAAAATACGTATTTATAATTATAGTATAATTTACAAATTTTGATAATGCTCTCTATCAATATATTAAGTAAATATATTCAAATTTATTCAAATTTATTCAATAATTTAAACAGATAATTTGATATTGAGAGCATGATAACACATACATGGACTTAATGTTTTATATATATAACTTATAATATATGCATATATATTATATACATATACATATATGATGACGTTCTACCGACGAGTCTTTGATAAAAACCTCGCTCGTTTCGATGCTCTAGAGTTTATCGCGATCAATAATTTGAATCAGAAGATAACAGAGCTACGAATTACGCCAACGCCAGCACGTAAAAAATAATTATTGAATCATTAATATTATCGGGTACCAGAAATTGTTGAATTCGGAAAATTTGAAAAATGCTAGCGAGGATATTTGAGATAGCCGCAAAATTTTTTACATTTGAATCAATTGAACATTAATAGCGCAATGCGATATTATGTATTTAGCGTTAAATTGGAAGGTATGTGTTAAAGAGAGGAAAAAAGAGAGAAAAGAAGATAGTCCGGAGGATAAAACAATTTTTCAAAAAAAGCATTGCAAGATATATTCCGATTTTACGACTTTTATTCCAGGAGATACTCTATCGTAACATTATGAATAATTTTTATTACCATTTTCACAATCGCGCAACTTGATATTTTATTTTAAAGATAATTTTTACTTCGAAATTGAATATGTAATGTTATAATATATAATGTTAAAAAATATAAATATACTTATAAAATTAATATAATAGTACAATCAAGTTGAAAATATATAATATGAAATACATACATATAATATACATAATAATATATAATAATACATGAGAAATACATAATATATGATAAATAATACACAAAATTGTTACATATTTATATGGAACGCATATATAAAATACTTTATTGTATTACACGAAATTGTCTGAAACACGTACAATGAAAAACTTATTAAAAAATTTTCATTTTCAGATCAAACGTAGTGATAATATATCGCGACCAAAAGAATTAATAACAATTTTTTTTCAACGATATTTCTTCCAATTGAGAAAGAGTATCTGGAATTTTAACGCATTTTACGAGACTTTCTGAAAAAAATATCCGACAGCGCGAAAAGATAGATAAAAGAATAAAGAGCTTCGATATTACCCAACAATTAAATTAGAAGATCAATTCTAACTTAAATTTCGCGTGTATATGAATAAATAAATTCATAATAATTATAATGTATTAATTGCGATAATACGTAATTTCGGAATATATATGCGCGCGTAATATAATTATTATCACTTTATATGATAATAAAAATATCGCGACATTAAAGGCGCATTTCATAATCTGCAATTATAATGTGGGTGAGGAATTAAACGCTGATGCAGATACTCTAATGCTCGATTTATTTTTAAATGCATACTTGTATACAAAAATTTCGCGATCAAAAATAAGATACATTACTTTCGCGGATAATTGCAAACAGGATAAAATGAATTTTATAATTAGAAAAGCAAATAAAATAATCGCGTTATCGCCACGTTCAAGGAAGGATAATTGGTTCAACGATTAGACCAGATCAAGATCCCTCTGCCGAGTGACACGCTGGTTAATATCTGACAAAAAGAAGAACGATCCTAAAAGTGGAGAGCGACTTCAACTTGTCTTATTTCTATTTCGGGCCCCGCAGAATCGATCCGCAAAGGATAGTTAAGTGATTCATTGAACGTCAGAAGTCCCATTATAGGACGGAACGAATCCCTAATCTTCCTGATTGCTCCCGATAACAGTGATTTTGGCAGCGAATTAATGACTGTTACCGTCGTTATCATTTTTAATAAAATAAAAATTCGCGTGAAAAAAACATGTTCTTCCACTATAAGAAATAGTATACTCTCTTTATTAAAAAATGGATATAATGATTTTTATGTACACGTGGTTACAATCAAATATATTTAAGGAAAATAAAATACATGCGTTTTTATCATTATTCGGTTACATATGCGAGTACAATTAATTTTAGGGTACCATGTGTTCGAGACGAATCAAACCCGATAACAGCAAGATTTAAACAAAAATACAATTATTTAGTAACAACAAAAGAAAAATTATCGATCAATTTATGATTAATTTTTCTGTTAATATTTTTCTATTTATCTCATTTTTCTATAACATCTCAATAATTTAAAAACATCTTACTGTCATCAGAGTACCCATTCAATTCGTCTTGAATTTTTTAATTACTCACATATTTGAGGTTATATTCATACATTCATAATATAATAAATTAAGTATAATACAAAAAAGAGTTATGTCAAATATATCACACGCGCATGTATTTTATTATATGTACATATACAATCATCTATAAATTTATCATAATATCCTGAAATGGTGGGACGTCCAGTACCTGTAAATGGTTTCTTAAAAGAGACCAAAAATTAAGTTAATTCAAAATTAATTAATAAAATATATTTGTTTGTAACCACAATTTTTTATTAAAATGTCTGAAAAACTTCTTGTTTTAAATTTATATATTTGAAAAAATAAATTTGATCTATTATATCCATATTCAATCCATTACTAATTCTAAGTATTTTCCTCATTAAAATAATACTGATATTAATACAAATACTAATGGAAGAACATTCTTAATTAGAAGAAGAAGACATATCTTCTCTCAAAGTATATCATTTAGTATATATTATTTATTATTTATAAAGTATGAATTTAATTTCGTGATTTGATTTAAACAGTGGATAGGTGATTGTCGTTTAATTACTGCCAAAAACATTGTTTCCAGAAACCGCCAAGAAAATCTGAGATTAATTCCAATCCTATAACAGAAACTTCCAATTTTTAATGAAGCACCGAACTAAGCATTGTGGATAGGTCCTGCAAAAACCGATGAGAAATAACTCTCCGCGATGAGGATCATTTCGACTCTCCGCCAGTACAAACCGCGCATTTGCTAGCGTCCACCTGACATGAGGGATAGCGATAAGGTTTATTTGCCGAGCCAGCGATCGCGTCCAAAAACATAGAAAGAACGCAATTGTTCGCAATATATTTTATTATAAAATCGTTCAATAAATATTTAACGCGACACGAATTTAACGAAATACTTTTAATCAAGAACGGTATTCATACTAAATATATTTATAGTTATTTTGTTTTGCAGATTTTAATTTCCGTGCGTGACCGATAATATTTAATCTTTTGCAATATTTTACTTTCGAATATATTATTGTTTTGCAAAAGCGCGATCGATAAATTTTGCAAGTAAGAATCTGATATTTAATCGTTGGTTTAACATCGAATCTCATTACTTTTACTCAATATTCTTTATACTATATAGAAGAATTTCTTAAACGATATTTGCGTGCGATTATGAAATTTTTAAGTAAAAGTTTCCCGAACTTTTATTGATAATCTTTTAATATAAAAAGTAAGCTATTTAATATTTGAAGAATTTATAATAAAAACATTGAAATTAAATATTTGTCGAATAGATTAATTCAACGAATTATTATACGTATTCTTTCAATTTCTTGTAATTTGCAACAGATTACAATAGATTACAATAAATAATTAAAATTAAGTTATTACAATTTATATACATGCATATATATATATATATATATATATATATATATATATATATATATATATATATGTACAATTACATAGAAAATATAAAAAAATGTTAATAAATAAAAATAAAATAATTATAATTAGATACAGTTTAATAATTAGATGCTATCGGTATTGATATTCTTAATATAAGAAATTACCATATTTTTATCATTTGAACTAATTGATATACACATGTATCAAATTGGAAATAAAAAATGCTAAAAATTATTTAATTTGATTATACTTTCTCTCAATATATTAATTATTAAATACTAATAACATTTACATTTGAACTTACAATTGTATAACTTTTAAGAAAATACAATTTTTATTAATAAATTATTATATTAATTAATATATAAATTGTATTTTATTTTACAAAATAAAATACAATTTATAAAATATTACAAAAAATTATGTTAAATATTAAATATAAATGCAATTTAAATGTAGTTTACATATTTAAGTTACACTTTTACAATCATACATAAATTAAATTTTTAATTTTCATCCTACAATCTTTCTTTTATAATCGATTTCAATTTTTTATATATAATTTATTAAATTAAGTTTAAGTTTTTGACAAATATATTTTTATATATTTTTTTATTTCCCTAAAAGTAAATTTAATTTTACAGCTTCACATTTTCCCTAATTTTGAACTTTTTTTTTGTATATATAGCCTTAACAGATCTAGTTGAACAACCCTAACAGACCTATTTGCCCTACCTAGCCGTCCTAATATCCCTAACAGACCTAACAGACCTATTTGTCCTACCTAGCCGCCCTAATATCTCTAACAGACCTAATTGCCCTACCTAGCCGTCCTACCTCTTGGCTTACACCAGTAAAAACTTGCGATTTAGGGAAATTAGGAATCTGCGATAACGTTAGACTTAATGAGTCCTAACCAGAAATTCGCAATCACATGAGATTTAGGGACCCCTAATGCGCGATTTTATTTGGACCGATAACTTTGCATGTTTTTAATTGCGTGTCATCACACGCACCTATAAATAAGAAAATATTTTTTTCTCTCGCATATTTTCTGGCCATTATTAATTATACACATTTTAAACCAGTGAGAATTACTTTTATTTCTGGCCATATTCTGACTCGATTTCTACGAGTCAAGAAAGGAGAATAACTCCTTCTATTGCCGATTAATTATTATCGTCGGCAGATAAGACGATTAATTTGTTTGCGATCGTATAATATTACGATCGTTTTTCAGACGTCGCACGTCGTTTAATCGTCAAAAATCGCAAAATGTAAATCACCATGCATATATAGAAAAAATTAGCATGCATTTTAACTCTCAGTCGGCGGATTATTAAAAATTTATATCTTTAAAATTGTTTTATAAAACTTATATATATATTTATAAAATGGAAATAAATATTGTACGTATGTCTTTCATAAAATTGCAATAAAAATATCATATTTTTCTTTTAAAAATATTTTTCCTTTTCCTTTAATTTTCATGTATAATTAGTATTTTTTTTAACAAAAATTTAAACATATAATAAATTTACAATTTATATATTTTATAATTTTATTTTAGAATATAAATACATACAAAAAAACTTTTTGATTTTGTGATTTAAAATTAATCAGTACATTCAGTTATCCTGCCGTCTGAGAGTTAGAAGCAACGAATTTATCTACATGCATTTATAAATTCATTGCTTCAAAATAAAAGTTTGTCACTCACCGGCACTGATGCGCAACAGCGGAGTTGTTATTGAAGCTACGTTGTCTGTAACATACAAATATAACATCCAAATTATAGAAGCGTTGAAAATAATTAATACTTTAAGAAATTATTATTGAACGCATTGAATTTTATAATTTAATTTTCCAATGCGTACAATTATAAGTAGATATATAAATATAAAATAATTTTATAAGTAATTAATTTTTAAGTAGGAACTTTTATAGAAAGAAATTTTGTAAAAATTTTCTTAATTTTCTCTTGTTTAAACCATTCAACTCACATTCAAAATTAATCAAATTGATTCGTTTGATGTACACGATTTATATATAATAATTAATATAAATAATAATACTCACCATCAGGTTGCTCCGCCGGTGCAGGATGCCTCTCCTAGGCCTCCTCCTCCTCTCAAGTTATCAGAATTGGTGCGTTGATCTATAACATACAAATAGAAGATGCAGCAGTGTCCAAAATAATTAATATTTCAATAAATTACTACTGAATTTTAATTTTTTAAATTACTATTGAATTTTATATTCGATGCATATAGTAATAAACAGATTAATAAAATATAATAATTCTATAAATTTTGAAAAAAGAACATTATATTATAAATCTTTTTCTCAATTCTTTCTTATTTAAATCATGTAAGTACAAAATTAAATTACGCGATTAATTGTTTAATTTAAATTATAATTACAAATAAAGAAATTACTTACCAGAAGGTTGTTCTGCCGGAGCCCGATGCCTTTCCTAGGCCTCCTCCTCCTCTCAGTCTTAGACGCGCGATACTTTCATCGGCACTCCCGCACTCACGAGCGATATTTTTATCGCTATTTTCGCACTTTTACGCGCGATACTGAACGATTTCCGCACTATTTCGATGCGATTAAAAATTTTATATTTGATCGCGCGATGTATATACTTAATATGTACATACTTTGAACGGCACTCCCGGTTTCGGTACGAGCGAAAATCCCATTTCACTTATGAGAATCAACTTCGAGTCAACAGATCGGGAATGCAACGATACAACGAGCAAAGATTAAGCCCAAACCGGAAAGAAGACGAAACGATTGACGGAAATAGAGGAAAATGAAGTTCACCAACTCTTTTTCGCGCATAATTATCCTATCTCGTACCGAACCTGGACCCGCTAAGCACGATTTCAGGTGCTTCGCCCGGAACACGAAGTTTCCCGCAATGCAGGATATGGCTACACCAGGCTGGTAGACGGCAAAAGAAGAGGATACCCACATTTTCTAAATGCTAACATTCAGCAATTTAGAAAATGGGGAGGCAACCCCTTTTACCGAGCGAAAATCGTGCCTAGGGGAATCCACTCGACTCCTCGACAGGGTTAACACACGCAGTGCGTGTGGCTGTAGACGAGCAAAGAGAAGGGACCCATTGACGACCATTCCGAGCAATCGATCGAGTTCTAACCAATTCGGGCCGAATCATTTGACGAAGCACGAAGCGCGAGTGCAAACTCGAAACATCCCAGTTAATTGGCATCGGAAGTAGACTCGTGACAATAATGAAATTGGGATTTATACGAAAAAGTTCAACGCGGAAGCGCGATGACGCGATGACGCGAAAAAGCTAAACGCGAAAACGCGGAAACGAAACGCCGCCGTCCGCGACACGTTGACGGCACCGACGACGGAAAGTCGACGACGCAATGTGCGTCCAACACATTAAATGCGCGTGCCACATATGAGCCATTGTGCGACTCGTGGCAATGCTGGGTACTTAGCTTCCCCTTCAGGCTCCTTGGGATTTATCTTAAATAAAAAAATTCAAAATAAACCTCAAGGCACCATCCAAGTACTGAGCCACCCCACCGCGTCAAGGTGTACCCATGGGGGGTTATATTGTATAAATTTATAATATAATATAATTTGTGAGAAAGAAAAAGAGAAAATTATATATAATTTTATATAATTGGCGTGTGAAATTTATTATATTATTCAATAATGTAATCATTATTGCGTTTTTCATTTTTATGTCATGTACATATGTACGCAATATAATTGCATTTAGTCGAAACAATTTTTTTTCAGTGTATATCTACTTATTATTATATTACTGAATATATAAAATTATATTATTGAATAAAAAACATGATAATTTTTATTTAAATAAATTCACAGAGATGTTACAATAATAAATAGTAATGAGAAAATTACTGTATATAATAATTATTGTCAAAATTATTGCTATGCTTAGATTTGCAACAGAATTGGTATTAATAGACATATTTCTTTTAACTCTTTCTCTTATTATTTATTCTCGATGTATGCGATAAATATCTAGTATGCTAGTAAAGGTTTTATAAATATAATTTAAATGTAAACAGAAATTATCAGGGAATTAATACTAATATATATCAATTATAATGTCACTTATATCAATTATAATGTCACTTATAGTTGAGAATTAAAAGAATATATGTATATAATGTGCAAACATATTTACTTCTTATGCCAATGACGTTGATTGCTTTAATCTCAATATATAAAACAATAATATATAAAATATGCCTTTAATAAATCGAGATTGAAGGAAATGCTCGAAATTACATCCCATTATAAACGTATAAACAACTAAAATGTATGATAAACATAACTAAAATGTATAATAGAGACATTACATAAAATGCATAACAGAATGACCAATTAAAATATATAACAGGCATTTAATATATAAGTAATAAATTGCATAATTATCGAAAAAGTCCTTTTTTGAATATAAAGTTATGAAAATAAAAAATCCCGATTTTTATGTATAAAATATCTAAACGATATATTATTGTGAAGCATTTTATAAAATATTATCTATATGGAAATATTAATTAATATAAGAACATTTTATTACAGATATTTTAAGTATATTAAAATAAAATCCAGAATATTCTATATATACGTTATGTTATACTAATGTAATTTAAAAATTTAAATAATTTAAAAATTTAGATAATTTAGAATGAGAGAGAGAGAATCATTATCAAGAAAATGAAAAAAAGACAAGCAATATGTAATATGATTTGAATATAATATAAATTATGTATATATAATATATTCTGAATATAATATAAATAATTTATAAATTATTTACCGCATATTGTTCCTCCATACGTTGTCCAATGCTTTGTCGGACTTCCTTCTCCTCTCCCCTTTGCTATTCTTCGTGGCACTCACACTCACTCCCGAAAACACGATTAATAATGGGTAATCAAATATGCAACGATTGCGAGACACTTTGTACGGCACTCCCGATCGCGAAATAATCAATTGAAAGTATTGATACAGCAATCGTTTAATAATTTATTTATGCTGACATTTTATTTAAAAGAGATTAAAGTATTGGATGAAATATGTTTACTCTATAAACATTATTAAATAAATAATTATTATTTGCGAGAATCGATAATTGAAGGATCGTAATGAAATTATCGCTTCAATTTTTATTTATTGGATGATCGCGCTTTGATAAAGATTTGTCACAATAAGTTTCATATCGTTTATCAAAAGTATTGTAATCGTTAATTATAATAATCGTAGCGAATTATGCTTCGACTAGTCGCGATCGTATTTAGAAAAAGAATTTGAATATATGAAGTATTTCGCACCACTATTTCATTGCTCGTGTCACGCCGTGTGAATGATAGCAAGGCCCGTACCGTGTAAACAATGACGTGTCATATCCCCTCCCCCCAAGGCAAATACTGTGTTATTGTCTATTCATTGTCGAAATATTTTACGTACTACATTTTAATATATACAGGCGGAATATTAAAGTATGTACTTCGAGAACTTTATTTATATAATATGTATAAATGTAGTTATATATTATATTATGTTAGATGTAATTGTATATTATATTATATTAAATGTTATATATTATTTGTAAAAATTAATTATATATTTATTATTTATAAGATTATAATTACTATTATTATATGAGACAATTATCCCAGTCATATTTAGAAAAAGAATTTAACGGCGTTTGGCTACTACCTTTTCGTTCGACCGTCGCCGCGCGAATAACAACGAAAACGAAGCAGGTAAATATTAGCGAGTCATACGCCGCGCGCCGTCAAGGCCGAACACTGTTATTGTCTATTCGTTGTCGAAATATTTTACGTATTACATTTTAATATATATATAGGCGGAATATTAAAGTATGTACTTCGATAACTTTATTTATATAATATATATAGATGTAGTTATATATTATATTATGTTAGATGTAGTTGTATATTATATTATATTAGATGTTATATATTATTTGTAAAAATTAATTATTTATTAATTATTTATTAAATTATAATTACTATTATTATATGAGACAATTATCCCAGTCACATTTGGAAAAAGAATTTAACGGCGCTTTGCGACTACCTTTTCGTTCGACCGTCGCCGCGCGAATAACAACGAAAACGAAGCAGGTAAATATTAGCGAGTCATACGCCGCGCGCCGTCAAGGCTGAACACTGTTATTGTCTATTCGTTGTCGAAATATTTTACGTATTACATTTTAATATATATATAGGCGGAATATTAAAGTATGTACTTCGAGAACTTTATTTATATAATATGTATAGATGTAGTTATATATTATATTATGTTAGATGTAGTTGTATATTATATTAAATGTTATATATTATTTGTAAAAATTAATTATTTATTTATTATTTATTAGATTATAATTACTATTATTATATGAGACAATTATCCCAGTCACATTTAGAAAAAGAATTTAACGGCGCTTGGCGACTACCTTTTCGTTCGACCGTCGCCGCGCGAATAACAACGAAAACGAAGCAGGTAAATATTAGCGCGTCATACGCCGCGTGCCGTCACAGCCGAACATTGTTATTGTCTATTCGTTGTCGAAATATTTTACGTATTACATTTTAATATATGTACAGGCGGAATATTAAAGTATGTACTTCGAGAACTTTATTTATATAATATGTATAGATGTAGTTATATATTATATTATGTTAGATGTAGTTGTATATTATATTATATTAAATGTTATATATTATTTGTAAAAATTAATTATTTATTAATTATTTATTAAATTATAATTACTATTATTATATGAGACAATTATCCCAGTCACATTTGGAAAAAGAATTTAACGGCGCTTTGCGACTACCTTTTCGTTCGACCGTTGCCGCGCGAATAACAACGAAAACGAAGCAGGTAAATATTAGCGAGTCATACGCCGCGCGCCTTCAAGGCTGAACACTGTTATTGTCTATTCGTTGTCGAAATATTTTACGTATTACATTTTAATATATATATATATAGGCGGAATATTAAAGTATGTACTTCGAGAACTTTATTTATATAATATGTATAGATGTAGTTATATATTATATTATGTTAGATGTAGTTGTATATTATATTAAATGTTATATATTATTTGTAAAAATTAATTATTTATTTATTATTTATTATATTATAATTACTATTATTATATGAGACAATTATCCCAGTCACATTTAGAAAAAGAATTTAACGGCGCTTGGCGACTACCTTTTCGTTCGACCGTCACCGCGCGAATAACAACGAAAACGAAGCAGGTAAATATTAGCGCGTCATACGCCGCGTGCCGTCACAGCCGAACATTGTTATTGTCTATTCGTTGTCGAAATATTTTACGTATTACATTTTAATATATGTACAGGCGGAATATTAAAGTATGTACTTCGAGAACTTTATTTATATAATATGTATAGATGTAGTTATATATTATATTATGTTAGATGTAGTTGTATATTATATTAAATGTTATATATTATTTGTAAAAATTAATTATTTATTTATTATTTATTAGATTATAATTACTATTATTATATGAGACAATTATCCCAGTCACATTTAGAAAAAGAATTTAACGGCGCTTGGCGACTACCTTTTCGTTCGACCGTCACCGCGCGAATAACAACGAAAACGAAGCAGGTAAATATTAACGCGTCATACGCCGCGTGCCGTCACAGCCGAACATTGTTATTGTCTATTCGTTGTCGAAATATTTTACGTATTACATTTTAATATATGTACAGGCGGAATATTAAAGTATGTACTTCGAGAACTTTATTTATATAATATGTATAGATGTAGTTATATATTATATTATATTAGATGTAGTTGTATATTATATTAAATGTTATATATTATTTGTAAAAATTAATTATTTATTTATTATTTATTAGATTATAATTACTATTATTATATGAGACAATTATCCCAGTCACATTTAGAAAAAGAATTTAACGGCGCTTGGCGACTACCTTTTCGTTCGACCGTCACCGCGCGAATAACAACGAAAACGAAGCAGGTAAATATTAACGCGTCATACGCCGCGTGCCGTCACAGCCGAACATTGTTATTGTCTATTCGTTGTCGAAATATTTTACGTATTACATTTTAATATATGTACAGGCGGAATATTAAAGTATGTACTTCGAGAACTTTATTTATATAATATGTATAGATGTAGTTATATATTATATTATGTTAGATGTAGTTGTATATTATATTATATTAAATGTTATATATTATTTGTAAAAATTAATTATTTATTAATTATTTATTAAATTATAATTACTATTATTATATGAGACAATTATCCCAGTCACATTTGGAAAAAGAATTTAACGGCGCTTTGCGACTACCTTTTCGTTCGACCGTCGCCGCGCGAATAACAACGAAAACGAAGCAGGTAAATATTAGCGAGTCATACGCCGCGCGCCGTCAAGGCTGAACACTGTTATTGTCTATTCGTTGTCGAAATATTTTACGTATTACATTTTAATATATATATATATATAGGCGGAATATTAAAGTATGTACTTCGAGAACTTTATTTATATAATATGTATAGATGTAGTTATATATTATATTATGTTAGATGTAGTTGTATATTATATTAAATGTTATATATTATTTGTAAAAATTAATTATTTATTTATTATTTATTATATTATAATTACTATTATTATATGAGACAATTATCCCAGTCACATTTAGAAAAAGAATTTAACGGCGCTTGGCGACTACCTTTTCGTTCGACCGTCACCGCGCGAATAACAACGAAAACGAAGCAGGTAAATATTAGCGCGTCATACGCCGCGTGCCGTCACAGCCGAACATTGTTATTGTCTATTCGTTGTCGAAATATTTTACGTATTACATTTTAATATATGTACAGGCGGAATATTAAAGTATGTACTTCGAGAACTTTATTTATATAATATGTATAGATGTAGTTATATATTATATTATATTAGATGTAGTTGTATATTATATTAAATGTTATATATTATTTGTAAAAATTAATTATTTATTTATTATTTATTAGATTATAATTACTATTATTATATGAGACAATTATCCCAGTCACATTTAGAAAAAGAATTTATCGGCGCTTGGCGACTACCTTTTCGTTTGACCGTCACCGCGCGAATAACAACGAAAACGAAGCAGGTAAATATTAGCGCGTCATACGCCGCGTGCCGTCACAGCCGAACATTGTTATTGTCTATTCATTGTCGAAATATTTTACGTATTACATTTTAATATATGTACAGGCGGAATATTAAAGTATGTACTTCGAGAACTTTATTTATATAATATGTATAGATGTAGTTATATATTATATTATGTTAGATGTAGTTGTATATTATATTAAATGTTATATATTATTTGTAAAAATTAATTATTTATTTATTATTTATTAGATTATAATTACTATTATTATATGAGACAATTATCCCAGTCACATTTAGAAAAAGAATTTAACGGCGCTTGGCGACTACCTTTTCGTTCGACCGTCACCGCGCGAATAACAACGAAAACGAAGCAGGTAAATATTAACGCGTCATACGCCGCGTGCCGTCACAGCCGAACATTGTTATTGTCTATTCGTTGTCGAAATATTTTACGTATTACATTTTAATATATATACAGGCGGAATATTAAAGTATGTACTTCGAGAACTTTATTTATATAATATGTATAGATGTAGTTATATATTATATTATGTTAGATGTAGTTGTATATTATATTAAATGTTATATATTATTTGTAAAAATTAATTATTTATTTATTATTTATTAGATTATAATTACTATTATTATATGAGACAATTATCCCAGTCACATTTAGAAAAAGAATTTAACGGCGCTTGGCGACTACCTTTTCGTTCGACCGTCGCCGCGCGAATAACAACGAAAACGAAGCAGGTAAATATTAGCGCGTCATACGCCGCGTGCCGTCACAGCCGAACATTGTTATTGTCTATTCGTTGTCGAAATATTTTACGTATTACATTTTAATATATGTACAGGCGGAATATTAAAGTATGTACTTCGAGAACTTTATTTATATAATATGTATAGATGTAGTTATATATTATATTATGTTAGATGTAGTTGTATATTATATTATATTAAATGTTATATATTATTTGTAAAAATTAATTATTTATTAATTATTTATTAAATTATAATTACTATTATTATATGAGACAATTATCCCAGTCACATTTGGAAAAAGAATTTAACGGCGCTTTGCGACTACCTTTTCGTTCGACCGTTGCCGCGCGAATAACAACGAAAACGAAGCAGGTAAATATTAGCGAGTCATACGCCGCGCGCCTTCAAGGCTGAACACTGTTATTGTCTATTCGTTGTCGAAATATTTTACGTATTACATTTTAATATATATATATATAGGCGGAATATTAAAGTATGTACTTCGAGAACTTTATTTATATAATATGTATAGATGTAGTTATATATTATATTATGTTAGATGTAGTTGTATATTATATTAAATGTTATATATTATTTGTAAAAATTAATTATTTATTTATTATTTATTATATTATAATTACTATTATTATATGAGACAATTATCCCAGTCACATTTAGAAAAAGAATTTAACGGCGCTTGGCGACTACCTTTTCGTTCGACCGTCACCGCGCGAATAACAACGAAAACGAAGCAGGTAAATATTAGCGCGTCATACGCCGCGTGCCGTCACAGCCGAACATTGTTATTGTCTATTCATTGTCGAAATATTTTACGTATTACATTTTAATATATGTACAGGCGGAATATTAAAGTATGTACTTCGAGAACTTTATTTATATAATATGTATAGATGTAGTTATATATTATATTATGTTAGATGTAGTTGTATATTATATTAAATGTTATATATTATTTGTAAAAATTAATTATTTATTTATTATTTATTAGATTATAATTACTATTATTATATGAGACAATTATCCCAGTCACATTTAGAAAAAGAATTTAACGGCGCTTGGCGACTACCTTTTCGTTCGACCGTCACCGCGCGAATAACAACGAAAACGAAGCAGGTAAATATTAACGCGTCATACGCCGCGTGCCGTCACAGCCGAACATTGTTATTGTCTATTCGTTGTCGAAATATTTTACGTATTACATTTTAATATATGTACAGGCGGAATATTAAAGTATGTACTTCGAGAACTTTATTTATATAATATGTATAGATGTAGTTATATATTATATTATGTTAGATGTAGTTGTATATTATATTATATTAAATGTTATATATTATTTGTAAAAATTAATTATTTATTAATTATTTATTAAATTATAATTACTATTATTATATGAGACAATTATCCCTGTCACATTTGGAAAAAGAATTTAACGGCGCTTTGCGACTACCTTTTCGTTCGACCGTTGCCGCGCGAATAACAACGAAAACGAAGCAGGTAAATATTAGCGAGTCATACGCCGCGCGCCTTCAAGGCTGAACACTGTTATTGTCTATTCGTTGTCGAAATATTTTACGTATTACATTTTAATATATATATATATATATAGGCGGAATATTAAAGTATGTACTTCGAGAACTTTATTTATATAATATGTATAGATGTAGTTATATATTATATTATATTAGATGTAGTTGTATATTATATTAAATGTTATATATTATTTGTAAAAATTAATTATTTATTTATTATTTATTAGATTATAATTACTATTATTATATGAGACAATTATCCCAGTCACATTTAAAAAAAGAATTTATCGGCGCTTGGCGACTACCTTTTCGTTCGACCGTCACCGCGCGAATAACAACGAAAACGAAGCAGGTAAATATTAGCGCGTCATACGCCGCGTGCCGTCACAGCCGAACATTGTTATTGTCTATTCGTTGTCGAAATATTTTACGTATTACATTTTAATATATGTACAGGCGGAATATTAAAGTATGTACTTCGAGAACTTTATTTATATAATATGTATAGATGTAGTTATATATTATATTATGTTAGATGTAGTTGTATATTATATTATATTAAATGTTATATATTATTTGTAAAAATTAATTATTTATTAATTATTTATTAAATTATAATTACTATTATTATATGAGACAATTATCCCAGTCACATTTGGAAAAAGAATTTAACGGCGCTTTGCGACTACCTTTTCGTTCGACCGTCGCCGCGCGAATAACAACGAAAACGAAGCAGGTAAATATTAGCGAGTCATACGCCGCGCGCCGTCAAGGCTGAACACTGTTATTGTCTATTCGTTGTCGAAATATTTTACGTATTACATTTTAATATATGTACAGGCGGAATATTAAAGTATGTACTTCGATAACTTTATTTATATAATATGTATAGATGTAGTTATATATTATATTATGTTAGATGTAGTTGTATATTATATTATATTAAATGTTATATATTATTTGTAAAAATTAATTATTTATTAATTATTTATTAAATTATAATTACTATTATTATATGAGACAATTATCCCAGTCACATTTGGAAAAAGAATTTAACGGCGCTTTGCGACTACCTTTTCGTTCGACCGTCGCCGCGCGAATAACAACGAAAACGAAGCAGGTAAATATTAGCGAGTCATACGCCGCGCGCCGTCAAGGCTGAACACTGTTATTTTCTATTCGTTGTCGAAATATTTTACGTATTACATTTTAATATATATATAGGCGGAATATTAAAGTATGTACTTCGAGAACTTTATTTATATAATATGTATAGATGTAGTTATATATTATATTATGTTAGATGTAGTTGTATATTATATTAAATGTTATATATTATTTGTAAAAATTAATTATTTATTAATTATTTATTAAATTATAATTACTATTATTATATGAGACAATTATCCCAGTCACATTTGGAAAAAGAATTTAACGGCGCTTGGCGACTACCTTTTCGTTCGACCGTCGCCGCGCGAATAACAACGAAAACGAAGCAGGTAAATATTTGCGTGTCATACGCCGCGTGCCGTCAAAGCCGAACATTGTTATTGTCTATTCGTTGTCAAAATATTTTACGTATTATATTTTAATATATATACAGGCGGAATATTAAAGTATGTACTTCAAGAACTTTATTTATATAATATGTATAGATGTAGTTATATATTATATTATGTTAGATGTAGTTGTATATTATATTATATTAAATGTTATATATTATTTGTAAAAATTAATTATTTATTTATTATTTATTAAATTATAATTACTATTATTATATGAGACAATTATCCTAGTCACATTTAGAAAAAGAATTTAACGGCGCTTGGCGACTATTTTTTCGTTCGACCGTCGCCGCGCGAATAACAACGAAAACGAAGCAGGTAAATATTAGCGCGTCATATGTACGCCGCGTGCCGTCACAGCCGAACATTGTTATTGTCTATTCGTTGTCGAAATATTTTACGTATTACATTTTAATATATATATAGGCGGAATATTAAAGTATGTACTTCGAGAACTTTATTTATATAATATATATAGATGTAGTTATATATTATATTATGTTAGATGTAGTTGTATATTATATTATATTAGATGTTATATATTATTTGTAAAAATTAATTATTTATTAATTATTTATTAAATTATAATTACTATTATTATATGAGACAATTATCCCAGTCACATTTGGAAAGAGAATTTAACGGCGCTTGGCGACTACCTTTTCGTTCGACCGTCGCCGCGCGAATAACAACGAAAACGAAGCAGGTAAATATAGCGAGTCATACGCCGCGCGCCGTCAAGGCCGAACACTGTTATTGTCTATTCGTTGTCGAAATATTTTATATTCACGTATTATGTTTTAATACATATATACGCGAATATTAAACTATAGATAGATAGATAGATAGATAGATAGATAGAGAGAGAGAGAGAGGGAGAGAGAGAGAGAGAGAGATTTTAAATTATATAGTTTAATTAAGTATTAAAGGAGTGATGTATTGGAATTTTTCATTATGTTAATTATTTTTTCATTATGTTAATTATTCGACTTACAATTCGATTATTTTACTGCACATTCTCACAAACCGAATTATATTTAAATAATCGAAAAATGAAAGAAAAATAAAATGATAAAATATCTCGGATGAATTATTTGATTCTAAATATTATTAAAGAAATAATTTCTGTTCTTAAAAATTCATTTCGCGTGGAAATGATGAATTTATTAATTTAGATTTCTGTTATTACGATTCTTACTTGATTAAATGAATAAATTACGTGAAATATGCACTTCCTGAATAGACAGTACAAACTAACTTTTTTTGTGAATGATCGAAACGAATGCTCTAAGTGCAACCAATTCTGACAACCCTCAGAGGAAGAGCAAGAAAGTATCGAGTAATAAAGCTGATAGAGCGACTGTACATAATTTATTATTTATCTAGTAGTTATCTATTAGTTATTAATTACGTGCACGAGATTTAAATTATGTGATTAATCAATTAAGTGGGCTCAAAAACGGCCGCTGTAAAACGTTTTGTCGTATGAATTTTTGAAGTCCGCATCTCTGCATCTTTTTTATTTTTGCAAAATGAAATTCACATTAAATTTTCGACGTATCAATAAATAATGTTTATAAGGATTTGCGCGCTATTCGGAAAGATATGAATGAAAAGAATAACTGACCTGTTTTGTGAACACGAGACTGCATGTGTGCATATCTATTCACATATATTCGAAGTAGTATACACTTGGCATATATAATTATATGCAATTAGATGAATATAAGATATGAATAAATATATAAACACACACATATATATTGTATATTATGCGTTTTTTCTAGAAAGTATATGTGTGCATCACGAATGAAAAATAGTATAACACGATTTCTATTAAACCGATTTCTGTTATTATAAAACGAGATTTCTATGACAGATTAGAACAGGAATATTATGCTATTATATATATTACACTATATTTTTCATTTTCTTAATCTTTTTGTAACATGCAAAATGTTTTCTTTAGTATAATTTATATTGCATTTTTGTTTTATCTAATTTTATCTATTTTTTCTTTATAATTATCTATAATTATTTATAATTATCTATAATTTTTCAATATATTGGTATTTAGCTAAAAGATATACATATACATGTATATAAAATATTAATTTATTATATATGCATAATATATCTTATATTCACAAGCGGGAGACTATGACGACTTACGTGACTTGCGATTTACGCTGTTAAAAAACTGCAGCCCTAATTAACGGTTGGTGAAAACGCGTGCAATAAATAACGTCATCAATTAAATATGGAACAATGGACATTCTTAAGATCTCTCGTTGCACGAGTATTAATTAATTACGGCTGAATAGTACACGTATATCGCTCGAGGCATTTGCGAATGAATTACAAAGAATTTATCTGGATGGCAGCGTGAGAACGCGCGCGGCTGACAGTCTGAATATTCGAATTAGCCTTTTCAAGAACCAATTGACCCGTTAATTAATTATGTGCGTTCCTGTCGCCCGGGTCGCACCGCGGAAACATATATGTGCACGTTTGATGCATTCGCGCGCTACTCCTGACTGGATCGCGAACCGATCACAAAGCTCATCTCTCGATCGATTTGACAATTTCACGTTACGCCGGAAGCCAGATTAAATTCTAATTAATCGACTCATGCCGACAGTACCATTCCGATAACTTTTTCGCGATTCCATTCTTTTATGCTAAAGCATATTCGATTATCTCTACCATCGAACTCTAGACGTCTAAATATTGTATGCATGTATATATTAAACATATATATGGTATATGTTTAATTGGTCTACATAAATCTATCTTGCGAGAAGCATGAAGTGTATGCGAACGAGTTTCTTAGTACAAATTAATAAAATGTCCAACATAAATCGCTTGTAACGTAAAATAATAAACGCAAGTAACACGTTGCAGTATAGTTTCATCTTGATTGTCGACAACTTTAAAAAGGCAATTTAACGTGCCGCAGTGAAAAGCGATTAAGATCGCTCGCGCAGCCACGGATATTAATTAAGCGCATTGCGCACGTAGCGTTCACCCGTGTCCTTCGTTCGATTCGCCGCGAGTGAGATTATAGTTTAATGACAATGAAGATGACAACTGGACCATGAATATCACGAGTGTTTCCGGATCGGCGGAAATTCATCGAGCTCAGCGACGATTCACAATTTTCCGGTTACTTGACGCGTCGCTCGATCAATATCAATCCGATGATCGAATCTCGATCCGGGCGATCTTCCAACGCAAGGATTCGAGCTCCGTTAAATTCGGGGAATTATAATTCGAGCATTATCCGCATGACTCTCTTTACGATCGTTATATGCCACTTTCGAGATTAGCGTTTGCGACGAAATGCTGATGAAAATGACTTGCTAGCACGAAGCGCGGCAATGCCTGTGTGCGAGCAAGTCCGGCTTCGCCTATTCGCGATAAGTCGCGTGTCAAACGGAGCGAACGCGGGACTATTATTGTCGTTGCGCGTGCAACACGGCAATGCTGCTGTACATAGGCATATATACGCGGAAACTTTTAATTAAGTTTTAATTAACCCATGATTTTTTTCCTTTGCGCGTGACAATAAAGTCATATCTCACGGGCCACCGGGTCAAGGCTCGAGAGAGAAACGTCTTTTTCTCGCACTTCACTTCAGGAACGCGCGCAGCGTCGATTGTTCGTGCCTTTTGTTGGATAACGTACGACGTCACATTATTCCACTTTTATGTAGGACGAGTGCCCATTATTAACTTTAATTGCTATGCTACAGAGAAATGACGTATATACATAACGAAAAAACATTTCTCAATTTAGATTACAGAGGAGGTAGCTACAAAGGAACTAAGTCACTTCAGTTTCAATTTCTTGACGAAGAATCGAGAACTTTTGTGTATTACTTTATATGCGTTCTTTTACAGAAATAAATATATACAAGGATCTTGATATTTAAGAAAATCCGAAGGAAAATAAAACCATGGCAAATATTTTAATAAATGTAATATCGCACAGTCGCATGTAAACAACTTTTTTCATAATCGAAATTTTCTCTAAATCGCTGTTTTATATGAAGAAAAACTTGGTACTCTCCTAAATTAAAAATTTTCCAAATAGTGCTATCGAGTTGACACAATCACGGGGATTTGTGCGAATAAAATACCCGACGAGAATAGTATACAAATTTCGCGTTTTTCTCTCCACTCTTTTAATCGAATTCCTAAAAATCGCTCGCTTTTGATGTCAACTACGACCTCCATATCCCAGAGAAACACGAATTTGCGGACTCGAGTAATACCTACACCTGCGGCGTGAGCGCCGAACAAAACGCGAACTTTCGATTGAGTCTGCAAAGTCGCCCGGAGCTACAGGGCGGAAGTAAAGCGTCCCCGAGGGTTGCTCGACGAACATGGTGGATGGGGAGAAATCGCACGAGAGAGCGGGGAGGGAGAAAGAGGAGAGAAAAGCTTAAATCAATTCGGCATTCACGCTGGAATACCCAGTAGGTATATTATGTACCTATTATCGGGGAAAGGCAATCCACCGCGAATATCGTCGACTCCGTGAACGGTGGCGGAAGCCCGATTTCCCTAATCGAGTAGTAGTTAGTTAACTGCGCCCCGCGCACGTTCCATCTTCGTCGCATAAATTTCCGCGGTCTCGCGCACCCCCTTCGCCCGCGCACATCCGGAAACTTGCGCGAAAGCCGATTTTTGCGGCACGCCATTGTTCGTCGAGCTCCCATCGTTCTACTAATTTACCACCGCTCCGTCACACGAAAATGCAAAACATTTCGTTGCGTACGCCGAGATTAATGCGTCGTTGCGTAAATTTTTGTGCGCGAACGTATATGGGGGCGAGAAGCGCGCGTTGATAAATATCAGACCGGAAGAGTCGACACAGCGGACCATTCGTCAAAAGTGCGAGCGATAATGTTGCACGGCGGAAATACACTCGCGCGGTAAACAAGTCGTGTATAAATGAAAATGTAAACATTACCCGCTCAGGAGAGAGATACGAAGATATATGATCAACAACGTGGCCGCGATGCTACTTCCTTCCGCGCTCCTTCTGCGTCATCCTTCCCGGTGATGCGGATTTCCTAGCACATAGAGAAATCTGTATTAATCCTTGCCATGTATCTCCCGAAATATACTGCAGAAGAGAAATAGCTTCTGCATGTCATAAACGATATATCCCACTATTTAGCCTGGCCTGTCGGGCGTGAGTAATAAAGATTCTCGACTTATAAATAATACATATTTTACGGTATTAAGATAAAGTAAAAAGGATGTAATGTACTTTATGGTTCTGTGCAAAAATTTACATGGTATATGTTAGATTTAATGCAAAAATAAGCGTATTTTTCATCACTTTGGAGATACATTCACAAATAGAGGAAATCTCTGAAGATTTTAGAAAGTTAAAGTTTTCGTGAAAAAGTTATATAGTAGAGAAAATAATCACATCACACTTAAATTAGTACTTTGAATGAATTTAACTACGAGTTGAAGCAAAAAGATTGTTTTAGAAAAAGGCTTAAAGAGAATGTATGCGTATGTTACTTTGAAATCTACTTACATAATCTTTTTAACATTTTTATTGAATGTGAAATGAGATTAAAATAATATCTGAAATTATGACTATATCTGTCTTCTCTTCCAAGGTTCCTTCTATTTTTGAATAAAAAAAGGGGCAGAAAGATTTTAAATTTGGATCAATTATTAAGATACATACGAATGTGAAAAGTCAACCGCAAGATGTGAAAAAAGGAAAGACGGACGTAGACAAGCTTAAATACGTCATAAATCAAGTGTCTGTGAAATGCTCGCAAAGATATTAATAACGTACGCCAAAAAGCGCAATGGATTGCCATCACATTGAACAGGGTCAGCTAACGTTAAATTATAACACACATCAGTTATATGATGATACGAACGGAAAAATAACTCGTGGCATGATCGAAAATTCATATCATCAGTATTACATTCATAATCTCGATATGTACGACAAATAATGCAAAAAGATTATACATAAATGAAGTAAATGATAAATATAATAATGAAATAAATAATATAATGAAATAAATAATAATATTAATAATAAATAATAAAAATTAAAATTAAATTAGTGAATTTAGTAAATGCCCGTATAACGAGAGATACGTTTTCGTTACGTAATTTCGCGTTACATGATATTTATGGCTTGTACTAAAAAAATGTGTTGTTTATTATGAAAAAAACACGAAATTTTTCTATCCCATGAATGATTTACTATGTTATATAAAACTTGTCATATTTTTTTTACTTTGTTATACTACATTATAGATATATCGCGTTACACACAGCAATTTATTGTATATATCTTACTGAACGTGATAAAACTTTATTCAATTAAATTTTGTCATGCACAATATTTTCTGCATTTATATGCTTTATTACCTATTGCGTTCATCTGGCTATTGACGATTATTTTCACATGTGAATATATTAAATTAAATTGCCAAATATTAAAACACACACACACGTACAATATTCATTATATTATACCAGACCAAATTATTTTACACAAATATTAATTATCTAATGTTAATTTGTACAACCGATAGTAAACAGAAAATTGCAAGTCGTAACGTGTAGAATCATGGAACATTTAGGTGAGCGGCAACAAACTATCTCTTCTAAAATCCTGATCATGTCATTTCGTCGTTGCGACGTTATTGCGTGCATATATGCGAGTATCAGGAAGCTGTCGCGTCGCATCGTTGTAGCATTGCAACGATTGAATAATAAATGCCGAGAGACTACGTGGCAAGTGGTCGCAGATGCACTAAGCTCGTGACGCATTTTACTGCACACTGCAGTCTTGCCGTGTCGTCTCGTCGTAGATGCACACATACGTCTGTCTGTGTGCGTGTAATGTCACCTTACCTATCATAAAATGCTTCTTCCAGTACCATTTTCGTGTCGTTTCATTCCCGATTCGCGCATCGCGATGGAAGTCAAGCCCAGACCTTTGTCAGACCGTCTCGGCGAGACGATGAGACTCATCGGGAGATCGTTTCTACGGATGCATGCATGGGCGTATGAAACATCAATTTGCATGTCGCAACGCGTCGGCAATAGCCACGATTTGTCGCAGTCTTCAACACGGAAAGGAGATAGCGCGTAAGCTTAAAGGTACAGCTTGGTACGATCGCGCAATTGGCATTACATGATTGTAAATTTGCCGAATGCGGTTCTTTTTTAATGATTGCATAAGTCAATAAATTCGAGGGGACATTCCAAAGTAATACGCATTTTGAATTTTGTGACGGTACATGCGATTTTGAAATATTGTAATTCTCCTATTCACTTGTATCATCTTTTCGTTATATTTTATTTTTGTATTATATTTTGTATTAATATACTATAAAATAATTGTCAAAATTAATCTACAAAATCTATCTTAAAATTGAATGATGAGTTCATGTAATTATTATTCTAGAAGAAATTAAAATAATTGTATTTATTAGAGGAATATCAAATGGATTTAATGGTTTAATTTCCAAAGGGAGTCACAATTGTGTCCAATATCTATAAAAGGAGCAAGGGAAAATTGAAAATATATTTTTTCTTTACATTTGCTTGTCATTATGTCACTGTCAGTATGCTTTAGAATTATTATTCAGTTTCACTAGGAAATAAGCCATGTAGCTTTACAAGATTCTAACTTCAGATAAACATAAATTATTGATTACATACTGTTTACATACTTATTGATTGGACTTATTGACTGGTTTTGTTTTTTAATATTTTTCTTATTTTACTTTGTTAAGTATTTCGTATTAAAAATAAGAAATAAATATTTAAATAAACACGTGAGCAGGGGATAAGTTGCGCTCCGTAATTCTAATCTAACTCAAATCTTTTATGATTTTAAGTTAAAATTAGATTGAGTTGGATTAATTTTTTTTCGGAATAAAGAGGATGATGCAAGAAGAGGAATAAATCCCTCCACCCTCACGCGCTTATTTAAATATTTATTTGTTATTTTTATTTTGAAAACACATATACTAAAATTGAGTTCACTGGAATTAAATACCTTTTTTTAAAAATGTTATTTTCATATTTCAAAATCGCATATCTGATAAAAGATAGCACCACAAAATTCAAAGCATATATTACTTAGCAATGCACAATATACATATGTTAAAAAATGAAAATAATCTGTGCTATGTAAATTAATGTAAACATTTACCCAAAAGTGTAGCTATAACCAAGATTTCGGTTAATTGTAAGATCAAACCATGATGAAATAAATAATGTTGCGATATTCTTTGTAATTAGTGTACATCTTAGCTAAGGAAAATAAGAGAGAAAGAGAGAGAGAGAGGGAGAGTTAGTATAATAGAAAGATCAATAAATTTAATACGAGCAGAGTAAAGTTGAAATTTCAATAGTATATTTAAAATAAATAAAAATATAACTTTTGAGTTTCAATGCAACCATTTTAAAATGTAGAATACAGATGAAAATAAATAATTCAACTTATCAAGAAGTTCGTTTCAATCAATGTCCTCGATTGTAAAAATGCCCGAGCTTTTCAACTTGCCCTTAAAATGCATCCAAGCAATCCTTCTCTATTCGGTTGTGTGTATAACCTCGGATCTGCATAGCTTTTACGCGACTGCATCGAACATTCACTTTTCACTAACTATATATTATATGTGTGGTATACGTATACCGTTACATTTTTAACAATTATTCCATAACCATTACGTACTATCCGAATATATGAATTCTATCCAAAACACGCAAGCTAAACAAACACTAGTGCAAAATAATATTCTATGCAAGCCAAATAAAATATAATAAAACAAAAATAATAAAACAAAGAAAAATAAAAATATTTAATAATAAAAAATTATATGTAATCTTAATTAATTTAATTGAATTCATTTAATGTGAGTAGCGTTTCAAATGAGAATGTAAGGGAATTAAATCAGCATAATATCACTATATGTGTATAAATGTCCTAAAAATGTTACAAAGAATGCGACTTGGCTTGTATTATGCAAAATTTAAGGCAGCTTAATACCTATTAAAATATGGAATTTCTGTGCAGGATATATAAAAGTTGCAAAATGCTAAGATAATTGACAGGAAAAATGAAGAGAAGGGCTCGAAAAGCCCGACGGCAAAGAACGGAGATGTGAAATAACATAATCGCATACGTGAAGTAACGTAGACGTGCAACGGGTGAGAGTCGCCTGACAAATAAGAGTCACGCGATGATACGTACGCCGCAGTGCAGCACGCAACGAGATTGCACGCATACGTATGCAAACGTGTTGTATATGTATAATCCCTAGGCATTTTTGTAAAAGGCAATTATACCACGTAGCTCCGTCAAATTAGCCACATATCTACCGCTTTCCAAAAAAAATTTTAATCAAATTTATTCTTTTCTGAATAAATTGTAAAATTATTAAAACTATTATAAAATGATTATAAACTATGTATAATACAATGCAACATCTTGGAAAGATATAAACTTTTAATAAATTATAAAATTGCGCACACAAACTTTAAATAAATTATATTAATAATATATTATTATTAAAGAACACTTTTAATACGTAAATATGTAACAAAAGTGTATTTTAAATATTATAATATATAATTATTTAGGAATTTTTAGATAGAATTATTTAATATATAAATATGTAATAAATTATATTAATATTATAAGATATAATTACTTAAGAAAACTTTTAATATGTAAATGCGCTGATTAATTTGACTTTTTATTTACTTGTATTTTTTACTTGTGCTATATTTCAAAAGTACCGAAACTAACTTTGAATGCCATATTTTACAAATCGATTTATATAGCTGAGACTAATGTTATCGGCAGATTCTCAAAAAATTACGCATTCTGAATTCTGTTGAATTGTTGTGCGATGCTTCGCTAAGTTCGTCAACGAACTAATTACATACTCGTGTCACGGCAGGCCACATTTATCGATTTGCATCATAATCGGTATTATTGGTTTTCTGCGTTTTTATCGATATGTCCTGCTATTCAAAGAATTTCTACTTTTTTCCCCTTACCACGTTGTCTCGCGAGTATTAATTGCATATTCCGCACCCTTGCACTATTCTGGCTTGAACAGCGCCTGTTACAATCTGCCAATAAATCATTATTATCCAATGAAAAATGACTACCATTAAGATAATGGTCATACATTCATTTAAAGATTGTACCGTTGCTATACATATGAAATAATAGTCCTTAGACAAATTACATTATGGATCTTTAGATTTTATCGATAATTATATGATCTATAAATCAATTGAACTGATCAATTTAAATTAATTTTTATCTTATTAAGATAAAATATATATATATATTTTTTTTTCTATATATTTATATTTTAAATTAAATTATTGTATATATAGTATGTATCTATATTTTTGATAGCATAAACAAATAATAAATTTTTAATTTTAAATAATAAATCTTAATTAAATAATCTTTAGATCTTGGATCTATATATGATCTTTATAGATCACTTTAAAGCAATTTTTTCTTTTAAAGAATTTTTGTGCACACATTTCAACGTACAAGATCTTTTTTATAGTTTTACATTATATTTTAAATTAAATTATTGTATTATATATATTCTATATTAAAGCTCTATATGTTAAAAACCAAAATTAAGTAAAAAAAGAATTTATTACTTATTTATATGCTATTGAAAATAAACATTGTTAACATGTTATTTTATTTCAATCATGTTCAAAAATTGCTTACTTCGATATTTATATATAGTTGGCATCGAATATCATAGTATTTTAAAGATAAAATTTGTATAAAAGTTATTCATTTACACTTGACATATTTTTATTTTATCAAACTATATACGGTTACATATATTAATAGTATTTTTAACTATTAACGACAAATTAGTCTTCTTTTCCGTTCACCTCGTCACTCGAACACCATTGCCTGACTTCCTCACCGCTGATGACTGGAACAGTTAAGATCGTTGGAGCAAACGAAGGTCGAATCGTCGAAGATGAGGTTGCGGCAAGGGGTGCAAAGCGTGCAGAGGGGTCGGTTTGCCTTATCGGGCGAACCGACGAGCCATGAAATCGATAGCTCGATACTTTGCGCCGTCGCGCACGGCCTCGTTCCGGCGTAAAATCCTCCTAACGAGTTTCTGCGTTTTCTGAAGTCGACGCAATCCATCGCGGCTTTCGCGAACGTTTTGACGCTGATATTATACGAAACAGAAGCTAACAAATGCGATACAATGATATACCAGTTACAGAAACCACCAGCATTCTCGAAGAAGAAAGTTGGTTATTTCAATCTCCAGTCCATAGTCTTTGAGCTAAAAGCAAATTGAAAACTAATGGGCTTTGTTGAATTAAACTTCAGCAATGCAAATAAATAACAAAGGCTTCGAGTAAGTTCAAACGGGCTTTACTTGTACTTTAACTTGAGAAAATTAGCTACGAAGATATTTGAGGAAAATTAAAAAGTTATGAAAAAACAATGATAAGGACAAAATTTGCGCCAAGAAAAAAAGTCGAATTCCTCCATGGACTTGGAGATTAATATTTGTAAAATATACTGCAATATGTAATTTTTGAAGGATTTTCAATTTGATATTATCAGATTCTTCTGTATACAAGATCGTGACAAGTGAATATAATTAAACGTAATAGTGAATATACCGTAATTACTATTTTCCGACAAGAGTCAAAACTGTTACAAAAACTAATTATAAAAGATATACCTTGTCGATAATGGCGAGTAAAAAATTCAACCGTACCACGCAAAAGCGTCCCGTGAGAGCGGCAATATTTTTATAAGAACTTACCGCTCGCTTTCCTTCGCGAGAGCTCGGGGGAATTTTAACTTGGCTACGGATAAAAGCTTACATCTAATAACCTCTTGATATTTCATTCGGTTTGAATAAAAGACTCGGAATTCGTTTTCTCGAGATTAATTATCTTCCAAGCTTCGTCATATTTTGATCTCCAAGAAAAAGCATGCGTTTTATACATGAAATCTCGATTGGTTCACGAAGAGGCAAAGTGTTCGCCGCGTTTGTAATTTTTTTCTTACGAAAACTACTAGACCGAATTTCGGAAAGAAGAAAATGAAAAAAATCGAACCTGCGATGATCGTTCAAAATCTTGATTGTCTAGAAAGTTGCCATCATCACACTTCCGGTAGTAATACCGCGGTGACTTCGATAATGCCATAAGAAGCACGCTACCTGTCAAGCAAGCTTTCATCGATAAGACATCTCGATATGCCAGCGCGATAGCACGGCGCCGCTTGCAATCAGATGTTTCACGATGTCTCGAGCCTCACTAGACACCGACATCCTCGAGGGAATCGAGCTTACACGTTACTGAATTTACGTCAGTTACTCCGAGAGAAATTTAAATTATGCAAAAGTCTTCGACATCGATGCCAAACACAAATGACAAAAGAAAGATATGTGTGCGTTGTTATTATCTATAAATTTGGATTTCAATCATAATTTTGATAAATAATCGGCAAAGCACATTAAAATAATTTTCCTCCTCTCCTTTTCACCTCTTTCGCGTGCTTTGCAGACATAAATCTTGTTTGAAAGCTCTCGAAAGCTCTTTTTTCGTCAACGGCACGTACTCGCGCCTTTCGACGATACATTAATCGCGTTCAGCAACATTTTGCTGGCGGCCTGAGGCGAAAGGGAGAGATTTGGGATAAGTATCGGACTGGTTGCAGCTGGGCGGCTTTTGTTCGCCCGCGCATAAGCGACATAAGCCTTCACAGACACGTATACGAATGAATCCTAACCGCGAATATACCCGTCGTGAGTTAAATATAACTGGCATATACGCCAGTATATTATATACAACAGTAAAATAGACACATACTACTGGTTTGAAATTGATATTTAAAGAGTAACTGCGGCAGATAAGGATATCGAGATCAAACGTATAAGAATCTCGGGGGAAAAAGAATTCAAGCGACCAAATGTTGATGCTTTAGTGAAAAGGCTTTTCATGCAACCCCTTTATAATAAAGCTGATCTCTATCTTATGATCTTGAATCATGAATATGTCAATCATGATCAAAATTAAGAACATTGGAACTAAATTCTCTTTTCTATATAAAATTGTTATTTTTATAATATTTCAAAATCGCATATTTCAGGAACCAAAAGAGAACATCGCAAAATTCAAAACGTATATTACTTAGAAATGCATAATATACATTTATCAAAATTAAAATAATCCATGCTATGTAAATTAATATAAAATTTTACCGTTATTTAAAAGAAAAAAGCGCTAGAGAGAGATAAAACATTATTATACTTTTTCAAATACAATAAATCTTCATACAGCATGGTGATTCCACAACATGGATTTGTATTCGTATAACATATTAAAAAAATTGCTTCGTATGATGCGATAAATCATATAACACGGTAAATAAATTTCAAATTTCATGAAAATTTTATGTTTCTTTCATAATAAACAACATATTTTCAAATTTTATGCAACCCACGAGTATCGTATAATGTAAAATCATATGCAGAATATATTTTTCCCATGATATAAGGCTATATATATACAGACAAATAATTGTTACACGTGTAATTCTCCTTGGATTCAGAAGCATTCGCGCGAACGTATATTTGAAAATTAATAATCTTATTCCAGGCGGGATTTTTTCTAGGAAGGGGGAGGCATGATTCAAAATGTTACTTTTAGAATTAGAATATTTATTATTTGAAATTTTTATACATATTTTGATAAAAAGCGATGAGACAGGTGCATATCGAGAACAGTTTTCTTTACATTTTTTATTTTCTTAGATTCTTTTTTTTATTTTAGTTTCTTATTTATTGTTTGTTATCTTAGTTTTTTATTTTAGTTTTTTGTTTTTATTTTTACTGATTCTAAAGAGAAGCGAATTTACTGATTCTAACGAGAAGCTTCCTCCCACTCTATGAACGCCTCTGATTCTATCCTTTATGGGTTCTAGAAAATTTCTCTCGTTACAATATATTCTTGAATTATGGCAATGTTCCTTCCGCGAAACATTAAATCTGAGATTTGGCGTTAGCAAGAATCTCTCTCGCAGAGTCTCAGTTCTCGTGTAATCTTATTTTCTCTCACTTCTTACTCGCCGTACATTAGCTACGTGCACAATACGGTTGCTGTAATGTATATATCACACGACACAATAGAGTATCCGCCACCGCTTCGCTAGGGGAGAGAAACATCGATTGTGCACAGCCTTAATTCTTTCCTACCTCGCTCGCCGTCGGTCGCACGTCCACGAAACGAACGGAAGTAGTACCGCAGGAGGCGATGGAGAGCTAACGAAAGGAAGGAAAAAGATTGGCGAACAGCCAGGCCTGTTGAATGCCACGCCCTGGGGAAAGAAAGGTTTCCAGAAGGAGAGAAATGCGCCAGATAGATTAGGGGAGGCTGGAAAATCATCGCCACAATTCGAGCCAGGTGCCGATCGGCTAATGTGGATATAGCAGCTCGACCCATCGCTTTGCCTGCCTGCCTGACTGCTTGCCTGTTGCATATACCCTGTCTCGAATATCCCCCCGTCAGCAATGTCGAGACTCTTCTTCTAGTGTGCAAACGTGAACAAGTTGATTTGAAAATATCTACGTGGAATACCATTTAAAAGATATGAGAATTAATGCATTTTCACATATGTACAGTGCTTTAATGTTCGGTAAAATTCTATGTGCAAGTGCAGTATAATTCGCGGTGATAATCCACGTTGGAAATTTTATCATTGATTATTATAATTAAAAATAATTGTATATAATTCCGATTCTTTTGTAATAAATTATTAAGGTTCGAATTGAGTATAAATTAAAATCATACATTTATATAATTTAATAAAATAAAAGATAAATTCTTTTACCGAACATTAAAGCAAAAATGTACATCAGATAATTAACGAATATAATGAAATAAAAACAGAAACGGAATAATAACGGTAAATTATCGATATGACATATTATAATACATTATTCTGGGAGGAACGATAAATGGATTTAACACGAATTGATAGCGAGATTTACCTTAGTCATCATCACAAAATTATTATACCGATTTCAAGCCTTGCTTATATTCGTCCCTTGGTATACGTGCGTTAAGTGTTTTTCCCGACTTTACGGTGTTGCCTAGGTGCTAACGTATACTCGGCATTTACAATTTATTCCCAGTACGGGAGTATTTAGGAATTCTACACGTCGTCTACCCACGACCGCGCCTCTGTAATCCTCTCCGGACACTCCCGGATTACATTGTCATAAATTGTGGCTCTTTACACGGTCATGGTGACGTACAAAACGTGATACATGCTCATCTTTCGCGCGGCTACAATGGAATAATACGTATTGTCTCAACGATTAAGACTACGAATATACGTCCAGTTTTACACGCAGCCACCAGTATCAGGTTCTTAATGATTTATCCACATTTGCTTACATCAGTCTGACCGATTGCGAGAACAAAGTTGTTGTGCGTGGCAGTTCAGATAGCATCTAGCTGGCTATACATCTGCTCGACACTACGCGATCTTATCCTGACGGCTACGTGTCTTTCGACAGGAAGTTTTCTGCCAATTATTCGGTTTTTACTACCCCCAAGTAGTGAGATTCGCATGTATACATGCGATAACATGTCACGCGCTCCCCGCGGAGAAGACATTATACACTACCTGCGATGCAAATGAGATTTTAAAGAGCCACGAGCGAACGACCGCAGTGCTCGCTCAAGTGCCACTCGATTGTCTGTTGGCTCGCAAGTGTCTGTATCCCCCGGAACGCAAAAGATATGCTAGATATTCTCTCGTATGCACGCGGGACGTTCTCGAAGCATCGAAACTCGACCTCGACGTGTTATAATGCAGGTCTCGCCCTATCAAAATTAGAGCAGATAATATAGGTAGGTAGGTAGACTTGTGCTCGCGAGCGAGTTTTATCGCGGCACGTTCGTGATCGCCGGATTCGCCATCGCTCTATAATGCATACGCACGTACAAGCTATGAAAGGAAGAATATAGCGCCCCGTACATGCGTGCGAGCCTGAACATCGGACGGCCTGACTTTCGATCAAAGGAGAGCGATAGTCGCGGATAAAAGTTTGTTGCGGAGGCGGACAGGAATTCGGTCGCGATGAGAAGAAGAGATCGATAGGAACACGTGTTCTACCGCAGATCCGATTTGCTCCGCGTCAAATGGAAAAGATTGGTCCAGCCAAAGAGAAATTGTTTACTAACGAGATGCCCAACTCTCCCATATTAACCTCTCGGTTAAAGCTGAAGGCTACTTTGATAAGCAGGAGTCAACAATTAAATGTTACAATTTTGTTCATTGACTCGAAATGCAAGATATCGCTGATAATATATAATAGAAATTTAAATGTCATTTGAATAATACTTTCTTCATGTACAAATATATATGAGTGACTCAGATGTCCAGTGGTACAAATCCACCCAAACTTGATTTCAAGTTATTAGCAGATTTGAGGTACAGATAATGCAATCTATCAACCAATTTACACTGAAATCATCTGTTTTCAAGATCAACCAGATTGCACAATTAAATCATACGTATGTAAATTATACGTACTTATGACAAAAGCGAAAGTAAAAGTCTTTATTTCTCAAGCTTTTGCTTTTCAAACTTGTACCACTCTCTGGCATCTCTCTGAGTCACTCATGTGTAGTATACATCTTCAATAAATAATATAATAAATTTAGATTGAAGTCGAAATAATGCATAAAATGTAAACTAAGTCTTGTCACTATTGTGCGCGACAATACGCCCGAAATTCTACTGTAATTACTGCTTTTGAGCTACGCGATGTCATGCGGAAGAATCACAGACCGCATGCGCTTGAAGCCACTCCCGAGGTGTACGTGTAACTGTAATGACGTCAGCGCGTTCCACGATCTGTCTCTCCTGTTTTGGTATCCCTATGTTCTTGCCGATGACGGCGTATCATTTTTTTTTATCCGCTCGTCGACAGCTGATACGACTGCAGTTCCTCTTAAGATCCGTAAAGTAGCCGGAAGATCCCTCTGTCGCGAACAAACAAAAATCTCCATCCATCTTCGGGGCTGATATCAGCATGAAGACGTGCGCGCGAACAATGTATCCTCGCGGAGGAAAGAGTATTCGGAAAAAGTTTGCGCAAAAGAACGACGCTACAATATTTTTCGCCGCTTTAACTCCGTAGCGCGAGGTTCCTGAGACTTGGGTAATAAAATTCACTTTATTCGAGAGACATTACTTATTTATACGAGTAAAAGGAATGCTTTGTAACGGCCACGTTTATGATGGTCGTAGGTTTCTCCGAGGGCTCGCGCGATTTATATAAAAAGGTACCTATTTTAGATGAGATATACAACGCACGCAATTACATAGGGGGTCTAATGCACCTCGTTAAAAATTTTAGATAACGTAGTGTGGCGTAAGATGGAATAAGTATTCCATTATAGTGGAATTCTAGATTCCGCGTAAATGATTAATGCATTTAAAAAATTAAATTAATGAAGCGGTAAATGTACCTACCCTATTATCTTTTAATTGACTATTGTATAATCAAATTACGCACAGCTCCTAATATGTTATGCATTATAATCATTTCTTTCTATTCTACGTTTTATAATTTGCGTTATGTTACTTACTATAAATGGCTTAATAAATAACAGCAGATTGTCTCTTTCTCTTTTCATTTCCCTATTTTCGCTACTCTTGTTAGCTGCTTAATATTAACGCAACAATTATCTATGCAACTGAAAATTTACAATTACTTAATTATTTACATTCTGTCCAAGAACCCAACCCTTGGATACTGAATTAATAATCTCTCTTTTCCCCGCGCGTTGTTTACATTGGCTTAATTAGCATACAACTTGGAATGAATGATTGTTCAACTTATGTCGTGTCGCCTTTTGATTAAAAGCAGAGTGGAACAGAGTTGCGTGCGATACGAGTCCCGTGGGACGCTCTGGCATTTGGCTGACAGTTCTCCGGGATATATCGCGTTTGTCTCCATATTTGGCCGGATCATTCGGGCCAGCACGGTCGGTCGATCGGTCGGTCGGTCGGTCGGTCGGTCTCTAGAACAAGAGTTGCGGGCCAATGATACAGGAGAGAGGCTTCGAGCGCGGCTCGTTCCGGCGCGCAATGTTCGCCAAGATCAATAGACGGGCCGTGAGCCGTCGTCATCCCAGGCGACAGAGAGCCCGCTGGTTTTGATCTCTCGCGCACGCGCTCTCATCTCTTCCCAACAAACCCCAATGCGCTATACGTACACGTATATTTTATATATATCTCGCTCTCTCGACGATAATGCTCGCAGCATCGGATGTAAGCGACAATCGCGCTGGCAGTCCACGAGCGCGCCGGAATTCGTGCGCCGGCTCGTGCGTTTACCTGCACTACTGTCGAGACGAGATGCCGTTTGTCTGGCGATAACGTCTGGATATACTGAGACCAATCGTGCACGAAAGGCCAGAACATCCGTTGGCGACTTGGTTGACGATAGAAGAAAGAGAGAACATGGGCTGTAGCAATCGGCATAAACAAGTTGCGATCTCTAATTATCAATCTATTGTTCTTAACTGTTTTGATAAAATAATTATCTCTATTATTATGCTAAGAATTTTGATTCTCTTCTTTATATCAATGAAATATATTATTTTTATGAATAATATCAAGATTTTAATATTTTAAAAAGCCATTATAATTAAAATAACTTGTTTTATTTATCTTGTTTTTTTCATTATAACACATGTTACCTCTAATGAAATAAAATATACTTTCTAGATGTTTAAATTCAGCAATTAACGTAATCGAAATACAAATTTAGAAGTACATATTTAGAACAAGAGGAGATGAACAAAAAAAATTAAAAAATCCTGGCGCAAGTATACAATTACTGTCGAAACTGTCGGATTGCAGCTAAATATTGAAAATACGAAAGAGCAATATTCTGCAAAACGAAACGAGGAATGAAAGCTGAAGCATAAAAATGAAGTAAAAGGACGCGGGATGCAACTGAAATAAAATCCAATCAAATTTTTCACATTCGATATATAAAAGAATTTATGCATGTATCGTTAAAAGCACCGATATTTTTGCATCAAACGATTGAATTATCGCACTCGTGTATCATATAATATTTTATAATATCTCGCAAAAAATTTACACAAAGTTATATCAAACATAAACTTTATGTTTGATACAATTACATAAAAGAGATGTACATTATAATATATATGAATATAATATTATATTCGTATAATAGACAAAATATAATGCAAAATAATGTGCAATATTTCCATACACCAGCATAAAAGATAATTGAAATGACGTAGAATGAGCATACGAGAATATCTTTTCAGTATTATATTTCCATAAATATAATTTTCTAAATATCCAAAATACATAATTACCCGTAAAATAATAAATTCATAAAAGTATATTTTATGCGCGCATAATCAGGATTATGTAAATTGGAAATTACGATAAGAGATTCTTGGATTAATAGATACCTCGCGCATCAGTAATTAAATTATAATCATAAATCCCAAGCAGATGGAATACACAAATTACGTAAAAGAGATGAAAAATGCCAATGTGAAACGTTCCCTCCAGGCAAGCTTAGACTTAAATTAAAGCACATAAAATTCACCCTCATCATCCCGTCGCTCGTGTGGGTGTTCCGACGTCCTGTGTAGACAAGGTGTCCTAGAAAAATCGTAAACTTTATACTATAGATATTTTGCAGCATTCAATCTTTTTTTCGTGCATTTAGTTGTCCTTTCTTAATATTTGATATAAATATTCTCAAATTAAAATTAGATTTTTTGCATTTTTGAGAAACTTAGATATTATTCAAAATTGTTAAAACATATTTTTAATTCCTTCTCAATGCCATGATATAAACAACCGTACGTCGTTAACCGTACACGTAACGAAAAAAAAGCTGTGGTTCACAAGTGCGCAGTTTATGACACATCCTATATATCTACACATCGCATTCCGACTTGATGGAGGGCGCAAACTCGCATTCGTACTGCGTATTCAAAGTTTGCCCCGTAACTCGAGAATTCGATCCAAAGTTGCGCGGGCGGAAAGGATGCATACCCTCCGTTGCGTACGACCCGCGTTATCTTCGCTCCAGCGGATGCGAGGACCGGCGTCTCAATGTTGCACGCACGCACGCACGTACGTTCGTGCGTCTTCAGATGCGAGAGCATCATCGTCCGCTCTTTCGACGTGCATCACCGCCGTCGCACTTCAAAAGCGCACGGATATTTTTCACAAAGTAGCGTGGAATATGCAAATGGAATATCTTTTGACGCAGCTCTTTTCGCTCTTTCATATTATCGCCGTTATGTACTCTCGCTCCTTTACATTCGAATATTCCGACGCAATCGGGAAAGTAACGATATGCTTTTCGCAGCTGAATTCTATGCGCATAGAAGGAGGAAGAGCACACGTGAAACGGAAAGAAATGGATAACGCGAAAAATTGAATGGAAAGAGTCTCTCAATGCGAGTTGATTAATCCCGGAATAACAAATACTATTAAAGTACCTAGATTGCCAGAGAAGTAGACGCTGCAGACGCGACAATAATCCTTTCGTGCGGATAGGTGCGAGTGGGTTAATCGCAGGATAAGAGATGGAGACAAGCGAAGATTGGTTTAGTCTCCCGAGCGATTGTTTGAGCACGAGAGAGAATATAATATATATTATCGTGCACGTGCACGCGAGGACGTGATTATTAAGTTGTGCGATCAGACGGATAATTTTGAAACAATGATTTCTTTATGTATTATTTCACTCGAAATTTCACAACAGTTATTTAATACGTGCTAAAGTGACAATTAATCCTATCAAAATTCCAAGGCTATTCTGTTAATAATGAGCAGTATTTCTGTTATAACAATTTTATGCTTTGAAATACAATGTCAAAATTTACTATAAGAGATAATTTACTCTATGCTCTATAATATATATCTAAATATGCATATTAGTGAAAAGGAGAGAAGCAAAGGCAGAGATGCAAATCAGTAGACAATCGCGAGATAATTATGAGACAAGATGGCAATCATGTAGTTAAAGTATCTTATATATGTAGTCTCGATTTGTAATATATGTACAACCACACTCGAATCATCATAATGGCCATCATTTCAATTAGAGCGTACCCTGAAAGTTTAGCTGTGGATTGTATACATTTACAAGCATCAGTTACCTAACTTGACAAAATTTCAAAGTACATCTTACATAAGCATCTTATGAAATGTCACGATCTCCCACGCAAACGTATTAACATTTCATGAATGAATTTCAATGCAACGATCTCTCGATCCTGCGGAAAGAAAAGCTGCTAAATAAACATGATCTCCTTCCGTTGCGCATCAATCTACGTAATAGCGAGATCTGACGAGAGGGATGGCAGGAGGTAGGGTGACGAAAACTACTAAGTTCATGAAACAATCAGGCAGTCAGGGTGACAGCGAGCGCAGGCACGACGCCAGTCGTCGGCTCGAGGTGAGCAGGCGAGCATGTTAGGGTGGGCGCGAGAGAAAGAGAAGGAGAGTGGGAGTAAGGGTTGAGGGGTGGGTAGAGACAGGTAGGCAAGCAGGCAGGCTGGCAGGAAGGAAGGAATTGCGCCTGCGCGCTGAAACGGCCGGGCTAGACGCGAGAGCCGCCACTCCCGAGCGCGTAGCGGTGTACCGCGGGTGCTGACCGAGTGTCCCCGCGAGAGAAGAGCGAGAGAGAAGTGAGAAGGCGAGAGAAAGAGCGCGGGTGAGCAGAGAAAAGCGACGGAAGGAGCAGACGGAAAAAATGTCCATCGCGAGAGAAAGAATCCTGGAGTGGAAGCGGAGCTCGTGGCAGGACGTCGCCGGCGATCAGGAGATTCCGGCGCTGTAGGACACTGCAGGACGAAGGAGGCGGACAACCTTCAGGAGAGGACCCTCGTCGCTGTATCTCCCTTCTCCACCGACACCCGTTATCCCCCGCCCGAGTGTTATCCCCCGGTATCTCTTTTGCCCCGAAAACGCAGCGGGAATCGCGAACGAAACTCGACGCCGAGAGGGAAGAGACGGGGACTCGGGAGAGACAAGAATAGAAAGTATCGCGACAAGTTAATAAATAATCTCGCGAATTTATTACGCGTCTCCGTTTATTCGCGTCAGACGGTGCCAAGACTCCTGTGATCTCGAGTGGCGAAGCGCAAAAATATACGCTCTCGCGTGAGACGAAGGAAGGGTGTACACGGTATCAGAATCATTCGAATTAAACCGAGTGCCGCGATCCGACGTCGTCGCTCCAGTGTTGACGAAAGGACGCTCGTGAGTGATAGTGATAGACGGCAGGGCAAGGGCAGAGGGTGTGAATCGGTAGATCGGGCGAAAGGAATCGTAAAGGAAACTCGAGGGAGATCGGAGGGCCGGAGAGCACACGGAGAGGAGCCCGACGACGAAGCAAGACGGGGGTAGGAGGGCGGGGCGGGCGGGAGGGAGGGAGGGAGGGTGAGACGCGGACGACACGCAGAGAGACGCCGGGTCAACGCGCCAGGTAGCAACGCCTTGGGACAGCCGTCGACGTTTCCTTCGTCGCCGTCCTCGTCCTCGCCATCGTCGTCGTCGTCGTCGTCGTCGTCGTCTCAGCGGCGGGGTGGTGCCGCGGTTCCTTCTCGCGGCGACTCCGGGGGATGACGACCATGGGGTCCTTCCACGCCGCATCCGGGAGCCTCGTTCTCCTCGCGGCCACGGTCGTCCTGCTGCCCGCCACGCATCGCGCTCCGTTTGCATATGCCGCGTAAGTCAACCGTTTGCACGCTTATTTAGGTCCGGATGAGACGTGCGAGAGGGAATGATTTGTTTCAGGTTTAAGAGTTGCCTTGAGCATGCCTTGAGATTCCTTTTTCGCAAAAGTCGATGCCGAGAAACACGATGAGAGTAATTTCTAAGGTATATTGCAAATTGTCGTGATATTGATATAGCTCGTCTTTAAGTAGATCACGCAATAAGGTCTGTGAAGTATTAAAAAATGGAATGCTGCCAATTGTTGACGTTTTCTTTATATTGCGCAGCATCACGAGCATTTATCGCGCACTTTTCCATGGCTAGAAATGTTTGGAATATATGAGAATAAAATAATTAATATATGCGTATTTAAAACTCTGAAGTAATATTCAAAAGATTTTATCTGCCATAAACACACACTCTCGTTTAGGAGACTGCCTGATATTTTAGAAAAGCTAATATTTTGTGTCTAAATATTTGGATTTAAAAAAGATGATGCTTATAAAATATTTTACTATAAATATAGATGAATCATGAATTATATTCTTAATGCTTTCGTAAGAACAATTAATTCGTAGAGATTTTGACTTTATTTAATCGTTACAAATATTATATATTTATAAACTTGTGAAAATTTCAAGTATTTCTATCAAAAGTATCTTTAGTATTATCGCAACTGGAGTCTCCATTGCCAATATTTCATAATTTTTATATAATATTCATGATATACATGAACAATTACGAGCAATTATCTTTCACGGTAATTATACGAGAAACAAAAACATATATTTTTATAAGATAATTAATTTTTCCATTTTAATATCGGAAAAATATTGCGTTGGGCAAATCATGTATGTGACGAATGGCGATAGGCATTACTCATTATACCGCTTCGACGAGAATAACGAAGTTTTATTACGCGATCATGTCTGACGTCAACTCGCTGCCTACTATCAAATGTACACAAACAAGATAGATTTAGCCTTTGACATAACGGGCACCACAATGCAAACTCTCTCTCTTCCTCTCTCTGCCGTCTGGATGCATCTCCGTGATTGCATGTAAATGAGCGGATACATGTAGCCACATTGCATGTCCTAGTGTATGTATCATCACTACGCAAGCTTTTTCCATGATCACAATGACACTACTCCTCCTTTCGAGGCGATGATAAAAATGCTCTTCGCGTTTTAATAAGTATAATATTTCGCTAGCATAGATCGTCTTACTCGGTTATGTTTTTTTCTAATCGATAGCTGTTGATCGATAAGACTAATATGTAATACGTATTTAATTTTGTTAATGTTCTCTTATAGCTCTCTACTATAGTGATATCAGTTAATTCCAATAAATAATTATAATTTATTTATTATAATAGATTTCTAAGAAACAATATAAATCTATGAAATAATCATATTCAGTTAAAATCACATGAAAGATAAAAAACTTGGCTACATATTTTTAAAGAAAAACTTATATACTTTATTTTCTAATATTATTCTCTTGGATTAAATATGATTGTGTCTTAAAGATTAAATATAACAACGCGATATTTATCATTTGTTAATTAATTGCATGATTTCTCCGAACGTTTCAACTGTTTCAAACAATTAATGAAAACATCTAGAAGACGAGATTAATTGTCGATTAAAAAAACCCTCGTACTACATGCGACAAGCAGAAACAAAACGATAAACTGTAGACAAGTAGAAAGAATAGAGAGATGCGCGACTAACAGTAACAAAGTGCAAACAATGTCGATACTGAAATTGGCTATATTCGCTCATCCGTTGATCGCGGTACACTAGTGGCACGTATTAATAATCCGCAAATGTAGCCGGCAAAGGTTTTTGCAGCACGAGAGAACCAGCGTTATCGATCACTTTGCACGAAACGTCGCGTTGTACTCATGACCGACGCCTGCCTTCACTCGGACTCTTTCCCTGGCCGTCGCGATAACGTTTCTTTACTACTGAAATCTTTTTACTGCTGGTCATCTTCTGATCAGCTGATCATCTTATATTGTCAACATTCTAACTAATCTAAATCTAAATATATAAATGTAACATATCATTCCCCATATATTGTACAATTTATAATTTGTTTAGATAGATAGCAATCAAAACTGTTAATCGTTACTATTTTTAGAATGTGACACAAACATTTCGAGTAACAATGCGATGAGCATCTTCTGATTCATTTTTTTTGTTTTGAATATTTAAGATTTTCAAACAATTTCGATATAGATATAATGTGATCATTTTTTTTTATCAGGAATTAAATTGTATGGTTATATATAGATAATATCGTGACTATAATTCTGAATGAAAATTATACTTAATGTAACGACAAGTCGCAGGGGCACCCTCTTATTTAAGACATTCAAATAAATGATATAAGAAACAGTCTCTGATTCGAGGTCAGATAGCGAAGGCTTCCCACACAATCTACCGCATTTACATTCCGACGAATATAGAATCATTAATAATCACGGAATAAACGATAACGGAAACATAAGTTTAACTTTTATCGCTACGAGAATGTAGAGACCTTATAGTCAATGACATTGACTAACATTATCGGTCCCTACATTTAAATCTAACGAGATACATATATTAAAAGTCTATTAAACAATTCTGTGTCCTTCAGATAAAAAATTCCAGACACAATTTTTCTCTCCCTCGTAAGTATCGAATAATATTATTAATAGCGAGACGCGGCTAATGCCGAAATACTTTTAATTTGCGAGCGCTGTTATATTCAACAAAGCATGGTAAACTAGTAGTTACACGCTGCAAGAGAGAATATCAATATTTACGCTCTTCCGGCGAGCGGAGCCTCGGTCGTTCCACCTGTTTCCTCCTCGAGAAGGCCGCGCGCTTCTCTCCGGCATCCTCCAAACCTTAACGAGTACCAACCGCGGAGGTACTGTAGTGTGGTATCGGTGATCGCAGTAGAGCTCTCGAGCAGGAGGGTGCTCCCGACGTGGCAGAGCTCCAAATCCTCCTACGCCGCCACCCTCGCCAGCCCACCGCGGCTAGGATCGTCGCCACCCTCGCCCACTCTTGGATCGGTGGCGCACACCAGACTCTCTCTCTCTCTGTATAGCGAGAAGAACACCCTTTTTACATCACTCGGTTATCCGGACCAAGCTCGATCCAAAATTTCAATTACATCTCCATTGAAGTTTCCGCTATCAAGATAGTCTCATTATTTAAATCTGACTGTAGTCATCGAATGGGCGATTATTTTGTAGATGAGAATTTATCACATAATTAATGTTGTGAATTAAGTTGCTAACAAAGATAAAAATAGCATTCGAAAGATAAGCGAAAATTTGACTTAAATAATAATATAATGTAATAATGTGACATAAGAACAATTTATTATATTTACCAATTTCTGCGTAAACTTATATTTATAAAATATAATAAAATCTTTCTTTCTTTTTGTATATATATATATATATATATATATATATATATATATACATAAATAAAAAATGGCTTACATATTATAATATTCGCCCTTGCAGCTTGAGACTTTTAACATGTATTCAAAAAAATGTTCTACATGTTTCTTAGGATTTCGAAATTTATATAAAATATATCTTTTTAATAATACATTATTATTCAGAGATTACAAAAGTACATATTATATGTTTTTATTTTTTCGTTATCTACTACATATTTTATTTTGAAAATATAGAGAATTCACATGCAATGTTAGTATAGCATAAATATGTATTTTAATCAGTATTAGAGAACTGATAATATACTGTAAGAGTTGCTCGATTATATCGCGAGTAATTAATGGCCATTGTTGAAAATATCCGTTCAAGGATTTCGCGGAGAGCGCTTCGTATCGATCTGTGATATCTCGTGTCGGGATGCGACTCTTGTAGACAGAAGAATACCTTGGCAACTTTCCGGAATTGGAAACATCGCGGATTATCATTCCGGTTGAGAATCGTCGTGTTTTCGTTGCAAGAGCATCGCCCATCGCGGAAGACAAAATCGCGCCAAATCATTCGACTCCGACTGACCTATTTTCAGCGGTAGTGTACGAACGTGCGCACTTCTATGAGACGACAGACGACGGATTGTTGTTTTCCTTCGCATATCTACTCTAACTTGACCTATGCAACCGCGTTGGCAACACCACTATCGGTTGGAAGGATGACAACCGATGCCACCGAGTGTTTTTCCATTACCGTGTTTCGGGCAGAAAAGATTTATCTTTCTCGCGGTCCCACGAATATCTGGCATCCTGTATTCATGTAATGGAGCTTTAAATGCGTTTCCGCTTTTGGAATATTACCATTTATCCAAATTGTGAATATGAAGTAGAAGTCTGGCAGTAACTGCTGAATTTTGTATTACTGGTTGGACTATTAAAAAATGACATCGACTATGCAGAGATATTTCCGCGACATACGTGAAATATGATTTACATACTCTAATGTTTTACATTTCCACATGTGAAACATTAAATAAGCAGAATAATTGCACACGTCATAAGAAATAATAAGACATACAACAATTATAATAGAAACCAAAGTGTTTGATACATATCATATTGACAATGAATACATAATACATATCAAAATGTACATCATAGTAATGTTGTATAATGACGTAGAAAAAATAACCACAATTCTCTAAAAAATATGTACTCTTCGCATACGCTATATATAATGTGTGTAATCGATATTAATTAATACTATAGATAATGTCGATGGTTGCCATGCTCCAATTTCAAAAACAGAGCATTTTACGTAAACAATTAGTGACTGGCAGCTGGCATATAAAGGCTGACAGAAATCGGGCACAGTGGAATAACGAGAGGCAGAGAGAGAATGACGCTTCGTTCGCAAACAACCAATGCATATTTAATAGTGGACGATTATTAATGCGCGCTTATGCGGGTGATTGATGAAACCATACAGAGTTGTGCGAGCCTGAACAATTTATGTCACGATTCATATATCGTAATGACTATAAGTCTGTCCTATTTAACTGCGCTCTTTTACATTTTTACAACAAAGAAAATTTAAAAAGAAAAAAGAAAGAAAGGAGAAGAGAATAAATTTAAAAAGTAATTAAAAGAGATATCTATAAAAATTCTAGAGATTATCTTTTCAAAAAGTGGAACAAAAGATCTAATAAGAAAACCTCTGAATTATCCTTAGATTATTGTAAAACAAAGATATAATGAGAAGAAACGCATGCACTAAATTTTGCAATAAGTCTGCAATCACGCCTTCGCGTCTCATAATCGAACGCTATTTCCGACACGTCACTTCATGACCCGCGTTGTATTTCTACCGACCGACGACGTTATGACGTTTGGCGAGATTATAGAGTGACATAACAAAACGTATTTCCGATAGTAACTTCAAACTTAATCGGAATGGCGGCCGGTAACAGCGAAGAGGCGCGAATCGAAGACACGAGAGAACGGTATCCGGATCGACGAGCGAGCCCATCTAGTTAGCTATAAATCGAATATTCTTCGGTAACTGTAATATCCGGCTGAGTCGCGCTGATCATTCAAGCAGCTGACTGTTCCTCGTGTTTTACCACCAGCACGTCGGGTGCCATATTCGTGGTAGCGATACAGGAAACCGTAGCCTCGATTTGATCATGATTTCATCCACTTGGATCGTTCGCCTTTGATTAACTCGAACGATATATTCTAATAGTTTCAAATTCTGTTATATTATAAATCCGAATTGCCAATCTTATACTAAGAAATGTTAGATCTTAAAGTTTCCACTCTAATATTTATAATACAATGAAAATTCATTTCAAAATAATTTATTTAACACATCATTTTTGAGCGAAATAAGATATTATGTCATTATGGCTTTAGTGTAGTGAATAACTGATGCAATCATACATATCTTTTTTTAAATTTATCCGATAAAAATTTCCTTTTTATTACAATATATTCCAATAACTTTTCAGGTTTTTACTGTATAAATCCATCTGAATTACCACCTAAGAAATATTAAATATTAATAATAATAAATATTAATAATCAAAATTTTTGCTTCAATGTTTATAATACAATGAAAATTCATTTCAAAATAATTTATTTAACACAACGTATTATTAGAGCGAGATGTTATATCATCGTGGTTTTAAAGTACGTAAATAACTGATGCAACATATACGCCACCATTTTTTAAATTGTCCTATAGAAATTTTTCTTTCATTAAACGTAGTATCATAAACTTAAACTTTTTTCTTACGTAGTAATCACTACGGAAACATACTTAAACATACGACACGCTTGGCCTTCGAGGAAACTTTTCGCGCGCCTTGACGTGTTCTTCGCGATGCGTTTGCCGAGTACCTGTCATTTTTCGCGAAGATCCGATTGCGATTTTCGATGATGCTCGTACGTGCTTTCCTCGTCAACTCTCGACCGGTGCATTTCCCGTCGCAAATATCGCGACAATAACGTAAACGCGTCAGTCGGGGTTATTAGTGTCGGAGTTAGAGTACTTGGACAGTAACCGCGATGGAGGGTCGAGCGCAGCTCGAGCGGTCACGCGATATACGGAGACTTTCCCGTCTGCTTCTGGATTTTAACTCGTGGCTTTTGCGCTCATAAATTCGTGCCCCGCGCGGCGAGTGTCACGATTAATATGCGGTTGTTCCGCCCCGTGCACCCCATCCCCTCGTCCATCTAACACGACCGCCACGTTGCAAAATCCGCGACCGTGCCGTGACAGTTGCCGTACTTTCAAATTACTTTCAAATTACCACTCGCTGAATAACGGAGATTCTGCCACGCAACGCGAATGGAATAAACCAAATTATTACGTCGTCGGCGGCCGCGCCATGGCCGCAAGAGAGAGCGGATAAGTTATGATAACGAACACACGTAACATACTCTTTCCTAGGTCGAAGACACATCTGCAAATAGAATCCAGGATTGCGTGACACAATAAGATCATAAATTTTTCCGTTATTTTAAAAAGCAATATTTCTTGCGCCAATTTACATGTCTTGAATGTAATTTGATGTAATTAACATCAATAAAAAAGAACGATATATCACAATTGATGATTAGAGTAAAATATATAATCTTTTAATAACAAAATATATATATAACTATATATAATAAATAATAAGCATATCGGGAGAGAATATATATCGAGAATACACATGTAAAATAAAAATCGGCATCACATAACTGCAATACTTTTAAAATATATTCTCAAGAGTAGATATTTAGAAGATATCTATATCTTTGTAATGTGCATGCGAGTAGTCAAAGTCAATCGAATTATTTATAAATGGATGGAAAGATACATAGGGCGCATCGCGAGGAAATTCAACGAGAATCGATCTACGTTCAAGGATAAATAAAATGAAGTCAAAGAATAGCCAAGAACGGTACGATAAGCAAACGTTATAACCAAAGTTAGATACTAGATGCTGGCGAATGCAAATAGTATATAAAAGACTGGCAAGACGATGAAACGAATCAGTATAAATTAAGTTGATCTCTCTCTCTCTTTCTCTTGAATGAAAAGATCATATAAAGCAAGCAAAAAATTGATACAAGCAAAATTTTCAACAAGCAAGATTCTTAGAATTGTAGAAATGTTATATGCATATCATTTGGAAAATGTTAACAATAGTTTCAGTAAACAAAAATATATTTAAAGAATTAATGCATCTAATTATATAATCTAATTATATAATCTATAATGTATATATTATTTAATATTGTTTTTGTCATTATTATTATTGTTATTAATATTGCTATTATGATTATTATTATTTATAATATTGTTGTTATTATTATTATTGTTTAATTATATAATTTGTATGTATGTGTCTGTATATTATTTTAGGGGTGTTATGCAAACGATGACAGTTTTGTCAAAAAATTCAGGAAGTGGATGGTTAAAAAATTAAATTTTAGGTGTTAAGGATAAATGAATAACCAACAGAGAAAAATAATAGTTATTTCAACATTCATTTTCTTCGGTTGCTAAATAAAATAAATGAAAATGAAATAACACAATAGAATCTTAAAACGCGAATTGGTGCACGAGAAAATATTTTTCTTGCATAATATTGCGTAGAAAACAGTCGATATAAACACGAATCGATATTGACAGATGGACAATTTCTACCAATTTGAAAAAACAAGCAAACCGATGGAATATCAAAAACAGCATTTTGCATTGTTATGAAAATAGAAAAGTTTATATATTATATAGTACCAAAGATATAAGTAGAACAATCATTTCGAATTATCTACTCGATTTATAAAAAAAGATTAGATAAAACAATATTAACTTCTGTTCCAATCTCGACAAGACAAATTGTTAAAAATGCATTTGAGGCGAAAAAATAGCTAAGGCGAGAAATCGGATGTAGATCGCTGCATAAAACGAATACAGTACTCATACGGGCTTGCAAATCGTGCAAATAAATGCTCGAACATTCGAATTTCGCAGTTGCAACGATGGAAACGATGCGGGTTACGAGCAATCATTTTAATAGACAGTACTTGTACATGTGTCACGCGATTGTCATTTACGTAAAGATCTAAAATATCAAAGCTTTACGACTAGCATGCACAGCGGCGAAAGATAAGATATAAATATTAGTTCAAGAGCAATGCGGCATATAAGTGCAGGAAATTTCGTAATCTATCATCGCCCCTGCCATCCATGTATTGCCTGTCATCCGTGATAATCATCACGCGCACGCATCGGGGTATAATACAAAGAGGTATTAAAGCCCTAAAAGCTTCCTTTCGCATGAGATACGACAAAGTGATGAACGATGCAAAAGCCGCCCCTAATGACGCGGATCGAAAAATGCAGGCACGACGAGTATTCGCGGTGCAACGCATTGCACGCGCGAAATCGAAGACGAGCGAAGACGATGTGACTTGCGGAATCGACTAGGAAGGGGGAATAGTCGCGGGGGGAGGTCGAAGGGGATTGTCGTAGGTTGTGGGTGGCGAACGGAGGAGAACGGGGGTTTCTCGCGTGCAGCCTTGACATGGGCCAGGAAATCAATGGGACCTCCAACACCGATGCAAACTCGGTCAACCGAGCCGCGCAACGGCCCACGTCCATAATGTCGCGCGGATGTACCGCACTGTCGATGTACAGCAATCGATGTGAGATCTTATCGGGAGAGCGCCAACTAGCGAATTCGTACTCCTAAATCAGGTGTCGACAAAAACTACCGATCAATCTGTCGCTTAGGGTTAGCGATAAGCCCCGAGACGTTGGTCGATAAGCGCGGCTTGACGAAGAGAGAAAGAGAACTGCGAACTAAATCTCCGATTAAAGCGATAGAAATGAAATATTATAAAACGCGAATAATGGCTTAATGGAGATCTGCTCTTGAATTTTTTTCCAATGTGCTAAGAGATATTCTGACAGATGGCAATTGATTTCTACGAGATAATCTGCTTTTATCATTGTTTACCAGAATATCCTTTTTTTTATCTGTGTACAGATAAACACAGTTTACATGAATATTATTTTTATATCGCGTTCTTGTACATGGAGCACCCAAATAATAAAATTGAACGAACAGCCAAAAAAATTCATGTTGTCTGTGTCAAAGCTAGCTTGTATTCTAAAAAAATCGGTACGTTTATTTATTTCTAAAAGTCATGATCTCGATCCGACGTCCATCCTGCTGTCTATCGCGATGATGGCATCGATGCCGATGGGCAGGAAATGAAACGACATTTCAAAGGAAACGTCAAACAGTCCGGTAGGCACGCCTCGCCGATCAGAAGCAACCACTCTATCTGTTCTCTTCACTTGATTTCCCTACATCAGATATCAAGTAACGAAACAGATACCTACACTTCGCAAATGACACTGTATCGATAGATGGATGGATAGATAATAAATAGACACATTTTGTATCCTAGAACTATTGCACTCCTAGTTTCTCGTATCCACACCCTTATGTAATACGCTCAAATTGTATACTAAATATTTATTGTTGAGCCAAAATACAAGGATGTGAAAAAATTCACAATAAATCGAGAGACAAAATCTACGATGGTTATCGCGCAATTTAACGTGTCGGTTCGACGATAGGCAGAGTGCTTTCGTCGACGTTATTGTTATTGATGAGAAACAACGATCGCGACAATAGAGGCCGACCTCCGACGTAACCCGCAATTGCTCGGCCGTGTATCTGCATGTCAGAACCTTGACGAGAGCGCGGCCAGGGCTGCCAATCAATGACGAGGACATCACCCTCGACGACTAACGTCTACGTCCTTGATCGTCCGTTCGCCGCCGCGTCGCGACTAAAGCCGCTACACGTTCGGAATACTTGAGGCGCCGAGGTCGAGTCAGGGCTAAATTCCAGGGCTAACTAACGACAACGAAAGTACAATAGCATCTTCTGTAGGTATAAATTTAAAGGAGAAAGAGCCTACGTGTGTTGGCGATTAAGCCAACAGTTGGAAAACGCAAGCGAGTGTCAAGCAAATGTAAAAAGTGCAACGCTATTTTATATAAACATGCTGATTAATTATATCGTTGAATCGCAGAGAATTTTTAACATGAAAAAGAGAGAGAGAACTCTGTACATTTTATAAATAATATTGTATGATAGATAGTCTGGAAATAGATGTTTTATATTCGTATTTTAAGACATATGATATATTCTCAATTAGACATTTAATATTTATTTAAGATCTAAATTTTTCTCTAATATTAATTTCTAAAATTCTCTATTATTAATTCTCTAATATTAATCTGTCAAGCTATAAGATTATAAAAAAAATTGTAAATTATGTGCGCTGACAATTTTTTGCTTTTGTTTTTGCTGAAAATAAAGTTAAAAGTTTATTTTTCGCGTATACATTATATGGAATTGTAGTTTGTTTGTAATTAAACAAGCACTGAAATGATTTTCATATTGACTGTTCAATTCATTAATTTCAGATACATATTATTTCGATATATGACGCAATCGTCATAATGTCATAAATTTTGAGCGCAGAGTGTTATATTAAACTATGATAATGATTCCATTTGTTTTAATACCGCTGGCATCAAAATTAAACAATCTCACATGATATATGCACTCGCGAAATTGCAAAAAACACGAGAAACCAGAAAAACAATCCCAGCGATGAAATGTGTTTTGTAATTCAACGCATGAATAGGATCAGACGTTCGCTATCTATGTGTTTGCCACGTGAACGAGTGTGCATCGAATTGCCAAATACACTATATAGGAGGTGTGTATGTGTCGGCGTCAACGTAGGAACGTAATAAAAGAACTTTCTAGGTCGCATTAAGGTAATGCGTCGTGGTTACCGCGCTGAAATTTGTCTAAAAGTTAAGCCAGAGCAACGAGCAGAGCTGAGTTTTTCCGTCGAATCAAAAACCAGTTCATGCTACCACCAGCTCCGGCAATTTGCATACGACCATCTTAAGAAAATGAATACCTATGATGTGACAAGCGCCTTTCATCTTTGTATATCAGGGCATCTTATAATCAGCCGAAAATATTCCTTTAACGACAAATGTTTTAAGACGAATCTTTAATAAATTTTTTTTCTATAAATGATCATTACATTTTTCAAATTCAATACTCAATAACACATATAATAAAATCTTAAATTATATGGTATGTTATTGACAGTCAAATAAAATTAATTTTTAAAATCAATTGTGTTATTTACATGTGCTTTGTCAAATTTTAAATATCTTAATTTCAAATATCTTTATAAAATATCGTCATACAATGTGAATGTCTTCAATAATCATTGTGTTGCTAATTAAAATAGAATTTCAAATACGTTCAAGAATTCGTCATTAAAATATTTGCCAGTGATAATGAAATATGTTATATATTTCAAAGAGATGTTGTGTGAAATATCTACGTATCTGTCATCGATGTATCACTTTATTTATTCAAATATTGTCTTTCTCAATAATTCGACCCTCCAAACTATTCCTAACTCATTCTTATCACGCCAATAACAACCATAAACTATAAATACAAAATTGCGGCATAATCTCGCCTCTTCAAGCGTCGACGATTATATCCCACGCAACTTCACACATCAATTGCACCCTATGTCAAGGTTATTTACTTTTATTCTTCCGACGCATTATGAATTTCTGATCAGCGTTGGAACACGTGTCCGAAGTCGATGGGAAATATTTATAACGTTATCGATCGCATTTCCGCATTGCGCGACCCTACAAACGAAGCCCAATAAAGTTGTAATTATCAATTAGTAATTCACACAATTAATCAATAAGGACGCGACGTTCTCAATCATTTGACGTCCAGCATGATCGACGCCATCATTATTTTATATTATGAAATAACAGTGTTCCCTCCATCTATAGATGAGTACCATTAATAAATGTTCATCGACGAGAATCTCAGCATCCGAGACCAAAAAAGAGTCTTTGCTGCCTTCGCGACAGTCCAAGCAGTCGCGGTAATTGGATAAAACCCAGCGGATAATTTCTCTCCGGCAAACATAATTACTGGCCCGTATTTACGCGGACCACTCTCGCAAGTCAAGGCATATATAGCCGGCTGAAAAAAGCACCGACGACGCCGGTACCGACGGCGAACCCCTCCCGTGTATAAAAAGCCATTGCAATCACGCGGTGTACTGGCACGCTAATGGGGCATTGATATAATTAACTGCTATACCTGTGCGCTCTTATCGAGCTCGTACGTCGGCTGAAGCCGCCGTCGGCGTCGCCGCGTCTCACGAACGCACACCTGAAACAAAAATAACACCAATATACACCGTGTCCCAAGTATCATGCAAGCTCTCTTGACTAAAGCTAATAGCATGTTCGCGTCTGAAAATTCAATTAAATTCAATTTTTATTAATTTATTTGTAAGTGAAATATGTATGTAGAATACATGAAAAACATATTCGATCCTTCATTTATAGGATTCAAATTATAAATTTTTTAATTATTTGATATTTCATGGTTCTATTAAACTTAACTGCTTTTAAATTTTTAATTCCTTTAAAAACTTGATGGATTCGAATTTTTATTATGAGATTATGCAGCGATATTATTTTCAGAATATGTATAATTTTATCTTCTTCAAAAATATATATGTAACATTTAATTTTGACATAGAAATAATCGGTTTCTTTTACTCTAAATTAAACTTAAGGAAAGACGAATCGATACGAGATTCCTGTTTGCTTAATTTTTAAATTTTCGCTTGTTAAAATGTTTAATAGAATTGTATATTACAAATATATAATATTAAAAATTATATATAAAAAAAATTGAGTTTATCCAAAAATCTATAATAAGAAAAAAATATTGCATGTGTAAAGTACCTTTTATTCTCTTCTATTCTAATGTGAAACATAACGATACTGATCACGCGATTGCTTCATTTTCTGCAAATTTCTGCTTCTCGATTTGCGTCAATATGAATTACATCTCCTAGAGAAATTGTATTTTTATTTTTATTTAATCCGCAACCCAGAGAGAGCGAGCGCGTCGAGCGGAAGTATCGCGTCCGTAATGACGCTGGGGAAAGTCGATGGAAGGGCCAACCACGAGCACAAGCCAAGCAAAATCGAGGGATAGAATACACAAAGAGAGGAAAATCCCGGAGGTACATGCGTGGAGATAGAACGTCGAATTAAGGGCTAAACTGAATTTTGCGCGCAAATTTACAAAACTTTCTCATATTTTCCGATGTATCCGGCTTTAGCACAATAGGAAAGCATACACTTTACTTTTTCATCATTCGAAATGTGCACCACGTACGCGCATGTATATCCGAGGAAAATGAGTATAAGCTTCCATGCGCCAAAAACAATGGGTACCTAGTAATATGAAATAAAAAAATAAATATGACTAAATAAAGGAGCGGGGAAATTTCTTTTTATCTTACAAAGCCATCGACGAAATTGCAATTTTATAAATCGCTTTCATATATGTCAAGATTCTTTTATTATTCTTAAGAAAGAAAAATACAAAATTAAAAATTACATATATCTGCAATTAATGACGATAATATTTTAAAAATATTAACACAATGTAGACTAAAAATTTAGAAAAAGAATTCACAAAGCAGTTGAATGAATAATTTTGTTTCTTCTAGAGGAAGTGACATTATTTTAATAAATAAAAAATGTATTATATTTTTTTCTCTTATTTATTCTATAATTATCAGCTTCATTAAAAATTTGAATTCTTTTATATTGGTAGACATTTTAATTTATTCTCTACATAATGAAATTTTATATCACTCTGTAGTATAGCAATTCTCAAGTACTATAGTTTCAAAATTTCCCTTGATCTACTACGCTAGATTTTAGCACACTTTCCTGAGAGCTCGCGTGCGCCTGATCAAAGATTGACTCGCATACCTTGAGTAGAAACAGCACGATACCGACGACGTGCCGACCTTACTTTATTATCGGCCATCATAAGTACGCCTGCACGCAGGCTGAATTTTCTCTATCGTGACTTTTTCCCGCCCTCATAAATTCCATGAACGAAATGCTAATGTATGTTAACGTTAAATCGATACCATTTGCGTCGTCGCAAATCAATATATGCAAATGGTCGATTAAGAACGCAGGTCATAGATCCGTCGTTAATCCCTGAAACACAAAACGAGTAATCGAACGCATTCCAACCCTTCTCTACCCCATCCTATCTCTCTCGATTAAAAGCAATTCTCATCCCGCGACTCATCCGCGCGACTCGACGTGATAAATTTCATGTTCGCTAGATGGACGAATCTCGCATGGTATTAAGTACAACGGAGAAATCAGAGTAATCCGCGCGTCGGCCATTGCCGCACGTGTGACTAAATTCTCTCGTACGAAGCTCCAGAGTTTCTGCATCGGATGAAAATCAAAAGCCAAGTCTTATCAGGCGACTGAATATTCATACACACACACACACACACACACACACACACACACACACACATGATTAATATTTGAATATTACAAACTGCGAAATCGAGTAAAGGAGAAAGAGAAGAAGAATTCTCTGTCACTCCTAAAACATAAAATGATTATCGTTTAACATCAGTGTGATTTTAAACACAATAGAGTTAGAAATTACTTCGTGGTATACGAAACGAATAGAACAATACACATGTTATTAATAGTAATTAATAATTTCCATAAACTTGATTTATCATATAATTATGAAATAACGCTGTAGCGTTGTATCGATGAAAATTGATATACATTTAGAGCCATGTTTAACATTAAGTCTGCTTGTTGATACTTTTATAATTGCACTCAATAATAATTGCAATAAAAATTGCACAAAGAATTAGTCGAAAATGCATCGTCATTTTTAACACGAGTGACCAAATTTCCGAAACTTGCATCTTCACAATTACATCAAGAATCAATTGTTGTTAAGCAACAATGATTACTATTAATATTTAAACAATAGACTTATATTTATTATTAATTTTACTATCTTATGAGAGATTTGAAGATTGATTTACTCGCGATAAATTCCAGCTGATATTTCGCAATTAACAAAATGCACGCTTACACATCACAAATTATAGTTTCCAAATATTTAAATATTAATCATAAATCTCCAAATAATGCAATGGAAGATTTATGATTAATATTTAAATATTTGGAAATTATAATTTGTAATGTGTAAGCGTGCACTTTGTTAATCGCGGAATATCAGCTGGAATTTATATCCGAGTAATATCAATCTGCAAATCTCTCATAAGATAGTAAAGTAATTAATAATAAATATAAATCTCTTGTTTACCGCAGCTATAAAGAGAAAAAAAACAGTGAAGAAAAACTGGAACGGCACGCGTTTGAAACGTTAGGGGTTATCGATAATCCACGTTAACATTCTAGAAATAGTTCATGGGAAAGTTAGGGTATGTTCGTGTCAAGAACTATCTTCGTTGCACGTCCCGAAGCTCTGACTCGTGGAGTCTCTCAGAAATATTCACGATAAACCTCTATCTAACCGAAAACCATTTTAATAACTGAATGAAACTTGCATGGACGTCAGATATCATAGAGAAGTAATTCAAGCATTAATAATTTCTGCACGTAAAATAGTCGCGTACTCGCATTAGCGCTATTGTACTTGTACGTATCCGTAGTATGTTGCAAATCGAAACGTAAATTCTTGCAAAAGCATGATCGATATATGTACATCACGTAGTTTAGTTAATCAGTTTCGTAATTACTGTTTGTAGCGATTAATAATTGCGCGGGATATACTTTACAATTCATGTAATATTCGTCCTGAATCCTGTGATTATAATTAAGTATCATTAGCATTATAATATTACATTAATCACAGTCTATGTAATTAATATCTTCATTTTATATTTAATTTGCAATAGAGGAAATAAAAAAAATTTGATTACAGTCTATTTTAATTATAGCCCACTTTAATTACAGTCTAATTAATATTTTTATTATACATATATGTTTTTTATTATGTTTAATTTGCAATAGAGAAAATATATATAAAAGACACTCGTATATTTTAAATAAATAAAATATATTTGGAAAAGATATTTCAAATATTCAGTACATAATTAATTTTATTAATAGAATTATCAGACATTTCATATTAAAAAGATGTCAATAATAAACGTCACATGTATTTGATTCTTATTAAAGTATTAACATGATTAATTTAGATATCTCTTGGAAAATAGATAAATCGTAATTTAATCTTATTCATCTTTCAACCATGTCGTATTCGCAAAGCGTGTCCTGTAACGTAGTTAATTCCTTATCCACATCCGGTGGCCGGATAGAACTCGTTGGACACAACGGAGAAATCAGAGTAATCCAAACACCGTCGCATGTGGAACTCTCCCGTATTCCTGTAGTGATATATATCGCATGTACCGAAATCGGAGTGTTATTAAGCACAGCTCGAATATTCATGGTCGATATCCGGGAGTCTTTAATTAATGCCTGGATAATGTAGCTTGTAAGCGACTCGCTTGAAATATCCATCCCCTTCATTTACTTTAATTATAAAATAGCGAATACAAATCGATCGTTTATCGTCGTGCGATTATAAAAAAATGTTAAATACGACCTCATTAAAATCTCATTAAGATGAGTAAAGACTCGAGTTTCAACAATTAGAGTTGAACTTTACCGCAAAAATTCGCGTTATTCTAAGACTAAGTCATCCAAGTTTTCGCTCGCAAGTACTCTTCTTTGACTTTGACAAATCTCTATCTAAAATAAGATATTTCTATTATTATTATTCTATTATTTATCTAAAATTACGATTACACCATCGCACAATTCCTTATCGTTTTGTCCTGTGCCCCAAGCATAAAAGTTGACTGCGTTCTCCGAAATTTGAACCTCCCCCTACGTTACTTAAAAGCTGTCGATAATCTGAAATTCGCCGAATCTAAAAATCGCTGGCATATGCCGCAGCATTTCCGTGTAACGCGATTAATGGCTCATCCACATTCGCTAACCGGATAGGGATGGTGGTGGAGGTACTACGGAGAAACCAGAGTAATCCGGAATAATAAGTCAGTCGCAGCCGTGAATCTCGGTTGCTGCCTGTGTGCGACCATCTGTGCTCACAGCCTGCTCGACCTCGTCGGCATGTAAGCACGCCTGTCTGTGTGCACGGACACGTATGGACGCGGGTGCACCACGATTACGTCGACGGCGGCATTATCGGAAAGTGCATTACCAACGCCTGCCCTCGCGCGGATCTCTATCCCTGTGCGCGGGATGCACTCAGCATAAGCGCGTTAAACGGCCCCTTACTTCCCGATCGGGGCTCGACGATCAGCCCGGAAGGCATTACCGATGTTGCGACGACCAAGGATAAACAGACGGATAGTTACATATACAGAGTTATGCGCAAAGTTTGTTACATGTAATCAGAAATTCCTCCAAACTCTATAGAGAATGCCAATATTAGTCCGAGCCTCTGTAATAACGTAATTATAACATAAATATTTTAACTGCAAAGTTACTTTACGCGTATACCTCAGATCTGTCTTCAGAGTTACGATAGTTATGTTTCTGTTGTGCTCTTTTGATTTCTGATTCTTCGAAAACAGGTTGATCTCTGGCAAAATTAATATTATCTGCGATTAAGAAAAAATTATTTATTATTTCGATTATTAATTATTTCGATAAAATTACTTAAAAGAGACACATCCAACAATATTCATACGCACCAATTATTATACATAAAAGATCAATAGAACTTATAAAAATAGACATTTCAGCATCTGTAATATCTATAATTGTAGATGCTGAATAATTTTTAAAACTCGACCGAAGCATTTTAATTTAAATCGTGAAAATACAAAATAATATCGCATGTGAACATTATTATCTGCATATATTTTATTGCACAATTTGATGAGATAATTAAATGAAAAATAAATTAGATATAAAGATTATGTAATAAACTTTGTTAAATGATATTATCCATCTGAATGTGACTCCAGTTTATCTTTCGAGGTATGTTTGCGGTAACATATAATCTCCAGGGGTCTCTTTACCATAAACGAATTAAAAGATCAACATCACATATCTCACTTGAGAAATATAGCGCGAATTTCGCACGAGGACAACATAAATGGTCGTTTTCCACAATGTACAAAATAGATATAGAAGTAAATGCGGTATAAGAGAAGTGGTATAAAAGGGAATCTAAAAAGCGTCGGCTATCGGGAACGCAATCTCCATTGCGTGCTAGATTTACACTATAGGTAACCGCGAAAGGTAATTGCGAGACTATACTTATCAGGAGCCTGCGATACGCAGCGATTTGCCTTTTCTCCTCACTTCAACTAAATGGTAAAGCGACTAAATGGTAAAGCGTTGGAGAAAATTCCAAGAAATTCGAAATACCTTTACCAATTCATAAGAAACAAAATTATCTTATACTCTTTTTTATTTTTATATTAATCTCTCATCTCTTCATTTTTATTATCTGCCTCTTCTTTCACTACAATTATGCATGTTTATTATCAAATATTATTTTATATATCATAAAAATTATCTCTCCTTCTTAATAATACAATCTTTGATGTATTTTGTATGTATAATTACGTACTTTTATTATTAAATATTATTTTATATATTATATAAGTTATGTATTTTTATTATCAAACACATTATTTTATATATTATATAAAAGTTAATCTCTTAATTTTAATAATATAGTCTTTGATATATTTGAAGTAATCATTTTTTCTAGTATGTATATCGAAGAACGCTACAAGCAAATTGATTTTTAAATATTTTGTAACACAATGCAGTTCTCTAATAATACACAATTGATATTGGAAAGCTCTTACTTATCGAATACGTAGAATATATCCGAGGTGAACCGAAGACAAGAAGTAGCGATCGTTCGAGTCGATTTCATTTTACCAGTACATCCTGGCACGAAGGTAAAGGCATCGCGTTTCCAAGAGTCGAACTCTTGATTGGCAGATCGACATAAGCCACGTTCGTGTCGGGGCCGCCCCCGTTGGCGTGGAACACGATAAAGCGTAACTTTATGACAAGGTCTTGGTACACCATTCACGTGAAACTGCAGCCCGCAAATGGCTTGAACTTTGCAAGACGCCTTCGAATGTCTCTATGATGGGAACCGCGATGAATTCCTTATAAAAATCATTGCATGCAGAAGTGTTGTTTCAAGAAGTATTTCAACAATATCTCACGGCGCGGTACTTTCGCCAAAAGGGATAATCTTGTTGCCCTACAAAAATTCTAATTAGCAATTTAGCAATAATTTACTGTGTTTTAACAATAATTTACTGAAAAATATCTGTTATGATAAATGTCACTTTTTTAAGTACTTGTGCGTATTAAATATTTAATACGAAAATAATTTTAATCGTGACAAGAGCGCATCTTTTTTCGCGTAGAAAATAAAACATTTATGGTCAGTTTTGCAGAAAAAAGTCTTGCATAATGTTGCTTGCTAGATTACCATTGAAATATTAATTCGATGCTTCGCCAAAATTTTCTCATCAAGATCTCAAATAAATGCTTTTCTAAAGTAGTCATTATAATACGCCATAATCTTTTTCAGGATAATAATTAAATTACTAAAATTCAGAAAAATTAGATCTCTGTGCTAGATTTTTACGGCATTTATGAATAATAACATTGCGTGTGCAATTTCATTCTTTCTTTGCAAAATTTTTACAGAGCTTTCGTGAAGAAATTGCAATTTCCATTTACTGCTTATTGCTTATCGATCGCATACCTTCACCAATTCCCGAGAAAATCATCGCGATTTTGCGTGTCCAGCTTACATTACGAAGGCCCGTATGTCGTTATCGCCGATAACAGTTGTCCGCCTCTATCGTCGATCTCTATCACTGCTATCCTTACTTCAATATGATTCAAATCAAATGTTCATTGCGATACGTTTTACAAGATTTATGATTCCAATTTTCTGTTGTCAAAATCGTCCAGCAAACGTTAGTTCACACCGCACAATCGTCAGTTCTCTTCCTTAATTATTATCAAAAATATATTTATGCAAAATATTCAGAATTTGATATACTAATCATATTGTTTAAATACCTTAGTAAATAAGGGAGTAAAATCTGAAAAGATTTAACAATTTCTATATATTAATAAAATTGCCGTAATTTTTTCTCTAAATATTATACTTTTTTTAAATATTAACGATCTGCAAAACAAAATAGTTCATTATTAAGAGGAATATGCATATTAATGAAATATCTCATTTTGCAGAACTGTTTATCAATAAATAAACAAACATTTAGTGAGAGCGAGGAAAACAAAACCCGAGTTTTATCTTCGCAAAGTTTGTCGTGCGCATGGTGAGAGCAAGTACCACATTTGCAGACAAAGCAAGCGGCGGTCGATTAATCTTAGCTTGTTCTCTTCCAGTCATGAAAGACCTTAATAACGGAGGTGCGCTCTGTTGGCTGTGAGAGGTCGACATAAGAATAACGTTCGTTGCTTTCGAAGCTGGCATGTCCATTACGTAGGTAATAGTAACGGTCCGCAGCGTATTCGCGTCTCGTTGATGGTGTTGGTCGGTGGAATTGCAGGGCGATTCGCTTCGGAGTTTCTCTTCACCCGGGGCTTAATGCGATTCTCGTAGACTTTAGACTCAGGGAGAGGGAGTCCGATTCGCGTGAGAATTATTGCGCGTCGCGCGAACAAACGCGACCGTTAAAAAATTGTCCGTGCCCGTTTACATTACACGTAACCGAGATTTTCCCTTACATTTTTCCCCGGTATTATCAATCCGATGAAAAATGTAGATTAAAAACCGCGCGCTGAATTATTAAGCTCATATGGGATGGTAAACGCAGAATATCGCATGAGCTGATGATATTTTATGATCAGGCGTTGCCATAAATTATGCTAATGATGAAACGACGGTATAATGATATTAAAGGCGCCGCACAGTGTATACATATTCTGTCAGAGGTGGAACTGATTGTGAGTAACAAGGTCATGTTTCTTCTCTAACTGACAGCTGCTCTTGGGAAGAATACGCAGCATTATTCGAAGCGATGATTAAAAAACGCTGCAATACGTAAGTGATATATACGAGATAATATGTAGCTCGAAATGAAAAAAATTGTCGTTTATTTCATGGAGCAGACGCATTTGTAGTTATTACTCTCGAGACCGTGTTCATAACGGGATAATAAAGTGAGCGGGAAAAAGGCCACCCATAAAACGCCATGATATGCATCTCATATACCTCATTAACGTTGATAACGTTTGCTGTCACGCGAAATGATGAAGACTTAGTAAAGCCAAAGGTAGGGGACGAACGAGGGGTGCTATATTGGAGTTGAAATTTACTACCGCATCGAAAACGTTATATATGCATCGATAGAGATGAGGCATTCAGTATTCGATGATAATAGCCGGTACCTGTTCCCTTATGGCTACGATAGCTCGTGTTATGAGTAAATGATACAGATGATGCATGCTATCTATCTTCTCCCGTCATACATTCACATAGTGCTAAACGTAAATTAATTAATTATCTACCGAGTTATATTAAAGTGACTTAGTTACTTTATTTAATAAAAAATATTTTACTCATACTAGTTTAAAGAAAAAGTGCAATATAAAAGGATACCAGAGCGGAAAAAGATATATTTGGCATGTCAGTTTGACTTGAGTATGTTATAAGATTATAAAAAGACAGGTAATATAGTTTTTTGCGGTTTCAAGATGCGGTTAAAAGATATATCATGTGAGCTTCCCGTCTTTCCTTACTTCGACGAGCCAAAGTATGCGAGCATTCCTTCCTCACTTGTTCGTATGAGCTCTCAAATGCTCGCGTGCGCCGAAGAAGAAACGGCGAGGTAAAAAGTTTGATAAAACTGAGAAAATTCCGCGGAAAAGACGGGATGGCGAGGTAAAGAGACTTGCCGACCGCGAGAAGCATCAGAAACATCAGAGTCATGCAATTCGCGTAATAAAAAGTATTAGAAGCTTGTACATATATCATCAAAGCGCCACCGGCCGAGGGTGACGTCGTCGTTCCCGTCGTTGCTTGTACCATCGATCTTGGTTAATTATGCAAGCTATGGTCGCGACCTTTAATGGCTTTAATAACGGAGGTGCACGCTGCACGCGGGATGCAAAAGGCCGGCATAAATCGCAAGAATAGCCCCTCCACCCCTCCCCGAACCTTCCCTACCCTTCCTCTCCGTCGGGCTCTCCCTGTCCGGGTTACAGTGACATTTCCATTACGTAATAACGGCCAGGTAACGATGGCGCAATTTTATTGTGACCCAAGTTAATGAGAATGCAGCGCCTTAATTATTAAAAGCAATAACACAGCATTTAGCTGGTCATCGCAATGCGGCGATATGCGATAGTCGATAAATCGTCCGCAATCTTCGGTTCTCGAATGGTCTAGATCAATTAATACTTACAAGAGAACCTCGTGAACTGGAAAATTCCGATTTTGATGAAACTTTACACACAGGGAGGAAAGGGTAAACAGATGAATTTAGCACTTTTCAGTTGCATCCCAGAAATGATTTTAAGGGGTGAAAGTACCTCTCATTAGAGTGGCTTTTTACCTTTCTCTTCAAAATTATTGGAAATATCAAAAAATGTTTTATACAAAAAGTTTAGTTAATGGTAAGAATATTTCTATACTTAATACATTAATGAAATAATTTTTTCAAAAATTCTTGAAAAATCGTTTTTCAAAAATTATATTTTCAAAATTTTATTTAATGTGATTAAATAGAAATGTTCTTACGATAATATTTTTACATAAACATTTTTATATCTTTGATTAGATAGAATAATTTTCGAGATCTATCGAAAAAAGCCATTCTACCTATGAGTGGTTTCATCCTTTAGAATTGTTTTTGGGCCGCAAATGAAAATTTCCAAATTCACTTATTTATCCTTCCTATATGATTCATCAAAATTAGAATTTTTCAATTTTCAAAGTTTTTATTAGCAGGATTTTCCAGTAAAGGATTACATAATAGAATTAACAAGATTTAATCTTGAATCCAAAATTCAATGCCTATATCAAAAAGTAATAATATTTTTTTTATAGTATAATATAATTTTTTTCAAGACTGATTTTTAGACAGAGAAATGTATAATTACCTTGAATGAATTATTCGTCTCTATTACAGCGACAAGGATATTAATCTTACTTGTGCACGATGCAGATTATTTCTTAATATCTTCGTTTTATTTATGGGATCTCTCCTGAGCACATATTGATAAAAACTATTTAATTAATAATAAGGTAATTTGGACCCTATATTAATAGGATCTGTCTAACCGAAGGTTAAAATGCATAACGATATTTTGCAGCATCCACTTTAATTTCGCTCTCTTTTTATTCATCTATAATATCTGTTTTTTTTCTAAAAAATGTAAAGTTTGCGCGCTTCAGTGATTAATCTTCTAGTGATTAATATTTATGTCAATGGTAAAGAAAGTTTCGCTTGATTTAATCAGCTGAATCATACGATATTTTCATCGTTAATATCATAGTTAACCTTACTACATATTAAGTAAGTCCTGTGCCTATAGTTAGTGTCACTTAACACTAAAAATATCTACGGCCGTGTACGTATGAGCGCACATAATCAATAATTACATACGTTTTATATTTACGTTGGCATTATACCGCGGCGTAGAAATCTTGCCCATCTCCGATGCTTGAATATTAGCGGGATAAAATTTTTAAAAATCTTTTAAATTCTTAGTTTAAATATTCTCCGTGATTGGATTTTGCTTCAATTAAATTTCGATACGAAAATATTTATAATCAAGTTAATTATATCACTTGTGAGAGTTTTCTTTCGTCTATAATATTAAATATAGAATAAGCGTTTGTTTGATCCTAAATTTACACATTTTAGAAGATTAAAAACAAAAGTAGATAAAATTATAACGCATAACCGCTGTGATACTTTTGATCTTGCTTTTGATATGCAAACTATTGTTTATAAAGCAATCATGCTGTTGATTTTCAAAAATCTACGTGTAAAAATAAATTTCAATTACTCATTTCTGAGAACTAATTATGCTTCAAGAAGAAGCAAGGAATTTATAAAGCGCAATATTCCGAGCGCAAATGAATAATTATACGAAAAAGTATGAAGAACTTTTAAAGTACACAGTTTTAAAAATTTAATGCGTTAAAGTAATTTATCACTCGTAGGAGTGATGCGTCGTCTCTGAATAATTTTTATAGAAGCACTCATAGAAGAGCTACATATATCTTGTTCTCACCCTCTAACTCAATGGCTTGTTGTCTGAATTCCCAAGAGCATCGCGTGTCCTGCAGATAAGCCCACGGTGAATCTGTAATAAAGCGATAGGTTCCGCCAAAGTGCTGAAACGACATCGTCGTCGTCGTCGTTGTCTACAAGGTATACCTCTACGAGGTATCATTGCCGTCAGACGCGTTTATCTAGGATCTTAGTTAATCGCCGACATTCGTAATCGCAAGTACGCCGCGACAGGATGAAAAGGGCAACGAGTGGCAATAAAGACGGCGGAGAACGACGTCTTTGTCGTCGACGTCGAGGTCCGCCTGTGTTCCGCCTGTATCTTCAATCTCGGTTATTCGCGTCGAGCATTACAGCCTCATTGTTTACATTCATAACTGGGAGCACGCTCGCGGCGAGAAGCACAGCGAATAGTATCGAAGACAATGAAGCCAACGTCTTTATCGCGATCGTCGTCGAGGTCCTTATAGAGACCGAGCTCGTCGTCGATAATGGTTTCATTTATCCTTAAAAAATCAATTAATTTTTGCTACGCTTTTTAATGAAAACCATCGAGATATCGCTCAAATATACGAATTATTACATGGTAATATTATTTGGATATTCTACTCACTTTCTAAAATTGCTTTTTGTAAATTAGAATAATGCTGTTTTCAGTATGTTAATTTTATATTGTTATAACAAAATATTGTCTATGAGAGTCTCTCTCATAGATAATGATTACATATAATCATTTTTTCCTGCCGTCCATGGTCAAAATAAAATATCCTCACAAGAGTATCTTCATATTGTTTCCAACAGACAATAAAAAAATTTTTGAACCTGCTCTCAATGAAAGGCAGTTCTATAATATGATTTTACGTATAACTTTAAATGTACAGTGATCGAAAATATATTATGCACGAATTAGTAATTAATAATGTATAAACGCTTTATTATGTTAAATTATTAATAATATTAATAACAACATAAAGCATTAATAATTTTATATGTTGGAATATTAATAAGCATTGTATATTATTTTCTCTCTCTATCTATCTCATCGGGGATTAATCATATTTAAATTAAAACGTTGTATGTGTATGTGATGTTCAATTATTATATATAATAAAGTTATCACTGTTATTAGCGCTGCAGAAAACTAACTAATAAAATTAATACATCATAAATAAATTAATATTCAGTATTTTAAATGCATATGTATGTATGTGTCTGCAATATTTCCATCGTAAAAGTTATATAAATTCATAAATCTTGAAAATATACATGTTTCCTAATATTACGCATAAAGAGAGGGTAAAATCTATTTCAAATAAAAATTTATTCCGATAAGCTTTTTTAAATATCTAGATGTTGGCCTAAGAAAGCTTCTAGCAATTATAGATATCATTAAACGTAGGAATCTCGATTAATTTGAGTTATTCAAGACAAACTTGCAGAAGATACAAGTCAAGCGACCTGAAAAAGCGGAGGCAAAAGGAGGGAGAGAAATGACAAGCATCCTATGCATGAATAATATAGGCTCTTACGAAGATGCTGTGGAACAACTTGCGCTATTGTAATCGTACTTGCGCAACAATTTCCGCCGTAATTCTAGAGCCAGAGATCCGTTTGCTAAAGCTAGGATGTTGAGTCCATATATCTTACTTTCGTCCTTATCTTTGTCTTCGTTCTTCGACATCTTTCGCCACATTGCTCTTGATACCCGCAATCTTATGATTCATTGCTCGTGTGTTTGTACGCGTTATGTATACATTGAAATATTTCCGGGTAACTATTAGCATTTAACGAAAATATTTTCTACGCGGAATGCAGTTTATACCATTGCTGCATGATTGTAAAAATTTACATTGCATATTGAAATTTGTGAATGCGGCAAAAACATCAGCAGTATTATGACATAATGACATAATTTTTACGTATATATTTAATATATTCTACGTAAATATATATACATATATATTCGCTGAATTTTCTAAAATATTATAAAACATACATATATTCGTTGAATTTTATACTAAAAAAAATTATATTATTAAAATATTATAATAAAATTATATTAAAAGATGCTATAAAATGATAATAAATTATATTAAAATATATTATAATACTTTAATATAATTTATTAATAAAAAATATATTTGTTTTATAATATAACATTTTCTTTATAAATTAAGGAAAATTTAACGAATTTATTCGGAGCAGTAGATTTATCACATATATTTCTGACAAATTTTTTTAGAACAGTAGACTAGCTTGTGCTCTGCACGCAATAGTAGTTGTGTACGAATGCTATGCAACGAGACTCAAAATTATATTTAAGTATTTTTTCGAGGTAGACCTCGAGAGGGATTTGCAAGCTGATATCAAATGTTAAACGACTTCGACCAATCATCTAAGGTAGATTGCGTCCAGGAAATTGCTTGACTCACATTTACGCGATAATGACTGTCATCAAACGATAAAACCTTTATGCCATGCAACCAATATTGTTTTCGTTAGGCGAAACCTTCGTGTCGTAGGGACGTTAGTAGAGAAAGCGGGAAGTTCTCTCGGCAGTTCCAATGGGAAATAAGTCTCTTTCGGCATCGTTGGCTATTAGAAACGAACACAATGAAGCTAAAGAAACGCTGATAGCGATTTAAGCATCATCGTATGCCGTCGCGTTTAATGGGAACGCCTTGTTTCTCTCGCGCTTCACATCCGCCCGTCGCTTACCTAAATACCGGAAGTGGTTGTCTCGGGAGTGTCGACATAGTCTGCGCCGAGATTCTTCTTAAACCCTCATACAGAGAAACGAGAAACACACGGTTGAAAGAAAAATTACATGCGCTTCGCTTCTCGGTTAAAAAGAAGAATGCGGAGCACGTAAAAAAAGAGATAAATTAAACACAGGAGATTCATCAAGCAGGGTCAAATTATTCTCTTGTTGGAAAAAAGTACATTCTGTTATCGGATAACACAAAAGAAGTAGAAATTTCAAAATGAAATTCGCACAAAACAGTATACCTATTTTTTTAATCTGTACAAAAGTATATGAAAATAAATGTTGCGTTTGATATATGCATGTGTATGTATGTGTAAGAAAGAAAATGCTCCATTTTCTAATTACCTAAAAAAATTAAATTAAATTTAACATAACTTAAATTAAATTATAGTAATGTTTGTTGAAATTATACTATATATTGTTATATCAATAAATTAGCTACATTGCATTATTATTAATTTATAACGTTATTAAAAAAAAGTGTGAAAAATTAATTAATAAAAGTTTATTCGACAGGATTAATCTTTTTTCATCTATTGATGTTTTATTTTTAAAACATCGCAAATATTAATATCAAATAACGTGCTAATTTAATTATAAAATTTATTAGTAATAGTAATTCTTTTCATAACATCAAGAAATAATGCTAGCAATTCCCTTTCTTTCGCAAATACTCTTTCAAGATATCAGAAATTCACTTAACTTTCAGGAATTTCTTTATAGCTGCCTTGAACATTCGCAATGTCATTTTCCCTGCATCGTTTCAGAGAACTCGGCAAAAACCCTAACTTATTCGATTAAACCTGTCTCCACCTACACTCGCAATAAAGTTCAATACCCGTAAATGACGTCGGGCGCTTGAATTGTCTCGTATCGCTCTCTCTTCTCTTCAAAGCAAAGTTAATACATATATATACAATGAAATAAAACATATAGCATTAGTTGAGAAAATAAGATCAAAATATTGCATAAAACTTAGACAACACAATCCATTTTCAAATAGATAGATAAAAAGTAAAAAAGAATATCCATAATTATCAGAACAATAACAATATTTATATGATTAATAAAAGCATGGATTTTTTTAACCTTGTTATTCCTATATTGATTAGTGATTGTAATGACATTTATGTCACATTGTAATTATTTTCTTTTAATTAATAATCAGATAAATTTAAAGCTTTCAATTTCTCTTTCAATTTTTTACACAATCTTATCTATCCTACTTTACGGCGTATTTGCGCGATATAAACCCGAGATCCCATAAGCACGAGTCGAACACAGATGCACAGGGGGTTAAAGCGACCAGGTATTCCCTACCGTCGTCATAACCCACATAGAGGGCGTCACACCGAGAGGGTGGAAGAGAGGTCGGGGGAAAGGCACCCAATGACGTCAGATTCGCGCGCACAAGCTTACACAAATGCGTCGATAACCCACCCCAGCCGGATGCTGCGCTCTCTGTTTTCCCATCGACTCTGATGTTGTGCGACGTGAGTTTCTGCGAAACGCCGCCCCCGCTTACATTCTCATTTGAATCCGTTCACCCTCTATACATCTGCTATAAATCCATACCCCTGTACGTTTATATACACTTTCAGAAAATCTGTTACGCACGACAGATTCGACGCACAATTCTTTTGATGTTCGAGAAATTTATACTACCTACGCGAAAAGGCAGGATTAAATTTCAAGCCAAAGACGCTGCGAAAGCGAGCTTCGAGATAGAAACGATAAAATAGAGAGGAAACTAAAATAAGACACAGGCAGGAGGCAAGACGCGTGATAATCCAATTTTCCGAAAGACTGATATTGATACAGTGTCAAGAAAGGTCAGAATTAATGAAACGCTAGAAGCCGAATTAATACGAGCCAAACGAAATCGACAGAAAAGGTCAGAATTATGCATAATATGCGTAGGCATTCGATATATTGACATTGCTCGCGGATTAATTGGAGCGCATTAATTATTTTTTAAAGATCCTCTAGCTCGCAGGCATGTGAATAAATATATTGCATATTAAATTTCACGAGATGATGATAACAGAATGAACTAAACAGATGGTATACATATAATCGGGCCGAACATTTTCAAAAAATAACTGAAAATACAGATATCTAATGAATTATAATTTTAGTACAAACATTACATAATAAACGTGAAAATCAAGAATTTATATAAGTCTATAGCATGTGTATTTTGTAATGCTATTTATATTATGCATACATCAAAAAATAAGTCTAACATATATCAAATGTATTGCAAATTATGAAAGTTAATTTTAATTCTTGGATTTACGTTATTTTTAACATAAATGATTCCTAATATTACGTACAGAAATGTTTTTATCGCATTATTTTAAGATATTTTGCGATATTTTAACTCACATATCATACTTGACATCATATAACGTCATGTCTGTCACTTGATAAAGATGAAAAAGTAGCCTGTCCATTAAATTGACGCAAGTAAAAGCCTGGAAAATATTTTTTCGTTCAATATATTCAGTCTTCGAATCAACAATGTTGTTTCGAAATTTTTTCTTGCCCCGCATGCGGTTTTAGCAATCTCGCATGCCATCGATCGGGCGCTGATGATTCGCAAGATTTTTTGTATATTGGCAAAAGCTCGACGACGCGAAAGAAGCTTGCGCATGCAGAAGGAGCGAGAGAGGATGAGATGAGCGACGGCTTGCTCTACGGACAGTGACAAATGGATCCAGCGGTCCATCATCCCCGTGTATCATCGTCAAATGTATCTCGCGGCCCAGCGTTACGATCAAATGGATGTCTGCTCTCTCGCTATCATCCTATTTCGAATTCTTCTGCTGGTTTTTTCGTGTTATCTAGCCTGATGTCGCGACGATCCTCCGAGCCCTTATGCGCGTTATTTATTATCGCCCGAAAATAATATCTTCGAAACGTGCATTTTTGTGTAGGACAATTATCCGAAAAAAAGAGCAACGGACGTCTCTGGATTTGATGATACGCTAACTTTGAGAAATGATCGAAAGATTCCCCGCAAACATCGCGATTTGCTTGAAAATCCACGATAGACTTTTTGAAAGATTTTGTAAAGAGATTGTGCAAGTGTAACCACATTTATTTCTAGCTCAATAACTTCGTAAAATTATATGTGATCCATACAAAAAATGAGCGTATCAATATTTAAATATTTAAAAAATTTAATGTCGATTAAAGGTTAATACAAAATATCTAGCGATGCATTTCATAGGTTAATCGCATTTATTTGTACTAATTATCGTACTATTCCCACTTGATATCATTAATTTTAAAATTTACGATTAAAAGCTAATAAGTTTTATCAGATTCAGAAGCATACAATAAATAATTGTTATCGAGGGAATGAACAAAGGAGAGAAAGATTTATATGTAGATAGAGAAATATGAGAACAGAGAAGTTCCCAGCTGTGATATCGATAAAAAGGAAACACGCGGCGCTGACCGGAAGGACGCGCTCGCATACTTATGACTTCCTGACTCTCCCGCAATGGTAGATGGGCGCCGAAATTAACGTAAATCACACTGAAAAACGTAACCGCTCGTGCAACCGGCTTTCGTTGATTATATATAACGTCCGGACGAGCAGTGTATAAAACCGCTTTTTCGTCCGTTCGCTCTTCATCATGAATAATTCATAACCAATCCTCGCGCAAACGTTGTATGTTATTGGCAAGGAAAGATCGGCCTCGGGATTGAAATAACGCGATGAGAAAGGAAGAGATGCGAAGAAAATCAGGACGATAGATTGAAATCGAGGGAGGGGACGAGGAACCGATGCAACATCTCGTAGTCGATAACTTCTTAATTACAAGAAGAGACTCTTACAAAAGCCTCGAGACTTCCGCCTTTCAAAGACGTCAACCACTCGACATAGTCGACAATGTCGGCGAAGTTGCCGGCAATTGTTTGACATTAGCTTGAAAATAAATTGTGCGAAACGCTGCTAATTTAAATGCCAGGAAACGAGGTCGGCGGAAGTACCCTCGTCACAAAAATGTTTGCCTTTTTAAAATACCTGGAAAAATGAGATGCTTCTCGTGTACACTTATTGATATTTATCTTTATGGTGAAATATATATATTTACGAATTTTGAAAAATTACAAAAATAAAACTTGTTTGCGCGATAACTTTATCTATACGTTTCGCGAGAATATTATCATTGAAATTGCACGTGTAAAAGGTGTAATTTGTAATCGGATTATAATCAGATAGTGATATGTAAATCGAATTTTCCTGCATATATATAATACATACAACATAGCTAACTAATTATACATATTTTCGATTCGATAATCATTATTATAATGACAAAATCGGAAATCAGAGCAGAACTGAATTCATGTAATGATAAGCAAAGGAATGCTCGAGTACACTTGCATCATGTCGCTCTTTGAATCTGCTGAAAAAAGACAAGAAGAAAAGAGAAGAGACGAGTTGTTGCCCGTGTGCACATCGAAGCTATCGAGCTAGAAATAAACGTAAGTTTCTAGAGAAAATTTGTGAGATGGTTTTTCATCATTCCTTAAAGGCAAGAAAATTGCAACGAGTCGGAAAAACTAAAAGAAACAGGACCAGGAAGGGAGAGGTTAAGCAGGATGAAGTAAAGGGATAGAAAAAGGGAGGGAACAGAGGAGAGGAGAAGGACCGTGTGCGGAAGAAATGTTGGAGTCGGGGGTCAAGAGCTCTTAGAAATCCGAGAGATTGAAATTCGAGGCGTCTTCGTCCGCTCGGACGGTCCTTCTTATTTACGAGACTTTCAATTACACTGACTCGGCCCAGGCACCGTAATGTCTTCCATTTTTCTTCGGTACCTCGCCACGTGACTGTACTGCGGTAATACTATTAAATCAACTCATCCGTAGAATCACGCCGCGATCATTCCCCCATGCGCCCAACCTATTTAGTGCTATTAGATATCGAGCGAATTTAACGTGACATTATTAATTAATGGCGGGTTGATAGACAGCGTGGTCATAAAGATGCATCTATTAAATATGACAGAACGCATTTCTGATTATAGGGAATTATGCGAGAGAATACGATTATAATAAATTTCCGTTAATCAAAATTTCTGATTAAAGCTTGATACAGAATTATCAATCGACCTAATTTCGGTTAAACAGATTTATCTGATCGTAATTATTATATCATTAATTTCGCGTTATATCGCTTTATACATGAAAGCAATAAAGCCTGAGGCGATCATAATTTGAGACAACGTACAGAATAGCGAGAAAAATGGATTTTTCTACGAAGCAGGAAAGAGAGATTCTTACTTTCCTTAAGATCTAAAGAACTGGCGAGCTTCTGAAAATATTGTCTGGCGAGTAGCAACGCTTTTGGGGCAATGAAGCATGAAACGCTTAACTATGGCGTGACATTTCTCCAACGGCCTTCCGGAAAATCCGTAAAAGAGACGCGCGTCCTTTCGTCCGGAATACACCCACGAAATCTCGTAAACACTAAACCTCGAAGGATGTCTTTCAAATATTTCAAACGATCGAAAACGTCATTTCTCTTTTTAACGGAGGATACCCTATTCTTTTTCTTTTATGAGTAAACAAAAACATCTAGATCGTACGATTCAAAGTTGATTAAAAAAAGCTTGTAGGCAACAAAAGCCTTTATCTGGATAAAAGTGATGGAGAATATCACAGATAAAGAGGCTAAAAATAAAATATTAATTTAAATTGAATTATATACTTGATATGACGTTTAACAAAATTAATTACATGAATACACGCGATGGATGCGATATATTTGGAACCGTATATATTCATACGATATATCTCTGCTTTTATTAAATTTACTAATTTATATTTATATGATTGTAATTATTTTATGAGAATACTTCGCGTTTTTTCTTCAGGAAATACATTCTAAGCAACAATCTTACGGAAATAAAGTCGACTCTTCGTGATGAGTTTCGGAGAAATAGTCTATCTATATTTTCGCGCGCGTATCTGCACGATACCATCTACATCGTATTATTCGCACCCTTGTTCCCAGAGTAGATATCTGCCTCTAATCAATACGTTTAACCTCTGACCTATTATCACAGCTTGGTAGCGAGATCTTCTTCATTGTGCGATATCGTTTCACGAGACTTACCTATGATGCATTACATTGCAACGAATTGCTCAATAAAATAAATTCTTTCAAATATTTATCGTGGACAATCAATCGACTCTTCCATCACTTGCTGACGCTTTATTCTAAAGCACTTTATAAATATTATAAGTTGTTATAAAATAAATTGTAACGTAAAATTGACAGTGAATTATAATTCAATTTTCTATAAAAAAAGCAACTCATATGATTTATTGATCATAATTATAGTATTTTGTTTCCTTCCTCCTTCTTCTCTCTTATATTTATATAACGTAACTTCTTCTTTATTTAATTATTTTATTTATTATTTATCAAAATCATAATATAAATTACTGATTTATTTAATATCTATTTATTTAGTATCTATTTTATAGCTCCACCATATAATCCTCGTAATTACAATAATTCTGTCTCGTATAAGCGAGCAAATACGAAATGATTATTTTGGTCTTCACAATTAAAGAATTTGCTACTTTGAATTACAAAGTAGACTGAGTTACTTAGACAGCGCGGTTATTTTCTTGATTTATAATTGATTACGAAATCCCGTGAATTTAATCGCGGGGACACATTGTAGATCGCATAACTCACGCTTGGAATCTTGGTCAGTAGAATAGAGCGCGGCAAACATGCACGATCTTGATTAGTCTAATTCGTGCAACACTTTACAAGCTCGCCGGCTTTGCTTGCTTTCATTGTAAGATTATGCGCGCAAGAGCTGATGTACGATAGGTACACTGTGTCTCGAACATTCTGCTGACTCATATGTACACTGATTGTAGGGTCAAGGCTTTTATTCTACCTTGTTCAATGATTGGGAGTAACGCACGAATCAAATACGCACGACATTATTATTGACCTAATTTAGAGGATTTTTATCAGACGATATTGTGTAACAATCAATCACTTTTGTCAAAGTAATAAATAGTAATCGTGAGTCATGAATAAATTTATGCTGATACAAGAGTAATATAATAGGATATAATTTTCTTTGGCCATTTGTCTATTACAATTTGATCAATGTCTTATATCTAGATAATAAAAATCACAATTTCAAATAATTTCAGTTATATGATTAAAGAACATTGATATATAAAGAATATTGATATAAGTTTTTAGTCAGATTGATCGGTGTTATTGTTTTGTAAAAATTAAATTTTGTTTACATCAATGACCGACAACATTGTGACTGAAATGAAAAGAAATGAAAAATAACCTTTTGTGTAAAAGCACATTGCGGGTAAAATAAAAGATTGCACAAACACACACTTGATTTCTTCTATCTTTCTCTTTCCGATGAAAATTCGCAACGATTCATGCGACTCGATCTCCAGATATCGCAAAGATATTGCGTGATTCGACCAAGGTCGTCAGCATAGCAGGGCTTCGCGTGATTCGGGAATCAACGCTGCGCCAAAGTGATTACATGCGATCTTGGTCAGCCCGCTGAGCCAAGCAGAAAACGTTCTCGGGCCGAGTTGCTCTACTTAGCGTAACAGGAATCGGCTGCTGCGCCGTTGTGACCATTAGATCGGGCTCTCATAGGTAATGCGGAACCGTATCAGCCCGTGGATTCAAGGGCCGTTTGTTTGGCTGACCGAGGCCATCTGTATCTACTGACCCGTTAAGTCAAGAACAGACCCCCTGCACTTTATGTCTCGAATCTTTGGGCGTATCTACTTCTCGCAGTCGTGTATATCATGCAAGCTGTTACAATATCTTCTCTCGAACTTATTTTCGAAAAAATGCTAATATATATACTAGTATTTATATCAGTTTTTAAAAACTTCATGACCACACCTCAAAATTCGATAACAAATTATCTTAACGCTATCCATTTCATAAAATATAATCATTAATTTATATTCTAATTTTCATAGGAACACTGGTACTTTATGTATTATTTGTGAAAAAATTTTCAAGATAAAAAAGTGTTTTAAAAATAAAGTTGTTACATATGTATGTGCAACATTATAATACGTATTAATTTATCCAGAAATCTTTTAATTTCAAAACATTTTAATTGAATTATGTAAAATATTTTTCGCAATAAAATTCTTTTCAATCATACTTTAATTAATTTAACTGAAGAAACATGGATTAGATATAAATAAATATAAAATTTATACTGTAGACAATTATTGCAATATTAGAACATTATTTTCTTTATAACAAAATGTAAGATTTTAAATTTTCTATTTGCAGAACTGGCGGCGGCAGTATGCTGGGCGACGTGAATATTTCTGCGATACTAGACTCCTTTTCCGTCAGTTACGATAAAAGAGTAAGGCCGAACTACGGAGGTGAGTAGGGATTTAATTTCTTCCATTTTTTGATAACCAAAATCATTCAATTATCCTGGCGTGGATTTTATATCATGCGCAAACCTTGTCAATTTCATACGTTTAATATGATTATCTGATTGACGTTAATTATAGCTTCAATTAATTCACAAACGTGAAATAATACATGCTGTGACAAGTTTTACGCAAAGCGTTCTCCGTCTCATTTTTTTATGTTCGTTGCACTATTACGTGAATCTAAAACATTATCTTGCAGCCAACGAAATTAAAAAAGTTAGATGACGAAAGAAACCAAATATTGACACACTGACAAACTCAATCAATTAGCGAAAGGACAGAATACTGGCAAACGATTCTTTTAATCCCACTTTGTTCGCTGCAAGCGCAGGAAAGAGCTTTTTACGTGTGCTCGGATAGAAAAAATAACTGGAATCGTATTCCATCTTGCAGTGCTGGAATAAAATAAATCGAAGAAGATACATTGACAGCGAATAAATATATACAAACATACAGATATGATCCATTAAAAAAAAGAAAGAAATTTGACACACGAGGTCGATACGCGATAAATCAAGATATAAAGCGCAAGCTTTCGATTCGGTGTAACAATGGCGCGATACAATAGTAAAACTTCAGCGAAACGCTTCAGGAAATATTTTTGACGCCGCTTCCCACGTTTACTCTGCAAAAACGGCGGGCCTCTGTCGAGTATAGGTATACCACCGCTTTCATAAAACAAGTCTGACAGGAACAGCGCGGCAGCACGTGTACGCGATTCTCGCATCGTGTTTTTTCTCGCATCGGTCAAAGGAGTAATTTGCAGTTTATCGCACGCGGTTCGATTATGCATGACTATTGAAAAAGAAATATCAATAGAGCGATGTGGCAAACGTGTACCGTCACAAAGACAGAAACGTGATTCTCCGAGGGCAAAAATAAAAAATAAAAAAAAAAACAGAAACGTTTTCTTTGACATTTTACTTTCAGACAACCGCGAGAGATACAGTTTGCACGCAATTGGTACGGATAGACTTTCGCGCGGATGGTCGCTTTGAATAAATGCCAGACGATTATCGACCGCGAACTCGATGCGATTTCGTGGCCGAATAAACGGGATGCTTATAAAACACGGGAATATTAAAGAGCCATTAGGCCAATTTCGAGTGAGCACGCTCGCCGGAGCCGACAGTCAGTTAGAAGCAATTAGCGCCTGCCAATGGACGGTCTGTCCCACTTTCGGCTAGGCCCGGCCAAAAAGTCGCACCGCGTGTTTCGGATAGGCTCAGCTGGCGGAACGATTATCGGCGTCGAAAAGCGCTATGAGCGATTATGATTCATGTATCGACGATTCCGCCACGGACAAAGACACATTTTCGAGGATAGCCTCGTGGTGGCAGGGCGGGGCTGGAACGCTTCGATAAAACTCGGATCGATGCTGGGACGCTCCACGGGTTGCCACGGGTTACCGTTAACGGCATCTCCGCACCGACAAGACACAGAGACTCCGTATCTTTCGCCTTCAATTACGATTTTGACTTTGATTCCGACCTCCGCGTACCTCTCAGCACCCTCCCACCCCCTTCCTCTTGTCCCAGATTCTATTCCAGGACCACACTCGTACTTTTTCGGTTCTTCGTGTCGCGACTGCTAACGAAAATGACGCACTCGGCTTCACATATTGCTCCGCTCTATTTTTTTCCCCCAAAAGCAGATTTCGAATTTAATTGACCGAGAATTATTTTCAGTCCTTCATTTTCGACGAAGCTAAAAATGTTTACCGATATTCATTGATTTATTCGACATATATTGCCGCTCGTAGTTATAATTGCTGCTACACGTCAGACATAAAAATCGAAAAAGCAGTTAAGCGAATAATTAAGAGCTTCAATTCGTATGCCGTGTAATTAAAATTAATGCAATTACGAATTCTCAGCGCGCAGTAGAATAAAATAAACGCGTACAACATATTATCATTTAATTACATACATTCCATGTTAAATATTGCATAAATCGCTTCTGTATTAAAGAAATATTATTCAATTTGTTACTGTAATCGAAAATTTCGGCAATAACTGTAGTAATCAAAAATGCATCGATAAGCTTTCAAATGTAATGACAAGTCTGGCCGATTGCAATTGATTGAGAACATGAAATATACAGTCTAGCTTGACTGTACAAACTACGTCTGAAAGATGCATTAATAATGGCTTACTTTGCAGTAAACTCGGGGTCGAGTTGTGTCAAACGTGAAAAGCGAGCGACTCATTTTCCGCGGGATCACGTATATAGGTTACTGTCGATAGATTGCAAAAAGGCGCACTAAACGTATCGTCTCGATTCGAATCGCCGATATCCGCGTCTCTCGTCGCTTTCGCATGCCGATACACGGGATTCGCTGGATACGGGTTTTTAACATTTAAAATTTAGATCGCGCTATGTATGTACGTGAACATTACGGAAACGGGCACGAGAATACCGTGGATGGACGGGATAAACAGCCGCGGATGCTCTCTTCGTCTCGTGACGCTTCATTGGATATTCTTCGGAGCGCGACCGGATTTTCAAACAGCTCCACCGTCCCGGTCCAAGGCCTATGTAAAATGACAAAATACGTGACGGGAAACTCGAAATGTTTGCACTCTATAAACTGGCTTGGCATAATGATAAACAACGCAACTTTTCGCGTTCGTGTTAAAAGAGTCTCTCGACTCAGATAGAATTGCGACAAACAGACTCATTAAATCGACATAAATATTTATAATTCATAACGCGTTGATGCAACATATAAAGTAATGTACTACATAACATATTTTTATATATTTACATTTTATAACGCATTAAAAATATTTAATATAATTACTCTCTAAAATTGTCTTACATATTCGTAAAATATCAATCGTCAAAAATGTCTACCGTTAGACTTTTTAAACTAAAATATTGAATTTAGCTCGATGATATAATGCCTGAAAAAATATATTATCCGCAAACATAAAAACATTTATTGTACAAATAATCTTTGAGTATCGACATATGGATGGCTGATATCTGCGACTTTTCAACTCCATAGTCGATTATTAATTCTTGTTCTTTCTCAGTTGCATCGCATGTGTGTCTCGTATATCTTATATTTTTTTTTTCGGAGTAAAGCTCTCTCATGGGTGATCGGTTTGCACGAGCGAAGCATACGGGCGCGTTTCAATTAACTCGATACCACGTCGGCCGTGCGTTTTCCAGCGTGTACGCGAGAACGTCATTGTGAAATATGTGTCCCATATGGGATGTTCCTCGTCTATAGGGCTTTAAAAACATCCTAGAAATGGAAATGAAGATATATCGGTCGAGTGGCGCACGATGGCGTTGGCAGAGTCGTTGTTTACGAGTCAACTTTATCGCGAAAATGCCAACGTGGACACGTATATACTCGCCTGTATTCGTTAACCCCTTCCCAATTCGCACCCTTCGTTTGCGAGTTCCCCTCGACAAACGGTTCTTTCCATCTGCACCTGGCTTCCCGCCCCCTTTCACCCTCTGCCCGAAATTTCATCCATAAACTTTTCTCGGTGAGATACCGCTTGATCGACCGCGATTACATTTTCCGCTTCGTCTTTGCGGCCGATCAATTCGACCGGCAGCAGATTTATCGATTGCGAGAGTGCTCGATTTCGTGTCTCACATCTGAAATAGACTACTGAAATTCTCACGAATCTTCGTCGAGTTTTTGAATTTAGATTTCGTAAAGATTGTGAGAGGAATAGCTCATATTACATTGAAGTTATTCATAGTCGCGTATTTAAATAGACATACAAAAAATTGCAATTTGTGTTTTAATTTAATTTTTTACGTTACATATTAAAAATTAAAATGATTATAACCGCGATACGAAAATAGATATATATTCTTGATGAATAACTAATATATATTACAGATTTAATATTAAAAAAGAAAAAAGGTACAAATAATTTTCGATTATTCAGCACTTTAATTAAATTTCATGAACTTAAAAAATGTTAACATATTTATCTTGAATTTTAAATTAAATGTATATAACACATATTATAAATTTAAAAAAGAAAGAAGTAAGGAAAAAAGATACTAAAGATATAAATAATTTTCAATTATTCAACACTTTAATTGAATCCCATTAACATAAGATATGTTAATTTATTCATCTCGATTTTTAAATTAAACATGTATACAACATAAATTATGCAATATGAAGCAACATTACAGCTCCGCTCTATAGATATCAAAACAGATCTAAGCAAAGCCCTTCTCTTTGAAAAATCGTATTGACAACCGAGCACACGTAAATTAGCGTATAAATTATTATCGGACGTTTCGTCTAATCGAAAGCGATTACCACTTTCAGCGATCCATCCAACGTAGCGACATCACCAACATGCCATTTTGCATTCACAGTAAACTCACAAAACGCTACCGAATGAAAGAAAGAAAGAAAGAAAGCAATATGTGTACACGTGTGTGATATTCGTGAGATTAACGAACGAATGCCATACAGTCACTCTCACCGTGTAGCTTGTGTGGTCGCGGCCGGAAATACCGGCGACTCAGACTTACTAACCTTCGATTTCAGGTCCTCCCGTCGAGGTGGGCGTCACCATGTACGTCTTGAGTATCAGCTCCCTATCCGAAGTGAAAATGGTACTACCTCTAGGTCTTACTCAATAATTTCCGCTGAAAGTTATTTATTAACTGTCGTTCTCGGTTAAACACAAAAACGGTCTCCCCGTCCTCTTCTCCCCTTCCCCCATCGGTCTCTTCGCTCAAGCAACCATACTTTCTAGTGCCCGTATATTTTTCAAATCAACGGTTGCCGCTGATCGTTACTGAATTGTCATCAGCATCTTTTTATCTATTAACACACACACACACACACACACACACACACACACACACACACACACACACACACACACACACACAAAAGCACAAAAACTTGGGAGACTTACAGTGCAGATGCATATTCGATTATACTGTTGTACATACACGCGCACATGACTGTGCATTCTTCCAACAAATGCATATTAAAATAACTGTATGCACAGATTCGGAAGATACACCACGCAATATAATTTTCATTTTAATTGTGTCATACTTCATTTTATTTGTGTTTGTAGTTATTAAGGCACATAAATATCCCATTATTTGTCTTATTAGACAAACAGGCAATTTAATATATTCGCAATGCGATTCAAATCTATTTAAAAAATCCACAAAGGTAACGAGAGAAGAAGATAAATTGATTTTAATGGTCGACTTTCAATATCAATTGCATTAACGATCGATATTTGCAATCCATGTGGGTGATTTCTCACAACGTCCGTGTCACCTCAATGAAATAATTCGTTTATGTCATTAATCATGTACTAATTGGGGCGATACTTCAGCGATCGAATCGGTCCTCCAATAAACGTCTCGTTGTTTAATACGTTCTTTGTGAGGCGTGAATTATCTTCGTTATCCAACGACGCCGACTCTCGCGATTATTTCGCTTCGAACTCGTACGTAACGATCGATTAATTGCTGCCCCGCGGGCTATAATCTCGTTTTGGTACCACGAAAAAAATTTGGTCCTAGAGGTCGTAAATCAGGATGAGAGACGCGCCTCGAGCACCGCCTTCGTCGCGTCGCCTTCGGCGCCCTGACGATGAAATCAGTTTGATTGTCGCCAGCAGATCCGCATCTGCCCTGGGTTATATGCTTCTTTAATGTACTTTTCATTTAGACGAGCTTGGAATCGTGGCAATCGCATAATGCGATAATCGGGACGATTTAGCTCCGAGGCAAAAGTCGAATTTCTTGGCGCGTTGATTCCGGAGTCAATTAAACGCAATTATGTAGAGAAGAATTAATTCATTGCTATTCCATTTCGAAACTACGAATATATCTCTTAAACGCTTAAACAAAAGTTCCTCGCGTTTTCATTCGGAGCAGATCGACTTTTATTATCCTTTGTGACACATTTACTTCGATTCGCTGCGGAAGAAACAATACTCTATCAAAACACTCGCTTATTAATTATAATATAAACTCAACTTTTGAAAAGATGCAATAAAATGATACGATTTAATGATATTTCGTGGGTTACATTTCATTTTTATTTGATGTATTTTTTTAATAGCGCGAAACTCGAGGAATAGTTACTTGAAACAGAAGGGATTCCAGATATTATTATTACGCGAATTAGAGCGTAATACATAATTTGCTTCACATGCGAATATTTAACCATGTAAATTTTTTTCATTCCTATCAAAGTAGCAAAATTATTTTAATTTGCACGTCCTGCAAATATATGTACATATATTATTGTTCGCAGACATAACCGCATAAAAATTCCACTTATGTTGGTATTTCATGTATAAAACGCACTTTGCGCACGATAGCGATTACGCGATGCGGTTTACCGCTCGTACTTCGAAACTACCGAAATGAAGCCAACCAAGCCAAATCTCCTAACTCACTTGATATATTGTAGTGCCTCGTGGTCTGTCCGCTTATCGCGGTACTAGTTTACACCGACGCAGAAATATGTGTGCGCGTGTATGACCTTATACGCACTATTCCATACATACACACACACATACACACATACATATATATTTTAGTAGCGAACAACAGAAAAAAAAGACACTACTAAAAATGGACAAAGTACTATTTCATATTTCAGATAATAAATATATACTGGCTGTCCTCGTTCTACGCTCGAAAAACGTGGCTGTAGTTTCAGCAACTGGGAACGGGAGCAGCGCGAATTGAACTAATCTTAAAAAAAAAGAGAGAGAGAGAGAATATAATCCGAATCGTTCTAAATTATTGCGAGGAAGTTTCACGCGCGAAAGTCAGATATATTTTGTTAAAAATAATCTCTTGTGTAGACACTTGATGTAATTTCGCTGCTAGAAAATTGACTGACGCGGGAGCGCCGTTAAAAGTTTCGACCTTGATGAGAGGATTCATGAAGATCATGAATCAACACGAATCTCAGTTGCTTCTAACTACGTTCATTTTCTGCGAGCGTGGAAAACTTAGTTCACTGATCTCCTGCCTGACTTTTGAGCCTGGGCTGTCCCGAGCGTCACGTAGTGTTAGAGAGAACGTGAATGAGGAGCGTCTCTTTATTGCTTTCTGCTCTCAGGGAAAAAATAGTATTTTGTTCAATATATTAAACACGCACGACCGTCCCGTTAGATCATTTCTTAGACGCTCTAGCTGCTATGCCGCGGTTGCTGAGATGGGCTGCCGCCTGCAAACCATTTACAATTATTATTACTCTATGTCCCGCCGCCCGAAAAAATATCCGCCCCTCTTTGCCCGACACTTCCGCCATTTCTCTGTCTGAACACCGCACGTATCACACGTTCGTGAATGAACACGCGAGAATAAACAAATCGATCGAATTGTCTCGATTGTGATGTCCGTCCGAGTTCTTTCCTCTCTAGCAGCTCTTTAGCAGTATTCAAGACTTCCCCCTCACAGCCCCAGAAGCTAAAATTAAATAAATTTCGCCCGGAATCGACAATCGCAATGACAATGACAGCAATTCAGTGTAAAGTAACGACGTCGTTCGACAAGACGACGCGTTATTTTCGACAATGGAATGGCTTTTGATATAGGGCGAGAAAAAGGACTATAAAGCGAGCTAGATTTCCCCAAGATACGTACATGTATAGCCACAACGAGCCAAATTGGAATACGACGTGACGATTGGCAAAATCAAGACGTACAAAGAACGAAAGAGAACGAGAGTGAAAGAAAGAGAGAAAGCAAAACCACGTAATAAAAAGCAACGTGATATAAAACGAAAGACAATGGTAGTAAGGTAATTTCATACTGCTACGTGGCTGTGATGTGTATGTAATATTACGTAAGAGTAATGTGCCTGATGTAACGAGACACATATGAATGATTCTTCCAGCTTGAAAGGCAACGTGGCCTGAGACGACGAGTCCTGTTGATTTGGTTCCGTGCAGGGTGCGAGCTCTCCTCGACTTTATCCGTTTATACCTTGCCTCTGGCTCACGAATCATAAGCGCGCTCGACGTTCCTGGAAGCAACCCCCTCTCTGTTGAGAGAATGACAATCCGTTTCTCGATTTATCTGAAGACTCGAGAAAGAAAATCGCCGATATTCGCTTCTGCGATGGATCTCGATTCTTCTGATAGACATGTTGTCGCGCGCGACATGCCATGTCACGCAATATGATCGTTTGAAGAGTACTTTAGAAGATGTTAAGTTTCAACGCTCACGTGAGCCAGAAGTAAAGGGAGATTCGAGATGCATTTAATTACTGTTAATTATCTACTTATTTTCTAGATATATAATCCATGTATCTCGTACACAAACACGATAGGTCGCACACGGTTAATTAGAGATTGGCGGGTAATCACAGCGACCAAGGCCGGATGGTTTTGTTGATTGCAGGTCCTCCCGTGGAAGTCGGCGTCACCATGTATGTCCTCAGCATCAGCTCCGTGTCCGAGGTGTTGATGGTACAGTTTGCATTCAAACTCATACAAAACTCTCGACATCGACAATTATTCGTTCGTTCATTTGTTTCGCCTAGTCTTTCGCGAACGATCCCTCCTATCCCATCCACGTATCCCTCGTATTGGAACGCGATAACGAGAACATCCGTTTTCCGCGCGACACAACCCTTTCGCATCGCGATGGCACGATCGACCGTAATGTCAAAATTGTGTCTCGATACAGCTTTAAAGAGAGTAACCCCGGCATTTAATTGGATCGATCATCACGTGTCGAGCGTGCCCATCATAGAACCGATGCCACATCATTGATCGAATCAGCTTACCAATCGCGCCACTTGCTTCCGATTGCATTCGCAACATCATCCGTTTTACTTTGTTTATTTTTGCGCGCGCGTTGTGTCACGGATATTCGTAAAAATATTCATGCCAATCAAAAACGGACCGTTGTCAGTTTCGTTGTCAGATTGCTATACGAATAACAATTCCGTAATAATAAAAAATATCACGTTCGTGATATTTCGAATCGAAAAGTTATCGCAACAAGACACGTTAATCGGGAAAAATTTATGACTTTTTATCGCGCGTTCATTCACGAAATATCTTTTATAATATAACGAGGTAAACGTATATGTATTGATATCTCCACGCGTACATACATGTTCATATCTGCTTAAATCTCGAGTCATTCTCGATATCTGATCGCGGAAAAGAGCACCAGGGGAAATAGATGCAACGCAAATATCAATGTTTATGTCGGCAGCAAGAGGCGTATCGACACATAGTCACATAGGATAGTCGCTACATATATATACATGTATCCCATATATACATATCCCATATATACGTACATATACATGCTGAGACACACAACGACAACAGTATACACCCTGATGGCCTACTAACCTACGTTTTTATAGCTCGTCACAGCTGTTTGGTTGGCTGAACTGTTACAAGGGAACCTTGCTACGTTCCACAGTCTTCGCAAGATATATTCTTGTCCACTTCGTTTATGGTTTATGGTTGAGTCGTTTGATTCGATTTGCGATGTTCTTGTTGCATGGCCCTACCCGCGGTGCTCGAACCGATGATAAAGGATTGGCGGTTCCGCGAAAATCCGTACGAAAATCTAAGTGGAAAAATTCCGAGGAAGACTCGGCGAACGCCACCGTCAACGGCGAGATGGCCCTTTAATCTCCCCAGGGGACCATTAAATCCTCCTCGCAATATCGCGCGGCTCTGAACCGTTTCCCGGCGTTCAAAGCGGTCGTAAATAAGTCAAAAATCCGTGCTCGACTTACCATCTTTCCGGAAAATCCACGAGACGGAAATCCCATCGGGCTTCTCTGAAACAGAAAGTAACGCGCATATTGTTGAAAGTCAGTCTAATTCAACAAGCATACGAGAAGAAAATACAGTACATGAAACTGAAACATCAGAGAATAACAGTACGATGCTTGTATTTGTAACGTGATTAATCGATATTGCAATTGTTAAATCTCGGATCGAGCACCGTAGGCCGCACATACGTTGAGATACGTATACGGATGATCGTACACTTTTACGCGTCCTTTACATTTGTGTGCACACATATACATACATACATACATAGATACATATAAATATATATGTATGTATATATATTTATAATTATATACACACATACAATACGTAAAAGCGTACGTATACGTATCCTACGTTATGATACACGTATATATATATTCGTATTTGTTTCTCAATATCTAAGGTCTATAACGGCACCGTACAACGTATCATGTAATCCTGTAGTAATCGAAGGTATATTCGTTCCGGTGTCGACAATCAGTTTCAAACTGGCACGAAACTGGATCCACCCTTTATCGATTGTATCCCGAAGTATGCGCTTCGAAAATTGTAGATCTCTTCAACTTCGCGTTTCTCCGGTAATAATTATACCAGAAATTACCGCCTATAGGAATTTCTAGCCAACTCTCTTTCTGACGTAACCGGTAGTATACGATCCATTGTAGAGAGAGAGAAAGAATATATCCACAATCTGTCAGGTCAAAAGCTTTAACGCGACTCGTCGATTCTGTGATCTTCCCTCCGGTACGATAAAACTTTCAAAGCCTCGGCTCGCGCGCAATGAATTTGAGAGCGGCTATAACGTTGACTTGCCACAGGCTGGAACACCCATTGCGAACTACCCTGTGAGATCGGCTCTCCCTTGCATATTTGACGCGTAATCGTGCGAGGGATATAAAGGGCACTCCCGGTTGCTGCCCTCCCTCTACCCCCTGAGATCCAGAGTACAAGTTTGGAGCTGAATGTACGAGACTGGACCCCAGGTGTTGAGCCCTGTGCGGGAACCAAATCAAGTCGACACTGTCACCTGGGACGTGACGCGCGAATTTTTACATCCGCTGGCGAGTCTCCATTCTACATTTCCTCCTCTCGTCTCACTTTCACCGATCTCCGTGAACCTATTTCCTTTGAAAAGAGGCGATTTCCAATTTCTACCCCTCGAGGGCCACTCTTCGGACTCTCCGGCCGGCATATCCGTGAACAACGAGACGATTTTCCTAACAATTTGTCTTTCCTTTCTCTTCTCGTCCACTTTCGAGGAAATCGACGAGCGAAACTTGGACGGAGAGAATAATACAGCGAAAGCGCCTTTATGCTCTCGTTGATCGTGGTCTTCCCAGTCGGACGGCAAAAAAGAAGAAGAGGCGGAAGGAGAAAGACAGAGAGAGAGCAGAAGAAGTATCGACAGAAAATATCCCGCGGCCCTCGAAGAACCTCGCTCCACCCCTATTTTCCTTCTCCCTCGGCCAGCCAATGATTGCATACCGAACAAAGAGTATAGCTCGTACGACGTTGCGACTACATCGAGACTATACCGATATACATATAATTGCATTTGCATATATATCTCGTATATATATATATATATATATATATTTATGCTATATATATCGTAAATATATACTGACACCTATATGAGCTGTGTCATTGTCAGTGTGTGCAGTGCGCTTCTGGTTGCTATGAATCACATCTCTCACGCTGTATATATATAATTCTACGAGCGCGCGAGCGCGTGTATTATACGTGTACGCGCACGCGTGTCCGCGATATGTGTGTACGTGCATACGTGTGTGCGTGTATAATGTGTGTGTTGTGTGCGCGTGTATATATATATGTTTATATAAGAGCTTGCGTTTATATACTGTGTATCTTTCTCGGTGTGCGTATGTATTGTATGCGTGACGCGTAACACAATTCACACACACACATATGTATCATATGTGTATGTGTGTGCTTGTGCGCGTACACACGACGGTAATCGCGCTCGTCGAGGCGCGATGGACTCCAAACGAAATGGAGCGGTCCTCCTCGAATGAGCCCCTCTCGCTTCCATCACTTGCCATACAGCACCGTACTGCGCCGTTTCCTCTATTTTCTTCTTTTTTTTAGATTGATTGGCCTGCGAGCTTTTGCCTGAAATGCTTCCACAATGTTTCCACAAAGCTTTCCTCTTGCTTTTTATTGTTTACGCTTCGATTTGCGCATAATAAAGATGCTTGCGCGCATTTATTCGCATTCTTCTCGTATTGTTTCACACCGGTGTGATCGTTCGAATTGTTATTTTACACTCAAATGCTACATCGTTGAAATAAACGGGAACGATTTTAGTACAGTTAAACGGCAAAAATAGACGATGTTTGTATCTAAATGACTCGTTATTTCCCTATGGAATATTTCGATTACATGTTTTCCGAATGACTAAATCTAGCAATTTTTATAAAAAGAGTAAAAAATACGTAATTTTAGTGCATTTTCTTACATATAATACATTGTAGATATGATTTAATTCTTTACAGAATGATAAAACAAGCGTTTAAATATAGAAAGCATACAGGGTAAAGCATTCTAACTTTGTAAACTAGTATCTCAGTTATTCATACAGAGTTATCGAAAACTGTCTTGAACAGAAGTTTCACAGCTTCCGGCGAAACTATGACACATGCAACATTAAACATTTTCTTGAATATTTAATGTAACAGAATGAGAAGAGGACAAAAAATCTTAGATTCTTTTATAATTGCGTACTCAAATTTTAAAATAATAATATTTTTATTAATTAGTGTGAAATGTTTTGAATTTTTATTTTAACCTACTTTCGTTTGTGTTAGTATAAATTAATTTATTATTAAAATACATGTGACATTAATTAATCCTGATGCATTATAGAAAAAGATCTCTTGTATCTAATTTTTTCCTTATATATAATTAACAAACTTTTATTTAAAATTATTTTCAACAACTGCATATTTAGTAAAATAATTTAATTCATAAAGCTTAATATATTATATCTTCATATTTTAGAATATTAAAGCAAGTGAAAATATATTTCCATATATATTTAAAAATATGAAATAATAGGAAAATATATAAAACTCGATTACCCTAGAATGCTGGAGGATTAATGCGATATCCTTGTTAATAAATGAATTCGTGTCAAATTTCTGAATGTAATAAATATTCGCAAAAATTGCGAACAAGTTTAAAATTAAACTTTTCTCAATTATGTTGTCAAAGTGTCATTAACATTATTCACAAATACTCTTATTTATTTCCAATTAACGTAAAAAACGAATTTTAGACAGAGCGTGACATATCGTGATATAGTTACAAATTGAGAATTACACACGAAAAGTAGAAGAAGCAACAACTATAATAAATTAAAACAAAGGAAAGTTAGGAATCAGGGAAGAAATTGTCTCTCGAATATTCGCGTGGGAGTAGTTGACAGTGATCAGTTAATAACACACGAGAATTTGTTAGCGCAGCAATTACACGTCACGACGTAACCGCAGTGCGTCTGGAGAGCCGCCAGAAACGCGAGCGATAAGAACTTCCGGTCCATACGGCATATCCACGGGATACTAAAATCTTTCATATCTGTCGGCATATTCGCGTATTTAAACCGTGAGATTAATTACTTATCGTATATTCATTCGCGACATTTTAAATCTTCAAATATTATATAATATTATATTATTAAGATTACGAAATAATTAGACGCATATACAGGTCTTCATCGATTTTCATACTATTGAAATGACTATTGAAATGAATTGTAATCTTTCGATTCTGCACTTGCTTTAATTAATCAAGCGAAAACAATGGTAAAATTTCTAAAATGAATCGAAAACTGTACAAATGGAATGAGCGGCAGGCAAATGAGTGCCACGTGCAATTTTTCATAGCAACGCGATGTGAATAGCAAGAAAAGTCTTTACTTGAAAAGTCTTTGTGTGTGCGTGCGCACATCGTCAAAGAGGGTGGCAAACTTTGCTCCCTCTTGTCACGGATGGCCATGACATTTTATTGGAGTTGCAAAATTCCGAACTTTATTCTCTCTCTTCTTTAAATTTTCTCAGAATTTCGTGCTCGTTGATAGTTGCAAAAATTTTGGAAAAACTCACTCAAACTTACGTGGTTGCCGACACTGCTCCTGACGAGATAATTGAGCTAAAAATTGAACGAAAAAAAAACGTATGAAAAATACAAAAGCAAGTAGAGTAGAAATAAACAATAATAAATCCGAAAATTTAATTATAACTGTAAATTAAGTATGAAAACGATTTAATTAAGTTTATCTTCCAAAACAATCTTAGCATATGCATAGCAATTTTATAATATATAAGATTATAATTTCAAAGATAATAGTCACAATTTCTTTTATTGTTCTATTATTGTCCTCGTTCAAATATATCGTTAAAAAAAACTGAAATTAACTACAATAAAAAAGGAAACTTTTTGCAAGTAATGCATTAATTTTTGCTTCATTTTATATGAAAGTAAACATGTGAAGATAATGATCAAAAAATTTTTAGAGGTGCTATACAACACCATCCTCACATAACGCGTCGTGCATGAATTTTGTAGCACTCTTGCACTCTCGTAGCACGTTTGCACGTAATGGTTTCGTCGCAAATATCCGTTTTAGATATATGTATAATATGTATATGTAGTCACCATACATACACAGTCCCTACACCTTATCTCGTCGCGTGTATACATGAATTATATTTCGCGTCGTGAGATTCTTGTCCTATGATCGACCCTAACGTCGGCAGGAATCTCGATGCTCACGAGGCGTGTAGGTCACGCGTATGTTCTCGCGTAAGATTCCCACTCATAATCGAGCTTAGCATCGTATAATTATAAACTATTAACTTGCCTGTGCGCTATAACAATGTTCATATCTAGATTTTTAATGCGTGCCTCTGCAATATAAAATTAATTGAGAAAATTATGATAGTGTAGTGAATATAACAGAAAGAGAGAAAGAAAAAAAGTGAGTGTGTTTTTTCTAATAATTTACGTAATAATTATCGCAGAGAAAATCATCATACAAAATGAGATTTAGCAAATATCACAAAATCATTAAGAAATCAAACATCTTTTAATTGTTACAAAATATAATGTTACATATTTATATTCTAGATATGTTATTTAGCAAGTAATATAAAGTAATATCTCGCAAACGATAAATTTTATATAAATGATGTGTGTGTCTTTCTTTATATTTATTACGCTTGAAAGAATTTCTTCTAAATCAATTATCTCGTCTTTAATTATAATTTAATGATAATTAAATTCTGTTACAGTTTAATCCGATAATACATTAAGACAACGAAATCTTGCAGATATCAAGCAAGTTTTGGACATATTTCCTTCAGGATTTCTTGCTGTAATAACGAGACGATTAAGGAACTTTTACCTCAGATAATAAATCAACTCGTCTATTTCACTCAAACGTGCTCAAAAGCTATCTTTCTCTTTCTCTCTCTCTCTCTCTCTTTTCTCGGCTTAATATTCAAACTTTCTTAGGCACACAAATAAACATTTTGGTAAAATTGACAGTGGAGTAATTTAGAAAGCTCGTGAACGAACTAACAATGCCAAATATTATCTGCACGATAGAGTAGTGTTATAGAGTTATTTTAAGGTCTTCAGCTTTACATGAAAGTTATTTTTTTATATAGAAGCATCTCTTTACATTATTTTCACTTTTTGCATTTCGATATCATTTTCATTGATCATAAAGTTTGGATTTTATCTGCTTTAGTATCATCAACATTTTATAGGGAATTTCTATAATATTTCATAAACACTATAATATATATAAATACATGTATACAATTTTATTATCAGCAAAATAATATGTAAATCATTATAAAATTTTCAACTTGAATTTGTCTAATCTAACAAAACTAAATTTAATAAAGAGATATTTATAGAACTTTTAATTTGTTGCGAAAATTCAATAACGGAACCATCTGATGGTCGTCAGTCACGTTCACTCGAGAAATCGGTCTCGCTCGAGCTCCTCTACACGTCGCTCAGATTCGCTCTATCGTGCCACGATAAACGCTCTTGCGAGTGTGAGATCCAATGATGGAACGCTTTACAAAGCTCTCCAAGTTGCCGTCGCAACTTTGGACTTTATAGCCGCGCCGAGCCAAATTAACCCTCGCCTCGTTTCACAGCGTGAGGTCAAGTGTTGTAGAACGCCGGAGGAGGCCTGCATAGCAGAGGGTCACGTAAGCGTTAAGTGGCTGATTTTACGTGTTACGATAAGCGCGACGAGCCGCCTCGATAAGCTTTCGAAGGTGCCTGTCGACGTTCGCGATCCCGAGCGTGCTTCCTTTTCCGCCCGATAACTACCTCCTACGATCGACACGTTACGTCCAAAATGATAACCGCATCGCCGTGACTCTGCAAATCCGCAATCCACACCGTTATACCACACAGTCTCGTTATTTATCTCAATTCTATGCGATCGAGAACCTTGAGTTTTCTCGCGTAAGAACGCGAATGCTTTTCCGATCTCTTGAGATTTTCCGCGGCCGACACACATGGGAAGAACGAGGATGTAACGTAGCATTTCGAATTAGCCTTTAAATACGCTATTAAAAAAATATTTTTAATTGTTTCCAACATGTGTACATGCAGTTCGTTGGAATAAAATTTTACCGATGAAGAAAAGAAACACACTTAACGAGTTATCGCTATTTTTGCATAATATTTATTTTAAAATACTTTATGCATTTAGCTATATTCTTGAATTGTCAAATTTAATTTTAATTTAATGATTTCTCTCTCTATCACTTTTATTTTCGAGATAATATATCTAAAAAATATATTTTACAATAAAAATAATGATAACTCGGCAAAAGTATTTCATTTTTATCAGTTTTCATCCAAGATGACGAGATTTTCATTAGAGATAAAATTCGATGAAAAGAGCAGGGTACACAAAGTATATGAAAGGCAGAGAAAGGCTTACGTAAATCCTCGTATTTCTCTGGTGTTTTTTGTGAACACAAACGACTTCCAGTCTAATAAGTCACCTGTGTCGTACCAGGACTTTACGTTGGATTTTTACTTCCGACAATTCTGGACGGATCCACGACTCGCGTTCAAGCAAAGAACGGGCGTCGAGACGCTCAGCGTCGGCTCGGAATTCATCAAGAACATTTGGGTACCCGACACCTTCTTTGTCAACGAGAAGCAGTCATACTTTCACATCGCTACCACCAGCAACGAGTTCATTCGCATTCACCACTCGGGAAGCATAACGCGTAGCATACGGTGAGTATAAAACATTTACATTTGTCTATAAATAGCTTCCAATTTTACATGTATATATACACATCTCCGATTTATATTTAAATAATATTTTAATAATATTTTAAATAATATTTTATTTTAATATTTTAAATAGTGTTTTTAAAGCGCTAGATCTTTTGCATAATAAATCTGCATTTGAAAGCCATTTAATAGCATTCTTAATAAGATTTAATTTAAATTCTAATTGAAAAGACATATATATCCTTTTGTATCTTCTCTCCTTCTGAGCTGCTTGAGCCAGTTAAGCAGATATAATTCAGAACTGTTACTTTCACCGTCCGGGGAATTCATTCACGGTATTTTCCGTCACGGCTGTAAATCGAGCCCATTGTCCTCTTTCACCATAAAACATTCGTGATACTTCTGGGACCAATTGTGCCCAGCGCGACAAATTTGTTCCCTGTAGCAGCCACCGTCCCTTCTTGCTTGACACAGCTCGTATCATTTCTCCCTATCTGACCCCTTCTCGAACAGCCGGGAGTGCTCCGGTATTAACGCGCCGGCTATATTCAGACGATCCATGCATACCTAACTCGCGCTCCCTCGCAATATCGTTCCATTATATTACATCCTCGACTTCCGAATCGGAACTACCGAATCGAGCCGCTCGCTGTCGGGAATAGAGGAAGAATATCGATGAAGCAGCGCGCGCTCGTTTGCGCGAATAAATTCTTCCCCGTTTTAGAAAACGGGAATCATCCATCACTGTCATCTGCACGTACGAATCATGCGAATACGATACGTCGACGTAACGTTTCGTACGTCTCATCAAAGACGAGAATAGACATGTATTAACGTTATACGGCATGTCAATTAATACAGATTGGTTCTTACACGTCAATCTTAGCATGACTCGAAGGTAACGAGGTCGGCTACATATTAATTTATACATGCACACTTGACGCACATACAAATATACACACGTCGGTCTTACTCAAGCGCAAATGGATTGGCTATAAATTCCTGTACTCGTAAAATCGCAAAACGTTTTGTTTCGAGAAGCGATCGTTAAACGGATTTTGAATTCAATGTGTTTCAGCTTAACGATTACAGCGTCGTGTCCTATGAACTTGCAATATTTCCCGATGGACCGGCAATTGTGCCATATCGAGATCGAGAGCTGTAAGTACGCAACACATATGCGCGAATGTACATACATATCTTATATAGTATTATATAGGTGCATATACAAGTGAACAAAATACGATTTCACAGAGATCTCGACATCCTCGCCTATGTTTCTTCTACTCGAGACATACTAATACGTACATACATACTTGTGCACATTATAATGAAAGTCGGAGAGACTTTTTCATGCATTTCCCGATATTATTTTCTCAGAATGACAATCGACTCGAATCTTTTTGGCACGTTAATCATACACGTGTACTTGTTTGATGTAATTATAAAAAAATATCAAGATTTTTTCCTGACAAATCAATATAAAAACGAATCAATAGTCGCAATGTACGAGCTAGATATAATGGTGAGATATATCTCAATAATAAATCTATTGTGTTAACTTTAAAATAGTTTAAAAAATGACAAATCTACTTATTTAATACAGATGAGAGTGAAATCTAAGAAATTTCTTAAGATCAATTATGAGCAATATCTTTAAAAAATGTTACAATATCGTACTTACTCTAGTATCCAGTTCTCAATGAAATAGATTGTAAAATATAAGTTCAATTTTTTTCAGACATATAAACTTGTACACATATAATTCGAGAATAATATCGAAAAAGATACGTAGAAAGTATTCTTATCGAAAGTCAATTGTCCCTGATTCAACGCGATTCAACTGTATGTACATCGCCTTGAATCTTTTTTTCAGATAAACACAGATGTTTCTACCGTGTATATTTGCGTGAAGCATAGAAAAAGAAAAAAAGAAACTTTATATCCTTCTCTATCACACGCTCACACAGAGAATACTGTCAACTTCCATAACCTGTTACTTTCCACTTTTCCTTTTCCTCCCTTTCCTTCCTCTCACCTTCAACTACCAACGATCTCTGCCTCCTCTCTCCCCCTTTTCCCGACATCAGGTTTTACTTCCTTCTTTCTTCTCTATCTTCCCTCTCTATCTGTCTATCTGTCTGTCTGTCTGTCCGTCACTCGCCACTTCACACGCTCACTCACACGATCAGTCAGCCACACAGTGAGATTCACTCCCATTCACCTCGTTCACTCACTCACTCGCTCACTCACCCGCTCTCGCTCACACACTGGTTGGATTTCTCTTTTTTTTTATTCCATACACGGTGATTGTACGTGTGTAACAACATGGACTTGCAAAGTCGGGCATTTATCTTGTTGCCCAGTTCTTTTTATTTTTTTCTTTTGTAAAGCAAAAGTCGATCAACGAAAATCCATGTACGTGGCACATTTCAAGTATTAATGTAAACCAAAAAATATAAAATGACGCGTGTATAGAATTTTGGTCTTTCTTATTCTACAGTTGTATAGTTTTGGCTAATAAAAGTCCGATTTTGCAATTAAGCACAGTGTGCGGTCAGCAAATATTTTGAGAAGGAGCTTTGACGCGCCGTATATAACAACGGCTATTGTCGATACGCGCACACAAACTAAATCATCGACGAGACACGTCTCGATTAATCGAGTCGTATTGTTACGAACATGGAAATCATAGATTAACTAGGAGTTGTAACGCGCCGTGGGAACTAAGCCATCTCATTGGAGACACATGAGAAAAGATTATCACCAGTATATGGGTGCGTGCGTATGCGTGTATGTGTGCGTGCGTGTGTCGATACGTGTGATAGCGCTAACGTTTCACTGTCACGAGCTCGTATTTTGTGATTGTCGTCATTACTGCAAATTGCACGGTGTGTTGATGTACAAAAGCAAACGAATATTTCGAGCATCTTTTTAACATCGTTTCGTTATTTATCTACATGCGCTAACATCATAAAATAATTATCGTTATTCCGGTATTGGCGTCAATAATTCGCACACATAGTAATACATGTACTGCGCAAACTGATCGAATAAATCAACATGGTTATTGCAAATCAACGGTATAATAATAATTAAAAATGCGTGTAAACAATTGTACAGAAACGATCGGGTTTATAAAATATTTGCAGAAATATGAATGCAAAATCTGCAAAACTAGATTGAACACATCGATAGCAATTAACAAAAATGACTGCCAGTTTCATTTGAACATCTTTGATCGTACCAGAAACAGAAACGCTGCCGATTTATATAGGATGATGGAAAAAGTTTGGGTTTAACTTCGTCCATACTAAAAGATCTATATTAAAACTCAGTCGGTCGTGGAATAGGGTCGAGGGGTCACCGGAAGTCCGGCGTACGAGATATCGCAGAGAGTCGACCAAGTTGGTCGATTAGTTTCGTCGAGTAGAAAGCTCGGACTCTCGCAGGCACCCTTTCGTCCTTAATTGGTCAGACTGCTCGAACGAAAGTTATTACGATCATTATAAGAATTGTTACGATACATTCTCGCAATACGTATTACGGAAGAATGTTCGCATAAGTCGCTAAACTTCCGAGACGATTAGAAAGATTTACGAACTTTCATTAACTTTAACTTGATTTTTACTGCCTTTGTCGCTTTTTAATTGAAGTTTTTCCAAGGAAAGATAAACTATTAAATACGGTTGACCGTATTTAATAGTTGATATCGGTAAAGTCAATCATTGAAGCGACAAATATAACTTGTAATTAGCAAGTTGTATTAATTTGATAATTAACTTTTACATTCTTTTCTAGACTTTGTTTACAATCATTTGGCATTATTAATTGTATAATAATATGTAAAAAGTTTCACTTTGGAAAATTATATTTTAAAATAATTTATATTATTGACAGATTGAAAAGTGTCAAAATGAAAGCTATTATAATCGTGATCTCCTATCCTGGTTTAACCCGCGATCGTCCCAAAAACTCTGCATTTTTATTTATAATCGTAGATTCGATGGATGTTTTTGCGCTCGAATTCTGCCTGAAACGTATCACGGTTGATGGGATCTATAAAAGGAGAAGCGGGGATGCGCCAAATTTGTAGAACTCTGGAGAGTTTCTTGATTAGTTACGCTGGATTGAAGTGCCGGATCACGAACGTCGTTTCGCTCTTAACTTAGCCATTAAGCGCGATATTATTACCCTTCTCCATCGATTTTGTATTACTGCAATGGCGAGAATGGTGCTAGTTCGTGAGTATTTTTGCAACCGCAGTTTCTCACAATCTTTTGATTGCGTAAAAAACATACAAAAGCGTATTTAACTGTGTATTCTGTGTGCGCGATAAAATAAAATCTTTTATGCGCGAACGATCGTTCAGCTCATCTTATGGGTTTCACTAATTCATTTCGGGGGATGAAAATAAACGTGCAGTTTGCAGTAATCACGGATCGTAGCGAACGAGTTCGATCGCGCATCATTATTCATCGCTCGTCGACACGAAACGACTGCGACTTTCACGGTAAAAGAGCGACAAAGTTCGAATTACTTTCCTGAGGCAGCTTCAACTATAAAAAACAAAGAAAAAAGCGATACGTATCCAACGACCAATACGTTTACAGGACACGCTCTGTCACATCCTACGCAAAGACCGTATGCGAACGTATTTACGAACATTCTCCGAGAAGGGTCTCCACTTTTTTTACCAAGTTACCGCTGACTGTGAGTCGTCACGTCGGTCCTAGCTGAATTTTCGCGTGAGATTTCTCGATGATCGCGCGGTCATTCCACAATGAATACGACTAATGACCGTGCGCTTGCACGAATACTAAACTGAGTACACACGACTGAGTACATCCCTCTTGCTACACTGTCGTCGCCGAGCGAAAAATTCCTCGCCGATTATATTTCTCGCGCATTTAATCGAAAGCATCAAAATGAATAATTCGCAATCATCCATCAAGTACGAATCGAGCGAGGATTTTTTACTGATTGGCGGTGACAGAAATGCCAAGTGAAGGTATCTAGTCCGCGTACATGAGCACTAATATATCTACGAGAGAATAAAATTTTTTCACGAGATCAACGATGACTTTTTCCGAAAGAGACATGTACGTGTTCAGAGAGAAGGATCACGGTAAACTAGATACGACATGAGGCATACGCATACAATTGTAAATATACAATATACAAAACGAGAGCTCTCAGCGTGCGCTGCTGCCGAAAGTCGGTCCCGGAATCAAAAGAACGCGACGAAAGTGTGCTACTTAAACACTGTTTCACTACTTTGCCACTCACCACTACCACCGACCACCGGCCATCACTTAACCATCACTTACCGACTCTCCTCTCCCTCGACCTTGGAGGGCCTCCGACATATAGCACTGAGCCTCGTGTCCGGGGACGTAGTAAGGGCCGACGACGGCCAGCCCCGAAGGAGGCTAAACCCAGAAACGGCGTGTCAACAATGGTCCGACCGAATTAAAACGCATTGTGCATCTAGCCCAGCGCATGTAAGAACGAAACGACTGCAACATTACCCATGGCGTACCACGCCGTGGTCACGTTATCGGTATGCCTATGAATCTGCTTGCGATCTGATTCTAATCTCTGCGATTCTCTTGTTCCGGTATACGATTCTTCCTTCCTTCCTTATCTCCCCTCGAGCAACCCCTTTGTACGTATGGTAGAGCAATAGATGTTAAGCTAATCTAACATAATTCTCTCGGAAACCGCATGCGTCGGCATGGATATTATTTATTTTTGGTCTGCTGCAGAAAATAAGATTTATCAAAAATGAGATAAGTAGGATACCATGAGAACAAACAAGATAAGTAAATTGACAATCATATTTAATGATAACTCGCATGAATATTATTCGTTAATATATAATAAAGATAACATGTTTTACATGTATGTGTCTCTATTTTGCTTTTAATTTCTATTTTATAATAATAGTCCAATATTATTTTGCATCAATATTGATTGTTTTAATTTTAAAACTCCAATTTTTCATAATAATAGTCTAAAATCTAGATCTTTTGCGTCAATGCTAATCGTTTAACAGAAAAAAATCGCATTTTTGTAAAAGAAATCTGTTTTTACATAAATATGTGTCTGCATACAACACAAAAATAAAAGAATCATAAGAACGCGATCTCTGTATATGTACATTCAATGAGTTCAATTAATTCAATCCTGATTCTCGAGAAGACCTCGATAATATCATACGTTTGACCTAGGATAATATTTGAATTTTCACGGAAGGAGACTGTTAAGCCCGCATGGAAATTCGCGTTTCTCACAGAACACGGAGAATGGAGCATGTAGCACAGAGCATGCAATAGAGGAGATGAAATGCGCAGCGTAAAGCATGTAGCACATATATGTAAATCTACCTAATCCCCCGAGCCTGTGTGTGTCACCGTAGCATGCCATGCACGAAACTCTTTCTTTTTCTTTTTCTTTGTCTCTCTCTCTCTCTCTCTCTCTCTCTCTCTCTCTCTCTTTGCTTCTCCATATCTACTTATACACTTTCCACTTTTCGTCTTCTTAAACCTAAACTTGCTCTGCCAGTACCATAGTCCTCGGTATTTTGCTAATGTTGCCGCAGTCCTCTCTTCCTGCAGTATTCAAGCAGCCACTGCTACAACCCGCCTCCTTCTTCCGTTCTGCTCCGACCCTCTTACCTCTCGTAATGCTTAATGTTGCCCCCAATCCAGAATCTCTTTATTAAAACTTTATGAGAGTACCAATTTATATCTACGTTGCACTTAATTATGCGACGATCATCGGCAGAAATAACGAACCGACAAACGGGCGCGGTTAATATTCTTGCTAATCTTTTCTTCAAGGCGGGCTCATTACTGCTGGTGGGCGCGATATTCCTGTTCCATAATTTTTGTTTAAGCGCAGGCTCATTTGCAAATATAATGAGCGTAGCAGTCGGAAACATACAATTAAAAAAAAAAGGGGAAACGCGTTCCGAAATACGTAGAATATATCCCAGATAATACGAAACGTCAGCATTACTATCCTCTCACTAGTATGACAAGCGTAAATTTCTCACGCGAGAGTCGCGAGTGAGTAAAACCTGTTATTTCCACCATTCATCGGCAGTGCCGAACCAGCCCGTCGCGAATCGTAATGTCATTACCGAATTCGTGGTTTTGTGCGAGGTCGCATACAGCTGTGTCGTGACGTATAATCGAACGGGATAAAACGCGGCGGCATCCAAAATCGGATTCCAAAAACAAAAGCAATTAATCTGGCATATTCGGAGGCGTACCGCTTAATCCACGTTTGGCCGATGCTCGCGCAATGTGGCCGCCACCGCGACGGAATGCCACTTTGGTGTCTGGAATGCGGTGTAATGATCGTAATCACCTAAGATTCAGTTACGGAGGAATGTTTCTCGGTGCGGTATGTACGCGCTGGAGGCCACGCGAAGGGAATTAGACGGCGGAGTTATCTCTAAGCGCGAGTCATGTCGATAAATCAAAGAGTAATCGATTGAAGATTATTCCTTGAGAGGAGTGAAAAGAGGAGCCACGAATTGGTAGATTGAATTTTCACTTTCTGATGCGGAATAAGGCATCAGGCAATCGATCAATATCAATTTTCGCGTGCTCTCGGCCGTCGTAAGCGCACAAGCTCGGTTTTGAAGACATCATAGACACGTCGAAGAAGGCATTACTTGATGAAAGAAAATATCAAATATAAATCTTAATATAAAGATAATTGCACTTGAACATTTTTTTATAGATTTCAAGATAAAGCATCAAAAGCCAAAATTCTTCGCAGAATGACATTGCTCTATTTTTGCCGTAAACCCTTACGCAGCTTTGTGACATAAAATTTTTCTATACGAAACTAAAACTCAGCTTTTACGACTGTTTTTCTTTTTAATGCTTATGATACTGCATACTTGCGAAAAAATTTCAGAGTACTCTTTTTATACCGCGGAAAAACGTACAAAGAAGTATATTCTTTTTAATTGAAATTATAATGCCTAATTTGATAACGTCTATGAAACAGCGGCACGGAGGGCATCCTAAATTGATTCCGCGCGGGGAGAAATTTATGCCATTTCTCGATAGAATTTGATCGTGACGCAACAACGGGAACCGCTTTAGGTTGCTCGTGATAACTTTGCTTCTAATTACTGTACTCCCCGAGGTACCCGCCCTCCTGTCCCGAACCGAACACTATCTCAGTGTCTAATTACTGTATGTTAGAGCGAAGATATTTGTGTTCTTGTTCTCCCTGCAGTTGGATACACAATGCGCGATATTCGGTACAAATGGAACGCCGGCCTACAGTCGGTCGGCATCTCGAACGAAGTGGAACTACCGCAGTTTCGCGTGCTCGGTCACAGGCAACGACAGACAACCATACACCTATCTACAGGTAGATATTCCCCTCTTATTCGTTCTTCCTTGGTCCACAAGTTCGCGTCAATATAATATATGTATATATATATATCAGAGAATGTGCCCTCAATCACACACAATTATCATAATAATCTTCGCGGATAATAATATGCGAGATAACGATCTTCTTATCCCAGGAACATGTATAAATATGCACCGTATTTACGCGGGATTTACGCAAAATTTCCACGATGCATATTATATATATACGATACATATATATAATGTGTCCTATTTTTACCCGCACCGATGTGCACCGATCACTGTCATCTTTTCGCGAAAACGGCTAATTATATAAGAACAAGCTTATAGTCTCAATGGACTATTGTAGTTTTACGGCCATTCATGTCGACTGATCGACTGATCGACTCATCGGTTTTTCCTTACACTACCAAAGACGCAAACGCTAGGTGAATTACGCGTATCCATCGTGCCCCAGACGTGATCTCCTCTTCACGCATGTAGATGGACATTGTACTATTTTTACTTTTATTACATGTATGAATCTGTAAAAAAGTAAACGTTTCGATTCAAAAGCTTCAAACTTAGATCTCTTCCCATGTGTGGATTAAATAAAATATATTTCCATACATTCTTATAACAGATACCACAGTTTATAAAAATCGCTAATGAGATAGTATTACGTCCATCTCTTTTTGGCCTAACATTCACCATTTACAACATCAAAACAATAATCGACACGACGGATTCACAAATACGGATAATACGCGCCTTTCGTTTCCCGATCGTTTAACGATCGGGAGGATCGTCCACAATTTCCCATTACACGTCAGATATTCCGTTTACACGCTCCTTGAAAAGTTAGTTTAATCTGGGCTCTCGATGACTCTCATCGTAAGAGCACTTCTTACGAAGGAGGACAGAGAGTAAGATAAACTGAGAGGGACAGATAGATAGAAAGAAAGAGAAAAGGAACAAAAATTGTGAACAGGGAGAAAAGGGAGAAAGTGAAAGAGAGCGGACTCGTGAGGTTTGATGGGGGTGCGAGGTAAGTGGAGGCCCCCTCGGAGCTGAAATGCGTTTGAGGGCTTCCGCGAAGGTACGTACCAACCGCGGGGGGTCTCTCTATTTTTTCAGTCGGATACACGATGAGGGACATCCGGTACAAGTGGAACGAGGGCCCGAACAGCGTCGGGGTCAGCAACGAGGTCTCCCTGCCTCAATTCAAGGTCCTTGGTCATCGTCAACGTGCCATGGAGATTAGTCTTACCACCGGTAACGTATGAACACAACCCCACCCCCCCCACCACCAACAAATAATTGTTCAACCCTCGCTTTTAACGGCATGGGTAAGGTGGAGAGACACGTGAGCGCTATCCGATGTCCGCAGGCGCAATTGCCGCTCGTAAGACAAACCATCGTAATCCTGTGTACCTTACTTACATAAAGCCGTCGATCGATCGATCGATCTCTCTCTTTCTCGCGATCTCACGCGTTGTAATAATCTTATCGAATAACGGAGCTGGCTGGCATTTCGGTTCGCCGCGCCGGCTCAAATTCGAAAATCAGTCGCGGTTCAGCCGCAAAGACTTCTTCTCATCCAGAAATCATCGTTCTGCATTCCCTCGCTCGGTTGAAATTCTGGATAAACGCAATTGTCTTCGCATAGACGTATTATCGTCAATCTCTGCGTAATCTTCTCTCATGGCGCAAGTAATTGCGATATTCAATGATGTGACGTGCATTCTAGTCGAAAACGCTCTTACGTAGTCGGAAACTTTGCCTCGATCTTTCATCCTTGGATGCTTCGTACCATCCACCGAGCACGCCGTAGGCGGCGATTAGATGATGCACAATCATGGCCAACGGCACGGAAGGCAGATGTCACGTCTTTCTTTTTCCTCGCTCCATCTTTTCCAATAGTGGTGCGCAAGAAATAAATCGCCGCCAATTCGCTAAAACGGAAAGGAGCCGTTATAGGGTAGGAATTGCGAAACAACTCAATTTTCCATCTTTGTCGATTCTTCATCCTTTTCTTTTCGCAATCGCATCTCGAATCTTTTGAACGGCGCACGATACACGCCGCCAGCACTTCATACGGCATGTACGTGTATGCACGTACACCTACATTGGCAGGCATTTGTACACAGCACAAAGAGCCGCGCATCAACGACGAGAATTTCACTAAACATCTAGCCAGCTCTGGCGCGCCATACTTCCGGCCGATGCAAGAAACGGAGAGAACTACTCGCAAGCGATAAAACTGTTTTTCCTGGCAGAGGCCGGCAACGGAACGAAGAGAGATCGAAGAGAGGAAAGTCGAGGAAAGTACGAGCGATGGAGGAAGGAGAGAGAGAAAGAGAGAAAGAGAGAAAGAGAGAGATGCAAGGGACGAGAAGGCGAGAAAGAGAGAGAGAGATAAACGAATAGTGAGGAGGAAGGACAGTGAGCACGGGAGATAAAGAGACATTAAATAGCGCCTCTCCGTCTCCCTGTCCTGACCTTCGATCTTTTAATCGTAGGGAATTACTCGCGGCTGGCCTGCGAGATCCAGTTCGTACGGTCGATGGGCTACTACCTGATCCAGATCTACATACCCTCGGGGCTGATTGTCATAATATCGTGGGTGAGCTTTTGGCTAAACCGAAACGCGACCCCCGCTCGGGTGGCCCTCGGAGTAACCACTGTGCTCACTATGACGACCCTAATGTCCTCGACGAACGCGGCGCTACCAAAGATCTCCTACGTCAAGTCCATCGACGTCTATCTGGGCACCTGCTTCGTCATGGTCTTTGCCTCGTTGCTCGGTGAGTGCGATCGTGTACTCTTCCGTGCCTTTACGTCGCTGCCATTAAGCTTTCCATCCTGCGTCCTCTCATATACTCCGTATAGCTCGGAGCCGTGCCGTTCCAGTAGCGAGCTCGTAGAGTATCGTAGACGGATACTTGTGCAGGGCTCACGTGACAAATGCAAGGGACCCATTTTCCTCGAAATCGTTATCTAGTCGTTGACGATGAGAGAGAGCCCGTTATTGAGAGACTATCGTTACGCGATAGCACGGAGCCTCGAAAATCGTTTTCGCAAAGCGTTCGCAAAAGCATGAAAAGTCAATGCGGTGAAAGTCCCGCGGTTTTATCCAATCGATCAGCTAACACACATTGTTGCGCGCTTTGTACACATACACATACATACACATATTGTTGCGTTTTCATAACTGCGATCGCGAGTACCCCATTACTTACGACACCAAGGTACTTCGCCATCGCGGTGCTCTGCATGGCAGGGTTTCCAGGGAAATGGCTTTCTTTCATCTGCACGTGAGCTCTACACAAGTACCGGGAGCGCAAGCATGAGTGAGATTCTCGACGGATGGAAGTGGGGCCCGTGAAAACCGGGCTTTCCGCCCGGGTCTTACAGTGGCAGACGTGTCGTGGCATTGAATGGTTACGTGTTTTCATTCCCGTGGATTCTTCTTCTTCGCAGAATACGCCACGGTGGGCTACATGGCCAAGAGGATTCAGATGCGGAAGAATCGTTTTCAAAAGATAGCCGAGAGCATGAAGGCCGCGAGTGAGAATCCTGGACCGCCGCGCGTGCCCGGCGATCACGGCGATCACGCGCCTAAGCAAACTGTGAGTAACGTCGGCCAAAGCGCCGTCGTGCCCGAATTTCTTTTCTTCCATGCGGAATGTCGTTTCGTCACCGCGAAATTTTACCAGGAGATCCAGATGTACTAATGCTCCTCTGGACGAGTTAACACGCTTTCTTTCAGCGCATAGGCGATCGGCTCTGTCGACGCATCCAGACGTCGATCGTGGCACAATTATATTTATCATAACATAATCATAATATATATTTGATTCATGATTTTACGACTCCCGACAGTTACAGTAGTATGGTACTAATATTAGATAAATAATATCGATGTTTATTTCGTCTACATCAGCACAACGAAGAGAGTACCATCGCTCGAAATCAATTTTAAGCACACATACGCATATGTAAACAAGATAGCGCGTGGTATTGAATTATGTGGCAGTTGTCATAAAAATTCAATATCTTTAATAATCATCGACAGGAAACGGACATTAGAGTTACTCGAGTTCTTATCCTCGTCACAAGGGCAGGCTCAACAGGACGGAGCCGAGCATTATCCTCCCTTCCGGTTCAGCACATATTCATCGCGCGATTTAAATATGCACTCTTCCCCCCAAAAAACACAGCAGGCTCGACTCGTGAAAGGTCAAAAGCTAAAAGGTTCTGCGAGATGAATTCCCATTCGGCCGCGCAACACGCCGGACAGCGTGTTTCGTACCACGGATACGACGCACTATAAATTTTCTTTTAATCTTGGGTATTGTGCAGACTGGAAAAATAAAAAATATTAAAAGACCGAAAGAAAGAGAAAGAGTACATTGTGAGGGAGACAGAGAGGGAGGACGAAAGAAATAAATAGACAGGGGCGAACGAAATGGGTGACAAGAACCCTCATAAAGCGTCGGCAAAATAAGATATTTTAATTAATTATTACTAGACGGTTAATTATTTATGATTACTCATGATGATAAATTTTCAATAATAACTGTATATGTAACTGTATATATAAGTTATATATATATATATATATATATATATATATATATAACATTTTTAATAATTACATATTTCTTTCAAAACTTTTACAGCTAATAGTTATCCCCTTGGAAATATTGGGAAAATATTAATAGATTTAATATTTTTGATAATTTCATTAATTTTATTTTTTCAGAGAAACGCATCTCCCTTTGATAATAAGAGTAATAAAAAACTGTTAAAATTATCCCACAATTTTACATCATCCTACAACATGTAGAACGTCTATGTATGCAGTCAATAATATTAACTGAAATGAACGAAAATATTAAGTTCTAATAATAATCTCGTTAATAATTTTCGCGTTAAATAGAGATCTATTTCCCATTTTGCATCTCATTCCAATAGTATTTATATAAGTAGCACCATCTACACAGGCTTTTAATGAAACTTTCACAAATCTCTTTTGCTTGAGCACGAGCAGTCGCACCGCGCGTTTCTATAAACCGCGGTCCTTTTACGAGAGACTTTCCCTTTTTTTACACTCCGAGTTTAGCCGAATAAACTAACAGATACGGGTCGCGCAACAGCGATCTAAAGGCAGGTGAGTCTCTCGAATACCGATCGCCCCGATAACCACATAAAATCAGACATCACCGCTATTGAACGATAAAAATATACAATGCCCGGCCCTCGGTGTCGCATGCCAATCCGACAAAGTAAGGGGGGTAAACCTCGGGTGAGGAGCACCCCACGGCAAACTGCCGTGTCTCTTGTAAGTGGTCCCATGTTGTCCAGGAGGTGCGGTTCAAGGTGCACGACCCAAAGGCACACAGCAAAGGTGGGACACTTGAAAACACCATAAACGGTCGCGCCGATGAGGAAACGGCGGGCGCACCGCAACATATTATTCATCCTGGCAAGGACATCACCAAGCTCTACGGTATGAGTAGACCATGTACGCACATTTATCACACTATTTAACCCTTCGCCTGGCAAGCTATCAAACAGAATATTCGGTTCTTAGCTTGGCAGGCTGTCTATTTCAACGAGCTTCTGTAAACGGGGCATATAATAAACGTCACTGTACGGCTTAACCGTCAGCGAGCTTGTAAAGCCTCTGGCGTGGCATCATCGCCGGGCCCGACGAGGCCGTCAATATGGATATCGAGTACTTTGAACTTTGCCAAGATTACGCAATTATTCACGTAGTCGATGATGCCACGCGCCTGCGACCGTTGTACTATACATATATATATATATATATATATATATATATATCTTTCTGCGCTTCAATCACCGTCCGAAATCGCTTGTCACCGATGCTATGAAAAGCTTCTTGCATTGAGAAATTTTTATATATATATACGATTTATTTTCAAGCATTACGATGCACTTATATTTAGATGCTTATTTCTTGTACTCTCGAGAGAGAAACGGCACCGCGCGAAATCGGAAGCTCACTGAAATATGCAATTTTCCCCACGATTCTGCGCGCCATGATTGTTCTAAGTCATTTTGACGTTCCTTAAACAGGCATCACGCCGTCGGACATCGACAAGTATTCCCGCATCGTGTTCCCAGTATGCTTCGTCTGCTTCAATCTGATGTACTGGATCATTTATCTCCACATCAGCGACGTAGTTGCGGACGATCTCGTGCTGCTCGAGGAGGCGAAGTAAACGACGACGTCGCAGCGCTTCGAATCAAGAGAGGAGAAGAGAGGAGACGAAAAGTGCAGGGGCAGAATCGAACATTTTACACGTAAAAGGACAAGACGAGAGCCGGTTCGCGAGAGAAAAGCGAAAACGATTCGAGGAAGATGAATCGAGGCGCAACTACCGGCGGCTACTCGGAGAGGCGAAAGGAGTAAGAGCGAACGACAAGCGAGACGACAGGAGAGCGCTTGTGTCCATCTCGAGAGCGCTGCAACTACTTCTTCACGGAGGAATAGCGGACGAATACAGGCAGTCACGCGGTCGCGTTAGATTCGGAGTAAGACCACTTGCTCGCGATCACTGGAAAGTATAAAAGCGAACGCTTTCGTAGGGTCGCCGCGTCGTTTCGAAAGAGACGTGGCTTTGCCAAACGCGCGTTCCAACTATCGCGCGACATCGTGGCTACCGCGCTTTCTCCGGGCAGATGCTCTCGTTCGTCAATCAACGATCGAGCTCGCGTAAGCCTCGGCTAACGTCGCTCTCCACGAGGTGTCTTCGTTAAAGACTCGATATACATATATACATATATATAGACGTATCGCGCGATATGTAGGGATATATGTCGCGGCGCAAGCGAAACGGGCAAGCAGAAGCTCAAATTTCGAAGGCGAATCTACGAGCATACATACCATAAAACATTGCCAGGTATCTCTAGGTATTCCTAGTTCTTAAACGGAGAAAATACCTTCGATATAAACACTTGTCAATTTAGCCACCATTACATAGTAACGTTAACTAACGCTAAGGACAACACCGAGACTCGTCGGTTTGAAGCGACAGTTCAATCGAGAGCGGCTCGAGGGGACGGAAAAATATAGGATTATCGACGTTCGTCGAGGTCGAGGATGAATCGTCGCTCTGTCAGCAGCGCTCGTACGCGGACGGAGGAAACGTAGCGGAAATCGCGCGATGGCATGTGTGTGCGTGCATGCGAGCGAGCGAGAGAGAGAGAGAGCACAAACGAGAGAAAGAGAGAGAGAGAGAAAACAGGAAAGAATGAACACGAGCGTAAATGTGTGCGTGAAAGCGCGCGCAGAACGAAGAAACGACGGACAGAAAAGTTCATATTCCGAATGAAGATAAACGATGTACTATTGGAGACTGGTGCGACTTATTACTTAAGTAAGTACAGTATAAGTATATGTATATTGACATATATATATGCGCGCGTACGCGGCCGCGTTAGATACGCGCGTGCATGCATATTAGTTACGTGCGTGCACACGTGCGTACGCAGGACGCGTACAGACGATCGATAAGCGAGATCTACCAAAAAAAATAAATAAAATAAAAAACAAGACAGACAGGCAAAAAGAGAGAACTGCGCGATGAATAGGACGCCCACGACGAAAGCGGCTTCGATTTTGCGATGGCGGCTTCTTCTCAGCATCCGTATTTATTTGGATTATGGCCAAGTTAAAGCCAAGTCTCTCCTTTCATTTCGTAGAACTTTTTTACGATTTTTAACGGCGCGACTTTTTGTATTTTTCTCTGCATGTACGACTTGCGCGCGTCGTCGCTACGTGAAATCGTGTAACTCTCGTCACTCGTCCTCAGGGGCGTCTTTCTTTGTACGCGTATACGTGCGTGTGCACGCGGCTCAATCGGGAGTACTCTTAGCTCGTACTACGTAGTCGCGACTGTTTACATAGGGACGTATGACGATTATAGATCGGACGTAAAAACATTCCAATCGAGTCGAGAAAATCAAGACAGTTAGCGAACCAAGGCAGAATACAACTCTCTCTCTCTCGACTCTCGTTGCACGATATCTACTTTTACCTGAAAAGGATTTCTGCAAGGAAATAATGAACATATATATAATTAACGCGAATATATATACACGTTATTTATAATCAATCAAAATTAATAGATATGTCTCATTTGATTAGATTGAAAGACAAGGAAATAATGAGAATAAATTTTGTATAATCGCGATTATCTTGTGTGTGTTACTGCAGAATTCTTCAAATATTTCTATCGAGTTTTATATTTCAATTATGTGTCTTTATCGCTTACGATAGTAAAACATAGTCGTTGAATTCTATCGATTTAAATCGCAACTAATTCTGTCAACTTTTCGTCTATGATACTCACAGAAAATGGAAACCGCGAGATACAATTTCGCTTTTATCTACATGAATTGCTTTTAGCTCCGAGCGTATAACGATCTTCTTGTCCAAAAGTATTTTATTATGCAAGCAAATATTCTTATTAATTTTAATTAATATTGATTGCATGATATTTTACTTTTTTTCTTCCATGCTCGCGCTTTCTGAAATCCCACTTATTTATAGATCATGGGTCACTTGCAAGAAGCTTCCAAAAACATATACTCGTAAAGCTTTTCTCTTTTACCTGATATACAGATTATCCTGATAATCTAGTATTTTCGTTTAAATTTAATCAATTTTTTCTTAATGACGATGACTAAAGTAGATGCCATTTTTTTAATTTTTTAAATGAGAAAATTATATGTATATTTTGATAATTAAATTTTTAATTAAAACTTTATTGATCTTGATTAAAAATAAATTAAATATTAAATTTTATTATTTTATATTGAAACTAATTCATATTAAAATTTTATTATTATATTATTTTATCATTATATTTATACAAGTTTAATCCTCACTTTTTAAAAATTTAATTCGTTAAGTTCAAACATCTGTAATATAAACAACAATTGTTCGATATTTTCTTTTAGCTAAACCTTCAATATTTGTGATTTAGGAAAAGCGCGCGGAAAAAAAACTTGTGGTACATTCCATATACACGTATATGTACATGCACCCTCTCTTTTTGTTGGTTTCTCTCTCGTCCTTCGGACCTAGCGGCTGACTGCAAGCTGGGCCATGGAAGCTTACCATTCAGGATATCGACCAGCTGACACGCCCAACCCACCCCCCGACTCTTTCTCGTCCCTTCTACGTTATCGTTCTTACTCTCCCTCTCCCTATTCTTGTCCTCCATTCTACTTCGCAATCGCCAAATAGTCCAGTTATACCAAACGCTCTTGTCAGTCGCTCATTTAATAAGGAGATCCTTGCCTTAGTACTTCGCAAGAATTCTTTATGAAAATAAAAATCCTTAGTCGGGGATTCTGCCTTGGACCGCTACCCTCGGATATTTGAGAGAAACGAAAGAGGGATAGTCGTATTCGAGCGTCACGTTCTGCCAATGTGAAAACGCGAAATCATGTGATTTTTATTAGATAACGTCAGTTACCTTTATCGACTCCATTGGACGTTACGAGTATCGGGAATCGACGACTATGTGATATACGTAGCATTCGTTTATAGATACGCTTAAATTCAATTAACAATGTTTCTTTTGTTTAGAAAGCAACACTTGAAGTATGCAAAAAAAGTTTAAAACAAATACAAAATACAAAAAGTATTTCGTCAAATCGTTTAATCGTTAAAACTAAAGATACCAAAGTATATTCGCATCAACAGATTTTTTTTAATTTTAATTTATACATACGCGATTCAAAATACGCGTTTTTTTCTAAATAATAACGAAATATTAAAAATAGTATTTTATAAGATACTCGATAGCATAACAAATTAAAAAAAATCTCTTAAATATATTAATATCGAGATGTTTTTAAATATTTTTAGATGATTGTTTTGTTTGAATTGGCATTGATAAATCCAATTCTAAAATGGTTGACACTAAATTCGCGTGGATAGGAAGAAACTTCTAAAATGTTCAAGTATTTATATCATTTTTATATTCCCGAAACGTATTTGAAGATTATTAATTAAAAGAGAGATTAAATAAAACTGTCACATTTTGATCGCGTTTCTGATCCGCGAATGAATGTAGTATCGAATTCTATTATAGAATTCTCTTCAATACGCTTTGGCTTTTCGTATTCCTTCGGATATCGATGCGATTACACAACACTCCGACGCTCACACTTACGCCCTGTGTATTCACGAAGCACAGCCGTGATAATTCTTCACCACGGATACAATCAACCGTTTCCGCGGTAATTCTTTTTGCGCGGACATAATCGATCGTTTCGCAGCGATTTATTTCTCGCATTTTCCAAACACTCGAGCATTCGATTCTTGATCGGTTCTCTCGGTCACGCGACAATGCAATAACAACGGTGCGAATTATCATGCGCGAGAAGACGCAAATCGTGTGCCTGGCCCTCGTTCGTTTCTTTCTTCGGCTGCGCTCGTACATAATATGTAAGTATCGATACACTTCCACGTCCGCCCCAACCGGAAGCATTGTGTGCAATTTATATAACTCTGTACATCCGTTATCTACTCGGAGTCTCTATAATAACGAAAGAAGAAGGAGAAAGAGAGGATCTAACTCGTTTTATCGTTGTGATATATTCTATGATAGCTATATGCATTTAATCGCGCATGTATTATGGCATACGTATATGCGTGCCTATTGTTTACACCGAATCCTTAAGCCGGGCAAACAAACAGCGGGAATTGACGCGTCGATGATAAAAAATAATGAAAAATTCTTCCCTAGGTATAGGCATGTAATTAAGTATAAAGTAAAATAAACTAATTAAATATTATAATAATTAATTATCTGCACGAATAAAATAATTAACGTAACAAAAATGAACGTATGTATCTCGCGATATAACGTATAAATGGAGTTTCGAGATCGCGAATCAGTAATGAATGAATAAAAATTTCCTTTCGGATACGCAATGTTAAATCAATTTATTAATCGTTAATGTAATGTCATCAACGATGAAGGATACTTTCACAATTCACAATAATTAATCTCGCAGAAATTAACTATTTAAGAACAATGATGCAAATTTGTTACAATTCTATAAAAATTTTATTCTTCATTCTCACTTAATCCATTCATTTATTATGATACTATAGAGAATGTCTTGTTATCATCTGTAAAGTACTAATAAGCAATAATAATTAACATAAAGCTTAATTAAATTTCTGAATATATATTTGCTTTATTTTAACATTCTTGCTTGAGAAAACAATCTAATGCTTTGAAAGATTAGATGACGGAAAACTTGATAGTAGGAGTATGTGCAATTCCATTTATTTGCGATAATTTAATCGCTCAATGCGATCCCTCGTGTCGAATATTTAAAAAATTACGTGCGTTAAATGCAAATCGACATACGCACATCGTACAAGACGCGCCAATTCCCCGGAGACACGCCACGGCCGACCATTATTATAATTAGCCTCATTGAAATTAGTATTACCTTCGTTATTATTTTTATTACCGTTAACATTATATATGACCGTTTAAGAGAAGGTTAAATGATGATCTCTATTCTCTGCTAGGTTGAATACTTGCGTTACTCGGCGGGTACTTATATATCGCATATAACGTTACCAAATAGATGAAGTCGTTATATAAAGAGCACTATCGACGCGCAAGCATCTTGAAATTTAATGAAATGGAGAGGATAAAAAGGGAGAAAAACAGAACTATTAATATTATATAAATCGATCACCGTGTAAATACGAGTTTTATACAGAGCATTGTATTCGTTAAACAAAGAGAGTACCTACTGCGAAGTAATATGTATATATATATACGCATATATATACATATATACATATTATATATATATATTATACATATACACATATACATATTATATATATATATATGCAAATGTAGTGCACACGAAATGTGACTGTTCGCACATATTTAGGTAAATCACTTTTAAAGTATAGGAAAAAAAAGAAAAAACCAAAGTAGACTGGAAGAACGTCGGGGGCAAGGGGAGGAAGGAGGGAGGGGGTCGAAACAAACTCCAAAAATGCGCGTACGTTCATTCATTCATTCGTTCGTTCGCTCGTTCGTTCGTCCATACGTCCGTTCGCAGCGTATATATAAATCATGATAATCGACAATTCCAAATTAATTACTTGGCGATCATCTATATAAAATGGCGAATTCGCAAAAATATTTTTCGCGATCGATAAAGACGACTAGAAGAGTTAATCTGTAGGCTCGTATATAAATTTTCATGATTATCATTATGCATAGATAAGAACAATTCTACGTGAACGAATTCTACGTGTGATAAAATTTTTTGTTCGTACATCTATGTATTAGACATTCGCAATCATTATTCATCCGCGGATGTAAACGTAAAAATTGCTCAAAACATGGTTGTCAAATTTTCAACTGATGTATATAAGTCACAAGTAACTTTGAGTTTTGACAGCAGAGAAATAATTGTTTGTAGATAATAATATATATCTAATATTATAAGTATTGATGCGCGCGTAGAAACATCTGAGGAGGTTTCTCATGTAAACTATTCATATAAACAAAAATCTTATCTCAGATTGCATTATTTCATTTCATGACCAAATGATTGTAGATGCGAAAAATTATCAATAGAACGTGCTCACGTCGTACAATCGTCGTTGCCGCGAACGAAAAACTCTTCTGGACGATATACAACATGACAGAATCCGCGCCGCGCCGATGTGCATACTTTGACAAGACCACGACAGTTCAAACTGCATTGTAACGAAAACTGCCAACTTCATATTGCAATATACGTTTTAGTCAATCGTGGCGAGAGAGGAGAGAGAGAGAGAGAGAGAGAGAGAGAGAGAGAGAGAGAGAGAGAGAGAGAGAGAGAGAGAGTGGGAGGCAGGAAGATGCAAAAAAATGACGAGAAGTGGAGCGAGCAGTGAGACTGCGCTATTTTTAAGTGACAACGAGAAATGTTGATGAAATTGTTATCTCGATCGCGTCGATTAATCAATGCAGAATACTTCACGAAAGATTCCTCGATATTGATCGATTAACTGATTTATCGATAATTGTTAACAGATAATTCCGTGATCCTAGAATAAATTCACATAGGTCGAAAATAATTTTTAATTTATTCGAGACAAAAACATAATAAAAATATCAAAGCTATTCTAAATGATTTCACAAATCTCTTTATGATTTCATAAATATTCGATGAATATAAAAATGTAGCGTATTGTATATGGCTAACTATGTTGCATTTTATCTTATTATATATTATATGATATATTAAAAAGTTATTTCATGTTGACGTTCATTTATACGATGCAGAATTTTCATCAGTTTTGCGAATATTTATATTCGAACAAACAATTCAAGAAGGAATAAATGAGCGAACAATTGCAGCTAAACATTTTTTACTCTATGGTATTTATCAATTAGGGTTTAATAGAATGCGCTGAACGCTGAAATAAATGTGATCGGCAAACATTTGTAGAAAATTGAGAAAAGAGAGACTCGTAACTTTAAAAACGAAAAATACGCGATCGCGGTTTATTTGTCGGCCACAAGCGAGAGACAGATCGATATGCAGATCGTTTGCATTTAACCAGAGTCCTGAAACATCTCCCGCTTGTCGCCGCAAATTCCGTAGTTTGTACCAGCTGCTACCAGATAGTTGAGAATTTCGAGCATCATCGAATCGAATTTCAGGGATGCAGCCTCCAGTTTCTATCGCAGTTCGTTTTCCAAAGGATCGCATCCTTCTCATTCATCGCAATCGAGATCGTTTCGTGAATTACCTCGCGATTGATCTAGATCGACAGGGAAATGCAAATACGATGGAAAAATGCGTCCCTACGTGCGAAGACGGGAAAGTTTGCATTGCTTCGCGGAAAGCAGGAGAGTGTGGATCGGCGAACGCGAACGAAACTCTGAATGAAGGAACGAAAACGAAAGTATGGCGAATGCGGCGCGACGAGTCGTCTCGACGAGAGTACCAAATTCTAAAATGTATTTAAAGACACACGCTAAACTGCATTATACTGTAGAAACGTATTCTACTATCGTAAATTGTAAGGAGGACAATGTAGATACATACGTACTTAAATACACAGATACACAAACACAACATGCAGTCGCTGCACATTATACACATAATATACACGAGATACACATCAAACACATAAAAATATCCTTATAGATCGGGCGAAATGCTATTTCTCGAAGCGATTATATATATATATATAATTAATGATATGTATATATATATATATATATATTTATATATATATTTATATATGTATATCATATACCGGCACTAGGTAGACAGGTACACGTACCAAGTATACCTACACTACCTACAACTTTCTACTCGGCTTCTACGCCGATTATGGGAGGCAAAAAAAGAGTGAGAGAACGAGAGTGAGACAGAGAGAAAGAAAAAGAGAGTAAGAGTGAGAGAGAGAGAGAGAGAGAGAGAGAGAGAGAGAGAAAACGAAATGGCTGACGAAAAACCTGATGTAAAGGTGGAGGAGTGGCATGTAACGTTCGTTTGTGCGGCACACAATAGTGCGAATATATGCGTAATAAGCTTAGACATAGACTAATATAGATCTGGGAATATACGAGTGTCTGTCGTAATCGGAAGTGTGTATCCGTTCGTGTAAAAATGACGCGTGTCTACCGCATACATCGGAAGTATGTACGCGTGCGTGAGAATCTCCGTGCTCTATATCCCATTGCGGAAGTTCCTGTTCCTCGAGACGGCGACAAAAAGAGAAGAAAAGGATTGCGGGGATGAACGATGACGAAGATGACAAACAAACTTATCGAGATTTTGTAGATATTATCCGATTCGCGCGGGGGCCGCCAGATCTATCCGAAAGATGAGGTCGATCCTTTCTATTTTATGTACATACGAATATAATTTCACGAGCGAGTCAAGGCTAGATGTACACCTGACAGTTTTATTATCGGCAATCGGAGGAAATAATGTTTGATTCTAAACGCTCTTTCTCTCTCTCTTTCTCTCTTTTCCTTAAATTTTAATTAACAATTATCATATATGTATATATGTTGACAATTCCCCTATCTTTTATAATGGCACGTTTTAAAATATCATGTAGCAAACATTGGAATTATTAGCTCGCATCAAATGTGTAATATTTTATATCGTAAAAAACATAATGTTTTAAAAATTCTCTAGAGAAACAAAAATGATAAGTGGATCTACCATCATCAGCGCCAATCACCAGCGGTGATTACAAATTTAAGACAAGTGATCTGGAAAAGACACACGAATGATCGATTATTAGATATCAATTACTTAATTCGCTTTTCTGAAAATAAAGAGAGTGAGAAAATGAAAGAGCGATACTGTGTTTCACATACACATCTTAAAACAAAAAGAAGAAGGAAATCGTTTTGAAAGAATAAAACTCTTAAGTATACATCTGAATAATCTGACGTGAGAAAAGTATTACACACTAAAAATGAAAAAGCGGGAAAATACGAAAAAGCGAAAGATGTCTGTTAATAGAAAGGAAAAGAAGGTCAGATCCCGGCAAGCGCCCTCATTTACGATTAGCCGCGCGCTATTAAGGCCATTTTTTGTAATATCCGAATAAAATGCATGGTCGATGATGATGTATGAAAACTTACTCACTTATTCTCCGCGATCAAACGATTCAACTTCTAGGGACTTGAAAGGACTTGACAAAGGACCAGTATCAACGGAATGTGCTCCTTATTGTTTGGCTGCAAGTCTACATGGCATACGTCTACAATCTCTGCTAACTCTCGAGAACGATCCTCGATAGTGAAAATATTAAACGTCACTGTCAATTGTCCACCTCTAAAACGTATTTACTTCCATAAACTTCTTATATGTAAAGATTTGAAAATAGATATAAGGGATAGGGAATAAGATTTTCAATTTCTCGGAGAGCCTTGCTATCGAAAATCGTTGTCGAGAATAAAATTTTCGATGGTAAACCAACGTTCGCCAAGTCACAATCTCCTTAGAATGCACCTTACCTACTTGTGTGAGCGATTCTTTCTTTGACTAACAACTTTTTAACTACGAATGGTTCGAAGTAGCGCGAATTGGAGCGAACAGGATTCGTTGTAAATAGATCGAGCGAGGGCGAGCGAGAGTGGAAGCAAGAAGAAAGACGGAGTGAAAGAATGCACTCTACGTTCAATGCATTATCGCGGTACGATTATATTTTGAAATTCTCGCGTTACGTGCCAAGTAATCGGACTATTTCCGACTACTTGAAAGAAGAAAACACGCCAAGAGGGGACGCGACGGAAATGATCTCTTCTGCCCGAAAACAGTTTACAAAGTGGTCGATAGAGACAAAAAAACTGAAGAGAAAGGAAATGGAGGAAGAAAACGAGGGCTCTCCTAGTTACTTGCTCATTGAAATAATATTCTAAATAACGTTCGCGTAAAAGAACGAAAGTCTAGATACGCATCACTATAATACAGAATAATTCTACGTACAAATAAGTAAGATGGCATACATCGCGCACGCCTCAAGTTGTTCACAATTAAAGAGAGGGAGAAGAAATTATAATTATTATTCATTTCTACCGAGTGAGATTAAAAAAAAGAGACATGTTCGTTTCTATATATCTTAAACGCAAAACAGAAATTAGATTGATAGGGTATCGATCCGCATCAATCTACAAACGTGAGCAATCAGTACTCGTGCATGCTTGCAAATGTATCGCGATGATTCTCATGATAGAGCGAAAACGAATGTATGTTGGCGATTGTCCGCTCGTACGTTTTTAAAGGAGATCGTGGATTTTACAGACGTAATGTCCGATCGCTGCGATTCGCTTTAAAAATGACTTTTAAATTGCCAATTTCTGGAAAATTAAACTTTCAAATACGTTGAATATGATTTTATCAATTCTTTTTTTATTTCCTGCAAGAATAATAAGACAAGCAATTATATCCTTTAGCTGGAAATATCTGCAGTTTACTTTGTCCAGAGCCATCGTCAACAGCGATCACAGCGATATAACTCAAGAATATCGAATCAACGCGATCGAGAGCATTGAAACAGTAATATCGTCATTTGATAATTTAATTCTTATCCTAGCGCTCATCCTGACACTGCAGATGTTTTTATTTTTATAGAGAAAAAAAAGTTTGTATATTTTATTTGAAGATTCATTCATATGCGTAAAATTCTGTAGCTTTTTTCATGACCAATTTTCCAACGGAAGTCGTTCTTCTCTTCAATTGGACTGAGGCCATCTTTGCCAACACTCTCGCCTAGGATAAGAATCAATATGCTACTCACCTTGTGTACGTACGAGCAACAATATAACAACAAAAAAAAGAACAATGACGTTGCATGATCGATATACCTACAAAATTATTACCAGCGCGCGTGATACATTATTATGTAAAGTTTTTATTGCGTGAGTAAAACATTATATTATCGATGAAGAGTATGTACATACCTTGCAAACAATAAATCTCCTCCTTTTCTTCGTGCATGGGGGTCACTTCCGGCCAACCAGTTTCACGCAGGGGTTCCACACGAATTTTCGTTTCTCTTGGAAAATGAAATACACTATGTGTGATGCGAATGTCTGTGCGCGCGCATGAAAATTCTGAATCGGACGACGGATTGTGTAAACTGAAAAAAAAGACTTAAGATTAAAATCAAGATTAAATTATTAACTGAGATCTAAAAATGTGCACGGTATCAAGTTTTTGAATCCCACGATTTCATCTCGAATCTCAACCTATCAGTCTGTCGCCTGACGTATATACCCAGTATATATTGATAGTATACTGTGTATACTTAAAAAATACATCGATTAGCTATTTCTCCACTCGAGTTTATCGTTTATCGTACATTTGATTGAAAACTTACTCGTTTTCGTTCCAATTTTGAACCTGAATCGCCTTCCATGGACCTCGCGCCTTCAACTCCATAACTCCACACAATTTCAACTAAAGAGGTTTACTATTTGATTTGCAGATGTCGCCACTTTGGTGAATATACCGACAGAGAGAAGACTGAGAGATGTCATGGCCTGTTTTTAGGTGATCCCTGAAAGCGATACTCCCTCTATGGACATTGAAAACGTGGACATGAACTACAAAGCCAATGTCCATGAATGTTCTCAGAGGGTAATATATAATGTGCACAATTTCTGGTTTTGTTCCGTGCTATGTGCACGAAATGCCGGTGGCACCAGAGTATAACAATCATTATTTTGAAAATAATATACAAATATGATAAATAATAATTTTTATAAAAATAATTTTTATAAATTACTTACCTATATGTGTATGTATGTGTGCCCATTCGTTGTCCAAATGATTTTAAATATAAGAATAGATTATATGAATATCGGCGTATGTTACCGCCGGCATAGCTCTCAGGTTCATGAGAGTACTGAAATCTCCTCACATGGCAAATGCCTTCGTTAAGGCGGAGATACAGGGGAGGAAAAATTGAGAAGGAAAAATTTTTTATTTTTCTTTATTTTATTAATACAGCTTTTAAACAGAGAATATATAATACATATAAAAAATATATATTACATAATTATAATATATACAACGTAAATTATAATTAATTTGCAATTACATAAAAAACACCTTACAAAATATTAAATTATGTAATATAAAAATAATTACATTACAAATATATATATTACAAAATTTAATGCAGAATATATAAAATATAATGCATTAGAAATATATATTACACAATATAATACAAATTTAATATAAACTATAATTTTAAACTTAATACAAAATAAAATTTATTACATGAAAGTATCCAAAGTATACGTATAATATAAAATTTACTAAAAATTTTTACATAAACCAGACAAGACTGATTAGTGATGACTAATTACGCGATATTTATTATTAATAATCGACATAGAATAATAGAATTTAATTAGTTTTATATAAATAACGTATAAACGTAAATAATCATGATCAAAAGTCATTAATAAAATTATTGATCATTTCTTCGATTGTAGAACAAAGTATTTGCATTATTGACGCATTTCGTGCAGACCATGAAAAGAAATATTTAAAACGTGTAAAGATAGAACAAGCTTTGATGTAAATCAAAGATTAAATTACAAAATAAATTGCGATTTAAAATTCGCGAGAAAACGCGACGAATAAATAAATCGAAAATAATCGAATATTCAATTGCGAGATATGCATAATTTTTATAATATAATAATCGAATCAATAGACACGCGTGCGATATAATTATTATCACACAAATGTTGACAGACGAAGATATTTTAGCAAATATTTGTGATCCGTATTGTTTGTGAACATAAAATTCACTGTCCGATTTATTTGCGATTAATATATACGCGATTTTATACGAATTTCACGATTAAGAATAAAATACATATTCTATTTCGCGCATGATTAGCTGAATAAGAAAAAATGAGCTCCATAAGCTTTAAAATATAATTAAAAATCGCGTTGTGGCCACAAATTTAATAGAAAATAACGGAACCAATGATTTTCATTAATATAGTTATCGATCGTCTTTCAAATTATAGAAGAAAAAGTTTGCACTACCAGCATTTTGCACGAACTTAAAAACAATATTCAAAGACGTGGAAAGATAAACAAAGCTTCAATGTATAAGTCAATGATTAAATTATAAGATAAATCTCGATTTAAAATTCACGAGAAAACGCGACGAATAAATAAGTCGATAATATGCGGAATATTTGATCGCGATACGTATAATTGCCATAATATAATAATCAAAGCTCTCAATAGACACGTGCGCGATATAATTATTATCACGTAAATATAGAAAATCGAAAATATTTCAACAATTATTTGAGGTCTGTAATGTTTGTGAATATGCAATTCAGCGACCGAATTACTGCGAATTTTTATAAGATATATCGCGATTTAAAATTCGCGATAAAACGCGACGATAAATAAATCGATAATATTCAAAATATTCAATTGCAGATACGCGAGTGACATACCGGTAATCCGATAAAAAGAGGAGCGACCTTAAAAATGGAGAACGATTAACATCTTGTTTCTACATCAGATTTCGCAAGATCAATCTGCGAAGAAAAGTTAAGTGATCCATTGAACGTCGGGAATTCCACTGTAGGAGGGAACGAATCCTGGATCTTCCGGACTATTCCCGATAGCAATGATTTCAGTATTAAATCAAAGACAATTATCCCTCGTCATTATTTTCAATTCACGAAATTGATATTCACGTCAGAAAACATGTTCTTCCATTACTAAGAAATATATTTCTTTATTGAAAATTAAATGGATATACCTTTCTTATTGAAATGTGATTACGAACGATTATATTTATAAATAATAAAATACATGCATTATTGGAGTTTGTGTTAAATGTGCCAACACATAATTTGGGGTACCGTCGCGCGCGAGACGAATCGAACCCGATAACAGCAAGATTTAAAAAATTTCAATTCGAATAGTGTTCAAAATAAAATAAATGAAATAATTTTAAATATATAATTAATTCTAGATTAATTATCTAGATTCTTATTCTTGTAACGTTTAAATTAATAATTTTTTTTCTGTTAATCAGTATCTTACTGATATAGGGGTACCCATTCGATTCGTCTCTAAATTTTTAAGTATTCGCACATTTTATGTAACATTCATGTGTAATATTTCCCGAATATATAATATATTATATTAACAAAAATTATAAAAATATTTTGGATACGTTAATTTGTGCATGTATTTTAAATAATTTTTTCAAATTAATTAATAATTAATAAAATATATTCGTTCGTAACCATTTTTATCATAAAAATTAATAAAAATTAATTAAATTATAAAATTATTTAAAAAATTAAAATTTATACACAACGCTATATCTATATTTAATCTACTATTAAATCTTTCTGGCATTATATAGGCAATAATAATACCAATCCTAATAATGAAGAACATTTTCTAACGAAGAAAAGAAAAGATACATTTCTCTCATCTAAATATATATTATTTAAATTAATTCGACGTTAAAGAAGCGTATCGTCCTCGAATTACTACAGAAATCATTGCTTTCGGAAAATGTCAGGAAAACCTGGGATTAATTCCAATCTTACAATAAAAATTCCCAATTTTTAACAGGGCACCGAACTAGACGTCGCGAATGGATCTCGCAAGAACCGGTGAGAAATAATTCTCCATAATGAAAATCGTTTCGACTCCTCGGCGGTACGAGCAACTTTCATTAACGTTTATTTAACGGAAGGAACAACGATAATTCTTTTACTAAAACGACAATCTTGTCTAAGAACGCAAAAAGAACGCGGGAAAAACACGATGATTTCGCAACCGTAAATTATTAATTTATTTATGAATATTTTCCGATACGAAATTCGTAAGTACAAATATAACTGAAAAAACAAATTAATAAATTCATGATAATTAACTCGTGAATCTATAATATCGAAGGTGATCGTTAAATTTTGTGAAGCTAATATTTAATCGTTGACTTATCACATCGAATCTTCACACTTTTATTCGATAATTCTGTATATTTAATTAGCAATATTTAGGGATATTATCTGACGAGAGGGACAGCGATAAAAATCTTTTGTTAAAACGATAATTTTGTATAAGAACTTGTATTAAAAATTTTATATTTGATCGCGCGATGTATATACTTAATATGTATACTTATACATTAGACGGCACTCCCGGTTTCGGTACGAGCGAAAATCCCATTTCATTTACGAAAATCAGCTTCGAGCCAACCGGTCGGAATTGCAACGATACAACGAGCAAGGACTAAGCCCAAACCGGAAAGAAGACGAAACGATTGACGGAAATAGAGGAAAATGAAGTTCACCAACTCTTTTTCGCGCATAATTATTTTATCTCGTATCGAACCTGGACCCGCTAAGCACGATTTCAGGTGCTCCGCCCGGACATATTATGCCTCCCGCGGTTGCTATATGCTACACCAGGCTAGTAGACGGCAAAAGAAGAGGATACCCACATTTTTTAAATGCTTACATTCAGCAATTTAGAAAATGGGGAGGCAACCCCTTTTACCGAGCGAAAATCGTGCCTAGGGGAATCCACTCGACTCCTCGACAGAGTTAACACACGCAGTGCGTGTGGCTGTAGACGAGCAAAGAGAAGGGACCCATTGACGACCATTCCGAACAATCGATCGAGTTCTAACTAATTCGGGCCGAATCACTTGACGAAGCACGAAGCAAGAGTGTACATTGCATAGCAACGTGTGCAAACTCGAAACATCCCAGTTAGTTGGCATCGGAAGTAGAGACTCGTGACAATAAGGAAATTGGGATTTTTATACGAAAAATCCAACGCGGAAGCACGACGCGACGACGCGAGAATACTACAACGCGGAAATGCGGTAACGAAATGCCGTCGTCCGCGACACGTTGACGGCACCGACGATGAAAAGTCGATGACGCAATGTAACTCTTTTATTAAAACGACAATCTCGTCTAAGAACGCCAAAAAGAACGCGGTAGAACGTGGTGTTTTCATAACCGTAATTTATTAATTTATTTATGAATATTTTCCGATACGAAATTCGTAAATATAACTGAAAAGCAAATTATTAAATTCATAATAATTAACTCGCGATCCTATAATAGCGAAGGTGACGCGAAGAGAACGCGGAAAGAACACGGTATTTTCGCAATCGCAATTTAATAATTTATTTTAAGAATATTCAGTTCCGCACGATATGGAATTCATAAATAGATAAATCTAACGGAAAGCATATCATTAAATTTATAATAATTGACTCGCGATTCTACATTTTATATAAAAATTTTCCGAATTTATTAATGACTCTTTGATATGAAAATATAAACAGTTATTCTTTTACGAATATTTCAATAATATATACTATAAAAACAAATATGTTAATTTAACGAATTAATATTATACGTATACTTGCGTATAATTATATATATATACATATAATATATACGTATAATCATTATACGTATACTTTCGATAATTTTTCGTGTAATTTACATAAGAATGTATTCACGTAATTTACAATCGTAAATACAATTTCATGTAATATAATTATAGTTATAATTGTATTTTATACACCTATGTCAATAATTAAAAATATCAATATTAGATTATAATTAATATACAATTATAACTATTTACAATTTACATCGTAAATAGACACAATACGATTTATAATCGTTAATACAATTTCATGTAATATAATTATAGTTATAATTGTATTTTATACAACTATGTCAATATTTAAAAATATCAATATTAGATTATAATTAATATACAATTATAACTATTTACAATTTACAAAACACAATTTACAAAATATAATTTATGATGTTATCAATATCAAATAAATGTACTCGATTTATTCAAATGTTTAATAACATAAATAATTTGATATTGATAACATTAACATTTAGACTTAATATTATAGCTATATATTAATTTACACATTTATATGATATATTTTTAATTTTTAAAATCAAATATAACATGCTAAAATATATCTTGAACATTTATAATTATGCAATTTGTTTAATCTGCTTGAAAATAATTTTGATAATTTAAATTTCATTTTGAAAACATTTTTAAAAAGAAATTCAATTTAATTTTTTAAGAATAATTTTAAATTATTACAAAGATTTACAAAAGTATCCAAAATATACGTATAATATAAAATTTATTAAAAATTTCTACATAGTCCAAACAAGGCTGATTAGCGATGATGAATTACGCGATATTTATTATTAATAATCGACATACAACAATAGAATTTAAGAATAGAAATTAGTTTTATATCAATAACGCTTAAACATAAATAATCGTGATCAAAAGGGTCATTAATAAAATTATTGATAGTTTTTCCGATTGTAGAAGAAAGTATTTGCATTACTGGCGCATTTTATGTAGATTATTAATATTCAAAACGCGAAAAGATAGATCAAGCTTCGATGTAAATCAATGATTAAAGTACAAGATAAATAACAATTTAAAATTCGCGAGAGAGCGATAACGAATAAATAAATCGATTATTAGGAATAGTTGATTACGATATGCATAATTTTTGTAATATGATAATCGAAACCGCTAATAGACAGCGCGGGACATAATTATTATCAAACAAATGCGAAGATATTTTCAGACATTTGAGATTTATAATATTTGCGAATGTAGAATTTATTACAAATTTTTAGAAGATAAATCGTGATTTACAATTCGCGAGAAGACGCGACAAATAAATAAATTGAGAATATTCGGAATATTTGATTGCGATATGTATAATTTTTATAATATAATCGGAGCCCCTAATAGACACGCGTGATATAATTAATAGAGAATAACGGGTTTAATAGAGAATAACGGAACGAATAATTTTATCAAAGTCTCTCTCTAATACTTTAACTATCTAACTATATCTCTAACTATCGATGTATTAGTAGAGTTTAATAAGATTTATATAATGATTTAAATAATCGCGATTTTAATCATTAATAAAATTATCGATCATCTTCTTAAATAGTAAAAAAAATATTTGCACTATTAGCGCAGACTATAAAAGACAATATTCAAAGACGTGGAAAGGTAGACAAAGTTTCGACGTATAAGTCAACGATTAAATTATAAGATAATATTAAGTTATAAGATAAATCGCGATTTACAATTCGCGAGAAGACGCGACAAATAAATAAATCGACAATATTCGAAATATTTGATTGCGATATGTACAATTTTAATAATATAATCGGAGCATCTAATAGACACGCGCGATATAATTACTATCACGCACAAGTGCAAAGATATTTCGACAAATATTTAAGGTCTGTAATATTTGCGAATTTATTTGCGATTAATACGCTATTTTATAGAAATATCGCGATTGAAAAATACATATTGAAAATACATACATCTCGCGCATGATTAGTTAAATGAAATAAAATGAATCTTAAGACTTTACAATTTTGAATATAATTAACATATAATTAAAAAATCGCGTTGTTCGCCACGTTTAATAGAGAATAACGGAACAAATAATTTTATCAAAATCCCTCTCTAATAATTTAACTATCTAACTATCGATGAATTAGTAGAGTTTAATAAGATTTATATAATGATTTAAATAATCGCGATTAATCATTAATAAAATTATCGGTCATCTTCTTAAGTAGTAAAAAAAAAAATATTTGCACTACTAGCGAAGACTATAAAAGACAATATTCAAAGACGTGGAAAGATAGGCAAAGTTTCGACGTATAAGTCAACGATTAAATTATAAGATAAATCGCGATTTAAAATTCCCGAGAAAACGCGACGAATAAATATAATGATCGAAGCTCTCAATAGACACGAGCGCGATATAATTATTATCACGTTAGTATAAAAAATCAAAAATATTTCAACAATCATTTGAGGTCTGTAATGTTTGTGAATATACAATTCACCGACCGATTTACTTGCGAATTTTTATAAGATAAATCGCGATTGAAAATTCGCGATAAAACGCGACGAATAAATAAATCGATAATATTCAAAATATTCAATTGCAGATATACGAGTGACATACCGGTAATATCCGATAAAAAGAGGAGCGATCTTAAAAATGGAGAACGATTAACATCTTGTTTCTACATCAGATTTCGCAAGATCAATCTGCGAAGAAAAGTTAAGTGATCCATTGAACGTCGGGAATTTCACTGTAGGAGGGAACGAATCCTGGATCTTCCGGACTATTTCCGATAGCAATGATTTCAGTATTAAATCAAAGACAATTATCCCTCGTCATTATTTTCAATTCACGAAATTGATATTCACGTCAGAAAACATGTTCTTCCATTACTAAGAAATATATTTCTTTATTGAAAATTAAATGGATATAACCTTTCTTATTGAAATGTGATTACGAACGATTATATTTATAAATAATAAAATACATGCATTATTGGAGTTTGTGTTAAATGTGCCAACACATAATTTGGGGTACCGTCGCGCGCGAGACGAATCGAACCCGATAACAGCAAGATTTAAAAAATTTCAATTCGAATAGTGTTCAAAATAAAATAAATGAAATAATTTTAAATATATAATTAATTCTAGATTAATTATCTAGATTCTTATTCTTGTAACGTTTAAATTAATAATTTTTTTTCTGTTAATCAGTATCTTACTGATATAGGGGTACCCATTCGATTCGTCTCTAAATTTTTAAGTATTCGCACATTTTATGTAACATTCATGTATAATATTTCGCGAATATATAATATATTATATTAACAAAAATTATAAAAATATTTTGGATACGTTAATTTGTGCATGTATTTTAAATAATTTTTTCAAATTAATTAATAATTAATAAAATATATTCGTTCGTAACCATTTTTATCATAAAAATTAATAAAAATTAATTAAATTATAAAATTATTTAAAAAATTAAAATTTATACACAACGCTATATCTATATTTAATCTACTATTAAATCTTTCTGGCATTATATAGGCAATAATAATACCAATCCTAATAATGAAGAACATTTTCTAACGAAGAAAAGAAAAGATACATTTCTCTCATCTAAATATATATTATTTAAATTAATTCGACGTTAAAGAAGCGTATCGTCCTCGAATTACTACAGAAATCATTGCTTTCGGAAATTGTCAGGAAAACCTGGGATTAATTCCAATCTTACAATAAAAATTCCCAATTTTTAACAGGGCACCGAACTAGACGTCGCGAATGGATCTCGCAAGAACCGGTGAGAAATAATTCTCCATAATGAAAATCGTTTCGACTCCTCGGCGGTACGAGCAACTTTCATTAACGTTTATTTAACAGAAGGAACAACGATAACTCTTTTACTAAAACGACAATCTTGTCTAAGAACGCAAAAAGAACGCGGGAAAAACACGATGATTTCGCAACCGTAAATTATTAATTTATTTATGAATATTTTCCGATACGAAATTCGTAAGTACAAATATAACTGAAAAAACAAATTAATAAATTCATGATAATTAACTCGTGAATCTATAATATCGAAGGTGATCGTTAAATTTTGTGAAGCTAATATTTAATCGTTAACTTATCACATCGAATCTTCACACTCTTATTCGATAATTCTGTATATTTAATTAGCAATATTTAGGGATATTATCTGACGAGAGGGACAGCGATAAAAATCTTTTGTTAAAACGATAATTTTGTATAAGAACTTGTATTAAAAATTTTATATTTGATCGCGCGATGTATATACTTAATATGTATACTTATATATTAGACGGCACTCCCGGTTTTGGTACGAGCGAAAATCCCATTTCATTTACGAAAATCAGCTTCGAGCCAACCAGTCGGGATTGCAACGATACAACGAGCAAGGACTAAGCCCAAACCGGAAAGAAGACGAAACGATTGACGGAAATAGAGGAAAATGAAGTTCGCCAACTCTTTTTCGCGCATAATTATCCTATCTCGTATCGAACCTGGACCCGCTAAGCACGATTTCAGGTGCTCCGCCCGGACATATTATGCCTCCCGCGGTTGCTATATGCTACACCAGGCTAGTAGACGGCAAAAGAAGAGGATACCCACATTTTTTAAATGCTTACATTCAGCAATTTAGAAAATGGGGAGGCAACCCCTTTTACCGAGCGAAAATCGTGCCTAGGGGAATCCACTCGACCCCTCGACAGGGTTAACACACGCAGTGCGTGTGGCTGTAGACGAGCAAAGAGAAGGGACCCATTGACGACCATTCCGAACAATCGATCGAGTTCTAACTAATTCGGGCCGAATCACTTGACGAAGCACGAAGCAAGAGTGTACGTTGCATAGCAACGTGTGCAAACTCGAAACATCCCAGTTAGTTGGCATCGGAAGTAGAGACTCGTGACAATAAGGAAATTGGGATTTTTATACGAAAAATCCAACGCGGAAGCACGACGCGACGACGCGAGAATACTACAACGCGGAAATGCGGTAACGAAATGCCGCCGTCCGCGACACGTTGACGGCACCGACGATGAAAAGTCGATGATGCAATGTAACTCTTTTATTAAAACGACAATCTCGTCTAAGAACGCCAAAAAGAACGCGGTAGAACGTGGTGTTTTCGCAACCGTAATTTATTAATTTATTTATGAATATTTTCCGATACGAAATTCGTAAATATAACTGAAAAGCAAATTATTAAATTCATAATAATTAACTCGCGATCCTATAATATCGAAGGTGATCATTAAATTTTGTGAAGCTAATATTTAATCGTTGACTTATCACATCGAATCTTCACACTCTTATTTGATAATTCTTTACATTTAATTAGCAATATTTAGGAATATTATCTGACGAGAGGGGCAGCGATAAAATTCTTTTGTTAAAACGGTAATCTTTTATAAGGACGCGAAAAGAACGTGAAAAGAACGCGAAAAGAACCCGAAAAGAACGCGAAAAGAACCCAGAAAGAACGCGAAAAGAACCTGGAAAGAACGCGAAAAGAACGCGGAAAGAACGCGGAAAGAACACGGAAAGAATACGGAAAGAACACAGTATTTTCGCAATCATAATTTAATAATTTATTTTAAGAATATTCAGCTCCGCGCGATATGAAATTCATAAATAGATAAATCTAACGGAAAGTATATCATTAAATTTATAATAATTGACTCGCGATTCTATATTTTATATAAAAATTTTCCGAATTTATTAATGACTCTTTGATATGAAAATATAAATAGTTACTCTTTTATGAATATTTAAAAAATATATACTATAGAAATAAATATGTTAATTTAATGAATTACTATTATATAATCATTATACGTATACTTTCGATAATTTTTCGTGTAATTTACATAAGAATGTATTTACGTAATTTACAATCTTCTTAGACATTTACAATTTTGCAATTTCTTTTAGTATTCCTGAAAATAATTTTAATAATTTAAATTAATTATTTAAATATTTTCATTTTTAAAAATAAATTCAATTTAATTTTTTAAACTGAAATAAAGCCAAATTACAAATTTCTCTATATTATATTAGACTGCTAGCACAGCCATATCTCATATGATAAAATGTAAAACAAAAGCAACCATTTATAACTGGACAGAATTTATACCGTGTATCACAGAATTTAACAGAACATAACTATCGCTTTCGAAAGATGCAATTGTAATTTATATGAGTATCGCTTGTATATTTATTTTAATAATTGCTGGTTATTGCTTATATTTATTTAAATACTATATTTTAATATTTTGTAACAACTTATGTTCATTTTAATCACTATCTCGTAGAAGTTTATATTTATTTTAATAAATGCTGGTAAGAATTAAAGTACGACGTAATATGTATATTAATCTAATCTGTATATGTATATCCTGCCCAAATGTAAATGGTTATCCTGGCTTCAGCTGTTAGCAGCCTGGTATAATATATGAAATTCTTATAATATAAAAGTCTCTGTGCAGATTACCAATAAAAATTGATTGATATTATAATAATATATATAATTAATAAATTTTTATAGTAATGCATAATTTAAAATAAAATATAAAATTAATATGTGTATAACATTTATCATATTACATTTATCACATTACAAGTTATTTCATTAATTAATCATTTGGCTTTACATTAAGTTTAAAAACAATATCTACAATAAATATTGTAATGGATGAGCTAATAAGAAATTAGAGTAATATAAGTGAATAAGATAAATGCGCGTTATAAGAATAAATTAGCATTAGATGTAATTGATACAATTTTTAGTGTTCTTTATTTTTAATAAATTAGGTAAAATCTATACAAAAATAATCTTTTTTCTATCTTTTTTCTTTATAATTGAAATACTGCAATATATTTTCGCAATGGATGCAATATATTTCGAACGAATTTATTAAAAGTTATTTAATTTAATCTATTCTAGCTCATCCATTTTAAGGCAACGGATTTATCTACAATCTGTATGAATCCGTTACTTTAAAATTAAATAAAAGTTTTTATCACTTACCGGAGCATTGATGTGCCACAGCGGAGTTGTCATTATCGAAGCTACGTTGTCTGTAACATACAAATATAAAATTCATTTATAACAAAGCTCAAAATACAATCAATATTTCAAAAAATTATTATTGTGCGGAATTTCATATCCGGTGTGTAAAATAATAAGCAGATATAAACACGTGAAAAGATTTTATAAATTTTAAAATTACTTTTTAAATAGAAATTTTTATATATGATTTTTAAAAAAATCTTTCTCTCTAATTTTCTCTTTAATTCCTTTAAATTATAAGAACGAGAATTATATTCACCATCAGGTTGCTTCGCCGATGCAAGATGCCTCTCCCAGGCCTCCTCCTCCTCTCACAATAGTTTTTGTTGGTCTGTAACATACAAAGAAGATTCAAATTGTAGTCACGGTCAAAAAATTATTATTATATGCATTTAATTTTGCGTACGATTTATAACAATTGATATACAAATAATAAATATTCACCATCAGGTTGCTTCGCCGATGCAAGATGCCTCTCCCAGGCCTCCTCCTCCTCTCACAATAGTTTTTGTTGGTCTGTAACATACAAAGAAGATTCAAATTGTAGTCATGGTCAAAAAATTATTATTATATGCATTTAATTTTATATCCGACGCACATAAATAATAAGCAGATAAACAATTTTATAAATTTTGAAAAAAATTCTACTAATAAGTAATAATTTAATAATTCTATCAAAAGCTATTCGAACGTAGAAACTTTTAAATTACAGTTTTTATGTAAAAATTTCTCTCTTTTTCTCTTGTTTAAGTTATATAAATAAAAAATCAAATTACGCGATTAATTACTTAATTTAAATCGCGCGTACGCAATTAATAAATAATTATATATAAGCGATAATTTATTTACCATAGAGTTGCTTCACAGGTGCCTGATGCCTCTCCCAGGCCTCCTCCTCCTCTCATGTTGTTGACGCGCGATACTTTCAACGGCACTCCCGCACTCACGAGCGATATTTTTATATCGCTATTTTCGCTATTTTACGCGCGATACTTAACGATTTCCGCACTATTTCGATGCGATTAAAAATTTTATATTTGATCGCGCGATGTATATACTTAATATGTATACGTATACATTAGACGGCACTCCCGGTTTCGGTACGAGCGAAAATCCCATTTCACTTACGAGAATCAACTTCGAGTCAACCGGTCGGGATTGCAACGATACAACGAGCAAGGACTAAGCCCAAACCGGAAAGAAGACGAAGCGATTGACGGAAATAGAGGAAAATGAAGTTCACCAACTCTTTTTCGCGCATAATTATCCTATCTCGTATCGAACCTGGACCCGCTAAGCACGATTTCAGGTGCTCCGCCCGGACATATTATGCCTCCCGCGGTTGCTATATGCTACACCAGGCTAGTAGACGGCAAAAGAAGAGGATACCCACATTTTTTAAATGCTAACATTCAGCAATTTAGAAAATGGGGAGGCAACCCCTTTTACCGAGCGAAAATCGTGCCTAGGGGAATCCACTCGACTCCTCGACAGGGTTAACACACGCAGTGCGTGTGGCTGTAGACGAGCAAAGAGAAGGGACCCATTGACGACCATCCCGAGCAATCGATCGAGTTCTAACTAATTCGGGCCGAATCACTTGACGAAGCACGAAGCAAGAGTGTACGTTGCATAGCAACGTGTGCAAACTCGAAACATCCCAGTTAGTTGGTATCAGAAGTAGAGACTCGTGACAATAAATGAAATTGGGATTTTATATGAAAAGTCCAAAAGTTCCGCGAAAACGCGACGACGCGAGAATACTACAACGCGAAAACGCGGTAACGAAGCGCTTGCCGTCCGCGGCACGTTGACGGCACCGACGACGCGAAAGGGTACTTAGCTTCCCATTCAGGCACCTTAAGATTTATCATAAATAGAAAAATTTAAGATAAACCTCAAGGCACCATCCAAGTACTAAGCCCTCCCACCGCGACAAGGTGTACCCCATGGGAGGGTTATATTATATATAATTTTATATATAATATAATACATAATTTGAAATTTATTTTGTAATATAGTACATAAATTTAAATTCGCAAATATAAACGATAAATAAAAATATAAAGGATAAGAGAACATCTATTATACAAAGCAATGTTCAAAATAATTGATTTTAAACCTAATTATTGCGCGCAATTAATTTTTACATTTTTACTTTTAAATAGATATATTTTAATATTATAAACTGCGTAATTACAAAATAATTTATATTTCTTAGATATAAACTTTTAAAAATATGATAAATAAAAAAATTTCTATTTTTTTATATATGAAATATTTAAATAAATATATTAATTTGAAATGTTTTATAAAACATAAAAGTATTTGAAAATATTACTTAATAAACAATTTTATAAATGTTTTAATTATTTTAAAATAAAATGGAATATTTTTTAGAAGTATATGTATTATATATGTTACAATTTAAAATCACTATTAAATCACAATCAAAGAAATAAAACGAAACGAGAAATATGTATATTTTGAATATATATATTATTGATAAATAATTTATATATTGTTGCGTCCGCGGAACGCGGTATATATCGAACGCGATATATATCGAACGCGCGCGACACAATCGGCATACGCTGACGCTCGTGCACTCGTAAATAATAACGCGATTTAAGGTGCACAAGAATTTTAATAAATCGCGAGTAACATACAAGAATTCAGAATAATCGTAAAACGGATCACAAATAGACGCGCGTCCGCACAACTTGACAGCTGGGCTTAGACTCTCTGACAGTCGTTGTTTATAACAATATCTTGACAACGCGCGCGAAAACGATCTTCTTCGAAAGAATTCAACGGGTGACGAATACATTCAGCGGGACGGGACGCGGGGACGCAACAATATAATAAATAATGAATGTGATAAATAATTTATATTAATGACTTACATCATATCTCTTATTGATCCATCCACTTCCAAAACCTCCTTTTTTCTTTTGCTTCCTTCGCTCTTTTCTCGTGGCACTTTAATCCTCGTTGCACTTACACTTATTCACGAAAAGCTCTTCGTTACACTTGCAATTGTGTTTAGAGAAAGAATTTGATAATATATGAAATGTCTCACATCACTACTTCACTGCTCAAGAGCCACTGAGCGAATGATCATAAGTCAAGAACATTACCGCGGTACTGTTTATATCGCCAGGGTCGACTATGTAAAGAAAGAATTTGATAATATATGAAACGTCACTACTTTATTGCTCAAGCTTACTGTGCGAATGACCGTGAGTCAGAAACATTACCGCGGTACTGTTTATATCGCCAAGTTCGACTTATACTACGTTATTGTTATAATTCGCCGTTGAAATCTTCTATGAGTTATTGCCGATTAAGAAAATTTAAAGCATTGATTGAAATTTATTTAATTCTAATAGATATCGTTAAGGAAATTATTATAATAAGCATTAATAATCGAAAGATCATAACAAAATTAATTCTTTTATCCCCTTTTATGAATCCCCTGTTTCAATTTTTATTTGCAGTAATTAATGATTGCGATGCGATAAAGATTTATCGTTGCGATACAGTTTCATGTCGTTTATTATAAGTTAATTAATTTTTAATTATTAATAATTATATCAAATCATGTTTCGATACTAATCGTAATCGTGTTTAGAAAAATATTCGACAATATGAGAAGCAAAATATGTAGTATAATTATAATATAATTTATAAATTGATGATGCTATCAACATCAAATAAATATATATTCGAATTTATTCAAATATTTTCAATAATACAAATAATTTGATGTTGCATGAGAGCATTATAACACACACGCTTGGACTTACAATAATATTATATATATAGAAAGAAAGAGAAAGGAAAGTTCGGAGAGTAAGATAATTTTTCGAAAAATGAAGATATTGCAAGATGTATTTTCCATTTTTTGAGACTTCTATTCAAGATTTATTCTCTATTGTGAGTGTTATAAATAACTTTTACATATAGTTTTGTTATAATTTTCATAATAACTTGATATACATAATAAATTGTTATATAGAATATATACATAGAATATTTGGTAATTATATACATTAGCGATTCCTCACCGATTTCAATGACCTTGAAATATGTTGTCGGGAGCATGATTCTGAACAACTTTTCCTTATACATGTTACCGTCGCTCGGCCTTAGTTTCCGAGATATTTATAAAAATATTTTATGGTTTTGCAATATTGTCACCATTATGAAATAACTTTTTTGCACCATGTATTCAGTTTTTGACAAAGTAATAATGTTTACCAAAAAGAGTTGTAAAGCGAGATCCTACCGGCGGGGTGGTTGCGGAAGGGGGGGCCGAAGGCCCCCTTGCACCCCCCGCGCGCGCGTGTGTGAGTGTGTGTAATATACATACATTTCTGATATTTTTTAATTTGTATAAAATTTAATATAATTTACCCGCCGGTAAGATCTCGCTTTACAACTCTTTTTGGTAAACATTATTACTTTGTCAAAAACTGAATACATGGTGCAAAAAAGTTATTTCATAATGGTGACAATATTGCAAAACCATAAAATATTTTTATAAATATCTCGGAAACTAAGGCCGAGCGGCGGTAACATGTATAAGGAAAAATTGTTCAGAATCATGCTCCCGACAACATATTTCAAGGTCATTGAAATCGGTGAGGAATCGCTAATGTATATAATTACCGAATATTTTATTATATTACACGAAAATATCAGAAATGCGTACAATGTAAAATTTATTAGAAATTTTTAGATTGGCGTATATAGCTGATAATCTATCGCAATCAAAAGAATCACTAATAAATTTATCGATTATGTCTTTCAATTAAGAAAGAGTACCCGGAATTTTAATGTATTTTGTAAGGTTTTCTAAAAGAAATATTATCGCGAAAAGATAAACTAAGTTTCGATGTTACCCAATGATTAAATGAGAAAAAAAATCGCGATTTAAATTTCACGAATATACATGACAAATAAATAAATTGACAGTAATAGTAATATTTAATTACAATCCGTGTAATTTTTATAATAATCGCAACACAATGTGCGCACACGCAATATAATTATTATCGTTTTATATGATAATAAAAAAATATCAAGTAATTAATTTTTCTGTTGCATTTAACAGTTAACACTTAGCAATAAAACGATAATTTATTTTATTGTGATTTTTATAAGAATAATTATTTCTTTAACGATACTTAAAGATTAAGTGTATTTTATTCGATGTTTTATCATTCAACTTTTTAACAATCTAAATACAATTCAAATTATTATTAATTTTAATTCTTGTCAGACACTTCTATTTTTAAATCAATATGTCAAAAATTAAATTCAAATATAATCAATTAATATTCTTATAGATCTATTCTTTATAAAACTCAAAATAATTTATTTTGTAACGCGCAATCAGTTTTTTTATCTTTTAAGAGAGATTTATCTCTGATATTAATACTTTAAATGTAAAACTAGCAAAAAAATGTTTCTTTATTATAAATTTTTGAAAAATATAATTATATAAAGAGAGTATGTTAATTTTCATATATGAAATATTTAAATAATCATATTATTTTAAAAATATTTTATAAGATATTAAAATATTTATATATAAAAATATTAATTAATAACAAAAATATTATAAATGCTTTATTATAGATACTTTAAATGTGTTAAAATAAAACCTGGAATATTTTATACATGCATTATATTACGTGATTTTTAGAGCGAATTATATATACCATTGAGAAAATGAAAAAATAATAAGCAATATGTCTATTTTCAAATTAATATATATTGTTGCGTCCGCGGAACGATATGTATCGAACGCGCGCGCGACACAATTGATCGGCACACGCTCGCACTCGCGCACTCGAAAATAATAATACGGTTCTTTGAAACACAAGAACCACGAAACATAGAACCACGAGAAACATACAAGAACTCAGATAATTCGTAAAACGAAACACAGATTTTAACGCGCGACCGCTCAGCTTGACAGCTGGGCTCAGACTCAGCTGACCGTCGTTGATGTTAAACAACCTCTTAACAACGCGCGCGGAGACGATCTTCTTTCATCGACGTACTTCCCGACAGAATAACGGATGGCGTATACATCCGCAGGAACGAGACGCGGGGACGCAACAATATAAATAATAAATAATTTTTATAAATTACTCACCGCATATCTCTCTGGCTGCTTCAGGCTCTCTCACTGTTCTCTGGCTGTCCGATACTTTTCCAGATATCCTTCTTCTTTCTTCATCCTTTGCTTGCACCTTCACAGCACTCATGTTCACTCGCGAACAAACAATTAATTATATTTAGTCATATGTAGAAACGATTACGAGACACTTTGCACGGCACTCCCGATCGCGAATAATTACGAGAAACACACTTTAATATATTTTTAGTATAAGGGATAGAGAAGTACGATTCGCTTGACGTTTTTATAAGATCAAATTAAATACTAATTCATTACAAATGTTGTCTTTATTATTGATATATGTATGCAATACATGTATATTAATACGAATTATAGTCGAAAGTTTAATATAATTGAAAGTCATGATCCAATAATCGTTTAATTAATAATTAATTTAAGAATATACGACGTATTTCGCACTACGATCTTTACTGCTCGAGTGTTGCCGTGTGAATGATACCAAGACCGTATGACTAGCGCGCTATTGTTTACATCGTCAAGGCCGAACACCGTGTTATTATCCGTTCGTCATATCGAAATATATTGTATTATATTATATTATATTTTATATTATAATATAATATAATATAAATATGTTAAAGTATGTAAAATATATCGATGACGAACAAACAATAATACCGACCTTGGCGTAAACAATACATATATTTTATATTATATTATATTATATTATATTATATTATATTATATTATATTTTACGTATTTTGATACAGCAAATAATTTGTCGATATTGATCGCGATCGCGTCTAGAAAAGGATTTAACGGAGCGCCTTGTACTACTACTTTACTCTTTGAGTGTCGTCGCGCGAATAATAATAGAGCCGAGAAAATTAGTCCGAAAGACCGTGTTATTATTATTTTTTTATCGAAACATTTTTCAAGACTATGGCATATAAACATTAGCGCGCTATTGTTTATGCCACCAAGGTCGGTGTTATTGTCTTGTTCGTCATCGAAATATTTTACGTACTTTAACACACACACACACACACACACACACACACACACACACACACACACACACATATATACATATACATATGGAATATATTAAAGTATATAGAAGTACTTTAAATTATATAGATTTTTTAATTATATGATTATTTATTAAAAGATTGTATGATGTATCATGGAGCCTTACATTATATTAATTGTTTAGATCCACGATTCAATTATTTTACTGTGCGTCCTTATAATCTGAATTATATTTCAATGATTGAAAAATAAAACAATAAAACGTCGCAGACATATTATATTCGACTCTATAAATATCTATAAATATTAAAGAAATAATTTCTGCTCGTAAAAATCGATTTCATATCGAAATAATAATTTATTATTTTAGATTTCTGTTACTATATATGATTCTTATTATAATTAATTAAATGAATAAATTACGAAATATGCGATTCGAGAATTTTCGTCGCGGTATGTATATAGATATTAATTATGTGTTATTTATAAAAGTTAATTAATCATATTGTTATAATAAATAATTTTCCGATGTTAATCGCGATCGTATCTAGAAAAGAAATTTAACGGGGTATCACTATATTACTCGTTAGAAAATATTAGACAATAACATATGAAATTATATAAATCGTTTCACAATCGACATGCAGATATTACAATGCTATCTGTATCTCATTTATATAATTTCATATGTTATTGTCTAATATTTTCTCTAATGTGTTATATTAATTATTTTGTTTCAATTTTTAATCACGGTAATGAATGATTGCGATTCGATAAAGATTTATAGTTGCGATACAGTTTCATGTCGTGAATTAATTTTTAATTAATTAATTTATATTAATATTTAAAGTAAATTATGTTTCGATACTAATCGTAATCGTGTTTAGTAAAAAAATTACAATACAATACGAAACGTTTCTCACCACTACCTTATTACTCGAGAGTCACCGTGCGAATGACAAAGCCGAAACATAGCGCGCTACTGTTTATATTTTATATTGCCAAAGTCGAACACCGTGTTATCAATAATTCGTTGCCAAAATATTTTATATATTATAAAATGTACATTAACGCGGAATATTAAATTAATGAAGTATTTTAATTTATTGATTAAAATTGATTATTTATTAAACAATTTATCCTTTCATTATGCTAATTATTTGCATCTATAATTCGATTGATTTACTTCTCTCTCTCTCTCTCTCTCGTGTTCTCTTACAATCCAAATTACATTTAGATTGTCAAGTAGAACGATAAAGTAACACGGATGAAATATATTTGTGACTCTAAATATTATAATAATAATTATTGTCCGTAAAAATCGCAACGATCGAAGTAATTATTTAATATTTTGGATTTCTATCATTTAATCGATTTTCGATTAAATTGTATATTGTTTAATAACAAGGATTGAGAAAATTAAAACATTGGTCGAAATATAGTTAATTCTAATATTAAAGCTTTAACATAGCGCGCTACTGTTTATTTTTTGTATTGCCAAAGTCGAACACCGTGTTATCGATAATTCGTTGCCGAAATATTTTATATATTATGAAATATACGCTAACGCGGAATATATTAAATTATAGAAGTATTTTTATTAATTAATTAAAATTGATTATTTATTAAATAACTTATCACGGAACCTTTCATTATGCTAATTATTTGAATTTATTCGATTATTTTATTTTCAAAGTCAAATTCTATAATATTTAGTTTTGCATTTTAGAAGACTGACTTAGAGCGAGCTAAATAAATAAATAAATAAATAAATAAAAAATAAATAAATGATGTTGAGAAGAAAAAGAACACACATAAATAAATAAATAAATAATAGCGTGGAAAGAGAGAACATACTAATATTTTTATATAATAAATTATTATTAATTAAATTTATATTTTTATTTTTATTTATATTATTTATATTATCAGAGAGACATATATGTTACCCTCTGAGAACATTCGTGGACATTGGCTTTGTAGTTCATGTTCACGTTTTTAATGTCCACAGAGGGAGTATCGCTTCCAGGGATCATCTAAAAGCGGGCCATGACATCTCTCAGTCTTCTCTCTGGTACCGATATCTGGGAGAAAGCTGGGGGTAAGTATGCCCAGGTTTTTTTATTTAAATAAAAAGTATATTTAAAAATAAAAAATGTATTTAAATAAAAAAGGTACTTGTACTGGTAGAATACTGATATCAAAGAGAAAATTTGAGAGAAAAATGGCTATTATCTGCTGTTTTTCATAAAACGCTTATCCAGAGAGTAACTTCTCTGCCCTTGTTCAATATCACCACCTATATCGAATTTAGAAACTAGTTAGCCAAAACATTTATCGACACTGCCGATAAAATCATGGTTTACATATCTGTATTATACGTTCATAAATTGGATCAAAGACATGATTGATCGCAGATATTTTTTATATCACATATAATTTATATAATTTATCGTACATATTTTATTGTACTATATAATATAAATTATAAAATATTATATAAAATGAGTTCTATTATTTTATCTAAAGAGAAATGATTTTAAACAATGATTTTATCAAACAATTTATTTAACTATGTAATTCTATGTAGCTTTTAAAATAAGCAGATGCCGATATTATTAAACGATGATGCTTGGTAAGCGCTCACTGAATGCGTCAAAATGGCCGACAGGCTGCCAGTGTACTTTATCACAAACTGATAAAAATATGTCGAGATTTATTGAATTATTGAATTTTCAACAAACAATATGTTAATATTAATAAACTAATTATCAATTGTAATTTGTCTAGCAGCTCGTTGCATTTTATCTGAATTTTAGAAATTAAAACTATAATTAGTAAAGGGCAGAAATAATCTAAACTACTAATCTAAGATAAGAAAGAATTAAGTGAATTTATATTCTTTGCTACACATACATACACACATATTCTTCAAAGAATTCTCTTTTATAATTGAAACAAATCTTATCGTCTAAAAGAAAAATAACATTAATTAATTGTTCAAACTAATGGAAAGAAGTTTTACGTTTGACATTAACAACGTCAGCAAAGTTTTTAGATGCATAAAATTATAGTAAAACTATGAGAGAGAATAAAATTTATAAAAATCTAAAAAAATTGAATTAACTATATAATCAAGATTAATTAAATATGTTAAAAAATAATGATTAAAATTTAAAAAAATAATTTAATGAAGTGTAAAATAATTTAAAGTTGAATTTCTCTAGAATGTGAGAGTATTGACATTACGATTATTATGTAACTACAGCCGCGCATTATTATATTAGCGGTGTTTCACGATATATTCACGGTATATAAGGAAAGAAAAACGCATTTTTATTACAACATTATAAAATTTACATATGCACCGTTTACGGTAAAGTATTAATAAAATTAGAATGTCGTTCCGACGTAGCGTGCCACGTCTACGTTCACAAAAAAATACATCAATGCGAAATATACATTCAGTACAAAATAAATACATCTATATAATCCGATACACAGTTTGCGCCGATTTATGATTTTGTTAAGACTAGAGGGATAGATGTTAACGTGGATTGTTCTACAAACTAATTTTACTATTCTACTAATTAATACAAGACATCGATCTGACTTTTACTATACGCTACTCTCATATTAATCGAGTCTATTGAAACTATTACTGTCATCAATTAATCAGCCATTACGTTCGTAAATATTGTTACGAGACATTATGGACACTTATCACGACACAACATCGATAAATGGACTTTGCCGTCCTTTTTTTACGTTACATCGGATTAATATCGCGACTTTTGCGCGTAGAAATAAGGGCCAGGTATACAAAGACATTTTTCTTTCGTAATTTTCTCGTAAATACGTTTTACATCGAGTTTATATCAATCACAACTGCTACGCTCGTTGAAAAAGACGAGTAATCTATATCCATGGCTAATGTTATTGTGAGTTCGTGGTCCTCAGAGTTTCGAATATAGTGCTTTTCAATGACTTCGTACAATGATCATTAATTAGCACACTTTTAGATTTATGCATTCGAGATGCCACGTGGCTTATCCTCGATAGATTCGCAAACAATATTATAGTTTATTCTCTTTACATAATAATAAATCTACGCTATTCATTTCAATTTATGTACAAACAAATTATACTTGCCTCGGTATAAGCAACAAAAACCGAAACACGAGTTACAGCGACTCGCTTGTCCTACAGAAAATTCGTTCTTTGATGGATTTGTAAAAGAAAGAAAAATGTCAGAACCTATAATTAAATGTATTAAAACAGATCTGATCGTACAGTGGATGTTATAACTTTAGCTTACTTAAGCTTACTTTAGCTTAATTTTAGCTTACTTTAATATATTTAATATTTGTTTTTTGATTCATGATACAAAAACTCGTTACAATGAGTTTCTGTGAAAAATTACTTATCTATTATAATTTTAGATTAAACGAATAATTAAGCGAGTGCACATTTTGAATAAAATCATTCTAATAAATTAATAAAAACATGTATATATGTGTACCAGAATTAATCAAATGCATTGAAATCAAGATGGATTAATTCAACAATTATCTCTCCTTAAAAATAATAATAAGAGTTTTACGTAAAATTCAGAGACATCAAAACAAATTTAAAAATCTGAATTGGTATTTATAATATTAAAAAAGAAATACGTTTTAGCAAAAAAAATCGAATTCATTAATGCGATATTAAGGTGCTTATTTCGATGTCTCTTACATACGTGATGCTATGGAAAAACACATATATCTACCACACGATCATATCTCAGGATGTAATCATAGCCAGTGCCTGTCCCGACGATAACTCGTTCTAACAAATTTGCACGAAAACGTTAATAATAATGAAATGCGTCCGAATGATTACAGTACGGGGCCTAAATCACACGGCGCATCCACTATAATCGCCTCCTATTTGCTCCAATATATATAATTATTTCCGACGCTTGATACAAATTTGTCAGAATGAGGCCCCATCAGAACACGCATCCCACCATGACGAGGATTCGCTCCGACGAGCTTGTGCGAAACACGTCAGAATTAATCGAATCCTCGAAATGAATTGAGACAACCGGTAGAAGTGCGAAGCAGCACAGTTCGTTTCGTTCAACAACGACTATTTGCAGTACAATTATGCCAGAAAAGTGCATCAGGAATGTTTCATCTCCCTCTGCCTAAAACATATATCTCTATTTATCATCTATAATACAATTTACCACTTCTACTACTACCATTTAATGCACTAATCAACTACGCAGACGAAAACGAATTAGTCCGAATAAGTTTGTCCTGCGTTTGATTCGACAAGTCAGAGATAGAAACATAAATGTTTTAAACGTAATCTAATATTTCTCTACAATAGTATTCCGTATTGTAATTAGCGACATTTATCGATGGTCTAATTACAATAGCAAATCAACGACATAATATCTCTTTTAATTACTTCGATACATAAAATTCACAATATTTATCGCATACAAGCAAGTCTTGACAATTAAGATTATTATATTATTTATAAGATAAATGTTGCTAGAATATTACAAAATGCCATCCGCAATCTATCGAGAATTCATTCGTTATACAGAGAATAAAATTAAGCGCAAGTAACTATCAATTCCAAACTAATCACACTCTTTCAATCGCTAATAAAAATAATTTATTGTGCTCATTGATAATAAAATCAATCGCCCTCTCTCATGTAATACAGTAAAACTCTCATAGATTTCTCTAAATATAAATCACACTTTTATAAACTTACTGTCATTGTCTCTCAGAAGGAATTTTATTTTTTTAATCATTATTTTATAATTAATATATTAAATTATATCATATATTTAATATGAGTCATACAATATTATAACTAAGAATACATTGTATCTTTCTCGTAGAAAAAAGTACTTCGTGGACGGACACTGCATAAGCTACAGTATTAAACGCGTAGCGAAAAAAGTATGCAGTGTGAAAAGCATGAAAACTTTTTCGTTTAACGAGTTAAAGTGAATAAAATAATAAATTTTAACTTTTTTCGATTAATAAATCTTTTATGATAATGGCATGATGATCGTGGCATCACGGGGCTATTTATCGAGAAGCATGCAGTGCCTATCGATCGATTCCGTTCGCCAACACACTCGGCACGTTCATCATCATCATATTCTTATACACGTATCAATAAAGATAACGTTCACCAACATTCAGCTTTATGCCTTGCGCGCATCGTATATATACATACACAGAGAATACATATATATATATATATTTTTGAAGTTACAACACACGTTGCGTATACATAGGATATTTATTTAGGCGCTTACTTGCGATTTAACACTAAGGCAAATGCGCGAAACAATCGTTTAAGCAAAATCATTTTATTAGACGTTAAAATTATTTAATTGCGCCTATGAATTTTCCCTATCTTCGCAAATTCGTTTACCGTAATAGAAATCCTCGATCAAACGCGTAAATTACAACACAGTAAGAGACAGTACGACGCTCTTATTGCGACTATCGGAGGAATGAACAAAGCGGACGATATAAAAGTAGCCAGAAAAAGGTGTAATCACAAGAAACTAGTTCCTGGTCCCATTTCTCAAGCATTATCGTCAACGGCACTTATTCCCAAACGCTTGCACACGTTTCCGAAAACTCAGTTTCGGCGACGGAACTTTTAATAAAATCTCTCCCGTGCCGAATGTCCCCCTTTCCCCCCCACCCTTCACCCCCTTCCCCCGCATAATTGATCAACGCGCGGCCATTCGTCGGATGTTTTATCAAAGTTCCTGTCTTGAAAGACGCTTAAATTTCAATTTCAAATTTTGCACACAACGTCCGCGAATCAGTAGTCAAACTTAGCACTTTGTAAGACGATTATCGTCACTTAGAATATCAAAGTGTTTTCATCGTATTTGACAAGACGTCTTTCTACATTTAATTTCCTTTACGAGGTGCATATACTGCGGGAGAATTATCACGAACAATCAAGCTAAATCGGATAAAATGTGCAAAATTTGATGATATAATGCATACTCGCATACTATTCAAACAATCTCGACTATTACATACCTAAAAGTCTGATCACAGATTGACAGAAGGCGTGTAAAATACGACATTATAGATATACAGTCACGAGAGATACGCCATTGCAGTAATTCTCAATTAATAAATACAGTCATATATATAAGACAAGTTATACATATGTATGTCTGTATATGTGTGCAGTTATTTGTACAAATCTAGAAATACAGGTGGCGAAATCAGAGGGAGAAATTTTATACCTGCGGAAACGAAATATTTAATTTTTAATATAAAATTTATCTCTCGTGAGATATATAAAAATAATTTTCGAAATCTAATTCCGTTTCATATAGAATAGTCTTCATAGAATTGTTTGTCCACAATTCGTGAAATAATTTTACTTATTGTTAGTTTAAAAATTGTATCTGAATCCGCCGAATAAAATCTAGTTCAAAAATAATAATGCTGCACATTACATTTTTCACTTTAGAATTTGACTGATATAAAAAATATTTTTGCCAGTTTTATATACCATTATTATAATTTTAGTTATTTTTAATAATAATATTTTTGTTCGAATTATAAAAAAAAATAATGTTTGCATTAAAAATAAATCTATGTTTCTTATTCTTATCGTCGAATTAAACAGGTATAAAAGTTATTTAGTATAGTTTATATAAAACTATACTAAAGGACTAAAATATTTTTTATTTAACAATTTTGCTTTAATTGTCTTTCTTTTGCCTCATTCTCCAAAATAATCATAGTAGAACTTTATAAAAGTGTTATTTTGTATTAGAATAAATAGTAAAATAAAATTCCCTGATAAATGTTCAATGTAAATTTTATAAACAATTTAAATATTTTCAAAGATTACTATTTAAAACATGTTATTTTCATTATATATCAAAATCTATTACTTTAATTGTACAGTTAATAAATATATATGTCACTATTTTCTATATTCTATTCTCTATCTCCGAACGTTTACAATAAAAACTTGTTCAAGTCTCTTTAAAATTATTATTACGATAAAAAAAGTTGACGAGCACCGGAGAAGTAACTCATCAGATAGGATAATAGAGTCACAATAGAGAAATACATATTTCTTTCGAAGAAATATGATTGAACCTAGGTCCACGAAGATCATAAATGATATTGTTTCATATCATGCGAGGCACCGTCTTTTATTTTTATACCTTCTTCGATATGCGACTAAAAAAATTTGACTCGTAACGCGATCATCGTTATTGTTTGCCCGTCACAAATATATGGCCCCATTACATTTCTAAGATCGAAGCATCGATCATGTAATAGCGCGTTATCAATTCGATATACATGTTCGATATACGTAACATGATTTCTAGATACGTACATGATTTATCACTTGATTATTTTTTTCTTTTTTTCTTATATACACGAAGTAAATCTGAGTTATACATGTATTTAATTATTTATATTCTCGAATATAATTATATATGCTAAATTGTATTTTTTTCAAAAGGATCATATAATTAGGATATACATTATTTGCATACGCTTGTGCATAGCTTGCGTATCAATTATCATAAACGATATGGAAATATATAAGAAAGCGATACGTTTTAACACTCCATTTTACATATACGCGTGTCATACGCGCGCATTTTATTATTCATTATATTAAGATATGCATATATACAAACAGAATAAATTTTTAGATATAAAGCATGATAGAGATATGTGCTCAGATACATGATTAGCAATAATCAAAGCTGCGATCGTGAAAAATGCATTATATAAAACATTTAACAAAAGACGCACAACGTAATCTAAAAGATATTTGCTAGAATGCACACACACAATAAACTTCAACACGATAAATCTGATAAATATTATTGGTAATTTCTCTTATAAAAAGATAATGAAATCTAGAATTATATAACGCATTATTTTGTTTAGAGAAGTTAAAAAAAGAGATACGGTTCTCTTTCTTGTAATGTAAAACAATGCTTTATCATAATTTACATATTTACTTATTGCAAAAAAATACAAATAAAGTTATTGATGCTTTTAAAAATTTCATTTATTAAAATCATTAAAATCAATTGTTATTTTAATAGCAATGATAAATTAATTTTCTACTGTAATTTAATATAAATTACTATTCAAGTTTTTTTATTATTTACGACAATCGCGCGCATGCTCTCTTTGTTATAAATCATAAAATTGCATAAAATTTCATAGAAACAAGTTTAAAAAATTGATTCAGACATGTCACTCAAGAAACGAATAAGAAGCTTTTCCGCGGATGCAGGTATCATCAAACGCGAATCTCTGATATTCGCGATCGCAGCTGTACGTGCGTATATGGACGGAGAAAGCGCATTCTCGTGAAGCAAATACCAGTGTCACTGGCGAGCGAGCGAGCGAGTGTCCTTCAATGAAACGCTACTAAATAAATCGCAGTCCCTGAAACACAGTGTCTGTTCCCGAGGAAACGCGACACAGCAAAGCGAACACGTCGCCGCGCGGTACGTAACGAATTACCCAACCGGCCTGAAGAATGGCGTCGTTTTCCAAAATAATTGCTACGACAATATTCACCGACCGATTACACGAAATACGCGAAAGCTTCAGGGGCAATCGAGTCGTGCATTCCAAGAGCGATCTCGCGTTAATCCCGTATTTTTCCTCGTAAATCCATTCTCTGCGTCAATATAATGTACGTAAGATTTTGTCCCACTTTTCAAATCCGGATACGCACAGATGCCTCTCAGTTATGTCTGTGTATGAGATTATAGAGACAATAACGTATCTGTACTGTTTTTTTTTCAGGGTATATTCAATACTTTGATGGCGAAGAGCAATTGCTCGCAGAAGATATGTTCAGGGAAAAAATACATATAATTAATTATAAAATTTTGTGCGATATGTAAGTTTAAAATTAAATAAATTGATGGCAGCGTATTACGGACTTTTCTTGTCTTGAAACAAACCGTGAGTCAATCTGAATACGAAGACGAGAGGAAATATTTGTCAAGTAATGAATTCTAAGGATAGATTATATATGCGATTTTATGTAAGTCTTATGGCGCACAGAACAATGTTTATTAAGACTGGTTTCATTCCCTTACAAGAGAACATTCAGCCATTTTATCTCTTCATTTTCGCCAATGAAGCAACACACTTGGTTGGAGTCTCGTTTGATCTTCATCGAAAGAACTTTTCCCGCACGTGATCGTTGGCGATTTGCATAATGGATGGCTAAAGAGAACTCTCTTGTCTTATCTTTCTTTTTTCTTGAAGAAATCTCACTAAACTGCCGAATGTCGAAACCGATAGACGAGCAAAGTACTAAAAAGTTTTAACTAATATTATTGCCATCTTTATCATCGAATCGCCCTTATCCGATCCACCTGACTTCACCTCCTTACTGGAATGTTATTAACTTTGAGGAATGATGAGCGCCGCCAAGTACCTCCTTAAACGTCACGGCATTTTCATCTACCGGCCGACTTACTGCGGCGGAGCCGCTGTAATTCGTAATGTGGTGTTCGCGGCGTTACTAGAGTGTGTTCGTTGAGCTTAAATCTCACACATAGCGAACTTATATAGCGCAACCAGCTTAAATTACTCCCCACCAACGTACGCGTATAACTTCGTGGCCGGCATCTTCCCTCCTGGGATGCCAGTAAAGCTCCGTCAAGAAATTTAATCGAGATTGGGAAAACCTTATTTTCCCTCTCGTCCGCATTTCGCGTTTCGTTTTGCAGCCAAATAAAATGCTGTCGCGGGTGAGACACTCGCGTTCTCCTCTCTCTTGTTGCAAGATGGAATCTCGCGAAATAGGCTTTACCCTTCTCTACCAAGAATGGACGATATTTCGCGATAAATGAAAAAAATGTACGTGAAAAAAATGCCAGGAAATTTTACAACAGAATATCCGCGTTTAAAAATATCGAAATAAAAATGCTGTTATCAGTGTACAAACTAAACGTTTTCTACATCTTTCTGATTAGAATGTCGTTTCTAAATAGTCAAAAAACAAGTCTTGTTCTAAATCGGAAATATATGTATGTGACATCAAGTTTTAACAAGATTATAATATAAACCCGCAGCTAAGGAAACATTTTTCCAATGGACGGCAACTATTCGTATCAGCGTCAAAAATATTGGGCGTTTTTTCATTTCAATTATTTATTTCCCAAGCCCAATAATTTTGAAATTTTTCTCGAATGGACGCCGATAATTGCTAAACATTATAAACATCATTACGTCATGTATTCTTAGTGCCGATGTTTTGTGCTTAGGTCTTCATCATTTTTGATAAAATAATACTCGTAAAAATAATGACGTTTTTGCGTGAATAGCGTTATTAAAAAATAATACGTTCATAAAATACGCATATAATCAGAAGATAATATATAATCCTTATTAAATCAGATTTATGCAATAACGTCAACATCTTCAATTATGGCGAAATTAATTACTTCTGTCTCGAAAAGAATTTGTGCTTGACATTCTTACAAAAACGGGAAGAACTTCAACTTGATTCAACGCAAAAATAATTCAGCCGTTATCGAAGAACGAGCCGTAAGAATCGAGAGAGACAAACCAATTAATTCTCCTTATAAGATCATATCGGAGACATTCTCAGCGCGATGTCATTTATGCGTCGACACAATGATTGCCGCAAGAATGGACTCTCATTACGCAGCAAAGTGAGTCCGGACAAATGCAATGGAGAATACCTTTATCATCCTATTTTGTGCGTCCTGCACGTGCATTGCATCGCGTCTAGAGCTCATAGACGTCACGGCCGTTCGGTCTGGCCACAGCCGGTCGACAGGACGACGGACTCGCGTACGAGTGAATAATGTGCACTCTGAGACGCACGTCGCTGGAATTTCTGCCGCCCTCGCCGCCGCGCGGTCTCCTTGAAAAGCTCACCGTGGTCTTGCAACAGCAATAGTGAAAGAGCTTGACGTAAGCGCTGCGAAAGTGACGATCCGCCACGCAATAGAGCAGATTGTTGAAGCAGGACTTGGACAAGGCGAACCAGGCCAGGTTGTAGAGTACGCGGGTGCTGATCGGCCTGAAGGAATTCACGCAGACTGCCAAGCCGAACGGCAGCCAAAACACGGCGAACATCACGCAGCTGCACATGTTCGTCTTGGTAAGCTCGTAGTCCCAGGAGAAGGCAATCGGCGGTTTGTACGTCCGCGTGACACGTCGCACGCGAATCACCAGCTTCACGTAGAAGAAAATCGTTATCAAAACGGGCAGTCCGACCAGCAAGCTCGCACCCACTACTTGTTCCATCGCGATGCCACTCAGCCTGCGGCGACAAAAGTCGGGGCCCACGTCGAAGGTTGATTGTAAGACTACCGCAATTGTGGCGAGCAACCAGAGGGAAATAATGACGGATGTTATATGGCATGCCGTTACATTGGCGTATCTAGAAGAATAAAATTTATTATTAATATATATTGCTGTAAAAAAATATCAATAAATAAACAGGAGAAAATGTATGTGTATTTGTATAATTTTCAGTGCTGATGATTAAAACAAAAAATATCTTATAAATGTTTAACAGCTGTTAATATACTTTATCTATTCACAAATAAATTTTTGTAACTTTGATTTTACAAATATTAAATAACAAAGAAATGTATTCAATTATATAACTAAAATGATTTGAGAAGAATATAAACGAAAACCATCAAGGCATCAGCATCTCACGACTCGACTATCATTACGATTGGTATAAATCTTGCGAAAATAACAGAAAATAATATACATTATCTCGTGGATGGGTATTCTCCCTTTAATTGCATCACGAGCTTGTTTAAGTCCCAGCTTTCTTATACGACGTATTCAATTAAAGAAAATATTTCCGCCAGTGATACACTACGACTGCAATTACGGAGTTGCTCGTACTAGTCTGTGGATTAACGAGGGGCTTGAAAAACGAGTCGGTAGTTACGGAGTTAGCGGCGCTGGCAGACGATTTCTCGTTTACAATGCGAGGAAACTTCCTCGAGTCCACGTGCTTGCCGTGATTCTTCTGACGCGACCGGTTAAAATACTTCCCGTAACGCCGTATTGTCGCGAAACTTTCCGCGTGCGTATGAAAAGCAGCAGTCGTTTTCCTCGTCGTCGTCGTCGTCGTCGTCGTCGACGTAGTCGTCGTTGTCGTCGTCGTTTCCCCCGGGATCGTCTGCTATCGGTTACGGATTCCGGCAATTCAAGCTAAAGAGAACGTCGCTCGGAATGCGAAATTACGAACTCGATCGTGACGCTGATAGAGAACCGGGGAAGCACTTCAGCATCAAACTCAAAGTTCCAAGCAGTAGCCGCCATACGCCATTATACGCGATGGCTTAAACTGATAACAGTAATTTGATTTCTACCCCATTCACTATGTTTACATTACCCATATCCATCCAACATTGTTAACCATCGCGAAATATTTTCGTGCCACGAGCAAAATGATACATGCAGGTACATACATATGCGTATTATAATGTTATAGCTCCCTTTCCAATTTTAATAACGTTATCTACCTGTATATATGCGGGCGCCCATTAACTCGAAATATTTATGCGTACGCTGATCCGAGAAAGGTGTATCAAGGTATTATATAATAATAAATAAGTCGAGTAATACATGATGCGCGTGGACATAGGGGTATGAATTATCGATTTCTCTATCCAGAACGCGCTTCACCTTTTTGTGGGTAAACAGGCGCGGTCGTATAATTTTCATCCCTTTATTGTCCCCGCCGGAATTTCAACCTCCGATTCGAACGATGACCCGACTTGCCTATATTACCACTGTATTTAGGGTGTTGCCTTAGAAACACTTGCTCGCTAAGTATATCAGGGTCAGACGTATACATATAAATATATGAAAGATAGATGAGTGACATATTTTCTTAAAAATTACTATATACGAGCTTTGGTGCTTGCGAAAAATTCGCGGGATATTTTTACAACAGAAACGGCCTGAAACAAAAGGAAGCTATTACATATATCTTTCCCGTAGTTTGTTATATAAATTTGTCGTTAGAGAAAAAGGAAAAGGAAAAAGAGAATCGCTGGTGGAAATATCATAGGACAAAAACATCCCCGAGGCGGAACAAGAATGTGCATGTGTGGGGAACTGCAGGAACGTGGTATCGATTGCTGGAATCGCCTGTACCACTCGCTTTATCTTTCGGCTGGCAAACAGTTAACACAAGCGGGCGTAATTTTCGGGCCACTATTGTCGCGAACGGCGGTAAGGCCACCGGGGACCAAAGAGCTTTACAAGCACACAGGTTTTGGTATATACGTTACGACGACCGAGCCAAATGAAGACCCGCCTGCAAGAACCAGATAGCCTCGCCTTTGATCGAAGTGAATTATTTACATGGAAATGGAGACAATCTCCTGCTGCAGGATAATGCAAGTGTTTATTAAGGCAAATTGTTAGTCGGTAGTCGCGGCAGTTTGATGAAGTTCGTAGCTTGTTTGCGTGCTCATCGTAAATGGATTTAACTTCATCTTCACATATTGGATCTGATATCGCATGCGGGGCAAAATTGTTTTCACCTTTTCTCCAGGCTCCGTTTTCGCCCTTCAAACAGATTTGAATAGATTCTTCGTGTAATTCGAGTCTTACGTATGTATAAGTGTACGTCAGGCTTCTTCAAATTAAAGATATAAACAGTAATTTATAAATAATTGAAAAATTCATTTATATATTACCAGCTTATCGAATGACGGTAAAATTTTTTGCAAATATACATAGTAGCATAAAACGAGTTATTAATAATATTTCCGATTATATATATATATCAAACAACTTGGTTTGATTAATCGGCCAGCGTCACACACTATAAAGTTCTTTATTCAGTTATCGAAAGCCGCAGCCAGCCGATAAAATTCGCGTTAAAAAACCCGTTCCCCCCGTTGTCTACCAAACCAAAGAGGAACCCTTTTTGCCCGGCCTTTGCGCGAGCGAGAGTTTGTTAGTTTTTACGGCGGCCCGACAAATCGAGACACCCCGGGGTTCGATCCATTTTTCATGCCACCCTACGGGACAAATAACAAACTTTGTTAACGATTACACCGCAGTACATCAGTTCGGCCATCCGTCCCTCAGAGCGAGTGACGGCCGTGGGCAAGAACGAGCGTGCTCGTGTGTGTATGTGTCGCGTCGTTCCGGAAACGGACCGCTCAATTAGTAACCGACAAACGCCACCTCGTAAACAAAGCGCGTGGGTTAAAGGCGACGCTTTGAAGGGCCCTTCTCCTCCCCCAAACGCGGGGGAAAAAGGAGTCGAGCGCGATGAGACGAGCGGTAGCAAAAAGCGCCGACAATCGCAGGAATGTAGCGGCTATTGATCGCGTCACCGGTCACGTGTGCTATATCTTTTCGATCGACGAAGCGCCCGGCACTTAATTCGATGGCGAATGGGGGGTATCCTCCCTGTTTCCGTCGCTGACAACGCGTTTCGCCGTCTCTTTCGCCCGTCGTCCGTCGACGTACGGGCGCGAGCGAGTCCACGAGTCTCCTCGATGAAGAATAAAAAAAAAAAAAAAAAACACAAGAAGTATTCCGGATGAGACGACGCGATAACGGTAATAGCGGACTCGTCTCCCCGAAGGATGGCAGTTACAGGGTTGTAATATTGATCGGGCACCGGGTCACTGTACATGTCCAGAGTTGGATTCGCGCCATTTCAACGGTCAAACGAAAGGTCAGCACCATTTTCTACTATTTTCGCAATAAACTGATCAATCTTTTCACTCCCCGGCGAATCGTTTTTGCAACATCGGATTTGTCGAGTATAATCGATAACGTGCGAAATAGAAACGTGCGTTCGTTTTAGCCAAGTTTCTCGTGAAAGGAGAACGTGTTCCTTGTATCTATTAAATCATGTAAATTATTATTATATACACAAGAATTACGCGAGAATAATAATAATATAAATTAATATGTTTAGTTGATCGAACAACAAATTACATTATTACGTATTCACCGAAAGCTAACTAGGAAACATTTTAATCCGGAACTGCGTCTATGCATAAATGGGAATGTCGCAGCAAATGAATTTGCATAGAAAGTTGGAGTTTTGCATATAAATAGTACCGAGCCAGAAACACAATGTGTGTCATTACTTTAGAATTGCGTTTTCGCACTACAACACACTGTAATCGTATTGTCCGGAAAAGTCATAAATATATGAAATATTGGATAACCATCGCATTATGAAAGCGATACTCTGCATTTTCCCCCATAACGTTATAAAATTATGATATCATTAAATTCAACATTATATTCAATGCATCGACTGTTTTAGTAGTACAAAAAATATATCACGCGACACATAAAAGCATGATATAAATTTACTTTTTTTTAATAATTATTATGTCAGGTTAGATATAAACAATAATTAATTTAATTTAGTGTATTAAGATATTATTTATAAATTTGTAAATATTATAAGTATAATTTTTTTTCATTTCTTTATATTTATACGGAATTTAGAAATTATTTGGAAGAAAAGGCAGGTTGAATTAAAAAAAATTATTTTTCAAAATTTCAATTTAAATAAAACTCAATTATTCGTTGTATGTATAAATTACAGTCTATACATGAAATAAATCTAATATCAAAACGTTACATGTATACATGAAAAGAAGAATTATAGAACATATAAAAACATATTGATGAATTAATATTAATATTCAAACATATATATTTCATGTTTTTATAAATTGATGAGAAATTTTCAAGAAAATATTTTGAGAGGGAAGACGTAATCGAAAACGCAAGCAATCAAAATATAAAAAGATAAAAGACTTAACTACAGTTAAGTTGTTCCTTCAAAGGACTTCTCGATTTCGATGATATATATCACGCTCGAATATCACAAAGCCACAAAAGGGTCCCCGGGATAAAATAGACGGGAAAATGAAACACGACCGAGATGTCACGTGGCAGTCGACGCGTTAAATTGCGGAAACACCCATTTTACGCGGATCTCTCTACGGATGTCTCACATACATACTTCTCGGCGGGCAGACACAGACGTGCGTAATTTTCGAAGGCGATTGCGGCCAACGTCAGTACGGTCACCAAAAAGCAAAGGGCCTCGAGGGTCCACTCAAATCGGCAGGTAGCCAGGGACTCTTCGTGGCCCGCCAGGATTACAATCACCGAGACCGGTATTACCAGTCCGGTCACCAGCAGATCCGCCAGCGCCACGTTCACGAGGAATGCGTTTCCTGGAAAAAAGAATCCACGTGTGAAACTCATTAAAGTAATTAGCTTCTAACAGTTTTTGCGATCTGGAAACGCTCGAGAAAGCCGGCGTTCCGCGCTTTTTGCGCCCGTACTACACATCGTGGGCAGAATCTTGGCAAATACACCTACTTGGAATAATGTTGGCTTATCGTACGCTAATCACAAACTTGTTCGAAACGATGTCTAAATTAATACATTAGTCGTGTGTTTTGCAAGTGATATAAGAGCCTGGAAAAACCTACTAAGATATAATATAATATATTAATATATTATATTATATTATATATTAAGTTGATATATTAACCCTTTACACTTCATAAACATGCTACGGCGACATATATACATATTTTGTATCACAACTCCAGAGGTGCAAATTTTTCGACGAATAAAGACGACTTTGATTTTGATATATATAGAAACAATTTAGCGGAAACCGTAGTTAATTATATGAAATTATTTGTGAATATAAATGGTGAATCCAAAGATACTACAAAAATGTCTTGGAGTTGCTGGTAGGTTATATAATAAAATTAGGAGGGTTAATATATTAATTTATTAAAATTATATACATATGCCCTTCCTTCCTTCAGCTATTCTCATATAAATTTATAATCTTTTCAAAAAAACATAAGCCACTCATTTAATAGATAAATTAAATTTTAGATAAATTTTATTTCAAATAATTTTTTCGAGAGTTCTTTCGTACAAGTAGATTATATATCATTGACGGGTAATAATTTAATTTTATTCGATAAAGCAGACTATATATCAGTGACGGGTGATAATTTAAATTCATTCCCTGAAGAAATTTAACAATGTATCATGATTAAAACTTGATAGCAGGTTTGAATATCGCGAATTCTATCGTTATTCGCGAATATTCATATATTGCGAGGAACTTGGCGGAAGAGGGGGAGGAATTCTATATCAGCTTTAATTCCTTAATGCTACGATTGTCACACGACGGGAGGTGGGCGGACCGGACAGTAGATTGCGCTGATACGTGTAAATTAGGGGTTTCATTCGTCTTTTGAGGCTTCTTGGACGTGTTTACGAAGCGTATCATCGCAATTTTACGTCGCAGTACCTACAATCTAAAATGTAATCCACCAAGTTAGGCTTCGCCGTTTCCGATCGATCGCGGCATGCCGTTCGAGGAGGATTCCGGATAGTGATATAAATTCGCAGGATAACCGTATTGGACAGATACCGATCTATCGCGCACAACGACGACAGGATTTCGACCGTCCTGCCAAGAGCGTCAAAGACGCTCTTCCTCTTCCGTTGGCAAAAGTGCCAGCCTTCGATCGGGTACCCTTGTGCCAAGCTATTATATTACGCGGACTGAAAAATCTTGGGGTTTTTTTTTGCAGCTTTGTGCCGCAAGCTAAAGGACCGCTTGATTTTCCGCGCAGACCCGGGTCGGGTCTCAATCTTCTGCATTTAATCAACGCACGCCCACAGGGGCATAATATCAGAGGTCGTGGCTTCTTCTCGGGCGAATCGTAAAAGCCATAGTAATTGCGGAACGATGTCGACCGAAACGAACGGTGGTCGTGCCGGCTGTAAAACTTTGTTCAAACGGTAGCAACGTTCGACCGACGACAGCTAGTGAAACGAGGCTGAGCTCGGCGGCCACGGCCGGCGCAGTCACGGCTGTTATTACGAGTCAACGATTATAGCGTTTCATAAGTTCATACATAGAGAGCCTGGTTAAGCGAAGTATCAAATTGCGGAAAGTCGGGGAAAGAAAGGGGCGTAATATCCGCATTACCTCGCGCTGCCCCTCTCGCGACGCGATATATTCCCTCGATTCTCGGGGATTTCCCCGAGATCAATACCCGAGACGAGGACACACGAAGAAAAAGGAAATAATATCCGTACGTCGGCACGTCCTTAGGGGAGTATAACGCTATAATAAGGTTGCGCGAGGGAACGAGCGTATGCCGTTACGCTCGTTCGCACTGCGCTCCGTGAGTAATAAAATGCATAATAAGATTCATTTCTTTTCCTTTTTTTTTCGTTCCGCGCCAGGGCACTCGAGCTTTCGCGCCGAGCTTAACGATCCGTCCGTCAAACCGAGAGAGAGAGAGAGAGGGGCCCGTATTACGATATTTCTCAACGGCAGGAATAAATGAAGTTTTCATTAGTCAATCGCCAGGTCGCATACATATGCATTCGCGAGCGCACGAGGAGTAATTATTATAATTATCCTCGTAGCCGCATTTTGCCCCGTTCATTTTGCTCGCATTGCGAAGCTAGAACTTCGCTCACCCTTACAAGACAAATTTTCATTAACTATGGTTTCCTTATGTAAATAGATACCGCGTACAATGGGATAATGCTCCGCGCCGACGTATAAAACGACGCGGTAGATATCAGATATTCAAATTACTTGGAAAACACGTAAGTATAGTTATGAGCAGCCGAGCGTCACGATTTTAAACCGCGCAGTTTAATTAACTCGTGAAAGCACTTTTAAGGAATCATCAACACCTATAAATTACGGACAAAGCGGCGCATTAAGCGTTGCAGCTCACACGTGTAATTTGGCTTTTTTCTCAACGTCTTATCACAATTGCACGCGCTAAAGTACTCGACATTGACACTCTCATTAAAGTACCTGGTATAACTGTAACGTATGTATTATTTACGCGTGCACTATTTTCATACGCGCGGTATAATTCATTTGCAAAGTAATCTAAAATCTGTGGAATAAAAACAAACATGTGCGAAAACAGCCTTTTACATTGTTATCATTAAAACATAAAAATATGGCATTATATTTCACAGTAGAGAGATTCTCGAATAATTATATTATTTTCTTTTATATATTTTTTGTGTTTATTTTCTCGAGGGAAACTGCATTGCAATTACGACACGCCCTGCTTATTCGCGTTTCGATATTAATCAAATTTGCAAAATAACGATATCACAAATTAATATCGAGAGACTCTTGTCGATCATATATCGAACATTTGTCCTCCTCGTTTTCGAAAACAGAGGTCTGTACTCGGAGCTCTAGCGGTACTTTTGTACCGCTCCGATTGAAGAGCTAATAATCCTAACGTCGCAACATTAAGAATATCCTCTGGGAACGCGCTCTAGCAGATAAAATAAATTACATTTTCACCCTCGCTCCAAAGCTAAAGTGACATTTTTACCGAGGGTTACTTGGGACTCGTCGCTTTTCGGGAAGCGCAAAACGCGCGATCGCATCAACACGTCGGCGCCGGCGGCTCGCACGGCGGCCGCAAACGTGTTCGCGCCTTTGGCGAGGATATTACACCGCTGCGAGAGAGATAAAAATGATTACGCGACAAATTGCACCGTCCTCGCCGCGCTCTCTTCGGGGCGAGAGAAGGCGCCCGGTTTTTCGCCACCGCCTCCGTCTGCCGGTTAATAGGATGAAATATCGCGGCCTCCCTGACGGAGCTAGGTAGACGAAAACTCGGGAGGGGGGGGGGGGGGGGGTCGGCGAGGGCGCGAGGCTCGAGAGGACGAGGGACGAGGGACGAGGGAGTTCTTCTCTCTCTCTTTCTCTCTCCTTCTCTCTTCGGATATCGGCGAATTAAGCCCTGCAGTCGTCGCATTCGCGCCGCCCGCATTCGCCGATCGCATTTTCCGGCGGTACGTTTCGGCGTGACGAGATCCGATCGATTCAGCGGTTGATGCGTGGAATAAATTATCCCGCATCAGCGCTCCGTGGCGTCACCTCGAAATTGATTCTCTCTATCTCATCCTCCTCTATATCTCCATCTCTCATCCGGGGGTCCCCTGTCTAGCCGCAGTGCCGCAGCATCGTCATGGGAACGTGCTCTCTACCACCCCCCTAGCCTCCCCCTCCGGAGTATTCTTCTACGTACCGAATGAATCCGCGCTGATCAGAATTTGTTTTAATCGATTTACCGAGTCAGCCCGTCGCGTCGCGCGCACAGGCCCTCCTCGTTCCACATCTCCTCTCGTTGTGCTCCGCTCGTTTCACGAGCGCCGAACCGAACTATTCGCCAACCGCACCGCGGAGTACCCGAAGTATTCGCATTACCGGCGTGGATTCACCGCGTTCGGCCGCCTCCGTGATCGGGGTTTCCAAGGGGGAGCACCCACAGACGAGACGAGATGAGACAAGAACGAGAGGAGGAGGAGGAGGGGGAGGAGAAAGAGAGGGAAGATGGAAGATGTAGAGAACGGCGTTCTCTCGTTGCGGCATTAGATACGAGGCGAGCGGAGTTATACGGCAACCGGGCCCGCTCGTGCGGCTATGCGCCGCGAAATTGACTCGCTCATCCGTGTACACCCTTATAGGGACCCCACGACTGCGCAATCCATTACGGCGCCATTCGGGTTACCGGGCATCGCGGTAACGGTGGACCCCCCGGTTGCGGTACGGGGGGCTTTTTGTTTCTACCGAGTTCTCTCTGTGCCGCGCCGGCAGAGTTCACGCAAACGAAGCCCAAGTCCGTCCGACACTTCACGTCCGCAGTGGAAATGGGGTTTACGTCAGGCACGAACGGACATCTACGAAAGCATTTCCCGCGATCCTCTCTCACCGGAGGAGACGGTTTCCTCCCTCCTCGTCCCCTCCGGCCGGCGGGGTTGCACGGAAAAAGGAGGAATCGCTAGTGCTAGGGCCGGATTTCCGGCTACAGACAGGCCAGTTGCCGTCGCGTCACGTTCGGACGTATTTATTGGAAAGGGACGATCGTGAAGTTCGAAATTGCGCGCGCGATCGGCACATTAAAACTTCAATCTCGTTACAAGCTTATTCGATGTCCTACGATGTCCCATCCATACCCAAGCTTCTGTATTATGTATTATTGCCCATTCGCGTAAATTGATAGTAGCTCCGAGAAAATTCCTAGTAATAGATATTTTCTCTCGCAAGAGAAAAACTTTTTCTTTTATACAATCCAAGTTTTTTTATTTATGATACACTAGTTTAAGATAAAAAATTGTGCAAAAATCTCTTAGCGTATAATTATTAAATATGGAAAGAAATTGTTAAATGTTAAATTATTGAATGTTGAAAAAGAAATTTAAATTAAACATTAAATAATTCTACAAACTATTTTAGTATTTTTCAACATAAAAAAAGTTACGTTAATCACAAATGAAAGAACTAAATTTAAAAAAAATTTAAATATACATGATTACATTATTGTATCAATAAAATGGAATAAATCTCCCATTTTTCAATGGAAATTATGTGTTTTCGAAGTATTAACTAATAAAAAATGTACGAGTGCGAACGTAAAGAATAAATAAGCAAGTGATATATCTCAAAGACATTTCAGATGACTGTTAATGTAAAAATACATTCGTGCATTTCCATCGTCTCTGCGTTTCAAAATGAATAACGATTCATGTATCTTCATTCATGGTCGATATCAATATTTTATAGCATACTTTGAGCATACGCATTGAACGCGAAAACGATTATAGAGCATCATCTTCCCGACAGCATTTGCATTCGTCATGTCGACTCCGGATATATTTGCAATCGGTAAAAATAAAATCGAGAAATAATCACGAACGAGAGTCGGAGGTTAATTCTCGTTAATAATGACCGCAATAATAACAATGATGACCTTGAGTTTCTCGTTGTCATCACGGCATATCGAGAGATGACACATCACAGCAAACTGCGCATTAAAAGAACTTTATAGCTGGCAAAATGAGTAAAACGAAACGAGATTTTTCTCGGTGAATAGTTTCAGACGGACGAAAGTCGGTATTATTTGCGCCACTGTCGAGATTCATGCGGAATAAAATAGCGGTAAAAATGTTTCGGGCCGTTTCAATAAGAATTACGAGGCTGGCCAGTGTGTGACGGTACACAGTTATAAAACCGAGAAACTCGACAAATTGGAGTGCTGAGAAGAAGAAGAAAAAGAAGAGGGAAAAGAGGAAAAGGAGGAAAGAGAAGAAAAAAGTCCATTTAAAGAGAGAGAAAGTACGATAAAGTAAAATTGATTCGCTGCTCTGGGACACCGAGTCTTCCCGGAGAGTTTATACATGATATATAAGTATATGTAATAAATAACTATACATAAAAACTATAAAAATATTAATAAATGTAAATTAAAAAATATACACACAACACAGGTGATAATTATAATTGGTACAAGTGTGTGTATGCATGTGATGGAGAAAAATAAGGTATATATTGAAATAATAATCTTTACAAAAATATTTACTGTTAAATGTTAAACAATTTTTTAAAACAAATTATTTTATCCTCGAAACGTTTTTGAAAACAATATCGGAATTTTTGTATCCATTAACGAATTTATCAGCGAATACTTCAGATTAGGAATTCTAAGGCTATATTAAAGTAAAGTCTATATTTTATAGGTAGATCGTTTCTCCAAGCGTGACCCAATTTCTCTATGACAAATTAAATTTGCGGATTTAAATTGAATATAAAGATAAGGAGATGTATAGAGAAGGAAGAGCGATACATTTAAGCGGCAATGTAATTACATTTGCTCCACTCCCATTGCTTTGTGTTCCATTACATCTACAGTCATTGTTATTATGCTCTATGTAGAGTGTTCACGTGCAAATAATAATTATCTCGGGTCGGTCTCAGAGCGCGGAGACACAACGACACGTATGATATATATGTATATACATATATAGCGCCTCCCATACAGGGATTATTTATTATCGCGCCAGGGTATCTGCGAAAAGGAGAGAAACGAGAGACAAGTTCGGTTTGCAAATAATACGAAAAATCGATCTCGTCATTGCCGCAGGTATAATGGCACGATGAAGATCCCATCTTCTCTACAGATTGTACCGACGACGTCGTTCTTTGCTGTTATGTCCCTTCCCGGCCGGATACAGACGGAGGACGCTTTTGTCCGTGGAGACGCAAAAAAAGATAAGAGATCTTACCGCGACGATATATACGAAAGAACGTTGTCGCAAGGCATGTCGGAAATGTACGACCCCCAGGATGGCTTTTAGTCGGATATACTTCTATAGAGTAAAAACTTTTGTCGTTGCATTTGTCGATGAGAGTATTCTCTTTCAGGTACCACTGGTTCCCTACCGTTCTCTCTTCCCTGCTTCTTTCAATCCTTTCTAATGTCTCTCGCCTTTACCTTTTTAATTTTCCACCTCGAAGTTATACAACATTTATGTAGAAAGGCTTCTCCTCTCTATACGTCGCTCTATTTCGTCTATATATGATGAATTCTACGTTCGCTTATTATTTTTATCTATAATTGGGAAAAAAGAATTACAAGCGTACCTCGTTTGTTGAGTTGATCTTCCACTACCACGGCGGATATCATGAAGACATTACCCACGCTTCCGCCGACGGCGAGAGAGGCCAACAACAAAAGTCGAGCTACTCTAGACCAGGCCGACGACAAAGTCACCGGCGAAACATCGAGGTCACCGTCGATGACGCCATCATTTAATGCCTTGTTCAGTCTTATTCCAGAGTCGACACCAATGACGCTTGCCACGGTGCTCGTCGCAGCGTTATAGATTTCCGTTACGTTCATTCTGAAACTGAAGAAAATACGAATTATATGTTTAAATAAATATAAAGATGAATAATCTTATTGTTAATATTATTTTACACCATTGTATTAGTCAACACGAAACTTTGGATTAAAAATCTTTCACTCATTTAATTTTCACTCATTTTTAAGTACAAATTAAAATTGCGTTCGATGACTAGAGCCTATATCTATGATTAATGCACGGATGATTGGCGGCAAATGCAACAAAGTCTAACTTTGATGAACAACACGTCCCGTCTTTCATCAATTTGAAGGACGGTTCATGGTGGTCTTCAAGTCTGAAACAGGGAGGAAACGAGGCTGAAGCTATTCGATATCACACTATTACACGGAGAGAGGCCTTTTGAAGATTAGGGCCGGTAAGGCTATACCGACCACCCTAATTGTGAATTATCGATCGGAACACAGTGTGGGGATAGTCACCTGTTCCGACCATGGCCCATGTTAGGTTTCTACATTGTCCTCGTTGTCGCTAACAACATCTGCGCAATATCATGGTAATTAGCAAATAAAGTATCATGCCCGCAGTCAGATAACAGCTGACGTATACACAACGTTATGCAGCTTGAAAAAACAGGCATTTAGTTCAAAATATAATTCAATTTAAAAATGTATACTGTTTGTCTAAATAATGCCTTTTATCTCGGCAAACAAGTTTTACAGATATAACAATCTGCATGAATAAAGTGGAGCAGATAGGCTTTTGCTTCTGTTTTTCAAAGAACGTATTTTGAAAAATATAAAAAAAGATATTAGATATATTTTTATGCTAGATATATTTGATTACAAAATTAAAAGCTTGCTTTTATAGAAAAATTGCAGAAAATAAATTATAATCTCGTGAAACAAGAATCTATGAAATAAATGCTTTATTCGAATACTTAATTAATAATTTCTATGTATATTTGATCATACATATATTTCGGATATTATATTATTTTATAACTATGTAATAAATTACATTATTAAATTATTATATCATATTTATAATATATAATAGCTCAAAAATATTTTCCATATTTTTCATATATTTCTAAATGTAAAGTAAATATTTGATAAAATGCTAAAAAAGAAAAAATATTCTTATACATACAAAATATAAAATGCTTTTGTTTTTTGAATTTTTCCCTATTAAATGTTATGTACTTTATTTTTATTTAAATTTGTAAAACGTTTCTATAACTTTTTTATACAAAGTGTAAACTTTTTTTTGAATATAATGCTTGTGTATTTGACACAAATATATTTGCAATGTATATTGCATATTTCAAATCATCATTGTTAATTTAAATTATATTATGAATAACGAAACCTATCTTTGCTATTCTGCATATAAATGGAAATCGTCTTGATCGTATCCATAGCATTTTTAAAGTGAATTTTAAATTTTCAATAGCAAATGCAGCCTCGGGTGGCCATTGAAATGTTTAACACGCCGTATTTCGTCGGTCGACGAACGCGAAGAAATTGATCTCGAAAATTGCGTTTAATAATAAAGCTGCATCATCGCTCTTTCTTCCGATCGACGCACCGTCCTTCCTTACTTACAGAAATATTTTCACTTGTTGCATTAGGGCTTGAAATGGCGAGCCCCTCGAGCCAATAATCTCATCAATCCCGTTACGTGACCTTTCACGCACATCGACATCGAATCAATTTCGCCGCAAACGATGCCGGTGTATCTTTTCCTAATTGAAATACGACTTTTGTGCGAGCGAACGAAGCGTTGACGCCGCGGAAGAAGAGCTAACTGCAAATTCTCACTTCCCTCTTCCCGCAAAAGAGGATCAGCCGGAATGATTGATGTTCGCCCTACGAGATGCTCCAAAACTTTCTCGTTTCTTTCTCTGCAGTCTTTATTGAATATACAATCAATTTTTTTGATGAAGCAATTTCGTACACTATTATTTTTAATTCTCAATTTATTTTTATCATTTTCATATTGTCAATTTATTAATTTTCAATATTACTAGATGTATCTTATATTTCAAAATTTAAAATATCCTTATTAAAAATAAAATCTACCTAATATTTTGTAATAAAAGTATATTAAAATTTGACTCACTTAAATATTTTGTTTAATTCGCGAAAACTTTAAAAGTACAGGTTTAAAATCCACAGCTAAATAAAATTGTTACGACGATTTTGAAACACCATGTACATCGAAAACATACACACTCATACATCTTAGGATACGACTCTTACGTCCGCTTTAAGCGGCTTTTAAATTGTAGATCTATTTCAAGGGGTGTCTCCGACCGTCTGACTACTCGACGAGACGTATAGATTACAATCTCATTGCGACACCTTGCGAAAATGGATCTCATTCGCGATGCAAAAAGATGCAAACGGTCCTATCGGCGGAAGAGAGCATCTCACGTTTCACAAGTCTCCTCCAATCCTGCGCGAATGTGTGAGTAAAAAACAAGTTACACGTTCGTTCTCTCGAACCGAGAGCGCATCTCTGATGAAGGCAACGCAACGATGGATGCGTTTACAACGGGAATGTTGACGGACGACCACCACGATCCATCGTCGATCCTGAATGAGCTAGATTACAACGAGATGCGATTGTGCGACTAAGAAAAAGGGAGGATTACCTCAGAAATCTGAGGGTGTATTAACGAGCACCGGAATACAATTCTTTTGAATTATTCCTCGACTGTGCGACGAATCTACGCTACTCTTCCACTTTACAATTAAAATCTCCGCACAAGGGGTGTCACAAAATACGAGGTTACCGCCCCATGTCTTCCTTTATCTATTTACGAATGCGCGACGGAGACAAGTCACGTCGTCTAGTCCGCTGTGACATTGTCCTCCCGTCACATACCTCGCGGTCGGAAATTTCATATTTCTATTCATACAGACATGGTTCTCGGCGCTGCTCGGAGAATCACCTTACATGACTCGATCCGCGAACACAGAAGGCAGGAAACCCGCGATCTACCGTGTAACACCAGCAGTCTCGCTTCGCGATATCGGATTTCGTGGGATCGATGATGGCCGGGAAACAGTTACCCCCCGTGCCAAGCCTAGTCCACGTCCGTTTTTCGTGCTCGTATCCGCCGGACGGGGATAAAGCGTCGGTGCTAAACGATAGCACTCGCGTGCTTAATTGCCACCTCGATGTTCGCCTCTCTAGCCTGCCGCGTGCTACGTGCGGCCGCTAAAATTTTTACGGCGCCGACATACGCGAGCGCGAGAACTGGACCCTCTCGGGGGAGAGAAGAAAAAAAGGGGGATAAATAAAAACGTATAACGATCTTCCGGGGGTCGGCGCGCAGCTCGCGCAACGACACCTTTTACGACTCATTAAAGCGGCCGAAATCGAAGTTACGGTGCAGCCGTATACCATGTTTTATTGACGATAAAGCCGGTGAGGAGTAATTAGGTTCGTATCAAGTTTGCAAACTGCTTCATTTTAAGACTTTCGGAACTTCGCGCCCGCGAGCGCCATCGATGCTCGAGGAGTGGCGCCGTTAATTTGCATGAAAGTAATCCGCAAATGAATATTCACCCGGCATATCATTAAGACTGCGAAAGGGGACGCGGACCGGCCAGAGTTAAGAGTTAATGTTCACGCGTACGTAATGATCGAAACACGTTCATTTCGCATTTATGTATGTAAACCGAAATTCACGGAGAGATGACAGAGTAATCGCGAGCCTTCCTGCCAATTTAACGAGAGCACGATATCGCCCGACTTGCGCCTCCCTCTGAAAGCTCGAGGGAATCTAACTAACAAACCGGCATCTCAAAGTAAACCGCACCAAGCCGAATGACAATTTTTAACGCTAAACGATCCGTGTAATTACGCGCCATTACCTTTATACGCTTTATCCACAGTTATGGATCGAATGTATAACGCTATAACTCTTTCATTCCAGCGGGAGACGTTATAAAGTAGATTCCTGAGCCATCGCGCTCCGATCGCCCGGGTATAAACCGTCGATGGACGATTACAGGGCGGAAAATAAAATTTCTCCGGAAAACGTACGTGCCAGCGTGATAAAGGCGGCAACAAATTTCGCGGATGGCGGGATTACGCGATTACGTGACGCGTCGGCCGGGAAGGTTACGAGAAAGTTTCTGGAGTGTAAAGTGGGCTTTAGGCAGGCGTAAGGATAAGAAGTCACCGAGGCGAAGCTTTATGAGGAAGCGAGGGTGGCGGAGAAGAAAAAGAGAAACGGCGTGGTCGTGAGAATGTACACGACTAAGCAAAAAATTCCTCGAGAATGGTACTCGGATGTGCTCGAAACGATCCGGAAGTTTCACGGATGATGCCGGGCCCTTTAACATCCGGATCACGTATCCCGGCATCTTTTAATAAATAATGCATCGTCGATATTTGGCGCGAGATGCTGTAATTTCTCTCGACTATATTTTTGACGTGCTCGTGCGAGGAACAGCACGAGAGGAATTAATGCATTTGTAGCAAGAAACTCGCATAACGCTTCATAGTCTTTTAAATATATCTTGACGCGCATATTTTTCAACAATATAATTAATAGCTTTTTCTTTGTCATCTAGTCTATTTTTATAAATATAAGTGATTGATCGTTTTTAAGAATTTATTAGCTTTATTAAATTCATTAAAGTATTTCGCTGTCAGAGTTATCTCTTTTTGCTATCATAAAATATACAAGATATTCGATAAAGGTGAGCAATCTCTCGTGAGCATGTAGAGCAGGTAAAAATAACTCCGTAAGTTCCTATAAAATATTTTTCTACAATGCATCTCTTACCGAGATATTTATCTTTAATATTAAAATTTGATAAGCATTTATCTTAAATAATTTTTTTCTACTATGCATTTTTTATCATCATTATTTATTTTTTATCGATCAAATGTATTATTTTTATTTGCTGTACCCTCGCTAATCTTTACCGAAACATCCTGTATATATATATATATATATATATATATATATATATATATGTATTTTTTAAATTATTTTTCTAATGTCTTTTTTCATATAGCGATCTTTCCTATCGATACTTAAAAGTGAACAATTAAAAATAAATTTAATTATTTACTTAAATTGATATCTTTGCAACAATAACGTAACACTAATTAAACTTTTGGGTAAGCTATTATATGAAAAAACTTTCAGAGAAAGAGAGAGAAAATGGCAAGGCTACGTAATACGATCTTGAACTGAAAAAAATTTTTTATTAGCTTCTTCTCGTGCAAAGAACGTGATTGCCAGAAGCACTTATTCACCATGCATGCAGGTAGATTCTCCCATAATCTCATCCTCTTATCCTTGGTATAGTATCGTCTTACCTAATGGGTTTTAAATCATGCGGAATACAACACCACGCCGATTACTATTTCGCAACAAAAACAAATTTCTACAAATCCTTACTCACACGTGTACGTGTGACTATCGCAAATACCAGTAGTCGTTATGGTAGTAGTGGTAAATGGTTTGCGAACCGGTATTCCGCAAACCGGTATTTTTTTTAATGCCTTATTTATCGCTTAACTTTCTGACGATGGTGTCGCTCGTAAATCGAGAAGTTCGCTGTCGCACTTAAAGTCTTTGTTTTTTGCTCGCAAAAGAGCTCCTACTGTATGTCACGTACTTACTATGTCGAAAGCACGGCAATTATATGTCGGTGGATAAAAATTATAATTTATAAAGACAAGCTGTCTTGGAAAGAGGATAACTTATCTTTAAATTTAATTTTATATTATTTTTCTTATTCTACAATTAAATATCTTTATAATTAAATCAATAATCTCATGTTCATCAGATCAGAATTTATTTGAAGAAAAAGTTGAAGCGAAACTTACTTAAAAAAAAAAAATAAAACAAAGTTTTTCGTGTATTTGAAACTTTGAAATTTAATTTGCAAAATATTTTTTCAACCATATATAACTGAAATATCAGCCATATCTTTAAAATAATTTGAAATTGCTTGAGAAATCCGCTTAGAGAAATTGCGAAAATTATAGAAACTAAAATGCATAACCACACAACTATTATAGCGAAACGTTTTAAATCTTTCATAATGAGAAGAATCGTCTTTCATTCGTAACAAGTTACGTCAGGTTTTGTATGCTTCTTGAAAAAGCACAATAACGCGTATCTATTCTACGTAACATACAATGCACTTAATGCACATGGCCATTATATTCTTGGCTTAATAATGAAATCGATTAAACTGTCATTGATGCGATATATAAGATGTTTAATACCTTTCAGCATGAAAAATTCTGCATACGTTCCCTCGCTCATTTATTTTTCTTAAACAATATACTCTGTTCAACGAGAGAATCCATTAAATGGCTGTCGAGCACAACGTAGGATCCACCTGGTCCCGGCCCTTTGTGAGCAAACACAATCGGTCGGCAATTTCAAAATATTAATAAAAGATCTGACGCCGCGATTACGAAAGAAGGAGAAAGAGAGTATGGACCTTTTTATTGTGCGTTCAAAAACACGCCCCCGCAAAAGAACAACAACATCGTAGTATTGTATTATATCGCATCGCAATATTGCTGAAAGAATTGAAACGGAGAATCTGAATGCCAGACTCTTTATTCCCCGCTCTAAAGCAAACGCGCTCATAATATCGCGAATATATATCGCGAGAGCGCGAGAGCGGTCCGTGTCACAGTCGAACAATACTGAATCGAGATACGCGTACGATCCGTCAGAGCGGCGGATTTTTCATTACGATTGTCCCCCGGTTTTTTAATTAATACGATTCAAGGCGGGCAGAATGCGACGAGGAACGCGCGCGACTTTGTCGGCGCGAGCCGTCCGCATAGAAAATCCCGCCCTTTAAAATCTGCATCGTTAATTTCCGTCAGAACATCTGACGCGTACAAAAATGTGCCACGTGCATATGACAAGCGCCTAACTCGATCTTTTATCCAGGCCGCGATAACGGTCCGACGCGGTACGGCGGATTTAACTCATCGGATTGCCAACAGTGGACCATCAGCGGAATAACGCGACGGCGGGAATTCCGCTCGCTATTTGTTAACATCTTTTCGAGATTAAATTTTAATCCCACACGGCGGATTGGCTTAAGGAATCTCCTTAGTGTGTAACGCCGCTACGGAACTGGATTTAAATCGTTTCACGCTACGGTGCCAGATTAGGTTGCTCCCGGGAGCACAGCTGGAATTGATATTTTCAGTGCCATGACCGTCGCCGGAGGGAAACTATTAAGTGCACGCTCGTTTCCTTCAAATGTGCGCGCATCCGCGAGTAGACGAGTAGGCAGCTTGCCTATTCGCAATTTTCGCATTCTTCCGTATCGTTGAAAATATTACAAACACATTATTCTCTTTTTAGGAAAATATCCTTTGCGAGGATTAGATGAAAAAAATGAAGAGATTTTTCCTTCTATTCTTTCCAAATTCTCTATTTCGTTCGATGCAGGATACGTAACTTTTATCATTAAGTCAGCTGTTAATGACAGATTCGTTAAGAAACTTGGAGTCAACTCTCCTGTCTTTGCAATTAGGCCTTTGATCAAATTTCCGTTAATTAAACATTGAATTCAAATTTCCAATCAACTCTAAAACTCCGACTCGAGAAATCAGACGCTAAATTTAGCGAAATTAAAGTGTGTGATTTTGACATTATTTTATAATAAAAAAAAATTGCTTCCTTTCACAAGTATGAACGGGTGATACTCAAATCATAACGCGTTGCTCATGTATAAATATAATATTTAAAACTTTTAGTGTAATTATTTTTGAAAATACAGCTTAAACGAAACTTTATATATTGCCTACGCGAAACGGACAATAATTACATGTGATAGTAATTTAAAAGTATAATTGGAATGTAAATGACTATCGACGGCCATAACGCTGATTACTGAATATTCCCGAGAATACAAAGTGCACTTAGCGAAACTAACGTAAAGCCATGAAAGCATTTATAGGGGCGGTTCGAAGAGTCTAGTTACCGAAATGCATTTGACCAGAAACATAATAGGATGGCGCACGCTCAAATCGTAACATTTTACGCGACAATTCCGGGATTAGCTAGCACCTTGGGGTTTTAGAGTTGGTCCGAATAGCGGCGACGGTCTCGCCTCTCGCAATGGTACGTCTCGCGTCCGACCTCGTTCGCATCCGACGATAAAAGAGGAGAGAGACCCGGCGTTTATTACGCCTCCCTCGTCAGTCATTATCCCCGCAACTTCTCTACGATATTGCGCCCGGAACAGGACGCGACGCGACGTTCCCCGACAGGCGCGGCGTAATCCGTGAATGCGGAGTAATCAGCGGCCGTTTGCGCGACATAATTGCCGGCCGCGCCTATTATGTCCCATCGTACGCCAACTGCGGCCGACTGAAAACTTGCAGAATGCATTTCTGAATGAATGCGAGATTGTCCGAGCCGTCCGCCCGTCAACGTCCGCGGGAAATTTCGCGGACCCCGGTATTTGTCGCCGGCGTATAAATTCGCGACGAACGCAGCGACGCGAGAAATGCGCGAAAGGGACGAGAGCGCCTTCTCTTATTTTTATATCCACCGGGAAGGAAGATCATTTACCGGACCTTGGAAAGAATTCCGAGGAAACCGTGCGCGCCGGACTGCGTCTTCTCGCTGGCGGAAATATTGTCTGGCAGGTCACTCTGTGATCTAAAGCGGTCTATGGTCCGGTCTTTGTGTCCGAGGGCGCTTCAAAGTGTAAAATTAAAGTGAATTCTTTGCTGTCTTCTCTAGCTTGGAACAAAGAAACAATTTTCGCACCCAGCCTCCGGCTCTCCTTTACGACGCTCAAGCGCCTCCCTTACGAGAGTCCCGTGTGTCGTCAGACGAGCTACTGAAATATTACGACACAATATCGATCACGTACACCGTACGCCACGATAAAGGCAAAATATTTCTCGAGAATTTCGTATAAGCTGCGGTATATCGGGCTTAATAATTTGATTTTACCGAATTTTTTTCGTAACTCTTTATATTCTGTCATTTTTATTAAATAATTTTTTTTTCGAGGTAATAATAAAGTAAAGCCAACAATAAAATATACGAGAGATAACATAATAATGATAATGATGTAATGATGTAACAATAATAATGATAATAATGTAATAGTAAATATGATTAGAAACGAAAGATGTTGATTACGCTCGCAATTTATATATTTGAATTTATATTTGTTAAACAATACATAATAGATTTATGCATGATTTCGATTAAACAACATCACATGCAATATTATTAGCTTTGATATTTCACTTATTTAATTGTTGATAAAACTTATTTAATTATCGGGGGATACAAGAGTATTCAACACGAAGAAAATTCATAAAATCTTCAAGAATGTTGCGCGGCGATTATTATATAGCTCGAGCGAGATATTAATTCTCTTATTTTTAAACTCTCTTCCTATCAAAGAACACGGAAGTTCTTTCAGAGAATTTAATGTCAATTCTTCTTAAACTGGAATAAGAAACCGACTTTTTTAATGAACTCGTTAAATATCACTATGTTATTACGTTATTACATTATTAATCTTGTTCGAAACACGATGACGTGGATCTTGTAAAAATCTTATTTTACATTTTGTTGTCGTTTTAAAGTTGAAAGCGATTTTCCCAACCTATTTGAAGCTGGTTAAGAGAGAAGAAGAGACAGAGAGGATCAAAGCGCGTCCCCAATATTGAGTTCATTTTCCAAGACCAAGGCAAGCAACGTATCGATCTCTTCAGATTCGTGACATGCTCTATTTATCAATTTTATTTTATTTTTTTTATCTCTTGCTCCGACATTCTATGCTTTCCTCATCGCAAATGTAATTAAGCAAACGCGCATATTGTATATACAAGCTACACCAGCAATTTTTATGAAACATCGTAATTACATTTCGATCATTAATTAAACGTTTCACCGGTCGCCATTTCGTCTACTCTGAAAATTAATTTCATCCGCGAATCCGTCGGTCTTTCCGTAGTCCTATCCGGGAAATTCGCTCTTGTTTGTACGCCACTTCTATCCGCGATCCCATTCGTCCGTTATAAAACGCTGTGTACTCAGCGCTCGACTCTGCTACAGAGCAAGCAAAGAAGCAATTCACAAAGTAAGTAACATTTGAATTCGAATTACGGAGAAGCCTGACTTTGCGCGGCGCGTCGCGGCGAAGAAATTGGTATCGAGCCATCGCGCATTTGACGCTTAAAATTATGAAATGCCGCCCGGCATTTGCATAAGCTGTAAATTGGACATGGAAATTGCATGATGTTTAGCCAACCATTCACGCGTTCATTCGCACCGGCCGGCCGCTGCGTTCGTTCATAAGCCAACCAACGTCGGCCAACAATCATTCTCCGAAGTTCAAACACGCGTACAACGCTTCCGATGAGCGTTTGTAAAATTTATTTTCTCCCGAATTTCGCCGCGCACACACACACACACACACATACGTGCGTGCACGCACCGAGCTGTCGAAACCTCGGCGTCTCTCATTAAACGCAACCCACACGCGGCGAATATTCATATGCGCCGCATCGGACACGCATCGCTGCGTCGCGCGGCTTGTAATTAGAGAAAATTAAATCTACGCATTAAGCCTCGCATAAGCCGCGCCCTTTTCCCTTTTCTCTTCGTGGCCGGTCTTGGCCACGCTCAGGATTACACTTACCTGTCGAATCGGTCCATTTTTGCCAGTCGCGTATTCTCCCTTTCGCCCCCTTCCTCCCTATCGCGAGCAAAGTCTTGATGAAGCTTTAATATTTTTTACACCCCGCGCGCGCCTGTCAAAGAATATTTCACTGTAGTCGCCGGCAAATATTTATTGCGTATTCGCTTTGCGCGGGGATAATTTCATAATGCATTACTCGTCGAGGCTGCCGTGAAGCTCTTTGATGCGAGGCCGAAAGTAGGAGGAAATCCACTTGAAAAACTTTATACTTTGCTCCGCCGGCATCCGAAACTTGAGAAATCCTTCAGACAGCTCGCGGAAAACTCGAGAGGAGGCGAAAGGACCGGCATTGCATCGCGATCGATATCGCGATTCAGTGCGTTCCCGCGAAGAAGTCCAGGTTGACGCCTAACTTCGTTTGCACAGATGAAGACAGTCAAAGCATCCGTCTCGAGATAAGGCGGAAACGAAGTTTACTTCTTTCACGCCTGAAGCCTCTTTTAAATGTCCGGACGCGATCGCGGACAAATGATCTGTTTCCTTCGTACCCGCGTAATATCGGACGCAAGAACGATATTAAAAATCGAAAGCAATTAATCGCGCGGATTTTTCTCTCTCTCTGATCTATATAAAAAAAATTCTCATTATTATATAAATATCCATGTCCAAACAAGTCCCGGCGAATAATGCAAAAATATTTGCTTTCATCGAAAAGGACGAAATTGCGACGTTAAAATAATCTCGTTAACGAACTATTTTGATTTTGTTACGTAATGAATTTTATGTTTTTAATCCTCTTGTTTCTTAATCCGCGTAACTGAAATCGCTATCCATTTTTAATGGCGTGTCGATCGAATTTAGCAGTTACATATACAAATCGCCCGACGGAAATTCTGTATAATTTCTCTTCCGTTACTACTTACACGCGATTTTCCTCGTGAAAATATGGGATTGCCGTGAGATATGTTTCGCGCAGCAGGGGGTGACCGTATCGAAGGACTCTACAGTATTAGCATAGGATTTTTCAGTCAGCTGCAATCGATTAGATGCACGATAAAGAATGGAACAATTTTCATCGATTCTTATCTCAGTGGCTTCGAATGCGCACCCACTATCATTAAAATCTTTTCATGCTGTTTATTGACGTATGTAAATGAGACAGTACACATGAGAATACACATCAGAGACGCAACTATTTATTCGCATTAGCAATATTTTATGAAATATAAATGGAGTTGAGGTGCAAGCGTCCTTTCGCTCGAAAATCAATTTCTATTTTCTTCATCGTGAGATATTTCAAAGTCTGACCATCCGGTCGGATTTAACCCGGAAATTCTGGATTTTAGCTATTTATATCTAGATTACCGGTTGACATTCTATCTCCGAGTGAATCACCTCGGCAAAATTAAATTTTAAAAGAAGAAATCAACCTTTATCTCTAACTAGACGAGAAAGATAACTCTTGTGTGCCATATAAATTAGAGGTGTAAAAATGTACAAATATTCTTTATACATATATTCTCTTATTTCTTTACATCTTTTATTAATTCTGAAAAGATAGGAGCAAAGTGCTTAGAGCTAAAATTAAAGAGATATACCGCTATTATATTTGACACATATTTGGCGCATTTCAGTCAGTAATTACACGATGTAATTACAGTGTATTGCATCTCGAATGCGGTTACGGGTCGAGCTTTCCGCAATCGCAATAACAGTCAATGCGCGGCGTATATTCATATTACGTTCTCGACGTGCAGTGGCATATAACTAGCGGCCGCACCTTGTCTAAATGAATTTGCATAGACGGTTGAACACTCTGTACCAAATTTGCAACTCGCTCGCTTTGATATTCGTTAGCCGTGTGAGCTTTTACGTTTAGAGAACAAACGCCTCAAAATTACAACGCCGACGCATTTCTCGAGGGAAAAAACCAAAATTTGCGTCAGTTTTGACCTAAATTAATTCCAATTATTCCTAATAAAATATTGCTAAAATATCGCTAATTATTGTAATATTGCTCCCGCGTACACTCTTCGTCGTCCTTAATTGAGATTGTTTAGAAATGAACTACCTTGCTACGCAATTACGAGCGAACAAGAACGCGATCATACGACGTCTGGAACGCGTAAGTACATATTATACACATTTAACGCTTCAAATGACGTACGCGTCGTAATTAGTCGTCGCGTTTAAGATTATTGTCGACGATAAAGTTTCTAATTTTAGTTTATCACTATTAAATTGTTATTATGTAGTTTCGCATGGACGCGATACGTTAACTATCTTCATAGTTTTATTAACGAGGAAGGGCATAGGACAGGGAAAGAGGGGGAGGGCGATGGTAAAGTCCTATCCTAGTACTAACTCTCGCACCTACGCCAAACTCACGCCCGGGTATTAGAGCGTGTACAGGCAACACAGGGATATCCGCGAACTTCGTCTAAATTAATTTTCATAGACGGCTGAACATCTCAATTTGTGCCGAATCTGCAAGTTGCTTCCCTTGATGTTGCTAGTTCGAATAGATCGCGCCCACCCGGACGGAGGCCCCTCAAGTTCGGCCCCTTTAATAACTCACCGGCAATATTACGGCTCGTCGAGCTTCGCGACACGTCGTAGATAAATTGCATCGTTTAGCGGACACGCATCCGCACATAAACCCTTTAATCCTCCGGTAAGCAATCAGGTCCGGTCGGTGCAACGCTCAACGATATTACAACGGTTGATCTTGCCGGCCATCGAAATTCCGCAAAGGCCAGCTAATCCGGGCTTCAAAGCGACGTTATGTTTGATAGCGGGCTTTAATGGGTTCGCGATAACAGATATACACGACCGAGGATCGTTGCGCTAACGACATCCGCCTTTTTTCGGCTCTTATTTTTCGCCACAACAACTTGCGAATAGATATTTAAGGGGATTTCATTGTACTCTAGCCGCTTAAAAGTTGACGGAGAAAAATTGCTATCTGCGCGATAGAAATTACGAGAATGAGATTATAGCTCTGATAAATTCGCGAAAAACGGCGAAAACAATTTGCTTCTTTTTCCGAAAAAAAAAAACCATCCATTTTGTTGAAAATTATTATCCAAGAATATTATATCAGTTTCTAGATGAATAAGTCTAACGTTTTCATTTTTTTAAAGATTCTTAACTCTAAAACGCACGAAATCATATTGATTCCTAATTTTATTATAATCGGCATTATGTCAGTTCAGAGAATGACATTACGGCTGATATAATGGGTTATAAAATTTTTATCGTCATTGCAAAAGCTAGCGGAAGATGAATAGGCCCGCGAAGGAATTCTATATTAATTCAAGCCGATTATACCCTCTTCAAACGGTCCTCTCGCGAGCTCATTTATACGCGTCTGCCACAGTCGCGCAGAGCCAATATCAGTACTTATTAATAAACGTCGACTCCTTGCCTATATTCGCGGCGACTCTTTTGTGCTCGAAAATGAGTTTCGGAACGCGAACGTCACTTTGCCTCCAACCGGAGCCGCCTTCCATCCGCTTTGCGCTCCGCGTTTCGGTATTCTGCCTGGTGAATAATTTAAATGAAGGCGAGGAGGGGGAGGAGGGGAGGGACAATCGCGTCGCCGTCTCGCTCTGCCTCTGCAACGCGAAAATCCTGCACGGGATCCTGCACATACCAAGCCGATAGATCTTGCCGCGCGCGTTACCAGGGCTCTTTGACAAGATTAACCCTGTTTTCCGGCCAGGTTCAATCGTATCAGGGTACCAGCTGGTACACACGACGTCCCTTTATCGTCATTCTTTTCTAAATTTAAAGATGTTATCCGCGTATATCGTTCGCTCCAGATACGGCACAAGCGTTTCCCAGCGAACGGAAAGCCATTTTATCGTATCACGAAACAAAAGTTACAATCATTGGGCGTAAAAGTTTGTTTCTATCGCATAACTTTGGTTCGCCTATATCAATTGCAATAAATTTCTAACGTCTATTTACATGCGGAATATTTTAACTCTGGCGAAAATAGTGATTATGTGACATATGTGTATTATCTTTTTTTAATCTCTGTTGAAATTCATAACTTAATGTCATATTAATATGTAACAAGTAGAATCCCATAAGCATAAATTTAGGAATAATTAAAAGATTGTTAACAAAGGAACGTAAACTAGAAATTCTGATTTGGATAAAATTTTACATACATGTAAAGATGGGGGAATGGGGTGATGGATGAATTTAAAAATTTTTAACTGCAATCGAAAAACAATTTTAAGGGATGAATTCATCCCTTATATAGAGCGGCTTTTTGTTTTTCGATGTATCTCCAAAATTATATTTTATATAAAAGTTTCATGCTAAGAATGCCTCTATTTAATTACGCTAATAAAATTATTTCAAAGATTTTTAAAAGAATTTTCTTCAAAATTTTATTAATGTGGTTAAATAGAGGTATTCTTATGACAAAACTCTTGTATAAAATATTTTTTAATACTTCACATATCGCCTTACATACAAGGGGTAGTTTTATCCCTTAAAATTATTTCTAATCCCCAACTGAAAATTCCTCTGTTTATTCCACCTCCCCCCTTACATATGTATAAAACGTTTCATCAGATCTTTCCAGTTTACGAGAGTTCCTTGTAAGATTGTTAACCATGCTATTTTTTTAATAATAAATTATATTCTTGATGTATAATTTTCACTCTTTTCACGCAGATCTTTTTATGTGTATCAGTTTTCTAAATGAGACATCTTCAACTTAAAATACTTTAGCCTCTCGTTTCCCTATCGTTTGATCATCCCCCGGAATCCCGTCTTCCTTGTGCACCGTATCATCGTTCAGATGTGCATTCAATAGCGTCGCGGAAATTTGCAGGTTTAGCGTCGCGGAAACTTGCGCACGACGTCTGAAACGGTCCCGTGATTCTCGTTATTTGACCTACGCCTAAGACGGCGTGTCTACGGTTTCTATTATAACGTCACGTTATACGGTCGATGTGGCAGGAACTTCGGGCAACCGTGCACCCTCGCACGTCTTTACGTTAATTACACGGAGTTTGTAGGTGTGCGCCCGCGGATCCGCCGTATTTTGGGGAAGCCGAATCTCCAAGGCGTTGTGAAACCCGTCCTCTCTTCTTCGCAGCAGGGAGAGAGGTGAGATACATAAATCAAATTACCTTTGATCGTCGGTATAACGCGACGCTTACCGTCATCGCGTCTAATTTATCGCGCTAAATGGCCGCGAGCGGCGATGAAGCGGGTGAGAAAGAGAACGAACGGCGAGAAAGAGAGCGTACTTGCGTACGGCAAAGCCGTATAAAGAGAGAGAGAGAGCGATGTGCAGTTTAGTATGCACGCACGAACTGGATAACAGGAAAGTAAATTTTACCATGAACGTGCGTCGCTGGCGGAGCTCGAAGCTCGTCCATGTATGTCGTCGTTTTACTTTTCCGGTTTCTGAATTGGCTTTAACTTTCAGTTGGTACAGCTGCTGCCCCCGCCCGTCATCCCCCTTCCCTTCCCTACCCTCTCCGTACTCCGGTAACTGCGTGAATATTCATCCGCGGAAGTATTTGATTGCGCGAGAGAAATAGCACGGCTCGTGCGCGTACGTGCGGCCGCATTTACAGGCCGCGCGTTTCCGGAGCAAAGTCTCAGGTGGCTCGGAACGAGCGTTTCCCGCCGACAACTTTCCCGTCGCGCCTCGTCTCGTCTCATCTCGCTTACGCGACTTTATTTTTCTCATTTCGAGTCGCAATTAAGGGGCCTCTTTAAAGTTTTCCGCGTGACAATTCCGAATTCTAAATTTAAAATGAGAAACAATTTCCTCCTCTCTCGAACCGCGCCGCGACAAGACAAGGCGAAACGAGACCAGACGAGACGAGACGAGGCGAGGTGAGGCGAGACGATTCGTCTCGGCGCGAATCGCAATAAGAAACAAGTAGACCAATTTAATTCAATGCTCCTCGAGAGACGCGACGCGAATGACCGTGATTGCCAGAATTAGACTACCCGGTATTAATCAGCCATTAAATGCCGCTTGCTCGCGATGCACGAGGAATATCCCAACGATTAGCGCGTTAAATATTCGCGTTAAATTTTTTCGCGTTAAATAGTCGAACGCGCTATTCGACACCGATGCGGCACCGATTTTCCTCTCTTCGATTAATATTTTACTTCTGCCGCGCGCACCCTCCGGGGATTAAAGCGACCAAATGTTGCCTGATTAAATGTTTACAGTTGGTGTAAATGACTGCAGCTGTTATCCCCTCTTGGCGTCTCGTCTGCCATTTTACCGACAACTTTATTGTCCCACGCACCATGCGTGCCACCTGTATCCGCGATTAAATACCAATGGTATCGTTAGATTATCGCGACGCTAAGCAGAGTAATTTTCGCAATTTTCGACACCAATTTCGGCAGCAATGGCTGGCTCCAGCAACGAGTTTTAGACGCGTGATGGTCACGCGCAATACGTTATCCGGATATGCAAGTGCAGGGGAGAAAAATGCCATCGCCATCTGCCACCGAACGATTATTATTTCCCAAATAAATTAACGGGCGCGTAGTAGTAAATCGTGCGAGCGACGCGGCGGTCGGTCAGAGATAAATTATGCTGCCGATACGAGCGTCGTAAGCGATAAACATTAACCATCGCGACGCGAGGCTGAGCTCATAAATTACTTTAATTAATCGAACGGATGCGGATCAGCCGACGTCGATTCCTTCGTAAGACGGTGGCGATTCGATCGCTTGATTTGGCACTGGATTCGCCCTTTTCGCGCAGTTGCCTTTCAGGGTGTCTCCTTTTACTTCTCTCGTCCCGTTCCTCCTGTCTCTTGTCTCTCGTGCAATCCCGCTTGAGGAATTCTTCGAAAAATCCTAGCCTTTAGAAACTCACATTGCCGATACGGTGTTTAAGACAAAGAGGGACATCGAGTGTCCTCCCGTAAAGTAGATTCCACAGATTTTATCGGCCGGTCCCGGAGACATTCCGAAATCGAGTAACTTCATTTCTCGAACTGCCTTCGATATCCTTCGATATTCGAACCGAAATTTAAGAGCAAGTAGAAAATGTCAAGAAAGTCCCGAGAAGGAAGCCCGCGGCGGAATATTTCGTTGTTTAACGAGGGAATTTTTACAAAGTAAAAGCGCACGTACATGTATATAAGTATATATGTATATATTTAACGATATATACGCGAGACGCTACGTAAATAATTCCTTTTCTCGGTTTTGCATGAGCAATGAGCAGCAATATTCAAATTATCACAATTTTCGATATTCGGCATAAATATTTATCAAAGTTATCGGTTATATACGCGCGCGGTTTCAACCGGTCGCTATTCAGAAACATTGTTACAACGGCTACTCTCTCGCACACACGAATTGCCGCCATTAACGATTCAACGTCGGATTCTATTTATATACGGCGCTATATCGGTACCATTACCGTCACGGGGCTTTAATCACGGTGCTCACCCCTGATTGCGGTTTATCGGGATTTCCGATAACGCCGCTAAGCGCAGCGCGCGTAATTGCATAGATTTCTTCTCCGTCGCAATCCGCGCATATTTATTCTTTCCGACGCGACCGGTCGGAACAGTCATCTGGCATCGAGACTTGACTCGAGAAAATTGCAGGCATACATATATATGCGAGAATATTTAACTTTAATTTCAATAAAATATAATTTGGGCCGCTATATAGATGTATAAAAAAATATACTTCACATCGTATTATCGATGTAAATAATATTTGTATCATCAAGATGGATCATAAACACGGATGAATATAAAGATGATTTTCATGTCCTTTAAATTATTTTTCGAAAAGTTTCGAAGAGGCTCATTAAAAATTTTTGATCTAAAATGTATCATGTGCGCTATTTATAATATATTATATATAATATACAATATAAATATAATGTGTAATAATATATATATGAGTGTGTATATATATATATATATATATATATATATATATATATATATATATATATATATATATATATATTACAAAAATAACATTGATATATTTAATCATAATTACAATATAATTTCAAATTAATAAATAATAAACTATTTTAGATGAATAAGAAAAATATAAAAAAATACCTGTTTTGATAAATCAATTTTGTTCAACACTGATGAGTCGTCAATCACGCAGATTAATTGACGCAGAAAATGATGGCCTCTTCTAATATTTGTCGCGAGATGATGCGATGATACGACGAACACACATACGAAGCGATTCGTATCACTACCTTCTTGTTCGAGTCTCGTTGTATGAATGGTAACACAAAAGGCAATAAACTGGCACCGACAATAAACAATAGTGTCTACGTCATACGTCGTAAAATTCCTAACAATTCGCGACTTCTCGCGACGTATATCGCTACTGTTTACATGACCTTGTTGTTATGCCCGACACAATGACACAAGGCGTTTCGTATGGTTTGCATCGTAGTATCTCGCGAAACACGGTCGTGATAAGTCTTAGATTGTTAAATATGATCATTTCTTATTACCGATAATCAATCCATGAAATTAATTAACTTTTGCGATATATAGTTCATTGATGTGTCGATATATGATTCATTGACGGAAATTATAATTGTAGATTCTTATTTCAAGATCGACACATATATTTAAAATGGTTATGTTCGAATCTATTTCGCACATCGCGCATTTTAAATTCCTCGATATAAATATCATTTACAAAATTGAGAACGCGGAATAATTTACACTCAATTCGTATAATGTCGCGCAATATTAAGATGAAAATGCCAATGCCATTCTCAAATTTTTTGATCATTTACAAAGTATCGCGGATAGAGTTGTCGTTCCGACAAATTAATAAACAGCATTCAATTAAAAATTATTAAACACATATTTTAATTTTCATCAATTGCGTATCATAAATTCGTGTTTGTGCACCCTTGTAGCTTGTCAAAATGTGTATTTCGCAACAATTTTTGATTTTTATCGCACAATTTTGAATGCCGAACGAATCGCAGTTTTGTGCGACGCGTAATTTTTGCATTATTCTCTCTTCGCAATATAATAAAGTACGTCACGATTAACGTCGGAAATGCTGTACAAAGTGCCGCGTAATTATCGTATTCTGTGCGCCATCGTAATTAACTGTCTTTGCGCGAGTGAATAATATGTGATTACCATGAAAGTGCAAAAGAATGAATACGAAGAGGAGAAGGCTCGAGGAGGTGACGACAGGGCAACAGGAGGCAACCGGAGGTGAGCAATTTATAATTTATTTAATGTACTATTTGTTACTTGTTAAATTTATTCATTTATATCATAAATATCATAAATCCATTGTCTCAAGAAATTATGGATTTATAATATATAATAGCATATAAATTTAATTTTGTGAAATATGTATAAAATAATATTAGAGGTCTGCAGTTTTTATTTATCATGACTTCTTCATCATCGTAATTATTTAACACAAACTAAAACATTATTATAAATATTATTATAATAAATTATTATATTTAAAAAATTTAATATATAAATCATATTGCTATAGAATTATAGTAATATTATAATAGCAGAATTATAGTAGCTTATTTAAGCTGCATTGCAAATTATATGCTACTATTCAACATTTCCCATCAACATTTTACATCTGGTGAATCTGACCACAATATTTTTTCGGAAAATCCTTCCTGAATTTCCAAAAACTCGTGTCTGCAATTTTGCAAATATATTGTGAATTTTTTCAATCGAATTATTTCGTCGTTTCTATCGATTACTTTTTTTTTTTAATTTATTAAATAGCAATTGCATGTCGCGATAACAGAATTATTATCATCCAATTAAGCTGCTATAGAAACACTGGGTGGGTCTTCTCAACGATTCTCGCGATTGTAAACAAACATAAGAGGGAGTGACTATCATAATTTATTCAGGCTAACAAGCCAAAGAAAAATTCGGCGACATCGAACCCTACCCAATGCTTTATCGGTGTTGCGGTTGCTATTAATGTCCTATGGATGTCTTATCTTCGGGCAGACATGCAAGCGGGAAGAATGCCGCTCCTCGATGGCAGTCGTGGATAATGATAAAGTCGGATACACACCTGGCTTGGAAAATAGAAATCAATTTCTCATCGCGCTTCTCATCGCGAAAAATGCGCCGACATCGCGTTCGGACGCGTGAAGCTTTATTAAAAAGTTAATTGCGATGGATGGGAGATATCGCGATGTATTCCGCATCGCTGGACACTTTATAAAGACGCAGTCCATGAAACGTACACGGGCATATCGGTTTTATGATACTGAAACTATGTTTAGAGAGTACAACTCGGGCGCGGTCTTGAGACCTTTCGTCGAAGAAGAGACGATGCTTGCAGAATTTTCAGGCAAGTAAAGTGTTTATTCTGAACTAGACTTTGAAAGGTCTCGCGACCAAGATGCTTTCCGAACGTCATATTTATCTTTATCTTCTGTTTCAATAAACGGATCTTTAATACACTTCCATCTGTACTCTCACGATGACAGACACGAGTCTTCGATTTGCCAGAGTCGCAAAGCAACATTGCCTTTTGCAATCATAGTTAATATAGAAAATGTTAAGTATTATCATTTAAATGGATTGCATCATTGCATAATTGGCAAAACATACTTTCTCTTAATTTTCCTATATATTAGATAAAATTTTTTACTATCGCATTTATCATTCTCAAAAAACTAATTTTCATGATTGCACATACTAGTCTCACTTATTCTTCCTGGGGTTTATTTTACCCCTTATCACTTCCCCTTCGCCAAGAACACCTCGCGTTGTGAATACCGCGTAATGCGCGCGTGACGACTCTTCGCGTGACCGCGTAGAAAGGACAGCCATCGTATTTCTAGACTCCGAAGAGTGCGATCCCTTCGTGCCGAGGTGTTCGCCGCTAAGTTACGCGACCGGCACGATATTAATTAGTCCACGTCTCGCGCCGAGGAACGGCCGACCCGGGAAGGCGAATCTCGCGCTCGCGCGTGCTCGAAATTCAATCGCTCGTGCAGCGACTGCTAGTCCGGGGTGGAATAATAATTATCGCGGCAGTTAACCCCGTTTCCAACAGTCTTCGATCACAGTAGACGCTCGTCGTCAGACCGGCTCGCGGCAATTCCTCTCCCGGCTCTGTAATTAATTCCGCGTCGCGTATTGCAACGCGACGAAAATTGAAGGCGGATTTATTCTATCCGCTCTCGGTTCAAGAAAGAGAAACAGAGAAACAAAGAGAGAGAAGGAGAGAGAGATTATGCTCCTTCTTTCTCTCTTTCTCTTTCTCCCTCAGTTGGTACTTGCATGGCCGGCGAACGGCAGATTCTAATTGTCCTTTAGCCCTCGTGTTCCGGACGCAATTTAACCCACCTCCGGCTTTGACCCTGTTATTTCGACGAAATTATGCGTTTTGGACGCTGCGCGCATCCCGCTGCCATCCGGTAATTCTCGGGATAATCATATAGTAGTAGTAACTTTAGCTAAATGGTCAGTGATGTAACTAGGCATGGACGAGGGTGATGGAATTTATATAACATTGGCTTGTACATAATATATTTATTAATTTATTTGTGCCACAATACCCTTTGTTTGTATAACGAGCCTGTATTATTCATACCTTAAAAAGATAGAAATATGTTTGAGAGATGAATAGTTGCAATTGGATACAGCGAGGAGAGAAAAGAGGAGAATTGCGGAAGAGCGAAGAGCGTTACACTCGACCGCTGAATAACCTCGGCTAGGTACTTAAAACAGCGCGAATACCAGAGTATTCATTGCGACCGGCAACGTTATAAAAACAAATGGTGTTGTTGAAAGCTTCCTTGCAACTGCGCCTCTAATTTTGCCCTCATCATACCTTCCTACCAAATGGACACGAGTAATTACAAGTTGTCTATTGTAATCTGAGCATCTGACATTTTGTGTCATGCCGGAAGCGCATGAGATTGCATTATGGCTGACATGAAACTGCACGGAAGTAAATTGCGGTTCCCATAAAGCCGCCGGACTATACGAGACATGCGTGTACGTTGAGTTCTTGAATGGGAAATTATATTTCCTACCGTGGGGGTGGAATATATCTTTTAGAGAAAGACCAAAGGGAGATTAGAATCATTTCATGATACGAGTAAATACGTTATACTTGCTTATTTACTTGCTTATACTAATTGCAATGTCATCTATTATACAATCTCTATATTGAATTTTTTATAATAAATATTATATATGAAATATTTTCATACAATATTTATTATAGAAATATAAAATATGGCAAATGCGTTTACGTTGCCCCACGTTATCATCAACAAAAATATATTATAAAATTATATATTAAAAATATATAAAAATTATATTTTTAATCATATATAAAAAATATATAAATATATTATAAAATTTTATCACAAGTAATAACTTGGGTGTGCATTACACCTTGTTTATGGGATCGATAAGAAACGAGAACGAGGATTATCACAATGATAAAAATATACGCGTAAAATGCAAATGTAATCGGTTTTATATTTAATACGACAATAATCTACGTAAAAATCGATAAAATGATGGCAAATGTCTGATAGTTTTACACGCAACGCTTATTAAATCAATAAAGAATTTACCTTGCTGATTACCGGTTTATCAGCTCTGTCGTCATATTGCGGAAATTATCCACCAGTTTCTATACGCTTCAAAATCCTCAATCCCCTAACGACATTGCGCTAGAGTTGATCCCGTTGATAAATCCTGCATTTTTATGGTACAAAGCCGTGTAATCGTCCCAAAGCGATACATACGACGTTCGTAAAGTGGTGCTTCAATCTCGGTATCAACTTAGCTTAAGATCAGGTAACACTTAATTGATCGTAAGCGCATTTTTTCACCCGCGAGACGAGACGGTAAACTCGTTTCCATCTGGTTAGTCGAGATAATCGCAGCGTTCGCAAGAAGCTCCTGCAAAAACTGAATCGATAAAAACGATAGGAACGAAATGTTAAATCTAATGCTAGCCATTCATCTCGTAAAATGTATATCTCCAATTTTCGCTATCTATAAATTTTTAATTGTATAATCCAAGATTTACAAAAAGAATTTATATGTCTTTGACGTGCGAATTTTTCTAGAGCACTTGAGCAAAAATAGTCAGTGTACAAAGTTTTGGAATTAAAAATTAAAAATATAGATATGCGTAGTAAAATCTCCCTCCCTAATTATATACTGTTAAATAAATTTTACTCTAGCCAGCATTTCGTTTGATGTTTGCTTGTTAAGAGATAATTTTGTAAATACGGAAAAACTGAAGTAATGATGACATTCCCCTTGATATTTTCGCAAAGCAAGGATCGACTGAAAAGAAAAACTTCATCAAAGAATTCCGACTCTTAAAATATTTTTCTTATAATAGAATTTTGAGTCTTTTTCATATTTGGTCAAGTTGAAGATTTTGCTTCAGCGATTAAATTTCCATAATTAAAAATTTAAAAAAATTATACGTCGCGCAGTCTCATCTCGACATACACGTGATATATTATATCATAATAATTCCGCGTACGTATTAAACGTCAGGAGCTGAATCGTGCATGTGTATTAACATCTTAAGGTGACGCGCGCATACACACTCGTGTGGTTAAGTGGTTAAGTGCGGCAAATATCCCTTATTCGCTGTTGACGAGCTCTATCTTGTGTACGCAGACACGAGTGTGTGCCTAAACAAAATGTCAGAATCAGACAGGGCCTCGTTATGCTGAACACGAGGTGCAAATTCCCGCCGAAGTCGTTAAGCTAGATGATGGAGGAAATGCCCGACAGTCGTGTATTCCGGATGTATAGCGTGGATGTGGGGAAATGTGACGCGCTATATACATGTTTGTACCTCGACTCTGTCGCGCATTCGATGATCAATCATTCGTTCGAGCGGAGTGATCCGAACGTTCTCTCTGCGTATGGGGCTGATCAACGTCTCCGGATATGTCGCTGCGCTGCGCGGCGTAATTAACGTAATTGCATCCGGGAAATGTGTCTCGGGAATAGAAACATCGCTTTAATGTTACGTGTATCGTATATAATGTCTCGTGTCATTGAGAATTCCTCTTTCTCCCTTCTCCTCTTTCAGATTCGCCAAAGTAAAAATCAAGTTTGCAAAGACGAGAGGGATGAAATATATCCTATTCGTTGAATATCTCGAACAAAATGGAGCATGCAAAAGATTCGGGTTGCTTCACCGGTTTATAAGAAAAGTCTGAAGGGCATAACGCGGCGGCATTGACGAAGCGCGTCGAGGAAAACGATTTTTCCGTCTGAAAGTACTTTCTCGAGCCAGCAACTTCGTTTGCGGTCGCGCGACACGAGAGATCTACCTTGACAGAAGAACGGAGACAGAGAAGGGAGGCGAGAGAAACGGATTAAGCCGACGTCGCGTACCAGTTTTTCTCGCGATCGGAAAACCGACGATAAATGCGTGGCGACGCGAAAGTGTAAATGGCTGCTACGCGTTTTAGCTGCAACGTTCACCAAGCTGCTGGTAATCGCGTTCGTACGACAGCCATTTAAAAGCTCTTGGAAGAAAAAGGGAAACGAGAACAAACACGCGCACGCCCCCGCGAATGCATTAAATCAGTCTGTCGGAGAAGCCTCAAAGGTTCCTTATTCCGCGTTACTTCTACGACCTCTCCAAAGCTTGTGCAGAAACGAAGCTGGAAACGCGCGAATGAGGTTTAGTCTTTCAAGAACGGTATACGTCCCCTCCACTTGGAATGTCCCCTGGCATTACTAGTACCGTTCACGCGGATCGTCAAAGGGTAATTCATTGCGCCTCAAATGCACTTTTCAGTACGCTTGCGACAATGGGGCGAAGAACTTTGAAATTTCCAACGCTACGTTTAATGCCGTTTGAACCAAATGGGAGCCTCTGGTGCACCGAAGGAAGGCTTTTAGTTTAATCATCGTATAAAAACAACCGCGAATACTCGATGCACTCGCACACTTTGAGCGTCGAGCAATATTGTTGCGTCCTTTTCGATGACGTATCAGCAACGATCCCAATGCGAGGAATTCTCTTACGATTCGACGCATCCTCTAGATTTCTCGAAAGCCTAAAAATCAATACGCGAGCCATATCGGTCATCATATCCAGTTGCCCGTCGCGTCTCCTCGATTGATATTTCTCTCTGCTTGATTGTCGATCCTTGCAATATCTGTCACTACAAACGGCCGCACGCTTCAATCACCGCGCGCCTCTTCCTCCCGTCCGCTGTCTCCCGCATGAAAATTTTGCCGCCGGCATCGCTCTTTCATGCGGCTGTAGAAAAAAAAAAAAAAAAAAAGAAAGAATAGTTGTCTCGCTTTATGCGGATGATGAGGAGCGATTCTCATCGCGATTCTTATCTGCCCTTTCGCAAACGCGAATATTTCTGATTTCTAAGCAAGCTACACTGTATATATTTCTTTTTTATTATACCGTCTTTTCACACAGCATTTTTTTCCGTATAATATATATTACGTGCGCTCAACACGGTCAGGGTGCAACATAACTGCCGCACCGCAAAGTTTTAATAAGAATCTTGAAACGACCGCCGGATGTGGGGAAACGCGCTCTTTTACACGAACGAGAAACACTCAAGATTTAGAAAATTTTTTTCTTGGTGTCTGTCTATATATTATTGCAGAGCTAAAATTACCCTTATTATTTATATGTAATAAAAGAAGTATACAACTATAATAATTTTTAAAAAACTGCAGACAGATAAATTATCGTTGCTGTATAATGTTCTTTTAAATAAAAATAGAAAAATAATGTATAAAATTTGCACAGTTTATAATACTTGTCGATGCACATGCAAAATGTAATGCACTTTGTCTTCAGATAAGACTATATAATCTTTTATGATCAAGTTTTCCATCACTGAAATTAATAAAAGTTATTTTCAGCAAGTTTATACATAAGATATTTATGAATAAATAAAAAATGCTTTCAAATATGCATTCTGATAGATGGATTAAAAAATACAAGAGTATGAGTTACTGTACAGGTGGCTTAATGTCTGTGTATATATTATTGCAGAACTAAAATTATTCATTATTATTTAATAAATGTAATAAAAAGTATACAATTATAATAATAAAAAAAAACTGCAGACAAGTACAGCATAATGTCCTTTTAAATAAAAATAGAAAAATAATGTGCAAAAAAATATAAAAAATATGCAAAGTTTAATGACCTCCATCTTCCTATGATTATCAATGCACGCAAAATGTAATGCACTTCATTTTCAGATAAGACTATATAATCTTGTTATGTAAATCGATTTTCTCTCTCGCGAGTAAGTAAACGTGACTTCGAAGATGAGAGAGAGATCGAGAGAGAGAGAGAGGCATGGTTGTAAGGAGTAGAGATATCGTCTGGGAGGAATAAATTAAAGTAAAAAAAATTCCGCAATCTTGTCTCTTATCGAAAGAATTACGAAGCCTTTATCGGAATTAAACGTTAACCCAATTTTCATGCCGAGCATGAATACATTACGGGTATATAGCGGAATAGAATATTGCCCCACCGGAAGCCAATCTCCTCGCCAAAGTCCCGCTACTTTGGCCGCCAGCCGATTCTTCGAACATCTCTCATGCAAATGCCCTACGCCCTCCGTGCCGTTCTCTCCCGAAATGGTCGGCGTATAAAAGAAGATATCGCGCTCCTACGACTAATTAGAAATGTGAAATCTCCTTACCTCGGTTATCTCTCGCGCGCGTTAATTCCTTTAATGATTGCGGGCAGGCACGAATCGCGTTTTTCCTGCCCGGAATGTGGATATCGTGACAAAAGTCGTAGAACTCGGTGGATAGCGCCGCAATTACATCGCGCGGGGATTTAACTTTTTCAACTATAGCCATTATTACGTAACATTTGACGTTGGGACCGGCGGTATTCTTCTCTGGCCACTTGGGCGAAACGTGTGTAGAATTAATTAAAGGAAGTCGCACAATTTTGGGCGCGCGACGAATCTACGTATTTGAAGAGATGCTCCGCGATTCGCTGAATTTCCCACGATCGCCTTATGCAATTTTTTTCGCGCAATATTAATGTATTCGTGCATTATATTATATGTAGCTAACATGAAAAGCGATAATCACTGGTATAACGCACGTGGTAATTAGCAAAGGCTCGTCCTTACGTGCTTATTAACCGTACGGTCATCGTCATTATCTTAATTAGCCAAGCTCGTTAAGTTACGCGCGCAGGAGACGTTGGGTAATTTAAAAAAGAAGTACGCCAAGTAGTAAAACATGTCGCATACGCCTGCGACAAGTAGATGATATATTTGTGGACGCGCATATTACTAACAATAAGATGGCATTGTTTTGCTCGATGTTATCTCGACTCTCTCGACATTAATGCATAGGTATGAGACAAGCGGCGAGACAAGAGACAAAAACATGTTAATCTCTGGGGCTTTTTTTATCTAAAAGATTTAAAACTATTGTATTTAAATTTGAGAAAAAGAATCAAATATAAAAAGTATTTATATTTATATCCAAACGCTCGCTTATAGTCTTTGTAAGTTTCTCGCAGGATATTAACGCTGCGTTCGTTTAAACGCGGGAAAAATACTTTTATGTCGAATTATACAATACGTTTAAATGGCATGCATTTACGCATCTCGATTGCATAATGGAATTCGCCCGAGGCACAAATTTTGTGCGATGCTTCCTCTTTTCGCGCCGGAGAACAGCGACTACCTGGACAATTAATCAAACTATTACATTATCAAAAGCTATATTCGCGTATTTTCCATTTTTCATATTACGCTTTAAATAGCGCTCTCGCTCCTAGCCGCAGCGCAATAAATGCACCGAGAACAGGTTCATTCCGGCATGAATGCTAAAAGGGCATAAGGATAAAGGAAGATCATAGAGAGCAAAGGGCGGCGATGGGAGGCGGCGGTGGCACCGCCACCAGAGTGAATGAATTTATTCATACGAGACGTTGTAACACCGCTCCGTGGGCGGAATCCAATTTTGTTAGCCGTCCCCGCAGACAGAATGGAGCGGCTAATGCCCGTCACGAGGGGCATTTGCCCCGTTTAAGCGGGATAGTTACGGCATTTAGCGACGAATCCAAGTTTTTCGCCGGTTCCTTTCCTTTCCGCATCTCACAAACTCACGCTTCCTCTCTCAAACGTCAGTCTCTCCCTTCCCGTCTCTCTCTATCTTTCTCCATCAGTTAAGGGGCTAAGTCGAGTTTGATAGCGACAGCGCGTTCTTCGGCGATAGTTTACCCGCGAATCCCAAGCTGCGAACGACTTCCCCTTGCCCGGCGAAATTTGTTTGGAAACTTTATTCATTCGTAGCAAACGGTCACTTCGCTCTCCTCGCCTCCATCTTCCAATGAATGATTTCGACGAAACTCAGAGTCTACGGAATATCCGAGTCTTCAGTCTGCGAATTACTGGTCAGGTGAGGTTCCCAACTTTGAGAAACTGGACGAACAGTTCTCCGGAAACTTGTCCGTTGCGCTCGTATTTTTAAGCCCCACTTCTCCCTCCGAAATAACTCCCAGACAACTCCGGGCGATTTTAATCCGAGCTATTAGCGACCATTAAATGTAATTTGATAATTGTATCTCCCGAAAGGGTTACGAGGCGTATGCGAGGCGCTGAGTGCTTCTAATGTGCCATTAAAGAGTCCTGCCATTGACAATCCTATCGTATTGTCGCGAGAGACACGTACACAAGCGTAACCGCCGCCACGTATATCTTGGTGAAAATCCAATCGTCTATATGTGCACATTCGAACCGTCGAGATCTCTTAATACATTGCTTAACCCATTTCGCACACTGTTCGCTAATCGATAAAGTTAAAGAAGATAAACTAAACGGCCATAGAAATCCACAACGGGCGGATATTGCGTTTCCTGCTTCCCGCATTTCGCGTGCCATTTGATCCAACCATTTCCCCCCGCACAAATAATGTAATCGTATAAACATGATTTCTAATAAAAACATATCACTGTCTTTGTTTTAGATTTAATACGTGACAATAGGATTATCCGTGTGAATAAGAAACATCATAAATTAATATACACAACTGATATAAATAATTTATTTAACATAAACTCCATTGCTAAAGCCGATTGCCGAGCAAAGTGGCATAAATTAAATTTAAAAACACGTTATATATATTAGAAATAAGTCCCTTAACGCGCTCGAAACGAGAACACGAACTGGAGGGAGAATTTATCGAGCATTAAGTGACTTTCCAAATGCTCGGTACAGTATTTTCTCTTATTTTCCAATATAGAGAGTTACCTCCCGGATTACGTTCGCGCGGAAAGCACTAAATATATATACTCTTGTTTTTCGCACTGTGCTCCACGTGGCTAGAACCGCCGCTAAAGCTGCGAGAGAATTTCTGACCCGCGTAAAAGAACCGCAGAGGCGCCCAAGCCGCGACCAGGATTTGCATCGGCGATAATAAACTTGGTAGGTATCCCCGCTGCGGCGGTAGACCGCTGTCAACGCGTGACAGTTTAAAGCGGCATGAGCTAGTCTCTACAGCCGAAATCACACCGCCGCCTGCTGTTACCTCCGGCATCGGCGTAGGCGCCTCCAGCCAGCCAACCAGCCAACTATCCAGCTAGCCAGCCAGCCAACCAACCAGCCAGCTAGTGAACTTTATAGTCAGCGGAAGCCGGTGGCCCTAGTACCCATTAGTTCCTTGAGCCCCGGATACACTGCTTAATCCAATTTGCCAACTCTCGAGCCAAGGCGTAACATACCCACCAAGCGTGACATTTATGCAGCCGGCGGAAAAGCTACACGCGCGAAATTATTGCGCAAATAGGACGACGGAGTCGGCAAATCCTGGACGTTACGTGCCTTTGACTCCTCTCACCCTCTCGCGGGAAGAGGGAGTCGAGTCTCTTTCACCGGTGGCGTTTAATTATCGGCTTTGAAACTGCCGCTCGCATGCAATTACGAAACGCAATATGTATCAGGCAATATGAGTCAGGCGTCGTAAGGTGAACTCATTGCGCGAAAGGTCGGAAGAAGGAACGCTTGCGCAGAAAATTGTTCTTTATTTCGAAACACCGTCCTAAAATAGGTAAACGCGAGCAATCTTCCTGCTTGGTTCATTATAGGATTCTTCAAAGGACTTTTGAAAGGCTCTTTCATTTTTGCGAATGCCGAATATGAGCTTCTGGCAACGAGTCTACGAATTGCACCGCGCGAGTTTGCAAGTCGGTGCATAATACAGGCGGAGAGTAGTGAAGTTTACGTAATACGGGACAATAGCGAGCCAGCTGCGCGGGCTTATTTTACCGTGATTATAGAGGCCTTCAACCCTCCAACCTAGCTTGCGTAGATTGCGGATAACCATAGAAAATGCATAATATGTAGCGAAATATATTTAAATTAAACGAACATGTAGAATTGTAGCGAAAAAAAGCCAAGAAGAAAGCAGATGTATTTTAAACCTTACAATGTTTCTCTTTAAGCAAAATAGATAATTATAAGATGGCATTGCAAAATTGTTATCATAATAGCTAAAATAATTTAATCAATCAAAAATTAAAAACAATAATAAATCTGTACCTGTTAATTAAAGGCCATAAATCATACTTGCATCATAAGTTTGTACAAATGTACAAACTTATGATTATTAAACTGAATAATAATCTGAATAATCAAAAACTATAATAAAAATTTATAATTTATATTTAATAAATGTACAACTATAATCATTTACATGCTAATAAATTAAAAAATATCAAAACTACAAAGTATCTCATATTTTCTTACATTTCTTTAACGTGTAATAAATGAAAAGATGTAAATATGGATAAAATTAATATTTAAGTCGCATTTAAGGTATTAAAAACAGAATAAACTAAAATTAATATTTATAAGGCTTCAAAAATATAATAAAATAAATATATAACATAATAAAATAAAAATTGGAGTAAATAAAAGAATATAATAAATAAAATATAATAAAATATTATAAAAATATAATAAAGATAAATTATATTTCCTGATCAAATAATGCATTAGTTAGTATTGCGATAGTAAATGATAAATGACTAGCTATTTATTTTAGATTATATTCACAATATATTATTTTGTGCTACAACTTATTAATTTTTATATCAAGTTTTCAATTTAAAAAAAATCTTTAAAATTAAAATAAAAAATCTAATAGTACTTTTCTGATATAATCTTGATATAAGATTTTAATTGCGACTATATACATATAATTTGAATAAAATTATGCAATCTTTCCCGAGACTTCGAAATGTAGTTTACCACATAAATAACAATTTATTTTATTTTGTTTGAAGTTTAATTTTATTTTAAGTTTAATTTCCTCACGTGTATACATGTACATTCACAAATTTTATAAATATTTTGCAATTAGCGATAGTGATCAATCCGTATAATTAATTAATTCCACGATTAAAGAGATTCGTATCAAAGCAACAGTTATTTATCAAAAGAAATATAGCGCAATTTGAAATGGAAATCAAAGCGATGGAAATTACTGTTCCAATGCGACATATTTACAAGCATTAATTATTACTTTAATGATCCGTATATTCGTACAATTCTTATATTTAAATATACATATCGAATATATATATAACACGAGAATTAACAATCTCTCGTGTAATTAATAAATAATTTATGATATATTAAACGGAACGTTCGACATTTAAATTATATACATAATTTTACAAAAAAAATTATAGTGTATATGTATCTTATAATTCTTTATTTTATAATTAAGAATTTTTTATAATGACGAGACGAATTGATCACTCGATGCTCGTCTTTTGGAGTATATATTATTTTTTGGAGTAAAAAGAAAAAGGATGCAAATATAGACATAAATTTAATCTCTTAATTAAATCTTAATTCTATAAAATAAATTATAAATATATATTACACAAAATATATTATATATTATAATCCTCCTATATATTTTGGCTACACCTTGAAGGGGGAGAGCTCAATATCTAGGAGATTTATTCTGAAGGGAAAGCCAAGTTCTAATGGTTTTTAAGGCCCGTTTCTTCAATATCTCTTTTTGCTTTTTTATCAATTATCGCCAATTAAAATGGGATAGTGTATGATACGAAATTATATAATTATTATATAATTATTAACTATCTATACACACACACATACACACACATGTTATGTATATATGTATATGTTATTGCATGCATCAAATATAAAATTCATGCAATATAATTTTTTGAAATATTAATTTTGAGCGCTGTTGTAATTTAAATTTTACGTGTTATAGATCAAAGTAGATTACAATGTCAACTCCCCAATTCAGTGTGCATCGATCGGTGAGTGAAAAATGTTTATTTTATGGTAAAAACGCCAAGCATATATAAGTATATCTTATTTTTTTAACTTTTATCCGTTGCACATATAAATTTTGATATTTTCTATGTACTTGGCTATATGTTTGTATTATATTGTTGTATACATTGTTTATTTCTTTTTTAATACATGATATGCTAAATTCAGATTCACTTTATAAGCAATTTTTTAAAATTTGAGAAAAAATAGTTTCACGCAATAAATACTTCACCTAACCAATGGTCCCATCAATTTAAAGTATCTAGCGTTCAATGTGAAAATGAAAAGTTTTTGAACAACATTTAGATTAAGAAGGAGACGGAAACAAGAAAACGGTAAAACTAATTATTCGTTTCAAAAGAATACTCGATCCCAAGAGGGAACGACAGAGTCTCTCTAGTCGTTTTTACGCTAGGGTGACAGAACTAGTTCTTAGGCCATCTCCGGAAAGCAGGCAGCAGCGACCTAAATGGAACTCTGAATCGAACGAGAAGAAAGAAAGAAAGAGAGAAAGAGATAGGGCATGTTAAACAGATACGTATCAACGTCTCTGTCACGGAAGACAAACGTATAAGCATCTTCGCATTGCAAATACCGAAATCTAGACCAGCTCGGTTCGTCACGCTCGACTTTTTCATTCGTACCTCGTACTCGAAGAAATATTAGCAATGAAGGGTCTAAGTAACGACAACAACCCCAAGCTAAATAGTGCGTGCGAAAAGAGATTAATGGAACAACTTGAAAGAATTCTTTATTAGAATTACGACCTCGACGAAATACATACTCTCCCTCTTATTTACAGACTTTTAACGGAACGTCCATTAATAAATCTTTCAAATATATTTGGACAACGATAGATTGATGACTCTAATGAACACAAATATTACCATTATTTTACCGCACATATTGAAACCATAAATAATTTGAAAAACCATAATAATGGACTACTGCTATGGATAACATGAAATAAACCATATAATAATTTATAGGCACATATAAAAACAAAATGAAAATGTAAAAATGTGTATTTTGTAAGAGATACACATGACTTTCAGAAAAAACGCAAATATAAATACAGATCTAAAAATCCAAGAGCTATTTTCATATAAGCATTAAATTTAATATTTTACAGATAAGCTGAAATATCGCGCTAAATAATCGATTCAAAATCCATTTCGTTACGCCTTGGCTTAATTGACTGAGCATGTCGTTATTCTAACCGGTTATCGACCATAATCGCACGAAATTGCTTAAAAGATGCGGATAGACCTTCGTGAATATGTCATCACACAGGGGGAAAATAAAGTAAACGCGAAACCAGATGAGATTGTTCGCGGAGATAAATGAGCAGTCTTGTTTAATCCAGACGGCAAATTAAACATTGGAAGAGTTATCGTGACTTTAGAGTATAATAACGCCCTTTATTACAACATAATTAATTAGAGAAAAAAAATAAAATCTCGCCTGTGTAAATAAAAATATACATAGGCTACTATATAATTATAAATATATATAGCGTAGAGATAACGTAGACGTGCATTTTTTCGATGACAAGAAGCAAGTATCTTGTTGCAGTTTTAATCATCTATGCATAATGACATGTTATAAACGTTAAATACTATGCATGTTATCGCAAACTCGTAATAAATGACAAGACATATGTCAAGAGAATAAGAATATATTATGAGTCTAAAAATATACTCTATAAATTTTACGTACATGCAAATATAAACGTCTTAGACAAAGTGCACGAGCAGTAAAACGATGAATTAACAATTAAGTCCTATTAAAGGCGATCAATTGATCCAAGATGCATCTGCAATGCTCACTGATCATAAAGTAAGGTGGCATTAACGAGACGTAATGGACGATCACGTGTTACAATAATGCAACGACAATCTTAATCGACCTTTATTAACCGTGAAAAATAAAATTACCTTGACGGGAGATAAGTAAACACACTATTAATAACGCGATATACCTATATATGTATGAGATCCTCTTGAAATAATATATAATTTGTACCGATATAGCGCATCGTATAAAAAATAATAAATATTGATATGAAGATCCGCATCCAGATTTTTCTTTTATCTCTTTACCTTCTTTTATTCTTTAAATAATAAAAGACGTTGCAAACTCTTAACGTGACGCCAAAGATTGGGTTCTCATTAAAATAAAAAATATGTGCAAAGCAATCCCAATAGAAACACGCACAGAAATCAGCACGCTTTATAAATATTCAGACCCTTTTAGCGCATTTCATTTAATGCCAGCACTGTAAACACAACGCGGTGCGTTATAAATACTGTCACGTAATGGAACTCTTCTTTTTTAATCTTTTCTTCTTATCTTAATATCAATCAACTGTCATAGAATGTGCCATTTAAGTGTCAAAAATATACACATCGCTAAACGATTTAAATATCGCGAATGTTTACGCTGCGAACGTTACATTCAGATTGTGCTCAAATAGTTGTGCTTGCCATTTGAAAGATATCCATACGTACATGCATATATACGTAATATCAACATGAAAAATATCAATATATCAATCTCAATATGTCTATCAAAAAAAAAAAAGATTTTCAAATTAGTCAAGTAGATGTATATATTGTCTCATTCCGCATATGATATGTGAATACATATGGATGTTTCGAAATATGTTGCAATTTCTCTCTTTTCTCGAATTTTTTGAGATAAATTTACGCGTAAACTGAAAATGTTTCTAAAAATTCGTCCAATATTCGACGCATCCAAATGTACTGCACATTCGCCTGTCAAATCCCACCACATCGTCGCATAGGATTATTGTCACAACGTTATCGCATTCGCGCGATGCGACGCACTTGTATCGACACAGTAAATATTTATTGAGTCAATGCATCATTTGCAGCTATTTTAATGTCTAAATAAGAGAGCATTTCTCTCGCAACTGATAAATATTGTTACTGTAACAATATCTCGCGAAACAAATTCTAGACACATTGTCGGGGTCTAAAAGCAATACGCTCAAATATTAATAATAAAATTTTGCAATGGTTTCCGTAGTTTTTTAATTACTCTGGTAATTTGATATAAAAATGCCAAACGCGTACTGTTTTTAAAAATCAAAATTACTTTCTCCTTTAAATAAAACATACTCTTTTCATTCATCTCTTTGTGACTACTATTGCAGCAAATTCAATGATCCATTAAACATTTATTTAAGTTTGCAAAATATTACACACTAGCATTCGAGCTTAACAATCTGAGTTGTTAAAGTCCTTGGAGAGTCACAGACTCGTGTCGAAAAAAATATAAACAGCAGATTTCAGTGGAAAAAGGCTGATATCCTCGATTTCTTTTTATCGAGGTTCCGTAGGTGACTAAAAAGTTGTCGCGACATTTATGGTAACCGCGCTATATAAGGACGACGACGACGCTAAAAGCCGTAATAAAAATAACGCGCTCGAAGATATTTTGCGGCGACGAGACAGAAAGTAGCAAGCGTGCCACGGTCTCGCCGTCTCGGTTCAATTCGCCTCGTAAATCTTGCGCGACCTGGGCGCAGCCGCGTCGCGTCGCGCCGCGCGACACGTAATGCTCGGCCGGGCATTTAAAACGGAGCAATTAGCCGATGAGTGTGCGGAGGGTGGCTGTTACTTTATAATCATTAACGTCAAATATTCCACGGGCGAGTGGTGCGCTCGGTGCCGGCCGTGAAGCGGCAAGAAACACCAACGTATGCGAGATTAATGCGCGGAAAGTTTCGACCTTGCAGCAGCCTGCTCTCACGCCTCGTCTTAATATATCGCATCGCCCGCGACTTCGGAGAACGCGATCGCGATGCCACGGTGAAGGATTTATCGCGAAAAAAATACGGGAGTCGCTAGAATAGAGCGTCGCGCGGGATTCCTGTTTACTTCTCCGCAGAAACGTTGCAGCCAGAGGAGAGTGATGAAAGCTTTATTTGGAAGTGTATTCGGAGAGAACCAAGAGAGAAAGGGAGTCGTAAAAGTCGCAAAAGTGTCGTTTTATAAACGTCGCTTTGCTCAAAGTGACAGAAAATACTTTAATGGTTCGACGCGTCAATGGCCGCTTGAATTTTCCTCGATCCTCAACTTTGACGAGTACAAAAGGTTAATAGATACTCGTGTAAACGTATGTCAAGTACTTATGCGAATAAATATCACACAAAATTTATTAAAACAATAATATTATTATTATATCAAGCTACGGTCCGCTTGTATAATCCAGATGTACATTTCATAACGTTCGTTTACCAAGATCGATTAATATTACTATTCCAGATTGCTCGATATTAACGCGTTTAGTTAACATTCGCGTTTATAAACGTTACATCCATTTCTACGCGAATCGCTCGAATTTAAATACATTTACATAGACTAACATAAAAGCTCCATTCACCTTGTACACGTCGACGGTTGACTTACGCGACTTTACTTGCAAATGAATACATCCTAGCGACGTTTCCGCGCATTGTTTGAATTTTATATCCCCGCGCATCGTTTATTTCGGATAGTATATCCAATATTTCCGGAATGATATCGAAGAGAAGCGGCGGAATGTGCAGTAAAACACGCTCGACGCCGGCATAAACAAGGGCGCGCGAGGGCGATGGACGACGAGATGAGAGACGGAATCGCCGCTACACGTCCGGCATTACCGTTGACCGAGAATTTAAAGGAGCTCGCTGTGCGTTAGATAAATGGTTTAATAACCCGAAAACGATAACTACCGAGCGCAAATGTCTCCCATAATTCGTGCGCGCAACGACCGGCCCCGGAGCCGTATAACGTTACCTTTATGCGCGCGGGATCCCGGCCGCAGGACCCTGTATGCATTTCCGCTCTCGTCGTACGCCGGGCCGGTTACGATGATTGCAACGGTGGCAATTATGCGGCAAACGCGGAGGAGAGACGCGATCATTAAAGTCGAATTCCCTCAACGCCGCCCCGTAAGTCTCGGTGCATCTCGTGGTAGGCGCGACGGCGAAACCACCCGTGGAACAACAGCAACCAACCCACCGACAACCGGCTCGTAGTTCCTAACAACAAGCTCGTAAGTTCTCAACCCCGCGAACATTTACTTTAAGGATACTCCAACCTTCCGTTAGTTCCGAGTGCACGCGCGCCAGTTGGGTTTATGTGTACGCGCGAATATTGTCTTTAAACGGATGTAGTTTGCCGTTATAACGACGCGTCCGACGAGGAGCGTGGTTAGAAATAATATGGTTTGCTCTACGTTTACGAGTCTTTACGTTTTTATCCAAGTGAAACGGGACAAGGAAGGAGATACATTCGTTATCCGAGGAACGACAGTGTTTTTAAGAGTTTCCACGGGAGAAATGCATAAAAAGAAGTAATAAGAATGGAGATTAGGGCGCACCGAGATGAATGGCGTATAAAAGCTAATGTTGATGAAAGTACAGGGGGAATCACCCCCGACGTGTAGCCGCAATGCAGTAACCGCTTGGAGCACTTCGGTTCTCCATTTACGTAACTTTGTATCCTCCCCAGTCAAATGATGATGAAACTATAATTATTTATCGATGAGGGTGTTGTCGTAATATTTCATATACAAAGTTACGTTATTGTAATACATTTATTACGATCCCGCAAAGAGAGACGCATAAAATTTTATGTCATGCCAACGTAGCGCTATTCCATGTAACGGTCCGTGTAATTTACTACCCTTTCGCGCGCACAACAGAACGGCGAAGATAGTAACAAGTTATTGCCGCAAAACTTTGCGAGATGTTTTCATACGTACACGTACGCGCATACATGTAGACATAACAAATATCCCATTGCGATTTAGCCAACAGCCTCCTACGCTCGCGATCAGTTAACGCGTATCGTCGACGTGGCTTTCAACGACAAATCCTCGCATCCACCTCGAATTCGCCAAAGTGCCACGAAGAGAAGTTTGCGGAGAGAAGCGTCATCGCGACAGCGATCTTTTCGTACCTTATTAAACGGCATACGGCGTATTTATGCGCGCATATAAATAGAAGAGTCACGACTGTGTCCATTTGTGCCTATCGCGCTTAACGTGTCGTTTAATCTGCAAAACGCTTACGTATCTCTCTTCCCTTGCGAATGCAGCGTCTGCACCGAGTGACAAAACCTGTTTTCAAGCCACCGTCGAGAGGAGAAACGCGGATGTTGGAGCGAATAAGAGCGAGAGCGAGGGACGAGAAGAAAGATCGTATACACAAGGGAGGGAAAGAAAGAGGGGAACGGTTGCGAAAGAGCTGGTTGCAATGGCCGAGACATTATATCTGGCTCACGAGTGTGTATTCCCGACATAACAAAACACGCGTTGTTCCAAATTAAAATTGTAAACATGTGATAAAAATATATACGCTCGAATATCCATTCTATTTTTTTACTTGACCTTACTCGAGCATCATTTACATTAAATTGCTTTTGTTTAATTTGTAATCGCAATAAAATAAAAAATAAAAATGTTTCTAGTAGTTTTAGAAATCGAAATATTAATATATTACGTTGAATATTAAAATTAATGGAACAAAAAATTGTTGTAAAATTAGACAAATTTGCGCTCCGCGATTCGAGATCCTGTTTGGTTTGAAATACTGATTATCCAGAATGTGCGCGAGACGAAGCGAGGGCGATGCATCTACATTCCGTCTGCTGGGAAAACGTCTCATTACCGAGAGTGCCCGCCGATGAAAGAGACTGAAATAATTATCGCACTCTCGTGCGTTTTCGAGCTAGAAGCCTGCGGCGATCGCACCCTTCGCAAGCGACTATTGGCGCAAACTTAATCGTAAAAAGTCGATCCATAGTCGATCCGCGCAAAGAAATTTTCAATTTTCAAACCATGGGATGATATAATACGCGGGAATTAGTTCTCTCTCTCTTGCGCCGACAAGATTCGTCGAATAGATCCGATCAAATATTTGCTTATGTGCAAAAGTCATATCGGATATTAAAGATCGGAGCACAGTGATTAAAAGCGGTTCGAAAAAAAGAGAAACTTTAACTTCCGTGAGCGTGTGCGCGAATCGTGAGCTCAGATGTATGAAATTGCATGATGAGATGAAAGAGAGGAAGAAAGAGAGAGAGAAACAAATTGGTAGATCACGAAAGAGGATAAAGTTAATGACATCACGAGGCTAACATCATATTTATTGGATGCATTTTGGTGAACGGAGAAACCGTTATTAAGTAAAATTGATGCGAAATAAATCCAAACAAAGTAAAAGAGAAAAGAAATTATTGGGTACCATCACAATTAGTTGTGATATGTTAATGAAAGAAAAATTGAAAAATGATATCTGATTAATATGCGATTAAATTTTATACAATATTTTTTAAATAAAGATAGTAAAAAAATAATAATAGCATAATTTATATTAGAATATTATCAAGTGCAAAAACATAATAAATATTTCATGTAAAATATTTTGTCATGTAAATTACATGAAATTTTTATTATCATTCTTCTTTAAAGATTGAAAAATAGCGTTTGTGTAATTCTATCTTGGAAATCTCTAAATTTCACTTTTCCAAAAGATCGTCTTTCCCTAAATTTTCGCTAAGCTTATTTTAATTAAGTTTAACTGCAACGTTTAATGAAGAATATCAAGAGGAAACCACAGTTTTTCATTACACATTGGTAATATTGCATTCTGCATAGATCATAAATAAGTGAGAGAAACATTTTTCTGCTCCTTTAATTAATGATTAAAAGACGATTCATACAACATAAACGAAAGAAGTCCATGCTAGACGGAAGGAAGACGAGCATGATAACTTCGTTAAATACGTTATCGCGATGAGTTCATATATTCACGGCAAAAACGCTGACGTCGTAAATATTACGGATTCATGTCGTCGTCGTCGTCGCAAGAAGTCCCGGACGTCTGGGTGATCCCCTGAGGATTTTCCTATGGCGATTTTTCACTCGGCTCGAGAAAGGACGTCTTCTCGAGGCCGGGAGAATGGAGCCCCGGCGTCACCTGCACGTTGGCGAAAACAGATTTTTCAAATCCGTCGCTTTGGCGCCTCCTCCCCTCCCTCATACCAACGGGAATTGTAAGAATTTCCGTTCGACCTCGACTTCGTCTCGCGCGACGGATGAATTTCGCGAATTGAATTTCCTGATGCTGACAGTAGGACATGCAAAAAGCGCTTGGGGCGCTCTCGCTCGATGTCTACATTGCTTCTCGCGATTCGACATTTTCACGATGCATCGCGTATATTGACTCGAGCATTACCGTGGGATATAAGCAGTGACAGCCGCAACTTGTGCCTATACATTATAATATCAAATTTATAATTGCATATTTTATATTTTTGATGTAGTAGTATCAGATTATCTTCTTCGACTTGAAGATATTTATGAAAGATTATTATGCTGCAATAATATAGAGATTTTTGAATATCTAATCTTTATCCTTTTCTAATGAAAGATTGTTATATGAACAAAAATAATGATTACGTGTTTCATCACAGAAAAAATATGTATTATCTTTCGTCACTTAATAATCTTTCGTTAGATGAAAAGAATAATTTTCAGAATATGAATAATAAAGCATATAAAAGCCAATGATAATAATTTTGCTTCTGTCATGCTATAATTTTGTCTCAAATTTTATTTTATAAATTTGAGAAATTTTTTGCATCAATCTATGCAAAGATATTCTGATATCATCCAACTATACAATTATTAAAAATACGAAAAATATCACAATGGAAGATAATACTGTATGATTTCTAATATTTTGAACATCTGTTCTTGAAGTAACTCAAGTAAGGTTTTGCATGAATAACCATTCCGCTTCTCAGCTAAGCATTTATGAGCAATAAATAAATCCGAAGAGACAGGGAAACGTCGCACGACGCGACGTTAATTTTGTTGCCGCGATCGTATTGCTCTTGCCGAGCAGCATGCTTCCCTTTCGAAAGTTATTTCGCGCTCCTCTTCGTATCGGAGAAAATACAGGGGCGTCATCACGCGCGACATTTCTCATTTCGCAATACTAGGCGCGACCCTTCGCGACATACACGGAGAGAAAGAGAGAGAGAGAAAGGAAAAGATCCGTGAACGTGACTGTAATCTACAAAAAATCTCGGCCGACTAGATGCACAAAAACGCACGCTCCGAAATCTCTGCGCCGTGTCGACTTGCGAGAACATATTTCTTTGCGGGACAGCAGGATGCTGCAGAGGCGATAAGCGGCCTCCGGCTTTTCTTGGCTCGCGTACGCTTCTTTCCTTAATTGTACAAGACGTTCGAAGGGACGATTAAGTTTACAAATTTTACAAAATTGATCATAAACATAAAGTATCTAAAATGTATATAGTTTTTAAAAAATAATGTATTTCAATTTGGAGCCAATCTTTCAACGAGACCTACAGATGGAGAAAAATTGCGCATATATTTCCATCTCTCGTCTCGCGTATATAGGACACGAGGCTGCTGAAATAAAAAAAAAGTCGGAAAAGGGTTAAATATGTCGAATACAGTTTTCGATACAGATTTTATGGATAAAGTGCTGATGCTGGTAGTCCATAGATGTACAGTCGGAGACTTCTTTCCGCTTTCTTCTCCTATACCGTTCGGCTTCGCGATTACAGTCCGGAAAAGTTTTCGATCGCGCCACCTCGCACATTGCCACCCCCACGTCTCCCCCGCGTCATCATACTCTTCTCGCGTCGCATGCAGATAGATGCACCGGGTTCGGCGAGAAAGCCGGCTATATATCCATTGAATCCCGACTCTTTTTCCGAACCGCCGCCAAGGCCGGAGAGACAAATCGCGCGCCAGTCGCAGATATTGCGCATATCTAAACGGCTCGCATTTAGAACGTAAAGCGTATCTCCGTCGTCGGCAAGCCCGAGAATAGACGTTTATCTATTATATTCGGACTGGGTAGAAAGATCCCTCGCGCGATGTAGAAGGGCACCTCCTCTCCCGTAAATGAAGTAGGTATATTTGGGTATCGGCCAGGGCAACGAGCCAATGGTGAAAGTTTCGAGGAACCGTGAGAATTTGTCACTTTTATAGGGCAATTAAAGTAAAAAGCACGCCCTCGTTAGAACGTTCGCAGGACACTCGTCGAATACGGCGAGACCGTGGTGCAAACATAAGTTTTACGTCATAAATGGAAACCTCATGTGCCTGTAGCACATTCCGCCTAATTGAGATCATATTTTCGAGGGGAACATTATTCGCTGCGATTCGAGGCTTAATTTGTCAGAGATGTTAATTACGTTGGAAATCAGGAGGGAAGCAATATTATTTAACACGTATTAATTAACACGTTTTTCTGCCGTGAAAATCAGTCAAAGTATTCTATTTTTAAAAAGCTTAAAAATCTATTAGAAGCATGGAAGCATATTAAGAAATATTAATTAAATTTAAATAAATTTATTTCCCCGATTATACTCTCTTAATACTCGACTTACAGTTGAGTAAAGTCTGATTCGAATCTCGCACCACGATATATAAAAGATAATTTAATGATTGTATAAATTAAAAATATTTAAATCTCCAACAGCGATATGTATGCCATTTTTCGATACGAATAATACAATCGGATATCGGGCTCGGAGCTATTTAGAAAATTATGTTTAGAACGTGATATTCTCATACAATTTAAAGGACATATATAATTCTATATATAAGAGAATCTCAAAAAGAATTTATATATTAATTACAAATATATAAAAAGCAATACGCCCACTAATTCGGAACGAAATTGGGCAGAAATAAGGTGATATAAGGTGACTAAGATCATGTATCATCGAATCTAAAATTTCCTTTGGTGGATCGTGTTTCGGAAGCGATGGAATGGAAATCATGATCTTCTGTAAACCACTGTAAACCACAATCATCAAATATCATGTCCACCGGATACGCTGTTACGTCATACATATAAATTTTCAGACGACATTCAATCGGACAATTTTAAGTATTATATGCATGGCATTTACAAAATATTCAAAATTGTCGCCCTTACATTTTACAAATTCTTTTTCTTTTTCTTTTGATCAAGTGATTTTATGATTGTTGCATAGCGTTTTAGTTTCTAAAGTTGAATATCGCAATAAATTGATATATACGCATACATATATGTGTGTGTGTAGGTTAGGTGTAAGGTTTTGTTGTAGAAGTGGAGAATTCATCAAAGTCTCTCCTCGAGCTTTTGTTAAAATCAGCTTCACATTGATCAAAGAACAAGCAAATGAAAGAAGCTGAATAGTTCTAGAATACGAAAGCTTTCTTCAGCTTTCATTCAAGTTTTATTGTTGATTACATAATTCTTTATTTACTCTATATCTCCATTTTATCCCCTTCTCTTATATATCTCATTATTTTCTCGAATCTATTATTGCGACAACAGAAAAGCAATTACGTTCTAAAATCCGTGGCACGATCTAGCTTCTATTGTTCATTGTACAATCTTTTATCTTACTGCACCTTCACTATATGTTTCATACGAAAATCATAGTCTGATTCTTTTTATTTCCACATAATACATGTGACCCACTCTAATTTCATTTCAGACTAAACGGGAAAATCGACGAGTAATAAGTATCACGCATCTGAGAGAGAAAATATTTTGCGGTCAGCATCCAGGAATTGATAGCACCACGCGGGGCGCGCACTATCGCGAATACCTATCCTAGGGAGACGTGGTCTCTTCGATTTTGCGGAGAGATCTTGCCGGCTATCGTTCATGCGACCCGCTTTACGATACCCATCGCCTGCTTCCGTCGCCGGTATTCCATAGGAATCCCCTGCGTTGGACGATTTAACGTTATCGGGAAACACATCGCCGGATCGCAAGTCGACGATTTCATCCGCTCCGGCGATCCCGCTGGCACAGCTCGAAGGCGCGCCCATTCCAAACGTCGAAGTACGTCGAGAACACCGCGACATGGAATAGAAGCGTGCGCGCGCGCGCGCGAGGGTTGAAGGAACACCAACATCACGACGGGGGCTAGCGCGGGTGGATACGTATACGAGTGTGTCTGTAACCAGCGCATTCACGGATACCCATCCACCCACTCACCCACCCACTCACCTATCCCTCTCGCGCCCTCGCCGCCACGCTTCAAGGGATGCGACGTAGCAGGAACAGCTATTACCAAGCGGAACATCCGCGACCGCCCTGAATATACTTATTTTCATAATAAACGCATCTTAGATGCGCCAAGGGATGCATTTGCACAGCGAATAGACAGGAGCAGCATTCGGAAGTCATCGTCCGTCTCCAGCGAGCGAGAATATCATACAAACGTCTTTTACAATACCGCCGATAATAAAAACAATCGTTATCGCAGGAGAGTCAAAATATTTAAAGGCTATTACTAGTTGCATAACGTTAGCGAGTCGCATCCGAAATTGGAATTTGTGTTGTTTTCAGCATAATCGTGCAAAGTCACAAGAAGACGTGTAAGATTGTACTTTTTATAATTATATAAAATTCGGAGACACGTATCCGAGAGTCTCTCCAACTCAAGCATGCAGTATAAATTGAATATTCCGGACCAAGTAATGTACTGCGAGAAGAAGCGAGAAGCGTGTTCATAAAAGTGTGTTTGATATTGTGACTGAAACGCGTTATCTTCGCATCGTATAATGGATCAAACGATAAACTAAAATAAAGCTCGCAAGAAATATCAATCTCGCTCGCATCATATTCCTCGTCGCATAGTGGAAACCCAGTTTCCCGAGCTTAGCTCCCAGATTTCCTCTCTATTCGCGCGTCATTTTATGAGCGGCAGGCACGCCGAGATGGGGATCGAGGTAAAATCGATGTCTAGCAACCACCTTCGCGCGAACGGGCAGGAATAAATGGAGAGCCGTGCGGAATATAAAATACGCGGAGATACGTTTCACGCTTAAGCGAGCTCTCTCTCCGCAGAAGAACAGGAAAACGTCGATTTACCGTCACCGTGGTTGTGTTTTATAATTTTTTTGCCGTTTCCATCTCCTTACGGCGAACATCCGACCAAAGAGAGGGAGAAAGAGGGGAGAGAAAGAGACAGCGTTATCTGGCATACTTTGATATCGCGGCCGGAGATCAGAGGGATCCGTTCGCCCTTAGGCCGCGATTCACAATCGAGCCTGGGAACAGAGGTGGAAGATAGGGAAGAGCTCGACTATTAGTGGGATGAGTATTCCGGTATCAGAAACGCGGTACCGGTTGCGGTAACGGGCGCACCCCTTAGCCGTGCTCCGATTGTGCTCGAATTGTAAGGGAATAACGATGAATATATAGGAACGGCCGATCGCGGTAGTGTATTCGGGTATTGAAGTTTGAAATTTGAATACACTTGACTCGAGAGACCGCAGTCTTTGGTGGATATGTCTAACGCCAACTCGAGTAACATCGCGTTAAATTATTTCAAACGCGTGCAAAAGATCTGCTCGGGATGCGCAAATCGTACGTCCATGTTCAGCAACTAACGATCTATAAGAGAACGTTTCGAAAAGGTTATTTTTATTCTGTACGTAATTCTCTCTTTTTTTTCTCCTGTTGTTCATTTTTTATTCACGTCGATCTATTGTCAAGACGTCTCGTCCAAATTAGCCACTCTCTATTAATGAAAGGGCAGGTGTCTTATAACCATACGTTCTGAACTGCGCGAGCAGAGTCGAGCGACGATGAGACGGACCATTAACTTTCTATTATCTCCGAAGAGCTTAGGATGCACACGCTCCGGAATTTAGAGCCAGGCCTCGGCGACATTGCTAGTGCGCAATGCAGAGGAAGTACTAAGGCCGCTGCTACCAACACGATGCAATCAGCAATGCTATTTACGAGCTCAATGAAACTTCTTTTAAGGGTCTACAATACCTATGTAAGCCATCATGAATTATACTACCAGCGTCTTTTAATGCACCGTGAAATGCGGAATACGAGGTAATTTTCTGCCGAGATACACTATAAAAAAACAGAGAGAATCTTTGAGAGAGACGCCTTCGAACAAACTGAAAGATTGATTAATTAAAAGTTGAAGCGATATTAATATGGATATTTAATCTCTTGTCGCGGATATCTCGTAATAATACGTCAAATAACATGTATGCATATAAATATACATTAATGTGACAGTGTATCGGATTTTTTCGCGCACGTATTCATATAAAAAGCAATTTATTAGATAGTTAACGGAACACGGTCGTATCGTCAAACGAGCGATATTGTTCGCCTCGTTCTATTGTGCGATGCAATTCGAAATATGAGCTCCAAAAATTCCCCCGAGACCCTCGAGGCGCACAGCGCGGCGAAACAGCCGGTGGTAATCTCCCGTTTGTTATATTTTCCAGCGACTGTGCACATCGCGCGTGCATCGCCGGCAAGATGTCATCCGTTGCGGCGCATGTAATTACGCGATCTGAATTGCAATGAGTTTGGCCGCTGCGGCGGCGCACAAAACGAGAAATATTCCGGGCGGGCGGACGGATGAATAATCCTTGCCGTGGATTCTGAGCAACAGCAATGGCAGCAACGGCGGCGGCAACGACGACGACGACGACGACGACGATGGCGACGGCGGCGGCGGCAGCGGCGGCGGCGTCGTCGTTTCCTGGCCTCGCGATGCACTGGCGAATGCACAACGACGCGCCGCCTCGTTTTTTGGCCATGGACAGTAAAGTATCTGGGTCTCTTTACGTTACTCGCCGTTCGCCCCTCGCGATATTAACGACCGCCAGCTCAGCCAAGTCCGTAAGCCGCGATTTGCGACTCTTATAAGGCGTTGCCTTTCCCACCGACGCAGCAATTTATTGGCCGCTATAAGTGCATTGCCGAATTACGAATGTCTGGCGGTCAGCATCGATATCCTTTATTCTAACTTATGTCCGTGGCGATAATAGTAGTGGCGAGTAGAGAGGATTACGAGCGATACCTTGTGCCATTAATTCATTTACGATTCACCGCCTCGACGATATTTACTCCTGACGTTCTCCCTTTGCCTTCGTCTTGTAAACGTCGGCAAGAAGATAAATGCCCAGAAGCTATCGTCTATTTAAACGTCAGCAATCGTTGTTACAATTGTATGCAGTAGGATATCTTGTGTCAATTATTTCGACAATAATATCTTATTGATACAAGGTATCTCTTGATTTCCATAACTCTCCTCACACGGACAGTTTTCATATTCGTCTAGGAATTATCTTTCAAACAAATCTTCAACGTCTAACAAGGCACTTTAGATAATATCCGAGCCAAGTTGATTAGCATTCAGCTATCATATAATATGCGGGTTAGAAATATATGCTCTTAACGTAATGAAGATCTTAATACTTGGAAAACATACAGCTGAATAGCCTTATATAATGGAAGAGGTAGGAGGGGTCGTTCAATATAAGCAGTATCATCGGAAGAATCGGTTTGTAAAAGAAGCGATAAATCAACCGGCGTACGCCAGTGGCTCTATCTTCGCGAAGATAAATCCCAGTACGTAAATCTGGATCATAGTTGTGTGAATTGAAAAGATGCCGCACACGTATGTATATACAATGGACTAAACGTTATGGGCAAAGCAGGGCTATTTATCACGGGACTCGAAGCAAACAGGCGATGCAAATGTCGTGATATACCAGAGCCAACATGTAAATCACGTCTCACCTTTGTTCCGCGGACTGACTTTCTTATGTACGCAACGATGGTAATCTGGACCCCTCCGAGAGATCGCGAGATGGGTTTACGTAAACTTTGAGCGGGAAGGGATGCGCAGGGAGGGGGCAGGGGACAGGGGAAAGGGGAAGAAAAAGGGGTCATCGCTCAGGAACGCGCATAATGCACCGGCATATATTCCAAAAACGCTCGCGTATTCCGTATTCCGCGACGTAAGACAGCATAAACAGTTCGCAGCCGACTGTGCACGCATGTCAATCATTCGCGCGATACGTAAATCAGCGCCTCTGCATAAGACACTGCGTGCTTTACGATTCTCCTGCCAACAATAAGTGGGATCGGGAATTTTTGGAATAGATCGTGACGCTGCAGTCGTACAGATGAGGCGAAAACAGATTCGTCAACAAACGCTATCTGCAGCCTCTTCGATAAATTGTCCGCCCCCTTTAATGCATGCGCCTTCACGCATGACGAGAATGTTAAATCGAGATTTGCAAAAAAATAACAACTAAATATGTACAACATATGTTTATATAAGACAATTTTTTTTACAAAAAATAAAAAGATTGCTCTCATTGTGCAACGAATATTTGAGAAAATTTATCTCGATATCCCACTTTTATTTACCTACTATGCGAGAAATGATCGGAACAGCCAAACTGGACGACAGCAGCCTCGCGATATATTGTACGTTATACGTTTTCGCCGATAATCCGCGCACGAACCTCGAAGAAAGGGACAGCGGTAAAAGCTTTTTCAAGTCGCTCCACGTTCGCGATAATACGGCAATTAATGTACAGGCGCGCTAATCAACGCGCAAGTCGGTGCTATCAGATCCGTATATGTAAAACAGCCAGCGTTTTATCGGACGTCTGATTGTGAGTCAGCGTTACGTGTTCAGGGAGAAATTGTTTCCAAGATGCTCCCGTGGTTGAGAGGCAACGAACCAAGATGGATAAATCAACGAAGTTGAATCGCGAAGGCGTTTATTTATGCGCAATCACTGCGGCTGCGTCGGATTGAGATGACTTAAACACACGCTCGAAAAAGCGTTAATTGACTGAATCTACGAGCCATGTCAAAACATCGTTCCGCTGCTGCAAATACGCACGTCTATGCGCCTTTTTCTCGGACACGCTCGATAAAGCCCCGTGTGCTTGGCAGACCATACAAAATAGATGTGTAAGTGAAATCGCTCTCATAAGTGATGCATTTTTCTGTGATTGAAATCGCTCAATAACAATGGTTGTTTAATAAAATACATCCACGAGAGAATTGTAGAATTTATAGGTATAGTTATAGTAGGCGATTTATAGTTATCGGTACGCGAGTCACATAATGCCCGATAATATGATATGAATGAAATATGATGTATGTGATCACAAGTAAAAATAAAATTTATACATACGTGTATAAATACGCTTTCCATAACTTTTCATGTTTAAATTTTTTTATAGAATTATATAAAAAATATTACCTAGAATTTACGCTAAATATTTTATATGTAAATCGCACATTGATTGGTCTCCGTCGGGTTTCCATAGCGATCAATCATGTTGAAAAATAACGCGATGAATAATACGAAGACCATTAAACGAATATCGAAAATGCTGACTCTAATGACGTATAACATCTGAGAAAGCCACGATCTCTTTAGCCAGTTTCTCTTTATCGCCAAGAGCATTCTCTTCAAGCTCAAGTGAACCATTGCAAACTGCGGTTTAGTCAGAAAAATAGATACGAATATCAATCTCCGTGAAACGATATAAAATCATACATAACAGTTTAAAAAATACTTGTCTTAAAAATATTCACCGCTGCTTAAGATAAAAATAAAAAAATAACAATAAAAGATGACCATGCGATAATTATAATACACAAGATGTATCATAATTACGGTATAGCATAATTACAACATTGGAATTACTCGCGCATATTATGTCGAAAGAAAAAAAAAACATTTAATCTTTCGTTTATCATGTGACGAACAAAATAAAAATATATATTCGCAAAATTGCTTGATTCATTTAAATCAAACAAGTCGCAGCAAAGATGAATGTTCAGATTAATATGTGCAATAATTGTAGAGCATATAAATTAATTAACTAAATGAAAGGGGGGAAAAAGAGAGAATTCTCAGCGTAACGACTTCATTTGCCATAAATGCACATATGATTATCTTCTTGTTCTCATTGTTACAATCAAATCTGCAGATCTACCCACTCGAGCGAGACACTCGAGCCTTTATTACATGCTATACATACGCATTAATTGCGCGCGCAATACTGGCGTAATAATAACGCGAAATTGTATGGATCCGCGTGAAAATGAGAGTCGTTAAGCCTGCACTTCCTTCGTTCTCGATGCGTTTCTCCAATTTGAAGGAGAAATTGAGATTACTTATTGGCACGTGCATTCATACGAGATGCAATCAGATAGCATTATACATCTAGCGTATACCTGTTCACGGCTGATGGCACCGCGCGTGTTTGTAAGCCAACCATAAGTAGAGAAAATCATGCGAAGGCTCGAGAGAGAATCGCGACGCGTGCAATTGCTCGTAATTAGAGCGAACGATTTATGCGATGGAAAGGGCTGACTCGTGACACGTTGCTCGACCGTGTAATTAGCCGACTCGGGCAGTATTGTGACGTTTCCGGACATGGTAATCTCGGCACCAGAATCGATTAAGCGTTACCATAAGACTCTGTAGGTCTATAAATCGTAGGATAAATATCCGGCCCTTTATTTGTGTCAAGTTTATCCGCTCGGTTAATCGCTGATATATACCATGGGAACGATTAATTAAAGAGCTAATCGTTATTGCTAAAGACAGTTGGCGCTAAATATAGATATACGAGATAATTAAATATCAGAATATCGATAAGTCTAAATATTAGAATTTATTTCTCAGAAATATTATGGCTATATAAATATTGAAATTTTATCTTATTATTTTATATTATTTGACAAATTTTATTACATTATGATGAATAATGATTAATAATGTATATATACAAAGTGTAATTTAATTACACAGTTTACTCTATACATAATATTATTTATATCAAAACAATGTAAATATTATTATTTAAAAATGGAGAAGTTTTTGGAATTGGAGGAGTTTTTAAAAATTACGTTTCTCAACAAAATTATATTGCGAAAGAAATGTCGGGATACAGTTCTCCTTCAATAAATTCTGGTAAATGAAAATAATCATTCTTTCTTTCTCTTTCTACCTAGATATTAATTGAACGTTATAAGAAATTTTTAGTGGCGAGAAAGAGATCTCATGATAAATATTAAAATATGATTAGTGAGATAAAATATTTTAGAATTTTTTATCGTATATTTGAGTGCGCGAAATACTAACTAGCTCGACTTGGGAATTTTTTAAAAGGATTCCCCGCGTATCTTTTTGCCAAGGTTGCAAAATTACACGAGTCGAAACTAATTATTCCATTGACCTATGTTTACTTTTATCCAACTTCGATCCAAGGATACATATCGCTTTAATTGCTCAATCTCCTTTATTTCGCTTAGAGATCTGCATTAGAGACGAAATAATTACTATAATTCCACGACGCGCTAGCACGTACTCGATCAATTTGCTCATAATGCCCATGGCGCACGACTGTCTGCAATAATTGTGACGTCTATCCAAACCGGTTTTCACGGGTGCTTGATTAGCGTTTACTAAAGGGAGAAGAGCGAAGGGAGCGGAGCGAATAATTAAGCGCCACGAGATATCATTCCGCGCCCTTATACACAGCGCTAACGAAATTTATGCGACGCGCTACCCCCTCGCAGAGAAACACCGTCTTTGCACCGATGCGATTGCTCGCATATAAAAGCACGGTAATTGCCGCCACGGTAAGAAGCCGCATAAATTTATCGCTACCGCTATCAATTTAAATAGCATTACAAGCGAATGTTATATGCATCTTTTTTTTGCGTTTAATCCATAGACATATAAAGATAGATCCAGAGCATATTACGTATTTTCTATATAATATACCGGGTCAACTTTGCATGAAAAAAAAAGAGAGGGGCAGGACTGATATTTTCTGTTTTTTATTAATGTAATCTTGATAACCCCTTTTGCGATATCAACATGTCACGTGAATATTTTTTCATATAAAAGTTAAAGTTCAACAGTATTAAATGAAAAAATATTTTGTGTGTGTAAAATTATTCTTTAATTTTATTTTTGTACAAGTAGAGGAAATATTCTAATCATATAATTATAATTTACATCACGTACGTGTCACGTGTAACGTGTATAATGGCGACTATCAAAGGCAACTGCATATATGATTTGCGCAAATAAGGAAAAAAAATATCTCGCAATTTTCTCTCTCTTTTTGAGACAAACTTATGTATACAGCTCATGCCAGGTCTCTCTTTATATCTGTCTATGGTTTAATCATATGGCAATTAACAATTGAAAGAGTGCGATGGAGCGATAGACAATTGGACGAGCGGTTGTGGATCGACTGCACGGGCTTGTATCGAAATACGTCGCATAAAACAGAATTTAATTTCCCTACGTACTCTCCCAAAGCAAGTGGCTCGAAAGCCTCTCCCGATTCCGCTGAAATTCATGCTCAGTCGGAGGTACGACCTCAGCTGTACGCCCACGCAGGCGTACACATATGCACGTATGCACGCTACGCACACTGAAACCCACGCACCGCACGATGCTTTCGTCATTAGGGAGTCTTTGCGATATACCGTGCTTCGGTTACGGTAAACATTAAAGTGCCACGTGCAGTACAGAATCAACCGTAACTTGCCGCAACGGACTTGCCGTTTGGACTTGCATCAACATTCGACGATACGTACGAGAGAACTCGCGTGTTTACCGTATCCGAAACGCCGTGTATATCCGCGAAAAGTCCGCATTTCCTGTACACACGACGCGATGCGAGGCGAGGTGCGCTCGCTTCGGACGAAGCTACGAAACGACGGGGATCCCGCATCTTCCTCGGGTCCCACGCGACTCTACGCGCGGCAGAGGTACTCTTATTTACGCTCGCTGCGCTGCGACGCTGAAAACGAAATCCCGTTGATATAACATTCGAGCTCCCGGCCGTAAGCCGTAAGCCGTGGGAGTACGGTAAGGTGTTCGTCGTGCCCTTCTAAGCTGCCTTAAAAGCACCGCGGCATTACGCCTTCCTTCCGAGGCTCGGCAAATGTATCGGTCCCGCGTGAAAAGAGGCCACGATCTCGCTTACTCTCTATCTCTCGATTCTTCCTCCCCCCTTCTCTTTCTCGCTCTCTCTCTCTTTCTCTCTTACACGCCAAGAGACGCGAAATTTAATATCGTAGGCGCCAGGGGAGCGTTGACAAGCCAGCGATGAAGGTCCGAAAGTCAGCGGCGCGATATCGAGCGGCTGCTGTTCCAAGGCTATAAAGAGAGAAAGAGAGAGAGAGAGAGAGAGAGAGAGAGAAAGGAAAGGAAAGAGAGAGAGAGAGAGATAGAAGGCGGCCTTAAAAGCCGCGCGCATCGTCGGGCACAAGCCAGGGGAATATTTCGCTTATGCCAGTCAAACGGCACGACGCCTCTGAAATAACTTCTACGAGGCTAATTACCGTGTCGTGCTGGAACGCGCCGTCATAAACAAATTTTTGTAATGTCCGCGCTTTTCATCCTCCTTAGCCCTTTTTCTGCCCGCTCTCGCGCTCGATGGTTCAGGCAATCTCGTGTCTGGCGCGCGGATAAAGGACGAATCTGCTTTGCACACGGCGCATAGAGCAAATTTACTTTGCGCGGCACCAGCTCGAGGAAATTTGAGAAGCACCTTGGATGCCGGATAACGGGCGAGGGAGAAAAGGAGGAGGGAAGGAGCGCGATATATACGTGTATATAGATATAGCGACGGGAGGTAGCTCGCGAATTTTTGCGAGAAATACGCGAGAGCTCCTGTTATGTTAACCGTAGACGTCGCTTCCGTTGAATCGTCGACGGACTGCCGGCGGTCTATTTGAAAAAAAATGAAGACAAAATAAAAAAAAAACGTCCACCCCCCGTAGACTTTGTAATGATATTAAATTCGCATAAGGGATGTTGAGCGCGCGCGCACGATTCTTTTATTTAATGCTAAAATTCTCCATCCTTTTTGTCGTCGGACGAATCGTTGCTCCCTCGCGCTTTGTCTACAGATTGAAATAGGGAGTGCATTGTCCTTTGTAAGCTTGAGATCTCTAGACGTTCCGTCTCGAGGTATAAACGTTTACCTATCGATTCCCCGAGTGAAATTCACGCGCGGTTGACGCGAAACGATCCTACTCGCTCGCTCGTAAAACTTGCATGAATCTCGCGCGTCCGCAACTTTTCGTTAAGCTCGAGAAGCACGTCCGGAAAGCAATCATTACGATTCTAGATCCTTTTCTCTCTTTCTCCCTCTCTCTCTCTCTCTCTCTTTCTCTCTCTGCGCAGAAATTATGATGAGTTTCCTTCACATCGGCAACCGGTGATTTGTGGCCGTGATTTCGCGATCCCTTCCTCCCCTTTTTCTCGTTTTACTCCTTTTCTCCCTCGTGCTCCTCCTTCGTCCGTCGGTAAATTGCACCTCAGTCTTTGTCTTTCTCTTTCTCTTCGAAGAGATACTCCTCAAAGCCGCTTTGCACGTCGCATTTCGGCACGTAATAACTCGATGAAATCTCATGGCCGGTTTATGTTCCTTGCACGGTTCCATCGGCTGCCGCGACTTTTTGAATTAGCGACGCGCGAGGGGCCCCTCGTGCTCGCACGCAATCGACTCGCCATGCAAATTGCTGATTTTGAGTCATGCGAGCGTGATTTACGATCGCAGCCGGTTGTTACACCGGCCGCAACATGTCCCGCCGAACGTGTACATGTAACAGATGTTACACGCCGGCCATAAGTAAAACGCGAGGACGCCGCGATGTTAATAAAGAATAAATTTGCGATAACGATATACGAAAAGCGCGAGAATAAACATAAAACATGACGGATATACATAAAAAGTGATAAAATTAAATTTTATTATTCATATCGCGATTTTGCTCGTATTTCGCTCATAAATGCTTTCGTCCTTTTCTTTTCTCTTTTTTTTTTCTTTACGAGAAGAGAAACCTAAAGGAGAAGAAATTTTATCATCCAAGGTGCGATTTCTTTCTGATGAACGAGAAGAATCCCAGGCGGATTTCAGCGACAAGTTAAAGCGCCTTAACGCAAACCGGTCTGACCCTGATATAAATCGCAAAGTAAGATTACAAAGCAGTGATTCGCCAGACGTTTTAACGCGACAACCATTCAACACAGCATTATTGCCGTAGCGTCCTCTGTGATTGGACGATTCAAAAGTATTTTTTTTTTAATTCGCAAATTAAGATGAAAGTTTTTTCGAAAAGCTTTCCCTTTATCAGAAAAGAACTCAAACTGTATTTACGACATGATTGTGTGTTGCAGGGATAAAAATGTGATACGCAAAAATTTGTAGGAGGCCTTCAACATACATGCACACGACAGAGTAATTCGCTTCTATCCGCTTTCCCATAGTGAACATTTATCGATCTTGCATAAAGAGAGAGAGAGAGAGAGATCGTATTGCCTAAAGCCGCGAGCGACACGAAGCTCCTAAAATTAGCCATGAGCGGCCGATTCATTCCGGCCTCGGCCCCGATTCGCCATATAGATCCCTCGTTAAAAGTCATTGGGGGCGCTTTTACGTCGGCGAACGGGAAGGGCGGAAGGATGTAACACGAGAGATATCGCGTGCAAGGGAACGCGCGGGTCTCATGAGAATAAAGTCGGGGCGTCGGGCTATTAAGCCGCGCCGGCCGAATGCAAAACGGCCAGGGCGACGCGCAGTGGACGGTAGGGCCGGCAACCGAAATAGCACGTCCATCGGGTAGCGATCGAATCGAACCGCATACGACTACGTTCCCACGAGCTCATCCCCGTATCCGCGTACATCTCGTTATCCGATCGTGTGCAATGTGCATACGCGGTTGCGGTTCCGCCGCATCGCGCCACACGTGTCCCCCGCGAGTCCCCCGATAATAAGGAAATCGGACGGGCTGACGGGACATGGCCTCTGGTTGAAATTTCGGACGCGTCGTCGCGAGGAACCTCTTTCATCGGACGGGAACTCGCTTTTGTATGGGCCTCGAGGTCTACACCGGCAAGACGTGCCGGTCCTCGCATCCCTAATGAAACGGACGAGACGTCGCGACGCGACGCGACGCGATGGTAGACACAGCCGGAGAAGGCTTGATATTTTTCGTCAATATTTGCCCTCTTCCACCGGCGAGGCGGAAATCTTTGGAATTTGAATAATTGGCGGGACGCAACGTAGGCAACATCGCGGTCCGTTGGCTCGAAAGTCGGACGGAGCCTGCGGCATCAGCTGAATACGACGGCAGGGCTTGCTCGAAGGGCCGCATTGATAAAACTGCGACGTGCCGAGGAAACGTGGAAATCAAAACAATTGGCGTGTCACGTCGCCGATATTTCAATTGCGATTTCTGTGACCAAACTTCACCGGCTTAGCATGCCTGGTACACTTCGATCAAATTGTATTTTGTATTATCGGAAATGACTGAATTTACATTTACGAGAACAAGGTAAATAAAGCGGCCGCATTAGAATCCATTTTTTAAATATCGGTCAATCATTAACGAATTATTAGACAAAATATGTTATCATTTATAGATGTGGTGTTGGATAATTAATTGCGAAGGAAAGTCATTAAATATATCATAAATGATTATTGATTGTTGGATTATGTCAACAATCATTGATACAATCAAAAACTAATTTATTCCATTTACAACTATCTCACATTCATTTGTGACTTAATTAATGACTTTTCTTTATACATTCACATATTGGAAAAAATAGTATTGTTTTTTTTTGTTTTATTTTGTCAACGCGTGACTAAATTATATTGTAGAAATAACAATTTTATATTGATATTTTGCAAACTTTGCATTAAAATTATATTTCAAATTAAATGTAATTAATGTGACATTTTAAGTTGCTAATTTTTTCTTCTTTCAAGTTTGTAAAAATTTTCACTAAAACTTTCATCTCCATTAAAATTTATTTGACCATTTTAAATAATAATAATATAAATTGGAAGAAACTATCTCTATGCTATTATCTTTCTATTTAGATTTTAATGCTCAGTATAATTGTAAGAGAGATTAATAAATATATTAATTTATGTAATACACAATATGTGAAAATGCGCTAACGTTGTTGTGATTTCAAACGAAATAACTGCAGTCTGTGTTTTTTAATGCTGCTAACTCTGTTAATTCATATATATCGTCGCGAATAACGCAATTAGTCGGAATGGATTTCGCTCGTTGTTAAAGTACTTAGCGCGCAATTCGTTTCAAGAGCAGACCCCCGTAAATGTTTGCATTAAAAATCGAATAAAAACAGGACGATCATCCATTCGCGTCAGAGAGTCGAAAAATACCGCGTCCGTTAAATACAAAAGCACAAATTATTCATTTTTTTCACATACATTAATAAACAAAAGATAATTAAATCTCGCAAAAGTATATCAAGTTGACAGTGCATGAATTTCTCATACGTGCAATTAATTAGATCGGACTTAAAAAAAAGTCTGTAATGTCCTCTTCAAACCAACAATCGCGCAACTATCCCTCTTTTCAAACGCAGCTCTGCAAGTTCCTTATCTAGCCATCATAAAGATATTGATCGGCGATCTAACGAGGTGCCTGTGCGTGTCGCGGAATAGAATTAAGGTGCTTGCGATTTAATCCATTCTCCGGCCTTCGCGTAAGGCGATCGTAAACCGGTTTATTACAATATCCACGTTTAATGGCCACGCGGAGGAAGCGCAACTCCCGTAGCGACTCTCACGAGTATTCGCGTGATCACGCAAACGCGCTGCGTTTTATCGAAAGAGGAAGTCGCCGAAGCGGGACAAAAAGCGCGAGCTACAAAGGTCTAACAACGACAATGACGACGACGATGCAGCAGCGACTTGGCGCAAGCTTCTTCGACAGCAATCTCGGCCGCATAAATTCAGATGTTTGCGGATTATACGACCATCCTCGAGGCTCACGGGTCTGCTCTTCGCACGACGGGGAAGACGGGAATACGTCTATTATCTGTACGAGAGCGGGCCCGAAAAAAAGATTGCAATAACGGAGATAATAGCCTGACTTATGGCCAACATGGGTATGAAGTTGTCGTACTTTGATACACGAGCGGACCCGTCTTATCGGTACACCACATCCTCGCGTTCACGGATTGTCTCGATGCCACGCGTGGCGTCTCGAATCGCGATAGCGTTTTACTAGCTCGTTGATTTCTTTGGCCAGTTTCGGGAACGAAGAAGGTGAAAAATGGTCACACGTGGAAGCGCCATAAAATCGCTCCCGGGTTGCGCCGCTTCCTCTTATTGGAGACCGTGATAGAGAAAGAGAGAAAGCAGCTTAAAGCGCACCAAGCACCGGAGAGTTCGTATATTATTTTCTTATATCCGGGTTCTCTCTGTGACGCGAACACAAAGAATTATTGCAAGCAAGAAACGGAAATGAACACGGGCAGCAAAGCCGCCCCAGTGAAGCAAGGTAAAATAAAGGCTTGTTTATTATTGAGAAAACTATAGCTGCGTGAAACTATATAAAATTATTTACTGATAAACGATAATAGTGGTTTATATTATAACTATAAGAATTATGAAATACAGTATCATTTTCTAGTGACAATTGCATGTCTAATAATAAAAAAAATACAGATAATTAATTAATATACACATTTATACATGCTTAATTCAAGTGTCGCTTCTATACAAGTTTGTTAAATACACATTAGAATTCCAAAATCATCCAATAGAAAATATACTCTATCATTAACATTGTCGGTCTTCTTTTATAAAAATGTTTATCAAGTAATAAAAGTATCTCCAATTATCTTTATTCACATATAAATGAAATGCCGCTAAATGTCCTCTGCGTGTTGGAAGATTTTACTTTCTCTACTCTCGATATGTATGCGTTTAAAAATGACAGCTGATTAATTTCATCAATTTTCCGCGCGTAGAACACCCTTTATTAATCAAATGCAAAATCCCCGTGAAATCTCATTGACGATTTTACATCATCTCATGACTAGCCGCATTGCAAACGCATAAAGCATGACTATGCGGCTTCGCGGGAGCAAACATCGCGACAGAACCACACGTGAGAGATAGAGTATTATCATTAACCTAATGGACAGAGTGAATGATCGAACTAGGCTGGGAGAACTCGATGATGAGTTCCTGACGCGGCACTGGCGTCGAGTATGATGAATATTCTTCCCGGATGATAGCACGATGGGAAATGAAACGGATCGGTGACACGCGAGCGTGAAATTATAGATGTGCGCGCATCAGGTATTCCAGCAGAGCCAAAGGTGCATTTATACTATGCGAGCACGGGCGATCGAGCACGAGCAAACGAATGCAGTCGCTGTAATGGGTACGGTCGTCAAGAGCGAACGAACTCGCGGCCATTCATGCCCGAAACCGACATTTTGAAACTGTATATTTGCGAGCGAACGAACCTCTTCGAATATAAATCTACACGTCCAATTTCAATAGGGGTTGAATTGGGCTTTCAATAGCTTTCGACATATAAATATTTAATTACAATTACTTTACTACAATTACATGTCTACCAACTTTTATTAAATGTTATTGATGTTGTGTTGCTCTCTCTTTCTCCTTTACTTTTTATAACAGTTGCATTTTAATTGCAACAATGAATTTTGATATTTGTGTTTATGATACAAAGGGATTCTACATTCTTGAATGTTATATATAAAGAGCATTATTTACATAAATCAAAAGTATTGAACACAATTTTAAATTGCAATATGAGATAAGAAATAAATTAAAATCATTGCTAAAAGTGCATGAAAAGAGAGAGAGTGAGAGAAAAATTTGCACTATTCACATTTATAAAAATATCTACTATAAACACAATAAAAATAAATATCTATTATAAACTATTATAAATAAAGTATACATATAATATTCGCACAGTGTGAACGAGCCATAAAAACCGCGTTTCAAACGTCGCCTTGTATTTAAAATCGGTAAACACAGGTTGACCATCACATTGTTTCACGAAAGGACGAGGGTATTATTTGTGCCTGTAGCAAAACAAAGGCGGGACGGCAAGATATTCTGGTCATTCGACGAAGCAGAGAACTACTACTACTACAACGAAACATTCAAAACATCGTTCTCAGTATCGGAAAGCTAAGAACGCGCTTGCATTCGTGAAAAGAACGCTCTCTAAGGTGGTCATCAACTTAGTTTTATCCAAACCCTGCGATACTGTATAGAATGAGCTCCTGACCGCTGAGTTTTTTTTTATTTATCCCAATTATGTACATAAATAAAGACCGTCGTCGACCGAAGGACTATGGATACTAATGGATGTTAATGCATTTGTAGACACAAAATTCATCAAAAATACTACTTTATTATATGTAAACTAGAATTAAGGAATGATTACAGTAAACTATTCGAAACTAATTATGAGGAAAAAATTAAATTAGAGTTGTTCGATTGGATAGTAAAATGAATTACATCGAGAGATGACTGCAAATATTATAAATTATTTTTGATTGAAGTGTGATAAATATTCAGATTCTTTGAATAATCTAAAATTTATTTTTCCTAAATTATAAAATTCAAACATAATAATCCTCGACTTATATAAATGATTAAAAATAAAGAGCTCCTTGCAAACTAAGTTTTTTAAATTCATTTTTTAAAGAACCAAAACGTTTATTCGTTTTCTCATACATTAAAGTCACAGTTTATTCAATCCCTTTTCACGCTATATACGAAAACTAAGAGATAAAGGCCATTGATTTATTTAAGGAAAACTTGATGAGAAATCATTGCATTAATTGCAACTATATTAACAATAAAAAAAAGATTATTTTATGATATACAATTACACTTGGATATGTAACAATTATGATAACATTTAAATGTTACGAGATATAATTGCTGTTCTTTCTCGCAATATGAGATCGCTCTCTTTGGCGCTTAAAATAATTAAAAATAACAATGTTTCTCGAAACAATCGAGGCATTGTAAAAACAACAGCAAGCTCGTTCGCTGTACTCCGATTTTGTACAATGAACGCCTACGAAATACAGATCAGGTCCGATGCGATCTCAACGATCGAACTGTTTGTTTGTATCGGCAAAGGATAAATATATCCCTTGGGATAGCACTGGCGGATGCATTTACCCTAAAACGGCTGGATCCGCGTGCCATCGCCAATGATCTGCTCCACGAGAGAGTTTATCGCGCGCGCAACACGCGTCCGATCGTGCTGTCGCGAACTCGAATAGCACGCTATCCTGTCTCTCGAATTAACCGCAAACGTCGGACGGTCGTAAATAAAATAGCACCGCAGACTCATGCCCGCCGAAAAAACCGGTCCTTACTTTCGGCGGCCGATTCGCGGAATCGGCCGCAACATATCTCATAAATAAAGATAAGCTCAGATTTTATTCCTGCATCCCCTTCCCTTTTTTCCGGAATGTCATTATCGGTCGATGCATCACGATGAACAAAAATCGGCACATTTTACATAACCCGATACAATACGTTGATAGGATCAAAGGATTATACATAATGCTCGTCTCGAGTTTTCGACATTAAATAATGAATATTTTGCGACAATTATGATACAAGTAAAATTTCTCTCTTTTTATCAATGTATTATCATAACTTTCAATGGTCAAAATTTTATATATACCATACATAAATATTCTAATATATATTTTTGTATTTTTCAAAATCTCTATAACTTAAATTTAAAAAAAAACAAGATTACTCATTGCCAGTAATCTTTCGCAACGCAATAATATTTTCGAATTGTCGTGATTAGAAAAAGATAAAATATGTACAATACACACAAAATTGCTTCGCATTGATATTTCTAGTTATTGAAACCATTTCCTGTTATAGTTAGGGTTATCATGGAGCGCTTTCAGATCGGCCTCATAGAGAAATGCAGTAGCGTAACGAAGTAAAGGGGTACAGACGTAGCTATATAGAGAGCACACAACGTATGCATATTTAATGACCATCATAGTAACAAGCATGCAAGGAAGCTCAATTATGCAAATTCGACAAAAATTTCGAACAAATTTCCTTTCATCGGAGAGAGAAAGAGCGATAATACACAATGATGAAATTTACGCACGTATTATTTAAACAAATTATCAAATAAGAAAAATAGATATCATCGATTATACGCTTGTTTACAGAATGCGTAGAAATATTTTACGAAATATAGTCTAATTTAAAATATGCCTGCAATTTTTCGGCGCCGCAACGCGATCTCCATCGAGGACAAATTCCACAGAGGGACATCGACATGAACAATACCCGGTATTTGAACCTATATTCCGCGGAAGTAGATCCAATTTTTGCCGGCAATTTCGGAATCGGGTAAAACACCGATATTTGAGAGGCACGCTGCATTATTGTCCGTCCCGGTCTCCTCATCGACATCCAAGAGGCCCATTTGGCAAGCGCCATTGTGGAGAACGAGCCGCGCGCGCGGCTGAAAATCCTCGTCGTTGGTCCGCATCCGTAGGTAACGCGTATCCGTTCGATTATTCGAGTCCCTCATGAATAATACGGGCCTCGTGAGCGCGCCAATCGTATCTACAATTACTATCAAACAAACCGATTAACGTCCCGCCGGTGATGCATCGCGTAATGGCCGTTGATTACGGCCTTTTACGATGTGTTTACGAACTGTATTCGCGATTCAACCGAGTGGAATATGCGTGATCGCTAGATACGGTATGTAGACGAAATGACCCACTGGTTTTCCCCGACGTCCAGGCCGTCGGTGACGACATCGTCGCGTAGACGACATCGTCGTCAGACGCCCTGGAATAGGTGGAAAAGGGCGCGTCGTTATGTCGCGTCGCCGCGCTGAAATTGCGGTCGAGTGCGGTCGGGGTGAACGGTCGGGATAGAGTCCTCCTTAAAAGCGTGCCACGGCATCCGGTTATCCAAAGCGTTCCTGAGATATTCGCTTCAAGCACCTGTGTGACTTATTATGACGAGGGAAAATGCGAAAAGGTGGAAATACTCACTACAATAGATACATGGAAAGCGTTAGAAATATGACGAGTACTTGAATCACAAATATTAAATATAAAAAGCCGACAAAAAATTAAGAGCCTTTGACATGTATGCATTGCATTAGATATAAAAATAATTAATATAGTAATTTTGTAATAGCTTATATGTCGTTCTAGCTATACGCCATTTTCACTACTTCATGTAAACAACATAAGATTAATAATTATAAATAAAAAAATCATTTAAAAAATATATATAACAAATATAAAATATATATAAAAATATATAAAATATAAAAATATATAAAAAATATACAATAATATTTGATTCTATGATTCTTTATTCTGTTTTTCATGATAAAAATGTTCTATTTTTTGTATCTCTACATACTTTCATCTCTCTCATTCTATTCTATAATTTAAAACCTCATCTCTATATCATTATAAATTGATTGAATAAATATTGGCTGATATGATGGTATGGTGATAAAAAGTAAAGCAATGTATTCATCGACTATTTCATTTACGTATCAATAATCTTGAAAACGACTACCTCTAACAGAGACCTCGTAAATGTTCCACGTTATCGAGGCGGAAATATAAAGGAGAATTAATCGAGTCGGACGGCACCATTAATAGTTGTTTATGAAGCAAAGCTGCCTTCAATTTAAGTTTGAACGAGTTTCGCACCGCCTCTCGCGTGTGTATCAAGGTCGCTACAATTCTTAAAGGTAACTACTTCGTAAGGAGATCGATGTTCCCTACGGTGCTTTCAGTATCCCTTTGCGCACATTTGCGAAACTCTTTTAAAATTAACACGAGTAAATTAATAATTCTCTAATTGTACCTTATAATTATCTAATTGTACATTTAACAAAAATAAAAGAGAACTCATTAATAGATATTATTTATAAATGGAGAGAAATCAATAAATATATAACAAAATCAGAAAAATATTTATCGATATCATGATTCTTTTAATTAATAACTCTCTTGTATTTATCTTTCATTTAAGAAAAAAATAAGAGAATTTATTGGTAGATATTATTTACAGATATAGAGAAATGCAATAAATATGTAATAAAATCAGAATGTAAAAATATTTATCGATATTGTGTAAAATTCTTTTAATTAATAACTCTCTTGTATCATTTAAGAGAAAATAAAAGGGCTTACTAATAAATATTATTTATAGATACGGGGAAAAATGCAGTAAATATATAATTAAGATGTAAAAATATTTATCGATATTAGGAACTACTTTTGTAGCCTTGAATTTTTTCTTACAAAAACTATTTTCAATTTCCAAGTTATTTTTATCTCTTTATACATATAAAATATAATTATAATTATAAAATATAATTGATCACAAATTGTGTGTACAAAATTTCTAAAGTATGCAAGTCTTTCTAGCAAATCACATATAATTTTCCGATACGTCGTAGCATCGAAATGCAAAGTATCACGTTATAACTATGATGCACTTACAAAAATATTCGTCTTTGGGGAAATTAAAAGGATTAAATTACATTAAATCTATTTTCTCCAGGCTATCGAAGCTAATGCATGAAATTCGATCGAATTACGATGCTCTCACTTGGACGATTCTTCCCCGCAGAGAGGTGGATAATCGTCCACGTCAGGCCGATCCTCGGTAAGACGCGACACCCTCAAATTACCCCGTAAGCAACACAACCTGCCCCATGCCGGATGCTGTCATTCAATAGGCTGCTTCGGTGGATAATGCCCCGGCAGATTTAACTGTTCGTGTTTCCAGCTAACCCTTCACAGCGGTGCGCAACACATGTGGGCCATACGGCCCTTTCTCTGTTTCTTATCATAATAAATCTGCCTTCTAATGTTCCAATTCACAGAAATATATATTAGTTGCTTTTAACATTTCAATGTAGAATATCTCGATATAAAAAAAATTAGCAGGAAAGCGGAACAAAAAATACGTAAAATAAAAGATAAAATTTAAAAACGGGATAATAATACATCATTTTCTGATATTATCAATTAAATAATACTTTTCCCGAAATTAACAACTCTTGAAAATTTTAATGTTTCCAGCCCAGATTCCTGTATATTATAAATAATCTATTTATTGTGAAACTGTTATAATATCGCGATCCGATTAGACACTTAAGCTACATATGGCCCACTTCGATATTTGAGTTGCGCACCTCTGAGCTAACCCAAAGCTCGAGATCACGAGAGTGAATCGATGGCGGGGCCGACGAGGAAGCTGGCCGCGATGTAAATCCGCTAAGTGCAGCGCCGCCGGCCATGTCACACTCGCTTAACTCCGACAGAACGAGCACGCTCGTTAAAGCCCAGCTTTACTAAAGGGCCCTCCCACCCACGAAATCGATATTTACCGTCAATATGCCGCGATATACAATATTATTGGACCTTGGTAAATTTATGTTAAGGAATTAGCAATAGTCCGTAAAAAGGTAAATGTCGATATCCCTCGATTTTAACGAGATTTCTCGATGTGAAAAATTCCGTGTTTTACCAAAGAGATGTTTGAGTAACCACACTGTCATTTTGCTTGCTGATGGTCATTTGAAAAAAATTATTAACGGAAAGATTATTTTGTAAAAAGGAACATGAGAAAATGCGAAAAAAATTATTAATAAATAAATAAATAAATGACTATTCCATCATTAGAATATATCAAAACAAATTATCTCGATAGAGACTCAAGATTTATTATTTTAGTTACAATTTTATTGTAGCAAGCCATTGAATGTTAGTAAATTCATGCCAAGGAATTAACAATAGTCCGTGAAAAGGGAAATATCGATATTCCTCGAATTTATCGAGCTTTCTCGATATGAAAAATTCCTTGTTTTACCAGACAGATCTTCAAATGCTTGCTAATTGACACTTAAAAAAAATCATTAACAGAAAGATAAGAAGACACATGAGAAAATATTGTTAATAAATGAACCATTCCACCATTGGAATATATCAAGACAAATTATCTCGATAAAAACTCAAGACTCGTTATTTTAGTTACAATCTTATTGTAGCGAACCATCGAAACTATCGATGGTCGAAAGGTCCATTAACGAGCGGAATCGACGAATTGTCTGTGCCGTTATAGTCGCAAATCATTTGACGACGACAGTTATCGAAAAGAAATGCGTCATCTTTCCCGCGGGGAACGAAATAAGGGCGCCAATCTAGACATTGGTCGTCGACGTCGCGAATCGAGATGGTCGCTCTTGATAAAAATTGATGAGCCCACAGTTCAAAGCTCAGAAATCCGGAAGCGCCGGCGTAGCGACACAGAACAAACCGCGAATCCCAACACACATAATGGCGCATAAAATTCAAGAGAGCGCCAAGGGAAGCAAGCAGAGTTACGGATGGGGAAAAAAAGAAGCTCTATTGAATTTATAGAAGTCATCGTTGCGCGCGGATCTTTAGAGAGACGCCCCCGTTTCTTTATTCTCGATATTCCTTCTTCTTTTTTCCCGTCCTATACCCTCTTACTCGTTCCTCTCGCGGCATCTCGGGAATTCATATAAATCTGAAAAGTTCTCTCGGAGAGTTTCGTCGGCAAGAAGCAACGATGCATGAATAATGCAGGTGGCGAACGTCATCGCATGCGTCTCGCCCCTGTGTTTTATTGCATCCTTGTCGCGACCGCGATCGGGCTATTTCTCAATTAACGAGAATCGGTCGGGCCTCGTCCGGCCTGCGCCAATTACAGCGAGAGCCAAAGGAACGTTGGTCGCGCGACCGTGCGCTTTAATTGAAGCGTCCGATTAAATTGGCGATTTTCTGCCGCGAGTCCGTTCCCACACCGCGAAAAATGGCGCGCGATGCGTCTCGATGCGACGCGACGCGACGCGACGCATACGATGGCTATGATCAAACGGTGCCATCGAGTGAAAAATTTGCGGGCGAAAGACTTCAAAGCGAGGTTTGGCCAGTCGGTGCAGTCAAATCATTCCGGGTGGTGCAAGGCGCGCGAGGGGGAAAACGTCAAACGTCCAAATTTCACATGGCGCGCCGCGCTTGTGTTGCGTCCTTTCATTTGACTCCGGAACCTATTCGTTAACACGCGAACCTACCCGTGTACACGTGAAATTTTTGTTGGATTTATTGACGCCGTGTGTTCGATTAGAATCTCTTTCGAAAACTACCATTTCGCTTGGCCGTTTCGTTCGAGAACCAATCTTAAACCTATAGTCGGAGTAGTCTTTTGTCGCTCGGCGACAATTAAATAGAGCAAAGATGATATAAAAGAGAAGAATTAAATGCGCCGCTTACATACCCTATATTTATTTTTCTTTGATATTTTAATTGTAATGTGAAAAAAGGCTGAATATGTATAATATATAATTTTTCAAATCTGAAAATTTTAAAGTTTTTTCCAAGCTCTAGATTATTTACATTCGCTTTCGTTATATCACCATTTTTCATAATCGTAGACATATCGTATATTATTATAAAAAATAACAAAAAGGAAAAAGTCCCTTTTATTTAAAAAAAATATTGGATATAGAAAATGCATGTATGTATTCTGCATTCGAGCAATTGGTGTCTGCGACCTCGCACCGCATGGTGTACAGAATCAATTCTCCCACAAAGCTTTTTGAGTCTTTGTTTTTTGTCATTTCACTAATAATTGTTCAATCAATCAGTTTCAATAATCTGTAACTCTAAGCGATATTTTGTGTAATTACAGTTTAATATTCATAGCAGGATCATGTGAATTTCATGCATATTTATAACATAGCAGACTGTAGCTTATATAAACTCGCTCATATTTACAGCCGTATGCATATCCCCTGCTACTGTATTTTAATTCGTACAAAGATCTCATTCTTGTAACACGTTGAAATATCAGTAACGCACTAATCGAATCTTTCATTAACATCGGCGTCCTGATTATTTTTGCATATCTATTTTTTGTTTGTATATGTTTAATTCTTCGAGCACATCCCTGATATTAAATAACAAAAGTAATAATCGCACGCGCGCGTTCGTATTTTGCTCGCTAATTTCCAGAGATCAAGTATCCCTGCTTCGCTTAATCTCGAATTAATTACCCCGAGCGGGTATTCATCGTTAGCGAACTATCGCTGCTGGTCGGTGTGCAAATAAATTTGACTTCCGACATTAAATGCGTATTGTCTGGTGCGCGCGTGCGCGCGGTGGCCGCGGATATATCTGCATTTAAAACTGGAACGATCTCGAGATTGCCATGACGACGAAAGCACACGACTAGGAAGCCTTTCAACGGTGAATGTTTTGCAAGCACTTGAGAAACCAATCAGCTACCGCCGCCACTGCCGCCGCGCTCTCTTCCTCCGCTCGCCGTTCTGGACGAGCACCAATCTTCTGATCTTGGTGAGCAAATTTACGACACAGCCAAGTTGGTGCGTTCCTCATCGAGCGCTGGTTTCTGCTCGCGCTAAAGTGAACCGTACTTAATTAATCCAACATGCGCCCAGCTTCTCCAATCCTTACTTCCGCTCCCTCCGCCCCTTCTTCCCTCCCGCCTATTTCTACCCCGTTATTGAACCTTCATTACAAAATTATTCATTGATTTAAGATAGCTGACGGTAGATACGCAGCATTAAGAGGAATAATGACATCGGCTAAGATAATATTCTGATATAATAATAATTTCATGCCTCTCTTTCTTCTTTTTATAAATTAAGTACTACGATCAACTAATTGAATCCTGTATATTCTTTGCGTGTGATAAATTAAAAAAACCAATTCCAAATTATTTAAAAAAAGTATTTGAAGTTATAATTAAATAATGTAGGATATGATTTTGGAATTGCATATATCATATATATATATATATATATTATGTTTATCTTAATGAATGTATGTTACACTTATCTAGACAACAAGTATATACTCTTAATTAATTAAATTTTTCTAGATTTGTTATTTGTAACATTGTTATTTGTAAAACAGTTATTTCTTTTTCTTCCTTTCTTTACGCATATATGTAATACTCTCTCATTTATTTCATTTTTCGCAATCCTGCGGCAGCTTTTTCTATTTGCTTAATATATGAGATTATTATTTATTTATTACGGTAGTACGTGAATGCGTTTGATCAATTGATTAGCGTGCTACAGACTCGTGACTTTGCCATTGAAAAATAAATATATTCAATGCACGAGAGAGGCAAGATCATGAAACATGCGCTTCCGCAGGTGCATTCTATTTTTACACGTATCGATACGTGAAATAAAGTATTTTCTGTCGCGAGATATTTTTCCATCATTTCTGACGTTTATAATAAAATAAAAACAGTTGCGTGACCATTTAAAATGGAAATTTTATACAATTAATATTATAAGAATACTATAATATTATAAGAATTTTTCGTGTACAGTATATCAATATACAATTTATATATAAGAAAAGTTCATGCAATAAAGTATAATAGATAACAAAGTCGAATACAAGTCATAGCTTAGAGGCTCGAAGGCTTTTGTTAAAACAACTTACAAATATTTTATTTTCTATTTAGGTGTTTTGAATGTATTATTATATGGTGAAAGAAAATGTAGAGAAGAGGTATCTCATTCACGTTGTTGCTTAAGATTATAGCAGCTTAAATCTGCCTTTGGGCGTTTATAAACATTAATTTATATATAACTTTTAAAGCTATATTGTAAGGCTTTGTTTATCTATTATATAATTTTATTCTTCATTTTTTATATATATCCATAGAAATTTAATATTTTATTCTAATATCTCGATCGTTGTAACGCATCTATCCTCGATCCGCGCGCATTCATTGGACTTGTAATCGCACAGATTGGCGTTGATTGAATCAAAGACGCGTATACATGCGGAACAATGCTTACCAGTCAAATTATACTTGCCAGTGTTGAATCTAGATTTCCGTAATTCGATTAACCAATCAGAGAGGGCCGATTGTAATAGATCCACCCCGGCACGATAATGTTTACGAACCGCGTTTCACGCTAGAGAGAAGCGGTCCTATCGATTTCCCGACAGATTCGCCCCCTTCTTATTAAGTATTCGCGATAAGCTATCGTTCCGCAAAATGGTTCACGGTCGCGTAGATTGACCCACCGATCCGCCAATCTAGCACAGCCGGCGGAAAATTGACAATATAAATTCAATTATCGTCATAACGGACTCTAAGTGGAGTAAATCGATAAGCTGGCAGCCGAGCGGCCGGGAAATGTTCGCGCGGAAAATCTTTTTATTTTCACGGTTTTATATATCCGGCGGGCGCTCCTCCACCACGATGACGCAACCGAGGCCGTAACGATCGTCTTTATTTCTACTCGTCTCCCGGACAAGTCACGATGGCTTTTTGAAAAAAAGAGTTATAACTCGAAACACAGAGATGTATATCAATAACTCGTTTTAGTTGCAGCCAATTGCGAATTACGACGTAATTTATATCCCGCGTACATTCGACGAAATGCAAATGCGCCGCGTTTATGGCGAATTCCACTATTGTGCGTACGCGACATACTTTATTTCAGCGAATATTTGTCAAAGCGTTATTCGTAACGCGTTATTGACTTTAGCCAAGACTCGATAATAACTGAAAAATTGTATTATTTCTCTTTTTGTCTCATAAGTTGCAATCCTTTTGTACGAAGCGTCAAACTGTCAATCGTTTTTTCAATTCTTTTTTCTTCTTCAATACGGCAAATTAGGTTCGGAAACGAATTGCCCTATCGCAATATGGATGGAGCGGAAAGAGCGAGAAAGATAGAGAGAGGAGCAAGGGGAGCATAATTTCGTTTGTACGGTGATGGTAAAGAATGGTAGAACCTGCTGCATGCAATTGCGTAGACTGGTTTATCGATTGGCCGAACGAAATTCACGTCGCCGGGCCGGAAGCCACGCATAAATCGGGTTTATACCGACAGTAAAATCCCACTTGCGTATATCAAAGTAACAGAGTAACACGATAAAATTGGGACCGATATAAACTGCCGCTGATATGGAATCGACGTCATTAAATCACCAGATTTGCTAGATTGGCAGTGAATTACTTTATTTTTAACCATTAAATGCCGAAACCGCGGGGATAAAACGGGGATTTTAACCGGCGCGGTTTCACTCCACTAACTATACATCGCCCGCGGGTGTCTCGCATCGATAGTGATGAAAATAAATCGCGTCGGCGTTATCTACTTCCGATACATCGCGTCGGTGATCCCGAAAACGTGTTTTGCGCGTGCCCTTTGGCAGTAATTTCATTCGCATACAAACGTGCGCGCGCCGATATTTCCGCATTTAGTTTGATTAAAGTATTCGCGATAAATTGTCAAATAGGAAAGAGCGACCTGGTAATTCGTAATGCGAATGTATATGGGGGGCCCGTTGAAAACATTGCAAAGAGATAACTCGATTCGATCGCATTATCTAGATCGCCCGTGGCAATAAAGTCGCCCAAGACAACACGTTGTGTATCGAGATGAACGGGAAAGAAAGGGACTAATAGCGTGTACAGCTTCCAATTTGCTACACTTTGCATCCCGTGCAAATATAGCGGATTCGCCTCGAATAATTAAACTAGCTCGCGAAACTTTCGAGTCTCAAAGAAATCTCGATCGTAGGAATCTCGATAGATTAGAAACTTAGCGGAGCAAGAGCATCCTACTTTTCCACGCTGTCACGTACATCGCGATTGTGTACTCGGCCTAACTAGCCGAACTTTCTTGATTACGCGACGGATTAAATATTCATGATGCTTTATACGAGTCGTCCGGCCAAGTATTCTGTCAATTAAGCATTTAAATGAACCGCGCGCGGGCGCCGAAGTTTGCGGTAAAATTTTTTCAAGCCAACTCTTCACGCGCGTCGCGTCGCGCGTCCGAAATGCGCGAGAAATTCTCTCAAAACTCGAAAAAAATTCATCAAAAACCCGGCCGCTAAACGTCATTTTGTCGCGACAAAGCCGCAAGATCTCGCGCTGCGAATAATTTACTCGCGAAACCACTCCGGGGGACCATTGCCGCAGGTACGAGAGACGCAATTCCCTCCGGGACTCAACCGGCCATTGTGTTAGAACGGGTTGTAGATTATAGTGCGAGTTACCCCAAGTCAAAGCCCACATCCCAAACTACGTCGCCAAAACTCGCCAGACTTACTCGTGGACAATATGCCACCCGCGAATAACGTCTAGTCGGAAAAGCTCATCGGTCCTGTCCGAATCCGAGTTTCTCTCACTTGTGGGGATGCGTCTATGTAAAGGGTGTGCGAAGCACCGCGTAATATTCTACGAGCAGACACTTTGATGAATTCGCAGTCGATTTATATACTCGACGAAAATTTCATTGGAATCTATATTTTTTTATCACAGTTTCCGAATTGATCATGTTAATCGCAAAAATTAATAAATTTTGATAAAGTCTCTTGGAAATTAAGCGAGCAATAAAGTTGTATCACCCACTTGTATCACTGAAGCTTAAACTTTTAAACGCTCAAGTTTTCTTCTCTCCCTCTTTTTATTTGAGAAATATAAATATTTTAAAACTTAAACAATTTAAGAAAAAATACGAAAAAAATAGTATAAATTATGTTTATAAATATAAACTAGGTATATAAATATAACTAAGAATTAATTATATATAAATATAATTTCCATATAAATATAAAAATTATACAGAAATATAATCCAAATAAATAAATATTACAAAGATTGCTATTTGATTAGATAAGATTAAATGTTTGTCAGATTCTAAGCTGCGTTTAAAAATTAAGAAACTCTAACTCGCAATCAATATCAATCGATCAATAATTGAAGAGTTGTCGATACCTCTTGTATCATAATATCCAAAGTTGCAGAAATGTCTAATTTTACTTTATCGTCTATAAATCGATAAAATTGCACCAGCGGGTGCAGGTGATCATGGTTATAACCAAAGTTTCTTTCTCCATCAATATTGCATCTAAAGATATAATCTAGGAAGGGACTAGGGAATCGCCAACTATAATCTGATAACATAGCAGTACCATTCATTCGCGTTAATATTGCGCGGTACATGTAGCATTCCCTCGGGGCTATAAAGCTTAACCAAGGTTGTCTCTGCAACTCATCCCAAGAAATCGACGTTGCAGTTGACCCGGCTAACGCGAGTTATCGGCAATTCCGACAAAGCGACGATACGACGATGACGTTACCGATAACAGGCGACGATTATCGATAATTGTCAGCTATTCCCGGGCTGTAAATTGAACTCTCGGCCACTCTCGGTAACAAGTGCCAATTACAAAAGGCCGCACGAGACGACGTTTACTCCGGTTTACGCGTTGGACGGCGCAGCGGTGCCTTAATCCGCGATCGAAGATCGCCCTTCCGAAGAGGAAGAAGCAAGGAGACGGAATACCTTCATGCCGACCTAACCCAATCTCTCGAAAGGTTGCGAAATTCGCTTATGGCGAGTCACGCGATTCGCCGATGGAAATCGCCCGAGGGGCTAATGCCATTAAGCGCCGTTTCCTCGGCCGGCGCGATTAAGCGCGGATTTTTCTACGCGAATATGGGCAACGCGAGCGCACCATCCTCCAGGGAAAGGGGATTTTAATGGGACGACGAGGGTGCGATTGCGTCGCATCCTCCTCCATCGGACGTGATCCTGGACGCGATATTCTCTCCTCCTCTCTCTTTCTCTTTATTCTTCTCTCTCTCTCTCTCTCTCTTTTTCCCATCTCTCGTCAGAGAGAGAGAGAAAGAGGGAGCGGCTCAATCGTGTGGAGATACAAGTTTTTACGATTCCGGGGCCCGACGATCGGCCGACGCGGAATTTTCATTCGCCACCGGGCTTCGCTACTGTAAACCACAATGATGGAACGTGACGAATTTCACGTTACGACGCGGCCCAGCTCGTGCGAGCAAGTGGACGAACGACATGAAAAAAAAGAGAGAGAAAGAAAAAGGGAGAAAAAAAGCGCTCGCATACGTTTTTTTTTTGTGTGAACTCACGCCTCGGCAACGTGCACGCGAGGCACAAAAACTTCTGTGATTTTTGAGGGAACAAAGCGCGCGTCCCCGTGACGCGTTGTTTCGCGAACGAGAACCGTACGGTTCACAGGGAAACGACGTCGATGTCGCGAATAGAAGCTTTGAAGCGAGCTAATAGCGAATCGTTTAGTCGTTTAGTCTGGGATAAAATTTGAATCGGTGGGGGAGGAAGCAAAATTGCCCGGCGAAAAAATGACGTGCACAGACATTTCATACGATAAATTGTCCCCCGTAATAGAGGGGACGATGTTTAATTACAAAACTTATATTACCTGCTAAAGAACCTGACGTTATATTTTAAAGTCTGTGCAGAAAAATTGTTCTCCACTACATAATCTCTAAGACTAAAAAGATACTTATAATTATTTGTTTTTTATGTTAAGATATACATATATTATAATAATAAGAATGAAATAACGAATATTTAAATACATGCACATGTATAATAAATATTTATAATAAGATAAAATTTATAAATATCTGTAAAAATTATTGTACGGTTTCTAAATCATATATATTATGTATACTCACTTGTCATTATTCATATATGTTATATATTGATGAATTAATATATTCTTTATATACAGAGATTAAAACAATGTTTGCATAATTTTATCTTTCAAAATCCATCCATAAAATGCATGTTTCTTCGATTAAAAAACTATCACGAATGTCCTCGATGATTGGTCTTTCGATTGAAATCGTAAATGAAATATATTTAATAAGAAACTAGTATCGTTTCTTTCTTTTCTTCTTTTTTTATAATCACAATTTCAAGAGAGATAACTTTTAGCGTTGTAACTTTTTTTCCTACTAGAAGTGCGATGCGACAACACGAGCTGACTACATTCAATTCAAAAGTCGTTTTACGCGTCGCCCAGCATCGCCGGCCGTTTGAGAGCACAAACTTCGAAATCATCGTTCGTTCGCACGGGATTTCGAGCGAGTTCGCGAAAGTTTCATCGCCGATTGAAAGCAGAATCGGCACTTGCCCATGGAATCAGCCTGGCGCGCAGCTTGTATCGTTATCTAAAAAAAGGAAAATCAAAGCCTCCAGACTTGACCGAACGACTTTGCGAAACATGTAAAAGATTACGCGATAGCTCGATAAGGAACCAAGCCTGAGGAAGAATCTGCATTTCGTAACGCATCGCAAACACGCAATCTCCCGGTTGATTGCAAAACTTTTCGAGCAACGATATAAACTGTGACATATGAAATTCATTGGAAAACGAGCGGATGGATTTTCGAAAAATGGCACGTTCACGCGACGAAAAGTTTATTATAAAACTTTTACAGACGCAAAGACAATAAACCAATACGCTTCATTCGAGCTAACGGTAAAGCGAAATGTCATTTCGGAAAATACGTTATACGATATAATAAAGAGAAATAAAAATATCTTCATATTTAAAAATAGTATAAAATTAAAAAAAAAAATACAAGTTACTAACTTAAATATTGTCAACGAACTTTTGTGTTTAATTGATTGCAGCAATAAATAGATTTAAAGTCATTTATTTTAGTCAGATATTTAAAGTCAATTTTTTTCGACAAGAATATCACGAAAATTTTAATCACATTATTATTTAACACTCGGCAAAATCCAATTAATTCTTTCAATCCCCCTATACTATAGTAACGAGAAACACTCTATTTACTTCGCACAAAAGACACGTGTCTAGAATTAACCGCTGTTTAATCGAAAAGCGTCATCCGTTTCCGTGTAATTCTTTTCAACGAGACAGGCCATTCTTTCGCCGCGATTCTGGCGCGTCTCGTGCAAATTGAATCTAGAGCTTGAATTACGCAGATAATGCGAAATTACATTGTCTCGCCGGACTGTTCCGGACAAGCTTTCAACGCGGGATAAAAGTCGGACACGGAAATTCCGCTGCGCGTCGTCTCGCCTGCGGATCGTGGAGAAGGTGGAGAAAGAGGGAACGGACGAGCCCCACGAAACTGTCGTTTAAACGAACATCCGCGCGGTTTCTCCGTGTCGGGGGGATTGGATCAGGAGCGCGCCGAGATGTTACGTAAATGCACCCTATACTCTCTCGACGCTTCCCATCAGGTATAAATCTTATCGACGTTAAAATCAGCATGTACATCTCCGCCGATGAGTTGACGGGAGCTCACTCGTAGAATGCTTGTCAATTCCAGCGCTGTCGTCAATTTCTGCCCGTTTCCTCTCGTACCAGTTCCACCCTCTCCAAGCCCTCGTATGAAAATCGTCATAAAGTCGCGCTCTTTGAAGATGAGTCGGCTTACGTAAGCACGTACGTGCGCGGATCGATAACTCGCACGTCGTAACTTATGCCGCGCCTCGTCTCCGTCATCCACGTTCTCATCGTTGTCTTCGTAGTTGTCATCGCGATCGTGAGAGCTTTTCAGCGTTGGATGCGGCGTTATTGTGCTGCCGCAGCAGCCAATGTCGGTGCACGCGTACATCAGATCGTGCGCACGTTCGCACACGGAATCCCACCGAATCAGAAAATAATCATCGCGGCCTCGGCTCACGTGCGCGAGAGATAGTCTCACGTTCTCTCATCGGGATAGAGAGAGGGATATCCCGGTACAATTTTCACCACGATATTAAAAGTCCGGGCACGTTGCAGCCTCCGTTCCGGGGATGTCGCGACGTCTCTCCGAGAAGCTGGTTAGCGAGACTTTCTTTACGCTATCCGATGGCTGCGACGACAACGAGAAGCGTCCGCGCGAATACAAGAGACTCGTATCCGCATCAGTGATTTGTGTATCCCAACGCGTACTGTATGAAAGCCGGGAATCGCGCAGATTCTCCTCTATTCACGCGCTTCAGAATAGTTCTAGATTTGCTTTCCCACGTCTCTCTGCTATATAGGATTTACGATTCATGGAGAGTAGCGTTTTAATTATTGAGACGGAATGTTGTTTTTATATGAGCGCGAAATATTTTTAATTGTTCAACTAAACAATATTATATTATATTATATTTACAGGTATGGTGTAACAGAGAAAGAGGGAGAGACCAAAATGACACAAGAGCGTAACGTTTCATTTTACATTTATATGTATATAACTATATTATGCTGTTATGTTATAAATTTCGTTACAGTCATAAATTTCGTTACAATTCACAACCCCTGAAACTGAAAACGAAATGTAATTTGACTTGATGCGATTTAATATTACAGAGGAAACATTTTAGTCGGCTTCTATTAATCTATTATTTGCAACTTCATCAAACAACACGATATTTTGAGAGTCATAAACAAAGATAAATAAATTAATTCAGGAATATAAGATAATAAAGAGATTAATTCAGCTCGCGCAATTTAGATTTTTATTTTTTCGAATTAAAAAAGTAATTTTATATAAAAAGAAGGGAGAGAGAAAAATAGAGAATACGCTCGATTCATAGAAATACATGAACTTGTATATTTAAAAAAAGTAATATTTAATAGTAAAAATTAAAATCGCACATCGCGTCATAAAGACCTAAGATAAACAAATTGTGCAGAAATTGCATCTATCAATTTGCAAGTGTCGGCTCGATTTGTGCAGATGAAAGTTTTAAGCAGAAACAACAACTTGCCGAAGAAACGGCAGTCGACAATTTGACTTGATAATTTAATATTGTAGAGGAAATATTTTAGTCGGCTTCTATTAATCTATTATTCGCAACTTCACCAAGCGGCACAAATTTTTATTTGTTGACTTATTTGAAAATCATAAGTAGAAAAAAATAGATTAATTCAACTCGCGCAATCTAGATTCCTATTTTCTCAAACAACTAAAAGAAAAATTTTAAATAAGAAGAAGAGAGAAAGAGAGAATGATAAAACGATCGATTCATAGAAATATACACATTTATTAAGGAAAGGTAATATTTAATAGCGAATATTAAAATCGCGCGTATGTATCATCGCGTCATAAAGACGAGCAAATTGCGCGGCAGTTGCATCTGTCAACTCGCGAGTATCGGCTCGATTCCGCGCAAATAAAAGTTTTAAGCAGAAACAACAACTCGCTGAAGAAACGGCACTCGAAATGATCGCGTCTTAAAATCGCCGGCGGACCCTTTCGCGGCCGCGTGGCAGTTTCTCCTCTATTTTATACTTTTACGGCGGAGAGCGCGCGACTATTCCAATAATCGTAAAAATAAGGCAACGTCTCGGAATATCGCCGCGGGCCAAGATACGCGTCATTAGGCGTGCGGCATTCGCAAAGTTAGGAGGAAGAGTCGCGGGTGTAAGCCGTACCGAGTAACGACCGGTCGTAACGATAACCGTATCAACGTTAAACTCGAGTTCTTCGAGCGCGAGCGCTCGAGGTGAAAACGCGGAAAAGCAAGAGACACGAAAAGAGAAACATCCGGATTGTCGCTGCATTATTACGCGTTATAATTATGTTTATGAAGCTTAATCTTACCCCCTCTCTTTTTTTCTCCAATAGAAAGCTCCCTATTTTTCCTTTGACATAAACAAACATCAATGGAATTTTTTTTTAATTACGCGGACAATATTGGTTTAATTTTGCAAAATATTTCTCTCTCGATATTTATTTCATCGCGAGTTTCTTTTCAATTACTGGTTCTAGAGCGTACATTGATGCCAATGTTTATTTACGATAATGTCTCATCATTATATTTTTTAATAATATTTCCAAATGTGACAGTTGACGTTGAGATGCGCCGAGGTACGCGTGATCCGAGTTAACAATGCCGGAAATATCGAACGTTGCAAAAAGGCCATCGGAACCGCGATACTTATCAAAGTCTCGTAAATATCCGTAATTATGTACGATCACGAGAACGCAACGAAACGAGCACGCACGTACGAAGAATATCGGAAATGCTTAATTGAAGCCGTATCTGATATAGCAGCCGGAGCTCCGATCGGAGGTATTTTACTCCGGACGAACCGGCTTTACTCCAACACGGATACTTAAATCTTTTGCGAATTACGTGACGCGAATCGTCGCGAGGAAAGGCGCGACGAGATCGCGCTTGATTTCGCATCCGGATAGCGTCGTTGATTCGACCATTCATCCTCTTCTTCTCGCATCAGTCAACCCCTCTTTGCCGTTTCGGACACGTAAGTGGAGAAATTGCGCTTTCGTGATACTCTTTGATGTCCGATCGACTCGATTGGTCGAGCGTTCGTGAATTCCACCGGGAATTCGTTGGACGAGAGAGAAGCCGGAAGTGGAAAGGCCGAGTGAGTCCTCGTATTGGCGATGCGGCGCGTCACCCCGAGGGACGTTAGCGAGAACACTCGACGGCGATCGTGACGTTTTAATTTCAGCGTTTCAGAAGGCGCAATGTCGAGAGTACTAACGATAAAAGGAGCTAAACGCTAATGAATATAATTTCGCTTTCAGACGCCGATGACATCGGGAAAAATGCTCCATCCAATCGCGGGATCCGCGGGCGCTTTCCTTTTCCCTCGCGAGACACGCGGCATTTTAATCTTCTCACCAACGTTACAACTTAATATGTATTTCGAGCAGCCGAGTGCAAGTCGGAGAGCGCGGATTATCGTGCCGCGAGCGCTAAAATATCTGGTCCCGACCCAGGATGGATAATTACGCGGTCATTCGGTACATAAACCGGTTAAATCATCCATGTCAAACTATCCTCCGGACTGGTTATCTCTGTTCCTCCCTCTCCCGTTCCCCTTCATCATTATCAATCCGAACCACCTCTCGACTCGATCAGAACGCGGTCGCCCTGCAATTTAAATTCTCTCATTGAAAATCGTTAAGATATCTCTCGCTTCCTCTCTCTGTCCGTCTTGTTCCTATCGATCTAAAACAATCAAACGACATAATAATCGTTTAAGGTCTATCAATAAAATCGAAGCTTGTTAGGGAGTTTAACTGGATGGATATATATATAACGCGACGATGGCGTCGACCGCGTCGTACGATCGTTCGATTATCGTTAACTTTTAACACTCTACTCCTGCCGTACCAAGTTTAGATGTAATTTCGTGTAACTCTTGTTACGCGAGACAGGCAATCCATAAATACGTAAAGATACGTGAAGGAGCTACGCGCCTAACCAACACGCACGAGTTAGCTCGACTGAATTGTATATAGTACCTGTATTACGGAAGCAATTGAAAATTGTAGATGGAATCTATCGCCCACGCATATATCCAACGCATAATTAACAAGTGCATTTGATTAAATTTAAAGTTTGTCATGTGGAATTCCTGAGGCAAATTAACTTGCATAAAACAGATTAAGACAAAAGGTAACTCTAATTGGAAATATCAAGTACAATGCCATTTTTTAAATCCTATCAATAATAAAATCATCATTTTTTTAAATTTTATTTTCATTGTTATCGATCTTTTCTGATATAAAATTATCAGAAAATTGAAAAAGATTTTTAATTAACTTTCAAGACATGCGAATTAGCATAAGACATAATAGACACTGTTTTTTCAATCGCAAAACCGGAAAGAATCAAGTCACGCGATTTTACGGACGCAATCTATTTTTACAAAGCTTAATGGATTAATGGGTTATTCTGTCAATTGAATAATCGGGTGTAGGTAGGTAGGTAGGATTTGCGAATTGACATTGTTTCGAAACAAATCTCTCGTAACTGTCGTAAAATGTGAGCAACCTGACTTGTCAAAAAGATTCTATAGATTTCAGTGCTGTGAAAACTTTGGAAAATGCTTTCGTGCGCAGTCTCGACAAAATGCAACAGCTGAAACTCGTTAAATGTATTTTGAGCAGGCGTGTAATAACAACGTGTTATTGTTCCACAGCGGCGTGAAAACGTCCGGTGCATGCGCCAAACTAAAATTACTGCGTAACCTTGACAAAAGATTCCACCGGGCCCGATTTCATGCGGCGAATATAATATCACCAGTCTGATTAAACGCGAACTTGATTACTGGACACACTTATTTAATGCCCACGTCATTTTAGCAATTGGAGAAATATCAATAATTATATTACTATTAATGTAAGGAAATTATAAGAAAAATGTTGGAGAAAAAAGATTAAAATTGTACGTTGTAATATTCATCTGTTTATATACGTTGTTTCAAAAATACTTTCCTTCAATATTTTGTAAAGTATAATAATACAGAGTCTTTCAAACCGATTAATATTTAATTTTTTATTCAAAAAACGATTTGTACAAAGTTATCTCTTTCATTATATGATAATGTAAAATTTTAATTTAACAGAAATTTAATCTGAGTTAATTAGTTATTATCTTAATAGGTAACAACTAATTCAGTAATTTAATCTGAGTTATCTTAATAGAGTTAGTTGTACATGTTATCTTAAAAAGTACAAGGTTTAATTATAATATATGCTCTACTTTAAAATTCTAACGAGAATGTAATCAAAAGAGATAAAATTTTCTTAATCAACTCTGTCTTTCTACATTTACTTTATACATGCGCTTCACATATGAATCGATACTTTATATACTCAAATATCAATTCTAATTTAATCAATTCTAATCTGGATCTTGGAATTAATCGTAACGCATATTGTTCCTCCCGAAACAAATTTCGCGCATCAAAGTGCACCATTAACGCCCACTCAAGGTGAAATAAAGTATCTTGAACATCTTGACATTGTTCGAAAGAACACGGTATCATTTCGATAACGAAGGATGGCTGCGGCAAATGTGGGCCTCCTTGAGCTGTCTCGAGAGAGGCAACTAACAAGGATATCGGGAGAGACGATCTGCCGCGGAAAAGAAACTCTGATTCACAAGATATTAGATTATACAAGACACGCATCTCTCGTAAGATATCCTAACTAAAGATTTTCGCCTCCGCGATTGTCCAATGTATCGGAAAAAATTAACATGATGGCTTCTACAAAGCAGCCATTTTGCTAACCGGAATCGATACGTGATCCAAATTTATAGGTTTTCTTTTTAACATGTTTGGCTTAATTTCGTCTCACGATAGACGATGCAGGATATTGAATTACACACGATGTGTCGAAAACATTAAAGCACCAAACGATCACCATTCGACGGATCTCTAGCATGAATATTTTGTTGATCACAAAGCAACGTTACCGCACGGCACCCATTAAATCTGTTTCAAAACACATTCATTAATCGTGACGCGTATCGTATACACGTTCCTTCCGCGTTCCTTTTTCTATTCACGCTGCCCGTCGTCTTTATGTTTTTAATTCAGACATTGAGAGCTTTAAATTATCATAAATTATTAAAATCAATAAGAAAAAGCAGTTCTCTTTCAACAAAGTGGCAATTTGTTTTTTCGTTTAAGAAATATGTTTTGTAAATTTAACCAAAGCGGATTTTGGTCTTGAGAATCTGCCAAGAATTGAAATACGAAATAGAAAACGATATGCGGGAGAATTGGAATTTGAATATGAATACTACGAGATATAAAACGTGTGAGTCATGTAACAAATAGAAGATAAAGGATCGCGCTAAGAATTTTGCGACAAATTAACTGCCAATTCTTATGCACTATATCTGAAAATAGATACATGATTTAAATCAATAAAACATAGAAATTACGTTTGTAAAGTACAATATAAAAATGTATAATTTAAATTTTAACCAATTTTCTCTAAAACTATAAATTAGAATCGTAATATATAATCAATTATGTAATTATTATAATTAATAATTTATTACTATCGAATCGATATAATAATGTACCGTACACAAACGTATTTAATTGTTAAGAGATTACAGTGACTGAACGTTGAGTTACACTAGGCACGTAAAACTCCTCGAGCGAAAATAAATAAAAGCGCTCGGCAACATCGTTAAACGAGTTGTACTTTCTCCCCGCGATTTCCCGCATAGAAATCTACGAAGTCCTAAAATTCCATAGATACAAGCAAGACTACAAATCGCGTTAACCTTCTTGGCCCTGCCATCCGCTGCCCATCTTAAATTCAGGACATGGAATGCCGCACTGGGGAAAACGGCACAGGCAGCGTCCTTAAATCCGAGGCGAAAGGTAGGAACTTGATAAGGTTTCGCCAAAATTCTCTCGTCACGAAATATATTTCCCAAGTAAAGATACCATTATATTTGTTCTAAAACGCATTAAGCCAAATAAATACGAATATTATAAATATTTAATAATAAACTGCAATTTGGAAATCATTTTCGAATGTAAGTTATAACAACGAATTATATAAAAATGATAATTAAATTGTGTGCAAAAATTAAATAATGAAATCAATGAAATAAAAATTAGACAAACAATATACGATTTATATAAATAGGTATGTGCTTTGTACCACGAATTTAAGAATCTTTCAAAGCACTAAAAATTCAATTATATATGGTCAGTTATACATATGTATATAATGTAAGATTAGTAAAAATTGTTATTCTCCAAAATTGTTATCCATTCTTCATATTTTTACATTTTTTACATGTTCCTAATTAGATATATTCAAGCAAATTAGTAGTAAAATATATGCTGCCTTTTCTTATCGATAAATATTGAAACGTAAAAACGTTGAAATATTGGATACAAAGGTATGAATATAAAAAGAGTGAATCGCGATAAAATTTCAAGCTTTTAATAAACGCCGTTTCGGATTTAACTTTACATTTTTTTAATAGCTGACATGCTTTTTCGCTCTCTCCCTTTCTCTTTCTTTCTCTCTCCACCTACAAGAAATAAATTACGTAACAATTCACGTGAATATCAAATATCGTCGGTCTCCGGAGGAGAGAACCTGTCTCGTCCAAACTTCTTTCTTTCTTTTTCTCCTTCTTTGGTCTCTTCTCTTTTTATGTCCTTTACTTTTTTTTTATCACCATAGCTGCTCCGTTTGCGTTCAGCATAGACATACTACCTATGCCAATCGTAAAGCATCTCCATCGTAGACACGCGCTATTGTCGCTCTGTGAGTCTCTTGGGAACCGGAACGTGAGGACTCAGGTATGCGCCTGGGTATTCTTACCTGTTGAACCTTCGTCGTTGAACTCTCGACGTCGCTTTGTCCGCATCGCGTACACGTAGTGATTCAACGATCGCGCGACGAGTTTCGCCGGGCATAATCGTACCACCGCTCGTAGGCCGCTCGCATTCATGAATTTAAGCGGAACATGAACTCCGATTTAAACGCAGTCTCGAGAACGGCGGATTGAGGAGAGATTTAAGGGCGAATCAAGGAGCCGCGCCTTCTTGAATTTTAATTCGAATCCCAAGTTTACGCACGCCATGACGAAGCGATCGGTAACGAGATCGTGCATTCCGCAAGATTGCGCGATCCTGCGCGAAGGGATTAATCAGAGCACTGTGTCTGTTTGGACTGAAATACGCGAGATCTCGCCATCGATCCTGTCGCGACTAAATCATGATCTCTAACGAGTCCGGAAGGATTTATACGTTTGCAACCTCGATAAGAAGAATCGCAAAATGCGTCTGACCCTAAGTTTGCGTTTGCGTCATAGTTTTCAGTGAAGTAAATAAATCTCACTATCCTAACGCCAATTGTATGTAAATTTTAATAAATATGATAAACTATCTGAAATTTAATTGAATAATTTAACACTCGAGCAAAGGTAATAATAAACTACAGCAAAATAAATAATAAAGTATCTGTCAATTTAATTTATTAAACACATATTCTTTTGTTTTATTTCTGACTGTATGAAATGAAGATTTAATTTCATACAATTAAAATTCTCCTTTTTTTTCTAGAACTACAAGAGAAATATTTATATAAAACTTCTTATTCTTATTCTCTCATTATTTATAAAAATATATAGATTATACGTTACATTCAGAATAATTGTATATAATCATCCAGGATAGATAAATAAATAATCCTGAAATTATAATGTATTGAGACACATGAGAAAAAATCGACAAATGTAAATCAGAATTATTTATAGTCAATTATTTTCTTTATAAGTGTAAAACAAATTCAAAAACAAATTCAATTTCTGCACAATAAGGAGGTTAAAGTATATAAAAAAAGTATCTAAAGACATTACCTAGAATGAATATGTACCCTATATATGTATTGATTATTGGTTATTAAATGTCTCACAAATTGATGGCTATTAATGTCTCACATTTTTTTTTCAAACAACAGTTGCCACTCATTTTCCTCATATTTATTAATCCCGTCATTTGCTCTCGTTCTTGCTTCTCGCATTCATATCTAGTTTGCATTCGTGCGTGTGCACGTTAGCCGTTAATGAGATCCACGCGACGAGGTAAGCATAGCTCAGCAAACGAGTTAGAAACGGAGCATCCATACTTGTAAGCCACATACATGTATATTACATCGAAGAATCTCGGTTTTATGCAAATGTACAAACGAATTCATCGCTAAAACTTAAAAAATTTTACTACAAGAATCGTACAAAATTGCATGCACTTATGCGAGAATACAAGTAAATTAAATTGGCGATTTTTTGCGCGCGATTTATCTCGCCATAATTGTTCCGATGATTTTCTCGACTCAAATCTCTGCAGTTTCGTGTACAAAATTTATGATGATACTCGCGACAGATGGTTGACTGTTATTAACCGATTAATCACTTTAATCAATTGTAATCAACGATAATCAGCTGATTTAAATTTAAAAGTATATTGAATATTCTAGTAGAAAATATGTCCTAATGAATACGTAGTTGAATATTTACGATTATTTTTATTATTATTTTATAATTTTATCATCTTAATGATAGATAGAGATATAATGTTGCATACAAAAAAGTCTATAATTATAAAAAATTATTATTGCTTTTTAAATGATACTTACAATTTAAAAAGCAATTACTTGATGATTTAATGTTCATTAAATGATAGATTTCTTCAACACTTTTCGTTATAATTTCTATTTTTATATAATATCCATTCAATTAAAGTTAAGAGCAATCGAAAATTTAAACTTTATAAAAATATCCGCTCTTCGTTTCGAATAGAGAACTGAGAATGTAACTATTGGAAAAGTGATATTGTTTTACTGAAATTACTCTCTTGCTGTAGGATATTATTTTTACGTGGTTTTAACGAAACTTGATGATTACATCCTAAAACTCGATACACATATTTTTTTTTAAAGAGAACCAATTATGAGAAATCAAAAGTTAGAACCTATATAATATTATGATCATTTTATTCAATATACATAGCAAGAATTAAATTTTAAAAATTTTTAAAATTCAAAAATTAATAAAACAATCAACGATTATAAACTAGTATATAAAAGAATCAAAGATTACTCAGAATAACAATTTATTATTTATAAGCTCTCTAGCTATATGATTTATATCTTCAATATTATTAAATCTAGATTTTCACATACGATGTATTAGATTGTAATTTTTATCATGTACAAAAATCAATCTTCAGTTATCAACCTCGAGATATCTAATTAAATGAAAAGGTATAATGTCTCTTGAGTGTTTGTAATAATTTATTATTATGATAAGAAACGATTGAAGCAAATTTTCAAATTTACACAATGACGCATTGTCAAATTATTCCACATATGTATATAAAGATATATAATATTTATACCGTAAATTTAGATCATTTACGTGTGGTATTCTTTGCTAGTTTCATCGCATTGGCATATACAATAAAAGCATTGTTATTTCGTCATTCGTTATATTTCTCGTGTACACGAAACGAGGGTTGTATAATAGCTGGACGAAAATCTGTCGAGTGAACGTATCGGTGAGAAATATTTGCGCGTATTGACTGAATCCACGTTATACATCGCATCGCATCACCTACGTTTCGGTGTTTTCGCATACGTATTTCGCAATCTGTCCCGATTGGATTCTACCTGCAACGCGGTCGTCTTCTTTGTCGCTGCAATTCATCCCGCTACCTCTCGCTAGCTGCGCGCAAAGCAATCCGCAGAGAGAGAGAACGCGGTTGTCCGATAAATAAAATAAATAGAGTATCGTCATGCGGCTGTATACATGTACATGGGACGCACTGCAAACCGATCGCGTCAGCGAGTCGATGGGCAATATTTACGATCCTTTGGACTCGCGCTGCTCTCCTCTGCCAAAGAGAGGAGCGAGAAAACCTCCTTTCCTCCTCGTCGCTCGCATCCCCAAAAGTCCTCGTCTCATCCATCCGGACTCTCTCCTATATATCCTCCCGTCTGGATACGCGCGCGCGTGCAAATAACACGAGGAGTAACCTACAAATATTCGCCAGGGTAGCATACCGCGCGCGTTGGTGTTCGTCGTTTAAATATCGTCGCGCGTACTCCAATAAAGCCCCGCGGGGATTTTCGGACGGAAACGCTTAAAGCATCTCTCGCGCGCGCAAAACGCGATTCACCGCGCCGGGGAATCGGCTCTTTCATTCTGGATCTCGTTAGTACGATTGTAAACAAAATCTCGACCGTAAACAAACGCACGGAATTACAAGCGCGCGGTGTCGGTAAACGCTAAACGCCCGCCGCGTCGCGGCGAGACCATTGGCGATTCCGTTTAATGTGTCGCGCGCCGCACGCGGTTTCGCAGAGAGAGAGAGAGAGAGAGAGAGAGAGGGTGAAGGGTAAAAATAACATGGCGCACGATAAACTGTTTGCCCGCGGCGCCAACCGCGACTGTTCAGATCTAGGGGATAACCCGATAATCTATAGACCACCATAAATATTTCCGTGGTGCTACGCGTTTGCGAAAGAACCTTAAACGCGCTAACGAGATCGTTGCGCGGTCGTGTCTCGGGCGAATTATTCCGCCGGTTGAATCTTTCAGGGCGTCTCGCGGATTATTCTCAGCAGGAGAAATTGCGCGTTCCTCTCTCCCCCTGCATCTCTTATAAACTTATTCCTCCGATCATTAATTGTTGGGTGAATCCTGATATGTATATCGACACATTAATTGTTTATTAAAAATTCCAGCGAAAGAGACATAATTTCTTTATGTTTATAATTTATAATTTCTTTATAACAATTAAATGATTTTATCATTTAATGTAAGACAATATATATATAAATTTTTTCTAGATAGAAGAAATAAGAATATGGACTTTTATCAATTTAATTTTTTGGTGCAATTTTATGGCAATTTGTTTAATCATTAATCAAAGATTTAGCTAAAAGATAATTACAAGCATCAACAATAATACTTGTAGCAAAAATAGAGCATTTAATATGTACCCTTTATAGACGATTTTTTAAAAATAGTTTTCGATTATAGGTAATATTTGTAAAACACTATATGTAAAACAGTATAATGCTAGAAACTGTAAAGAGAAAATAAATGCGACAGTTTAATTAAAAAATTCATATCCTACGACATAATTTCGAAAAATCAAAAAATTTGAAAATTAGTTATCACATAGGTTATTTCACTTTCTCCATTAACAGATAATTAGCATCAATAGCCCTTGTTGCGAAAAAATAGCTTTAGCCTTTATAAATAATTTTCTGAAAATAATTTTTAATTATAGGTATATTCAATTCTAGTATTTGTAGAGACAAAATAAATACGAGATATATAAATATATATACGTAGTATAAAAATGAAACAAATGACTTTAAAAATTGAAAATTTTATAATCAACTAAAAAATTAAAATTGTCCTACATAATAATTCCGAAAAAGTAAAATCAAGGGATACGAAAATTAGTTTCTTATCTCGCCTTCTCCGTCTGTAACGAAAATGTAACGAAATGAAATTTATTTCGCTCGCTCTTATCGAACCTCGAACCCATCAGTCGCACGCGTCCGCACGCAACACTGAACGCGACGATTCATACACGTATGCAGATTTCGAGTGCATCTATTGAACGATTTGAGGTAGAGCATCAAAGCCGCGTGGCGATAATTTTGCGCGTCGCGTAGCGCAATTATCAGCGTCGGCGAAATACGTGACGCTAATGGTTATAATCCCGTTGTCGCTACGTTTGACAGTCACGTCAGTCACGCGTAACATAGCCCTAATTCCATGATGCGCACAGCCGCTGTGTGACACGTACAAATGCTCCACACAAATGGCACAGATGTGCGCGCCGCGACGCCCGCCCCCGCTCCCGCTCCCGCTCATCGAGTGCCAGAAGAGTATTTAAACGCCCTGGTGAACGCGCTTCCGGACTTTTTGGTTAAACGATACCATTTTCTATAGCGATACCGTTTATAAAACCGCATTTTTCATTAGGCCAACTAGATCCTAGTTTTTGGCACGCATACATTAAATTGCGCAAACAACTTTTGTCGTTTTCGCATTTAAAAAACGCAATTTTAAAGAAAGTAATATCAATTTTAATAATTTGTCGGATTATACATTGACACATGTTCGATACATATTAGTTAATTATTATTTAACATAATATTTAATCAGTTTATGCAAAATATGTCAACGAAGGATTTAATTATACGAAGAACGATCGGGATAATTGTATTTGATTGTATTTTATAATGTTATAATATAGATGAATCTCAAATTAATAATTGTCACATAAAATTATTAAAACAGTTTGATGCTTGCTTGATGAAAGTCATTAATAAAAAAAAACGATAATTTTTATCCCTCTCAGATATTAAATACAAGAGTTCACTCGAGTTTTCTGATTATCATTGATCCGTAAATTCACACTTGCTCCCTCGATGTACGCCGACGCTCTTACTCGTGACAGAAGAGAATACACCTCATTAAGCGACCAAGGAATAAAAATATTTGTTTATCATTACCATATCCAAGAGAACGTGGCTTAGATAAACGTTGATTTTTTTCTGCGATATAAATTTTCTGAAAAAAATGTCTTACGCCCGTAATTAAGCGCGCGTTTCGAGGAACTTTGGCGTACCTTCCGCTTCACATACCGGATGATATAAAGCGTCCGAATGACTTTGTGAAATATTGCGCTTTTAACGAATCGCGTGCATCCGGCGGGATTACGAACGTCGTCCGTTAAATTAACCCGTCATTACAGATTGTTAATGAACGCGATGGATCTCTCCGGGAGAGTGCGCGAGACCCCGGAACGATTAACGAAAACGTAAAATCCGTGTGACTGTTCGCTGTCTCGCCCACACGGCGAGCGCGGGCGCCCCGCACCCTGCACAATTACCAATATCGAACGTGCGCCTACTGCGGCGCTAATCGCTTCGGTCCAACTGTCGCAACGTTTGACTGACAGGTGGTGGTTCCGCCGTTATTCCTTGGCACGTAGCCGGGTGCAGCCGCGGCAGCAATTGGAATATACGCGAGGTTAATCCGCAAAACGTACGTAAGCTTTGTAATTACTTTTTAAAGTAGAATGGAAAAAACTAATGGATTATATATAAATAAAATAAAATTATAATAATATTACAATAATATGTAAATAAAAATAGATTGTATATAAATAAATAAATTAAATAAATAAATGTATGTTTTATATATTATACAGAAATAGAAATATGAAACCATATTAAAATATAATAAAAATTTTTTCGAGAGATATATAGTTAATTAGATGCTTCCATTTCCTGAAATTTAAAGATGAAACGAATATATTTCGTTATCCAAGATATGGTGTATGAAATATATATATCGTGAGTGTGTACGCGACTTAAAACTCAATTTTTGCGTAATTTAATGCGAATAACTGATTAAACTAATAAAAACAAGTAGCTGAGGAAAGTTGGGCGTCGGAGAAGTTGTACATAAAATATGGTAAAGAAAAATTTGTTACACACACGTGCTTTTCTTTGTTATTTTTATATCATCTAAAACCGCAATTTGATTAGGATAAGTTAAGCCATGGGCATGGGTCGGAAAAGTTGCGCGCTTTGTAAAGTTCTAAACTGACCTGCTCTAACTTAATTAGTTTTAGAAGTTACAGAATGCGAGGTAGACTAAGGAAATTGAGCACCCACCTAAAATAGCTTTCCACGTAATGGTCGTTTTTTTCAAATGCATTTAATTAATTAAAGTTTTATGCTGTACGTAAATGAAAAAGAGTCTTACTAATACTTTTAAAAGGGGAAAAGAGCTATCCATAATATATTTATTCTTCAAAATGTTACACGGCCTGTGACACAGTCGTTGTTGCGAGCGGCACTCGTGCATAATTTAATCTGCTGAATCATGAATGTACGCGCCGTAGGAAAAAGCGCATCCATCGTATAAAATTGGCGAATTACCGTTAATCAAAGCTTTTTTCGTTAAATTAAACGAAATGAAAAAAAGAAAGTACATGTTTCAGAATGGGAAAGGTATTCATATGGTGGCAATAATCGCTCCGGCATTTTCCAACGAGCGCCAATGGCCGGTGCGCGAAATAAAATAAAAAAAAGGGGAAGGGAAAAAAAAAGAGGAAGAGAAAAGCGCGAAATTTCAATGCGCACAAAAGTCGCAAATTACTTTCCGGCCATTACCGGGGGTCCATTCACGCTCTCTCTCGCAGTCGGGCTTGCAATGTCCGCTGCCATACGCCGCACACGGTGCGAATGATTCCTTCGACCGATAGGGACGCGAGTACGCGGTAATTACAAAGCTGTTGCGGAGGGGTATCCGCGACGTCGCCGTCGCCTCCGGCGACGGCGACGACGCACCGAGCCTTTACAGGAATACAAACCTTCTCGCGAGCGAACGCGCGCGCATCCGGTATTGGTTTTCAACGCAATCGACGAGTCTAACAGGTAGATCCATCGTTCTCTTTCTCGCATTCTCTCTCTCTCTCTCTCTCTCTTAGTCTCTCTGCAACGCATCCTCGATGTAGGGAAGACGCGCCGAGGCGGCGGCGAGGAGGGAAGCTGTATCGATTGGAGGCTTTGCGCCAGGGAGAGAGAGCCCGATCCCCCTGCCCCCCCCCCCCCCCCAACGACCCTCTCTCTCGCAATCCCGACGGGGGTTACCCCGCGCGCGCGGTGCGACGCAGTGGGTTTTACTCCACGTGTTCCATCGGCGATAAGCACGAAGCCGCGTTCCGTCGGCCTCTAACTCCGAATAGGCACTCCGGGGCAGTGCTCTAGCAGATTTGGAGATTGCGCTTGATTTGATCGTATTGCCGTTGCGCGCGCGATACGAGAGAGAAAGAGAGGGAGAGAGGGAGAGAGAGAGATGGAGGCTCGGCGCGGCAATTTGCGATGGGATTTCGATGCACTGTACTCTGCAAATCCCATAGCGCCGGTCTGATGTGTTTTATGCGTGAGTGTTATTTACCCGCCGCGGCCTATAATGGAATTGATCTCGCTGCATTGTATGTACTACGTCGAGTGCGTCCACGTCGAAAAAATCTTGTTCCTATCGCGCATATGTTGTACACTCGGGATGCATTCAGATATGAATAGCGTATTCGAGTGAGGCGGTTTGAATCGGCCTGGGAGCGATTAAACTCAATTAAATTCGCGGACTTAGATTTGATTAAAAATGCATTTGATATGTATGTGAAATTTTAATTCACGGAATGTTAATTCGAAATTCAATGACAAAGATACGATAAAAAATATTATAAAATTGCAATAAATGATATTTTTTTAATTTACATTCGTTTGAAAATCTTGTACGTTTGAAATAAAAATCCAGGGATATTTTGTATAAAAAAAATTATTCAATATTTGTAATTTGCACTTGACTTTTCTTTATGTTATGTAACTTTTATATATTTTACTTTTATACTTTTTTAGACTTTATAATTGTATCGGATAGTGTATATACATATATATATTTATTTTGAATTGGAAGGAAATGCCAATTTATAATAATGAAATTTGTTCGCTCCGAGAATGCGCCATGCCACTTCGATGGAGCAGATTAAAAATCAGCATCGTGCAAATGCGCGTCGAGATTTCGGTATTAATGCCGCATTACCTCGTTACACGGCGGCACGATGATAACGATTATTTACGTTTACGGTACACCGGTGTACGTCGCGCGTTCGAATTTACGGCCTTTAGTCCCCGCGTCGTATCAGCGGATTTGCACAGATTTACCGCCCGCCAAGATTTAGCCAAATTGAGTCCCTTTCCAGTACTTCCTACGTAATGCGAAGCGTTTTGCTCTGCAGAACGAAAAGGATACATCTCGGTACACTATATTACATTTCTCTAAATGGCCAAAGCTTTCAGTACGCGCTATTTTCTTGTACGTACTCTAATATTTCTCTATTTATTTTATTAGAAATTTTTTTACTATATATTTTATTTATTTCATATATATATATGTAAGTTTGTTCTATGATAAAAATTTTTCATTAAAACATATTTTATTAAATAATTTACTTTATGACTAATATTGTAAAATATTGCTTTTAAGATTTTGATCTTATTCGATATTTTTATATTTTTTAACATGGTAATTGATAACACATAAATTAATCTTTTAACTTGTATTTATTTAGTACAATATATTTTAAAACTTTAAAAAAAGAGATATATATTAATATATATATATAAATGATACACATAAGTATTACCCAGTTTATACAAATGTGCAAATATCTCAAGGCAACTCTATCCCTCCCCCCCTCCCTTTACAGTATATCTGAAAGTAACTTCAGAGATCCAATATTGCGGATGGAAAATCTGAAAACTGGCGTCTTCGTGACTTCGCTCAAAGATAAATCAAAGGTTTCTACCGTAACAGAACGCTGTCCATCCTTATAATACGGTATCGACATTCGATGGCGCGGCAAAACTTCTCACGGTAATACCATTAACGTAATGTCGGATCTAATACGAACGCGCGTCACTCTCTGTCGAATTTATCTTATCTGCGTGTCGGCAATCGCTTTATTTAAATATTGAAAATGTAACCTAATTCTGTCGAAATTCTAGCGAATCGCACTTCAATTTATTACACATTTGATCATTATTACATACTTGTACATCTGAATATGAAGAACGCCAATAGAAATATCAGGGAAATTTAATTATACCGATGAGAAAAAAGTTTATCCGTCATTGATTTTTACGTAAATTTATCATCAAAATTTTTTACACATGGAGAATTTGACTCTAAAATTAAAAATTCGTATCTGCGAATGTGTTAGAGCGAGTGTTACAATCGATTATGCCCGTTTCATGTTTAATATGAAGACCAATTTAATATAATCATGCAATGAAAATCTAATAACCGCATTTAGCACGGATCAAACATGATTGTTTGATTCAATCAATATACAGAACGCATTCATCCGTCATAAACTAGGAATTTAACCACATTGAACGCTGAATGCGCGATATGAATGCTCAACATTATCAAAAGAGAGAGAACGCTTTATGTCTACCTGTCGCGAATATTAAGCTTGTTATGAAAATAATAATGGAAAGAATAACGTAATCATTTATAATAATCTGTCCCAATTGCAACATGACGATATCTGGTTATAAACTGTCAATTGACAGATAATTCAATTCAATCATGTTTGTTATACCAAGATGTTTTAAAAAAATATCTTGTATATATGTATATTATAATATTTTAATACATAACTCTAATTTTTCTCCGATGCAGAATCTCGTAGAAGGGAAATTATTGACACTAACATTTATAATATTAAGGATCGAAGTAACGACGCTAGATTATATAACGTTTATGATATTAGATTATATAACGTCATCGTGTTCCATTTCTAAACGATCAACGCAGCGAGCAAATTTATAGTCAATATTTTCTTGGGAACATCACGAGCACGCACATATTTTAAGATTATCTCGCGTTTTGCATAGCGCTGCAACTTGCAATGGCGCAGGGACGTACGCGGGACGGAGATGATATAGGCTTATCCGCTTGTGAATAAATTCAACCATGAGAGGCATCGACACGCCCCTCCTGCCGTAACGCACCGTCGATGAAAGATTCATGAAAAAACACCGCGCGAGCGGCGTGTAATATGACTTATTTATCGCGTGCAAAACTGTGCGCGGTAGGTAGGTAGGTATACGTGTACAGAGCCTCGGGACTAAATTTCCGCGTGAGCTCCATACGCGACGCCGCACATCCATCAAGCGACGAAGCCGCCGGCGCAGCCTGATTTCCCGTGCTTCTGCCGTATATTAAACCGAGGAAATGCGGAATCCTTATTATCTCCCGCGGAAAAATATGCCTCGAGAATAGTGCCGTAGAAAAATAAGCGGTCGACGCATTTTTTCATTCCATTTGTTGAGAAACGAGATGTCTTCAAAGTTTTTTGGCGGCTCGAATACTTTAAATCAACCAACGTGTTCGCCAGAAAAAAGGCTCTCGTATATGATTATACAAAATTTACGTCTAAAGCTTCGACATTATCAACGAAATATTGACTGTTCAAATTGCGAATTGCAATACATACATGTATAAAAAATAATCGAGGCTACATTCATATGACATATGTTGCAATATACATAACATATTTTGAAGAAGGAAACGATGCCCTTTTGCGCGATTTGATAAAGAAAGCTAAAGGTGCGTCGTCAAAATATTATAAAAATTTCTAAATGTGTGTTGCGTTTATGTGTTTAAGGAACTACCAATTACTCTTTGCTTCTCGATGTGCAACTACTATCATCTATCATCTACGCATTAATTAGCATACGTGCATCAGTAATTAACCGTGTGTGGATACCAATCAACTCGGCTAATTAACTGCAGCCATACACGCACAGTAGGATTTATGGCGCAGAAATGCAGCGCGACGATAGCGTCGAATATTTCTGTGCGTGTCATCACGCACTATATATCGAAATTTGCGTTCAAAATTCAGCTAAATTATTTGTTTAATTTCTAGTCGATTTTTCGTTAATAATTTCATCGAAGAGATATCATAGCTTTTTCAAAATTTTTAAATTATTAAAAATCTTATTATTAAAAATCTTTCCACTATTAAATATTAAAATAAAATTCTATTTAAATAAAATCCAAAAAATAAACTTTCTCGAAAACAATTGGTGCCTGGATATATTTGTTAAGAGAAAAATCGATTCAAAGTTATCCAAAAGAGATCGAACTTGTGCGTATAAACGAGAAGCCATTCCGTGTAGCACCAACACGTGCACGTTGCGTCATTAACGAACGTTAAGCTCGGACAAACGCTGGACAAATCGCGATGAGGGCGATTCTACGGTGAGAAATGCGCGCGATTATGCCTAAATATTTGCCAAGACAAATACAAATAGAGCGCGATAATAGGACCATTCGCGAATATCTTCAACCGGCTCATAAACGCTGCCTAACGGGCCGCGTTAACTTTTACGTTGCGACATTATGCTAATCCACCCGTTGGCGTTTTACCGTTATTACCTTGGAGAACGAAGTAACGTTCCCACGTAACGTAATTAACAGCGGTCGGCTATTTATCCGACCGTTATGGCATAGCGCGATAAATAACGCGATGTTGCTGGCCCTCGCGGATCGATATACACGTGTGTATGAACGCATATGCCGCCGCCCCATATGCCATCACGTTCGCAAAATTTCACGCTACGCACGTCCGCCCGCCCGCATGCAGATTTTGATATACGCGCGCGTATCATTTTGCTCTCTGGATTGTTGATAATAGACGGAACGCTTGGAAGCCTCTTAATTTATCGGTCGTTGAACGCGAGATCGACACGGGTACACGCACGCGTGTATATTTGGCTGGATGCGTGTAATGTACGTATCATTGCTACTTTTTTGGCAATGATATCGCGATGGAAAACTAACGGGCTATCTTTTTGCTCCGATTCGTCGAAAGAACATAAAATGACGCGATTTACAACTCTATGAATTACTACAATAAACCGACGCCTTTCTTGTTCTCTAATAGCGTAATTACACGATTATGTTACTTTTTATTAGCATCGTTTGTAAATTTTTTTAATTCTCTGAAAGTATAAATCTATTATTATTTTCCGCTCTAAGAGTGTAATAAATTGTTAAGGAGCCGCGAGAAATTTGTGAAATTGAAAAACTGAACAAATTGAAATTTTTTAGAAATAATAATCCACATACAACAACAGTACAAGTTCTATGTACGTATATACATATTTCAAATATCATAAAATCTAAAGATATCTTTTTTGCAATAATAGAAAGAAATATTTTTAGAAATACATTTTTAAGCTAATAGTATCCGAAAAATTAAACTTTGATTAATATCTAAGAGATGATTAAAAATCACACACACAGAAAGTAACAAAATTATTTAGCAAAATAAAATTTATTTGTTTAACAAAAATAACGCTATAACATTGTTTTACAGTAAAAATAAAACAATCTATTTCTCTTCCTCTCTTAAGTAAAATTAATCATCCTTGTTTTAATGCATTTATTCAAAAAATTACTTATATAATCTATAATATGCGCGACCTACAATCTAATATAAGAAAACGCATTAATTATGCGGATGTTATCGCGCGGGATCAAGAGTTGCCGTCGATCGGAGCCCGCGTGCATCCCTGCGCCCCACGTTATATTACGTGCACGGATTCCGATGATCCGTCAGGCGGCGTTAATCCGCTTATACGGAGCGCGCGCGCAAGTGACTTTTACGTTCTCCATGAACCATAACATCGACCGCTCGTTATCTATCGGCGCGGCGTACCGAACATCCGATTAATTAGCCTGTGACAAGCACGCGTGGGGAACGTCATTGCCCGGTTGGCCGGCTGGCTGGCCAGAGCGCTAACAGGTAGCCGTAGTCGCATCGCGGACGGGAACAACAATGAGATTCGAGCTTGAGATCTGCATCTCAAACGAGCTCGGAGCGATCGTTAGGCCGTTACACCCGCGAGCGAAAGAGCGTCGCGAGAAGGGTGAGAAGGGGGCCGGAGGAGAGACGTAGAAAAGGGCGAGAACGAGCGAGGGAAAGAGTTGTAACGAGGATTCGACGTCGATCGAAAGCGATAAGGCTGCATGCGCCGCACCCGCAGTCTTTAACGAGCAGTCTTTTCGGTCTCGCAGCCGCTCATGGCCGGTCCATTCGACGAGTATGCCTACTGCTACGTACTCGTTACTCTATCCCCTTTCGGTGATTCAGAGTATTGACAAAGACCTCGAGAGAGAAGTGTGAGAGAGGGAAAAAGAAGCAGAGGGAAAGAGAGAAAGAGAATAAGTCGATCCCTTGATGTACACTAATGGCGTCCTCAGCTTCGGGATATACGGCAAGCGAGGGGACGGAATCGTATATATGTATTCGCTGGAACAAATGTCGGAGTAAACCGTCCTTTTTCGACGGACTTTCATCCTTTTCGACGGCTCCGAAACGGCCGCGCGCCATAGTGTTGTGTTTGCTTTCAAAATGAAAGCCGCGAATCTATAAGAGATTTGTTTTTTTTTTCTTTTATATATTCGCGCACACGCGGCGCAAAAATTATTGATGATTTTTATAAAATTGTCGAAAATTAGCCCCAGCTTTCAGAGTGTATTAAGAATAAAAATAATCCTTTTTATTTAAACACGATGGTTTATAGATTTTTTGAGGCATATTTTAAAAAAGACAATCAGTTAAATAATGATTTCTCTATATACAGTGCTCGCTACATCTTTCTCTTCTTGCTTTGTATCTCAAATAACAACAGATTGTTTTGCAATAAATAAATGCACAATCTTTTCGTGTAATCTTTGACTTTTTTCGCGATTCCATATAACTTTGTAGAAATGTGAATAGCAAATCAGTCGCGGACATAAAAGTGTCTTTGTTTACCTCTAACAATACGGATCAATAGAGTTGGTTGAGAAGATATATATGAAAGGAATATCTAGTCGTGCGTTTCTTCTGAATATATCACAGTACCTATCAGTTTGCGGAGTTGCAAACTGATAGATATTGCTATTGTTAACTGTACTCACAGCGTACACGATAGCGAAACTATATGTATATATCACCATCATTTTGATAATATTAAACATTGCACGTAATAAACAATTATTTTATTTTAATTATATTATTTGCTAACATATCTTTGCATCTATTTAAATATACAAAAGATTTTATTTTCTCATACGTACAAATTAATAATTCAAAAGAAAATCTTCTTTTCTCAAGTTATTTTCTCAAATCTATTATTGTGCAAAATATTTTATACTGATTGACAAAGAATAAAAATAAATATATATAAGAATAATATATTTCTTTTACAGAAATCACTTTAAGATAAATATGATTGTGTATCTTTAATTTTACATCTTATAAGTTTAATATGTATTAAAAAGATTTAAATTAATTTATTATATATTATAAATCAAATGGCATGAGAGAGAGAAGCAAAAATGAATTTATCATTATATTCATTATATTCATTATCATAACAGAGAATTTTTTATTCAGTCATAATTAAAGTGATAAGCTTTGTAAGATCTTATTACATTGTCATATTAGTAATTTAAAAACGTTACTGCTAATTACTTTTAATATATACAGGAAAGATTTATTAACATGTTAAAGATAAAGAGAATTCAATTTCACTGCGTTTTATCCGCTACGCGTTCGTGCGTCCGTACGTCCGCGCACGTGGACGTCTTGTTAATGTTATAAGTGAAAAAGTCCCGATCTTAACGGCTCATAAAATAACTCAAGATTCCTGAGAGCGCTTCGAGTCGATTCATAATCCGGAACGCACGCACGCCGAAGGCGAAGAACGACGTATCACGTCAGGATGCGTGCAGAAAAATGAATCGTTGCACGCAAAGTCGCTTAATCTCCATGCGTTATATTATCAAGGAGCACGCGAACGGATAAAAATACTTATCGCTAACGTAAAAAAAAAGTATCTTCAGAATTATTAACCTACATCATACGCGCGAAATTACATCTATAAACTTATAAAGATTAATAGTTGCACTACATAACAATTTTTGTGAGAAAATTATAATGCGGCCTAATGTTTATTTTAATTATTTGTATGCAAATCTCATCGATAAATCTTTTTTATGTGCTAAAAGGTATCCGTATAAACAAATCGCATGCTTTTCATTGACTCTAGATTTATGTTAAATTTATGAAATTGTTCTTTTTTGAGTAAAAAAAAATATAAAAGAATTCTCTTATCATAATTTCTTAATTTCTAGTATTAACGTACTTTTGTAATAATAAATAACAAATTAATAAAATATTTAATAAATAAAATAAATATATTAAATCAAAATTGGAATATTTTATATTATGTTATTTGCACTTTGTTAGAAATAAATCCAGCAAAACTCGTCAATACTTTACAACCGAAAAGCTATAAAGTATCGGTGCAACCGCTATTCTTTTTAATTTGTCTCCGTAATTCGAAGAATGCGTGTGATTTCTCAGATACTGTTGCATCTCCCTTTCTCATTAATCCTATTGAATTCGTAATAACACTTTTACTTGTAACAAATCTGTTTCCTTCTTACGTAATCGTGAAAGTAAAAAGTCTCGTTAAAACTGGATCTTTCATTCATCGGAAAACAAAAATTTGCTTATAACGATATAACATATAGATTCCGTAAGTCGAAAAGGTTTACGTATTCGAGGCAATGAAAAAAAGAATACATTCGATGCACTTAATGCATTTTCATAATCGTCATTTTGATCCCGTTCACCTTGATGCTCCTACCTTCGACAGTTTATGATATTCGCTATCCTAATCCTCTTTATTACCAATTACCAGCTGGAAAATTTCCATGCGACCGTCACCTTTCTTTCTTTCACGCCAGCTTACAGCTACATTTACATTTTATGCCCAGGATTTTACGCGTTTTACGGCGAGAGGATTGCGCGCACGTCGCGGGCTGCAAACACCCGCAGTGAGAGAGACGCGTCCGGGTCGCGCATTAAAAAATTCATTTTTGCCGGCGAACGGCGTTAATCTGGTAAATTTCACGGCGTCGTGGACAGTTGACGAGAAATAGCGCTCGTTAGAAACACAATGGATTTTTTCTTTTACGTCGTCTCGCGTGAGGCGAAGAGTAGAAAGGGGAGAGAAGAGAAAGAAGTATTCCTGTCGCGCGTGTCGAAGGTGCGCGTGGGCGTGAGATGATGCATTTGACTCGCGTCGAGTACGCAACGTGGTCGATTGAACCCGCCGTTCGAAACGGAGCAGGTAGTTTAAGTGCTGCACGTTAGCGCATGTTATACCTGTCACCTTACGTTTGTCGCCGTTTCTTCACGTTAAAAGCAGGCGCATTGTACGCGCCGGATGTCATAATGGAGGGCGAGGTTTCTCGCAGAGCATGGAACTGACGCATATATACATATATATATATACTTGGTAGAATTTTATGCCGTGCTAAAATGCGAGATGACTACCTAGATATTATTGGAATATGTAACATCCCGAGCGACATTAAATCCTGTTGCGCTGTGTTTCCGAGTTCAAAGGTGCGGAATAAAAAACATTGTCTATCTGAAAAAGCGGATTAACGAGTGCGAGATAAAAACAATCCGACATGTATCTAACAGGGTGACTAGGCTTTGCTCACGTGAGAATATAAAATATATTGATAGACATATTTATAAAATACATTAATAGACGTAAACACAATTAAAAATTATGTACAATTAAATCTACATATGCAAATTTTGCACGATTTATTTTTTGCGAGCATACGATGCGCGTATCTCTTGAATGCATCAATGTCTATTCCTTGATAATCCATTATTTCCGCCGACGACTTTTTTCCCAAGTATTAGTAGAATAGACAATTATACTCCCGTGCACAGACCACTAACCGAAATGGTCATGCGACAAATGAACGTCCGATCGGAAGGGAATATTAGGGATATTACCAAGGCAGCTTGTAAAATATACAATTGAATGAAAAGCGTGCAGGGCGAAATGCCAAGGAAAGACCAATGCGTCGAAGAGCAACGTCTTTAACTTCCAACAAGAGACACGGAGCTGGCGATTTATTTTTCAGCGCCCGAATCGGTCGCACGAAAAATCCGGCAGCTCCTCGAAATCGAAAGAGAGTCCCGGCGTCTCCCTTTCCTGGCGGGTGCAATAAATTCTCGCTTGACGTCGGCGTTAGACGGAGGAGAAGCGCGCGCCCCTCGAAGGAACACGAATTTTGCGCCGCATACAGCCTACCTACCCGCCGCGCCGCATCTCTCTCACGTGAAAGCCGCTCAAAAGAGACCAGAGTCCGCTCAATACGGGTCGTCGGGACGGAAGTTTCCACGTCGAGAGGTCGCGGTTGAACGACAACGCGTCAGTGGCTCTCTCGAAAGCAGCGGCAACGGCCCTGACGAGCTCTCGTCTCTCGACGGGCGGGCCAGCCATGGCGCGGAAACGAACGATAATGCACTTTGACTCTACGAAGGACGACGTCCTTATTTTTATCCATCCACGGCGCGAGATAAGATCTTTAAAGGGAATATACACGCGCCGTATATAGGCGGCCGTCGAAGCGAGACATGACTTTCTACGGGAGTCTGAGACACACGGTCGACCGGGCGCCGCAGTCAAGGGTCTCCTTCCTTCCGAGGAGGCCTTACGGAATAGAAGCGATAAATTGTAGTGTGCGCGCATAATAGGATGGCCCTCTTCCAGGCTCGTGGAATGCTCGTAGAATACTTTTCGGACACACGTAACGTTTTAGTTTCCTGCCACTTGCAGGAAAGGCCTTGTGAATCGCCTTTTTTGAATATTTTTTATATTTATCTTGTACCCCCCCTCGTTATCTTACACGCTCCTCTCTCTTTTAATCGGTAACATGCCGCGTAATTAATGATTTTTAAAAAATATATTAATTTTATCCGACAATATATATAAGACGTACATTTCTCCCTTCGAGACTTTTTTACAATGCTTATGAGAAAAAAAATAAAGCCTAATTATTCCATTATTCAAAGCGACTAATTTGAAACATTATTCGTCCCTACGCAAATACATTAGGTCAAACAATTAGGAGTAATTTAAACACCATTTAAATTTCTGAAGATTCATATTGCGCACGTGCTACGTTGAATGAAATATTAAAGGAAACCGCTCATTACATACATAAAGCGTCTGGTACAAATAATTCCAGTGTTATGAGAAATGTGGAACGCTTTGCTTAGACTTCATTCAAAGACGAAGGCACTCGTCATCCCCGAACAACGACGTGTTCCGCCGAGCGCAGATGTGTTAATTACGCTGGAGCACTGCGAATATAGCAGTGCTCGCATACAATTGTTTACTTTGATTCCCACGGAGCTTAATTGGCACAATGCGCGCACGTACCGTGAAGCGTCATAACAAAGACTGCCGAGATGAGTAATGTAAGAAATACACTATTTGTTCCTTACTTACATAAGCAAGCAGAAGAATTTAATAAATGTTTAAAATTTGCCTGCAAATTTTTTTAGATAAAATATGAAAATTTTTTAATTAAGCGCTGTATGCGTTTTATTGAATATTCATGCTGTACCCCTTTTGTATTCGAATTAAAAATTATTCAATGAATCTAAATACATATATCTAAACATTTTTATATAAAAAAAAAGTATAAATATACTTATATAGAAAAGACATATATATAAAAAACACAAATCTACTATAAATATGTTTCTGGCACAATTACAATGCAATATTTTGTAGCGTATTTAATAAAAAAAAATCTGCTATTTATCTATATAATAAAAAATTAAATTTTGTCAAATTTTTATTTCATACATCATAAACTGATAATCGTAAAATATAATTAAAGGTAACTCACTACCTATAGTATTATACATACATCCATATAATTATATGCAATATAACTTTCCTCAGAAATATATCATAAAGATAATCGATAAAGATATAGTTAAGCTTATGTGTGTCCTTTTCTCACTCTCCTCAAGAGTATTTCTTTATTTCTATATTACCGAATACCACCGATCATATAGCAGACGGCGCGTAAGCATGATTTATAAGCAGCACAGCCGTTGCAGTGGTCATTAATCCATCGCCGAATGCACGCGAGTAGCGGATGTGTTTATCGACTTGCTGCCATCAGAGCAGTACGCAAAGGGCGAGCCGGGATGGGGTGCGGAAAGAAGGCGGATTCACCCTTGAACGATATAATTAATCGGCAGTCTGTCAACGTGGTTCTCTTCGTGTACTAATTTATTTGCGCGTACGCCCGATAGGATCTGATAGTAGCCGCGAACAGTTGCATTTGTCGCTAAATTGACAAGAACATGTTGATAAATAACAATAATTTTTCAAAAACATTTTCGCTGTTGCTTATTAAATTCGGAACGTCAATCATTAAAATAAATCCAATTTATGCAAACTACTTTTCAGTGAGATTAAATTATTATTAATTATTACATTAAGCACGTATTTTATTTATAGACTTCTTCAAACTGATTATCGTAATTATATTTTAATAGAATGTGTGTATATTATAAACACAAAATAAAAATAGAAAATTTTTTATTTTTTATTATATTTTTTAATATTTTTTAATGTTATACTTTTTAATATTTTTAATATATTTTCTATATATTTTCATCATAATATATAATATTAAAGTTATTTTTAATTTTCATTATCCTTAATGGATTATATTTACAAGGGTTAAATAACCGTTTAATGACCGCTTTGTCTTTCCCTTATATACATGTAGTATAATCAAACGTATATTTCAGGCTGTATGTATGTAAAGGGCGGTACCGTGAAACAACAAATTACTATGGTTTTGAAGAGCACGCGGTCTAATGGCAGCTTTCATCACATTCTTATTATTTAATGCGGATGATGAATTAATGCGGCTTCAGGTAAAAATATTTCAGTCAAGCAATCAAGCGCGGAAATGGAATGAGATAATTAATGATCGCAGGCAGAAGCCGCTAATTAGAAGAGTGAGGCAAAAGATAAGATTGATTTTTATGATTTATCATTGTTGACGTATAGAAGAGTAAATGATTGTTGATTTTCTTAAATTAGCAAGTTGAATACGGAATGAAGAGACACACGGAACGAGCACAATGAAACAGAAAAAGAATAATTAATTTAAGGTATATCATTCGTATTTATTATTATTTACGTGTTTGCAGTTTCTCATTATTTTTCATACATTTTTATTCATATAAAAAATATTTATGTCAAAGTGAATCAATAAGTGCCATAAATAAGTTATAAATGGAGTTATTTATAAAATAAATCTTGAAGTATATATAATATTAACACATACATAATTAAGTATGAAAGAAAAGAGAATAATAGTTGTAATAATTTATTTTTTGTAAATATTAGAATACTACAAAGTGCACCATTCATTTATTTACGCTAAACATTATTTAATAAACTTTAATTTAAAAATCTGAAATTTAAAAAAAATGTCCCCTTGAATATATAAATTTAGCGAAAAGATTTGTATTTAATCAACTTACATACAAATAATTTGTTAAATTAAATTATATCGTTAAAATGAATGTTAAACTTTATATAGGTGATCTAATCACATCGAAATTAATTTGAAGTGCAAAAAGATATAGAACAAAAATTTATATATAGCCTAAATTTATATTATAAAATATTGAATATTTTAACGAATTAATTGACATTACTTGGCATTATCATTTTTCTCGACATATTATTGTTAAAACATGCGGTCGTCTTGTCATTCGAGCAGCACGATTTGAGTGAAAAATAAATGATACAAGATGCTCCATCTTTGTCAGTTTTTTTTTGTTGTGAAATACGATCGCAACAAAAACAAATCTCAAAAGATAATTTACTATTATATTATAATTAATGATTATATAGAAATCAATCTTCAGTGTAAACAACATGCAATTATATCGCGATATATAATAGACCTTTATCCATTTATTTTTCGCGATTTATTCATTAATTATTTCAAAGACAAAACGCGCGACAAGGATAAAAATTATAAGTTATTATTTTACTGCAATCTTTACAAATAATAATTATTTCTCTAACAAATCAAATATATTAAAATCAAATATATTTTGATTTTAAGTTTTAAGTTTTTCGTTGATATAAAATTATTTTATATTATTTGAATTGAAATTTCGTAATAAGACATAAATCACAGAGTGATTAATGTAACGGAACGCCTGATAAATAATTATTTAATTAATAATTAATATATGTATAATTCAAAAGAAACATGGCGAACATATATATATTCTTCGTACATATATATATTTTAATATGTAAGATATGTCAACATACGAAACAATAATACGTCAACGTTGGCGGCATACAACGTGTATTGTTTATATTTCGCGGACTTGTTATCATTTGACGCGACCTCATCATTTGCGCCGACACTCGAGCAACTACGTTGTGTTGCAAAATGCTCCGTATATTATCGAATAAAACGCGATCGCGACAATCAGAAAATCAATTATAATTAATGATCATAGCGAATTATATTTTCCAATTTTCCTTTCAATAAATTATGTGTAACTATATTGTAATGATATATCTTTATCGAAGCGCGTACATCACAAAATTATATCTACCATTTTAAGTGTCTCTCGAAAGAGACAAGATAACAATTATAAATCATTGTTTTGTTGCGGTCTTTTCTACGGATAATAATTATTTTTCTAACGATACTTGAAGTTAAATATATTTTGATATTTTAAATGTTTTGCCGATTTAAATGTAATTTGCTTTCAGTTTGAAAATATGTAGTCAGATATGAATCACGAAATCGAGTAATAATATGACAAAAGATTCCGTAATATATCAATTATATATAATACCAATCAATCATATATATAATCATCTAATAAATAATTTATAATTTTAAAAATATTCGTATATACATTTTATACAAAAATATGTTGGTAGCGGTAATAATAATAACACGGTTCAACTTTGGCAACTTTGACCTAGCGTATATATTATTTACATGTATAGTCTTGTTATTATTCGCACGTCGACCGGCGACATTCGAGTAGTAAAATGGTAGTGCGAGACAGTATATTGCTTTGCGATCGTAAAATTCGGGAATGTCGTATAAAGTATCGCGCGTCCGTTTTTATCATGAATTCAGGAGTGTCGTTCAAAATGTCGCGCATTTAAATCCAAGAGTGCCATGCAAAATGTCGCATATAATAAACTATATAAAGTTTTCGCGAGTGAATTGTACAAACTGTATGAACTTTTTACGAGTACAACGTGTAAATCAACGAACCTAACGACTTGAGGGACCTCGGAGAGACATCGAGCCGACGAATCAATCCTGAGGTATTTATTATTTATACATATATTACATGTTTTATATGTGAATTGTATATATGCTTGGTTTATTTATTGTAACGATTGTAATAATTTAAGCATGTTTTTAGAAAGAAAACTTATATAAATTCTAGAAATGCTACTATTTAAATAAAAAACGTCTTTAAAATATAAAAATTATATATTAATAGAATATAAATTATAAAATTATTATATACATACATACATATATATATATATATATATATATATATATATATATATATCTGTTTATTATTGTATGCATCGAATAAATTATTTTATTGTTAATTATATTTTATTAAAGATTATATTATACATATATTTTACTATAAAAATTTTAATCAGTTAATTTTGTCTGATAACTTACTTTATCAGTTAAAGTATAAAGCTAAATATATTAAAATAAATGTTTCAACGAATTATCGTAAAACATTTACGCTTACATATCGGCGATGATAATTGGAAATAGAAAAAGTTTTTCTTCTTCTTCGATCTCTAATAAAAGTCAAACTAGTAGATGTAATCAAATAAATATAGCTAATCATCAACGAAAGATTGATCTAATAATGGCCCGAAAAATCAATAAACGAAAGATACGTGACCAATACTGATCAGAGGGTATAGCAAAAGTCACTCATATAAGATATCTAAAGTATAATATTTAGCATTTTCATTTTATTTACATACAATAGCACGTTATTGGAAATTTCGATGCATTCATCAATTACGATTAGAACACATTCTATAAACTTTGGTGATCGCGATGGGTCACTTTCGAAATCTCAGTCATTACAGTTATCTGATATACATTTTTACGCATAAATGCATGCATAAAATATATTTCTATATCAAATGATCTCTTTTTTAATTTTCATTAATTTCATTAATGGTAATAAAATTTTAAATCAAGTGTTTCCGATATCGGAAAATTATGAGATAAAAGTAAAATGGAGGAAATATTTTTTATGTGTTATCAATTTTTTCCGTTTATGCTGCAGCCCACATTTCTGCGCATTATTGCACGCCAATCGAAATTATATATGGCCATTTGCTTCGAGTGTAAAGCAATCATAATTTTCGCGACTCGTTGAAGCATGCGAAATATACCCAAAATATAAATGTCAAGGATGCGAGATATCTTGTTAGAATGCATATGCTAATAATTAATTTTAAGTTGTAACTGTATGTAAGAATTCTTCAATAACTCTCGATATATCATAATTCTCCACGCTATTTAATGTCTTTTCAAAAATGTAATTTCATTTACACTAGCAAAAAATAGTATCAAAAAAATTATGTAAGCCAATGCAATCAGTTATAATAGATCGTAGATATTTAATTAACTATATGTATATACGATATATTTTCCTGCATTTTATATCGGATATATGTTAATTCACAAGATTCGACATATGTATATGTATATACATCTCTTTCTCTTTCGACACTTTGATATCAAATTATCTTAAGCATTCTTAGATGTCGATGTCGCGCTGCATTACGTGGTGATTTGCGCAAACGGCGTTTGCGAAATTGAGTTCGCTAAAGCCGAGGGAAGAAGTCGACACGGTCTATAAGCGAAATTGGCCGTTAGGAATTAGATCGCCGTTCAGAGGACCGCCAACTACGCCGCTTGCTCTCGTTGCGGGCGAAAAACCGCAAATGTAGAAAACCGGGATTATGGCGTGGAAGAGAATATAAGGTGCAGCAATCAGGAGATGCTCACTCTCGTCCAAACTAACAACATTCCTTGAGCCACTCGCAAATCTATGTAATTTTTTTATTTATTACACGCCGTTTTATACGACGCTGCGTACCCAAATTTCGCTGCATCTAAGATGCTTGCATCACGTAAGAGGAGAGACTTATCCTGGCGGACTTTTCGAGGATAAACGGCATCCAAAGACTCCTTTAACGAATTTTTAGGCGTCTACCTGTCCCACCGACGGATAGGTATAACGTCGCATGAAAGTCAGGATCGCGCATCGGCGAGATGTATATACGTATACGAGTATCTAAAAGTATATAGCGAGTACCGCGCAAGAATATGGACGGCATCTTCCAAAGACGCGCGCGCAACCGACCGTGCATGAATACATGCATGAGCGCCGCGATCGGGACGTTTTCTACATTCGCGAATTCGGATACCTTTGTGTCACGGCTGAAATATTCGCCGAACATGTGTGCGTCGCGAAAGAGAGAGAGAAAGAGACCCGTAGAAATATGAATAAAATATCCGTAGAGCGCGAGGAGCGCGGGAGTACGCGAAATATCGTGTTATTGTAATACTTAAACCTACGTCACGCGCAATCAGTCTGCCAGATACAGCTTTATTCCTTCGTGATAAGTATGCATGAAAGATTCTTGTGTTTGTGGAGCGTGATTGCGAAATTTATTCGTTCAGACTTACATTAGAATAACACCCGATATCGATTCCGCCGACTAAAATATCATTTCCTTCTTTTTTATTTTTACATAGATAAATACATTCAGTGTTTGTCAAATCAGTTTTACAAAGGAAATGCGTCAATTTCCTTGATAATAAATAAAAGGATTCTCGTTTCATGTTTTTAATACGATCAAATACAGTCGATTAATTTCGCGTGAATATTAAAAAAAAAAATTTTAATTGATATTTAAAGGAAACAAATATTTTTCATAATTAAAATTAAATTATCGACGAATAAATTTTGCTTTCGATAAAAAGAAAAAAAATATGAGCGTAATATAAAAAATGGATAAAGAATATTTCGTATCGAAAAACATTAAGAATTAATTCTAAATTTATATATTATCGTCATCTACCATCTGTTCTAATCTAAGAGACGAAAACGTATCGATTTTTTAATTTAGTCGTATTCTCTTTAACTTTTACGTGAAAGAAACCGTAAGTGACCTTTGTCGATTACGTCGAGACACGTGGTGCTCGACAACGTGGCACCCTTTGGCTCTTTTGTCGAGGTCGGCGGTTTCGGTCGGCATATGCAGACGACATTGTTCCGCAACGGTCCAGAGAAAAAATAGCCAGGTGATACGTTTGCAAAAATGCATCCAAAGGGAAGGACATGACATACAAAAAAGCGACCGTGCCGGCTAATGAGAGGCGGAAATTAGATAATGAGAACGTACGTTTTTATGAAATGAAGAGCGCGCGGACCTTTTATAGAGCCATTCATCTACGTTCATATTACGAGATATTTTCGCATGGAGAGTTTTATGTTGAATCGTGCATTTTTGCATCGCGCAGTGAGAAAATTTACATAAACAAATTACACGTTCGCTTATGCAAATGTTAAAATGAAATAGAATTTACCCCCGAAAAAAAATGTGAACGTATTTTAGTCTTTTAATATGTATTTCTCTAATTATTACCGATTAAAAGTCTAGAGGTTTTCACGAAGACTAGAAAGAAACGAGAAAGTAATAAGAGAAAAAACTTTATTATTAATTTTAAATAAAAACATATATTATCTCTCAACGGAATTTTCTGTTTGTTAAATACTTATGAAATCACTGAATCTCGTCATTGGTTAATCATTTTGTAAAAAAAAGTACAAAATTGCAAAAAAGTTTTTCTTAATTTTCGTTAATTAATAATGTTGCTTAAATTTCAAGAGGTTCGGTCATTAAAATTTAATATGTCGGGAATACAGAACACACGCATGGTACAAGAGTTGAACCAACGATGAAATAATGTTCACCTCGGTAAAAAAATTATAATACCGCGTATATCGAGGAGTGCCAACGACGCGCCGTAATTGCGTCCTCGTATGGATTTTTCGCAATTTCGTTTTGCACCTTGCGATTTTTATCGCGTATCGCACTTTACGTACTTTATACGCGCGGATTTCCAGAGCGGTGCGCGCACTAGAACGCAGGTGCGCGTTCTACTTGCGCATATTAAAAATTTACCTAACGAAGTGGACGCATTTTAATTTCCGGCCGCACCGCCCGCTCTGGTCGGCGAGATTAAAAATTTTCGGTCTCGCGCAACGACGCGACGTGTCGTGTCGTAATCGCTCGTGTCGTTATTCGTGCGAGAAAAAAAAAGGGAAAGAAACAAGGTTGCGAAAAAGGACGAAGAGAAACGTAGCGGGCGGCGACGAGAGAAAACACCGAGAGCCGGAGAGCGGCTCTCATCCATGGCTCCGATAATGTCGGCGCGTGTTTACCGATTCGGAATCGGCGATTCTTGGATACGCGCGTGAATGCATTATACGGGTGTGAAATCGCGACGCGGTACAACAAGAGTCCTCGAATGCGCGCGATGAAAATCAACGGGAGAATCAGCGAGAGCGCTCGCTCGTTTGAATATGCATGCGTGTCGGTCGCGCGCAATATTCGCGAATGATTCCGTTGTAGTACAAGTACAACCGGATAGTATAACCGGTGGCCGTGTCCCGAAGCCGCGATCGCGACATCGCGCGTCATCCACAGCGTGAGTCGGCATCTCGTAAGCGTAAGCGCGTACCGGATTTTATCGACGTGCGCGCGGCGTTTACGTCGCGGTGATTTACTCGGAACCGATAGATACGAGGACACGTTCGTATACGTACGCAATATCGAGACAACTGGCGTCGTTGGGGGAGCGAGCGTAATGCGATTCGTATGCGAGAGGCGAGCGTTGGCGGAGGAGAGGAAGAGACGCGCAAACACGCAAAGTTCTTTCGAACTGGAACGAGCCGGGTCTCGGGTCTCGGGTCTCTCGGATCTCTCGGATCTCTCGGCGGCGAGGAAGCGCAGCGGAAGAATCTGGAGCGCGTACGGAAAGGGGGACGGAGGAAGGAAGGAAGGGAGAGTTCATCAAATCTGCGAAGAGTATACACGCCGCTCGCAAAGTTTCGCCGTACGTCTCCGCGAAACGACTATTTACAGTAGGGGAAAATCCCATACACACAGCTGGATTTCCGCCAAACGTCTTTATTACCGGCAATATTGCGCCGGTTGCGTCGCGCTGGATGTTGCGCGCTCAACTTTTCCCGGATTCGCATTCGCGATCGCACCGACGGACTTGGGTTCCGTTATATTATTCGCGCAGGGCTCCGGGCGACAAAGACTCCGCGAGGAGATAAAATACGCGGGAGTGCGCGGTCGCCTTGCGAGCCTTGGCGCTTTGCAGCATGCAGCATGCGGTTTTGATGCATTTCGAGGGTTGCGCGCACAATAGCGTTGCCGCAAACGATCGTGCGGTGCGGCGGCTTATATTTCATAAGGGCGAGAACCCCCAGCGTCGGCCTAGACGGCGTAGACCGCCGTAGCTCACGCGTAGAATAGCGAAATTATCTGGTAACCTAAGTGCGTAGATGTAATAAATAGCGGGACAAAACGCGCGATAAAGTTTCGCATCTATTTTATGCAGAAACGATGCAGACTGGATAGAGACGGGTGGGTAGACGCGTTATAAGGTAGATACTCTGGAATTGAAGATAAAGGATGCTTTGTACGATTTATATCGAATTTATATCGCGAGCTATAGATGAGCAATTTGCGATTTCTGTCGAGATTCTAATTACGGTTTATCGGCATCGCGCTGATCCAAGGACCGTCATCATCGTATATCACGTCGTTCCCCAATCCGAGCCGGCTCGATGATATTGACTTCGATAACACGACCCGTCTCGTGCAACCTTAGCTTATGCTAAACCACGGAACCGGCATTAATCGGGTATCTTCAAAGTTATCACCCCGGACGGTAATTACCATTTACGAGAAGCGTTCACGCGCGCACGACGGCGCTGTCTCTCACGCGTGTAGTACATCATCCCGCTCGCCCCGTTTGTTCGGTGCTTCGTTTATCGAACGCTCAAGGATTATCGGCTAATTATCGCGATGTACTCGGACGGTATTGACGATGATGAATCAGGTATTGGCAACTTATTACTCGGTCGCGGTAATGTCCTGTATTGATCCATCAGCTGTGCAAACCGCGCGGCCCGTATACGCGATGCGCAAAATCGTGTTTACGTACACGCACACAAGTACGTATACACACGGGCATTAAATATGTATTTGAACGTCGTCCGGTGTTTGTCGATAAAATTGCTGGTTCATGAATGCCAGCGAATCACGCCGCAGCCTGATGGCGCGCGTATGGAGATGAGTAAATTTTCGGCTCGTCGCAAACAATCGAAACACGCACCGCTAACTAGCGGAGGCACTCCCCGATTTCGCGAATCTCGCCGAGTTAAATTACACGTATTACGGATGCGCGAATCATTTCGTTAATGCAGTTGATAATTGACGTCGTCGAGTTATCTCTTTCCGGGGAGGCTGTCGTGTCGTTTATTAATATTAATACTTACTCACGAGCACGTTCGAGAATCGGTATAACATATATCCTGATTTGTGTCAAATTTCTCAAAAACCATTCGACAAAATTTTCAAAAGCTTAAATCCAACCATAGTTTATACAAATTAAACCTTAAATAATTAGAAAAATTATCTTTTGTTTAATTGCTAACAATTTTTTTTAATTTAAATTTTTACAAGTCGTATGTATTAGTTAAAAAATTGAAAATGTACAAAATGCGAAATTGAAGATATTTGAATAATGAAATATATGCTAAGGAAGAATTATCTTTAAATTTGTTTAGAAAAACACAATATTTGAGAATGGACACGTTTCTTTATCAAATTAGCTATTGTATAATCTTTATTTTTGTTGTTTGAATTTATTTTAATTCGAATATAAGCTAATGTAACCTTAAGACAAACAGCGCCCATAAACTAAACTCATGAAAATTCATATACTAATATTGTTGCGCATATATTGCTGCACACTTACGGATAACTATACCATGGCCGATAGCCAGAAAACTTGAAACTAGGAAAGAAAAATAAAGTATATCTATAAAAATGTCAGGTAGGAGACAGATGACAATGCAATTGGAACTATAAAAAATGACAGATAAGCGCTCTAATACCGCAATTATTTATCTTAATTAGTTGTGTTATATATATTTTAATTTACATTTTAATGTGTTCTAACGTCTCTGATTATACTAATCTATTTTAATAAATAGATTAGTAAATACTTGAATAAAATCTTAATTATAAAAATTGCTCGTTATATACTTTTTATTTATACTTTTTTACTATGAAAAATAGATTCTTCTTTCAAAGATTGCTTATGAAAAATTAATTTTTTTTCCTCACTCAAAATGTATAAAGTTACGCACATTAGAATATAAAGACGCAAGAACATATGTACTCTCGGCAAAAATAATAATATATACTTATTCATATCATTGTAACGATCGGTGTTATCGCGGTAATCGGGACTAAAATTCTTTGCACGACAAATTTCAATCACGAGAGTGAGCCTATTTATATTATACTAGAAAAAGAAACTTGGATAATAATGGACACAATGCGATTGTAATAAGACTCGAAACACGTTTCAAGTCGTTATCAAAAGTCAAGTCGTTATCTCGGTGTTTGATCTCACCACCTTTCGAAAGCAATCAAAAATAGATGCAGGTGCAAGAATTCCGAGAGGGTGCTTTTCCTCTCTTTCTCCCTCTTTCCTTCGCTCTCTTTCTCTCTCTCTCTCTCTCTCTCTCTTTTTATATCGATATTATTATATTTCTCTTTTTTCTTTTTGCCTGGTTTTCTTCTCGGAGCAATTAACAATCGTGCCTCTATGGCTTTTATGGCGTCTAACCGACGTTCAATGATTTATTTTACGAATGGTATGTACGAGTTTCGGTAATCCGAGGGTTAAGATGCTCCTTTTTCGACCAGGCCGCCGCCACGATCCGCCCTGTGTGCCAAGTTCTAAATCCTTTAACTCCATTACGCGGCGAAGTGAATAGCTCTTACTATTTTTCTTGGCAACGATTTCCGCTGAGCTCCCTTTCCTGGTTTGATAGGGAAGTTCATTCGGTATCTGTACCGACAGTAAATTGAGTTCGTACTGCTTGCCGCATATTTTAAGAGTTTGCGCGCATAACGGAATTCGCCTCGGCGAAAAGTCCTTTGCGACAGCGGTCGGAAGATCGTAGCGATCGTTACGTCATTATCGCGTGTGCAGGGTGCACGATATCTCTCTTGATGTAAGATTCAACAATAGTAATTCATCGCGCGCATACTTGATTTAAATATAAATTCCAGGTTAAAACTACGCAAATCGAGATGTAAAAATGTCAGAGAAGGTTACGAGCTAAATTGAGCTGCGCGGAATAAATTACCACATTATCGCAAAGTGATTAGCAAACTACTATACAAATTTCAGACATTAAGACGTAGCTAAATAGGTAAAGGATGTATCTTTAAAAGCGATAAGAGATGACTTTTCCGTTACGTAGCAATTTTACATACGTTGACAGATGAGCAAAGGAATGCGCGTATATTTACTCGAACATTGAAATCATATATAATGCACCAACGGCACAGCAATGACTATTTAAGCATTTGCGCAACGTGCGGATACACAATAGCCCATTTCGCAAGGTTTAATCTCATTCGGGCATTCTGCATGCAATACGCGGAATTATGCATGTCGTCGACGACGATGCGACGATAGCTGGGGAAACCGCCTATTGCGACGCGCGTAGACAAAGTCCGTGTCGAACAATGCGCTTTTGAAATATCGAATGACGCAGTGGTATCTATCAATCGTCAGGACAGAGCGCATATTTGCTGTAACGCAGTCGCGCGATGCGCACACATGTGTCGTGATTTAATAACGGCGTGCACTCACTCAACACCGCGCGGTATTCGGTATCTCGTTCGTCTGATCTCGTCGGCTTCTTGAATCGTCACGACCATCTCTTGAATTAAAAACGCGAACGCATTCTTAACGACGATAAGACGAGTATGATTATATATATATTCGTCTTATATATACCTTTGCAAATACGAAAATAAATCATGCCCGCTATAAATTTCTCGCGATCATGTCATCGCAGCTTTATGACAAGTTATATATCCGATTATTTATTTCGCATAAAAATGCAACGATTAAACAAAAATATACAAATTACAAAAATCTTTTTATAAACATTACATTACATTTTTTTAATATTTTCCTTAAAGAAGAGTTGTTTTCAAATTGGTCAAGAAAGAATTAACACATAATACACATTCTAAATCACACTATAAAAATTGTAAAAATTTGTTAATTAATTTAAAATTAAAATTAAAATTAACTCTCTTTCTTGGAAAAAAATATAATTTTGTCAATAAGTAATTATTAACATATAGTTTATAAAAGATTTTATTATCTATTAGTATGGCTAATTAATTTACATTAAATTTCTTTAATTTCTAAATTAAAGAACTAACGAACAATAACCCGATTACGAGCAGATCCCTCACACATCCACGTTGCATTCTAAATTTCCAAATTTTATTTGTTGAATTAAAGTGTCTTATATTTTTTATTTACATTATTTTGAAGACGAGAGTAGAAAACTAGTCAAATATTAACCAAAAAGCAAAAAATATATATCAGTTTTAAATGAGTCGGAAAAATTAAATTTCTTTAAGATAACTCGGACATCTTTCGGATCTTTCGAACGTACGCATCCTCCTATTAAATTTGAAAGCAGTGTTTTGCCACGAAATGACATATTCTTCAGTGAAATAATATACGAAATGTGAATCGCGCGAAAGAGAGCGTAAAATGTGATTTTCTGAAAAATGATTCTGACGTCAGATGAAGTTCTTTCAGTTAGATGGGCAGCATTATTCCGCGAGAAGAGACCGAAAGAAAGAGAGAGAGACCGGCAACTAAACGCGCCACGGTGAGGAGGCTAAATGGGACCTGACAGGCAACTGTCGCGGAACAGAGCGGAACCGCAAGAGGGTTAACCCGTCTCGTTTTGCACCGGAACGGTTTCCTTCATGGCGGTGAAAATGACCCTACCAACCAAGAGCGAGAGAGAGAGAGAGAGAGAGAGAGGAATGGTCCGAGAGGCGAAAACATGTGCGGTGAACCTGGGGACCCTTCACCGCACCGCGATGTTCGCGCGCGCGGTATATTCGTCTCGGGCGAAAATTGCAGCGGCACCCACGGTATTCAGAAACTGTTACCAATAGCAATATTCGTTGCCGCGTCGGTGAAATTCGTTGCTGAGTCAGCCGTAAAATAGACCCGGGGCGGACGGGCGGCAGCGGCAATGGCAATGTGCCCGCGAGAGAACGACGTGAGCGCAATTTCGTGAAAATTCGTCGGAATTACACGCGTGCTCCCATCCTCTCTCTCCCCTCCCTCCTTTGTTCCTTTTTCCTCTCCGCATAAATGCACGCGCGCGCGCGCGCGCAAGAAAGATGCGAGCGATCAATTTCGCGGGTACATTAGTCGCGAGCTCGCGCGAACGAGCGAAAACAGATGACCGGTCACCCATGTGTCGCGGCACGCGCGTTTGTTTTTGTTCCCGTAGTTCTGCGAGATGTATCGGTTATCAATATTTTAAAGGCGAGCGCGAAGCATTATCTTTCGACAGATTTTAAAGGCAGGCATTTTCCCACGTGGGAAAAATCCAAGTCATTATGTGTCATAATTCGTATTTGCAATTAATTGCACGTGAGACTTTTCCTCATTCGTCCTATAACTGTATTTATAATTTATACAATCAATCTACAAAAATATGTCAAATGAAATAAATGATAAATTTATATCTATGTAGAAATTTGAAGCCTAAATGGAGTTTTTTTCAAGCTTTATTTTAAGGTTTATAATAATTCATGATAATTTTCTAATAATTATAATAACTTTCTAATAGAAAAGAAAATAAAAAAAAGTATATAAAAAAACATTACATAAAATAAAATAATTCTATATTTATATCTGTGTAGAAGAGCAAAGCTTAGGTGGTTTCCTTTTTTTCAAGCCTTATTTTGGAGTTTATAATAATTTATAATAATTTTCTGATAATTATAATAATTCTCAAATAGAAAGGAGAATAAGAAAAAAGTGTAGCTCGAGTATAATTCCATCGTATTGTATTCACGTGTCGCCGCGGGCGCTTTTCTTTCTCGCGCATCTTTGTTTCCACGCGCGTCTTTTTTTTTCTCGCTGACGTGCTTACGTGTATCACGCACGACGGTTAGTCAAGAATGGCGACCGAGTCGCTACGTTTCGCGGCCGAGCTACGGGAATCGGCGGGTCCCGAGCCAATCACCGAAACGAGGCAAAGTCACGTCGAATCGTTGTGTATCGTTGTGTAACACGAGAATGTTGCTCGCGCAAACGAATTCGATCGCGAGTGTCATCTCCGCGAACCGTCGTCTTTCAATCGTAACGTAAGTCGTCGTCGAGAGAGCGGGGATCCACGGTCGATGATGACGGGACGTTCGTGCATTCTCATCGGCTCTAACCTAACCGTAACTTCTCTGCGACAACAAAGAGAAAGAGCGAGCGATCGCTCGTGTCTAATCGTTGATCTGCACGGCTCTTTTAGCATCCGAACGACAATCCTGGAATTCGCTTAGACTAGTGTGTGTACGTTCTAATACGAGCGCAGTGAAACCAGCTAGGTCAGATGGAATTAGATCCTCGAGATAATCGCATGTGATTATCGCGAGTGAGTTCTCTTTATATATTAAAAATAGAGCTCTCGTTTTATATATCATAGTAAACACCGTGTATTATATATACCAGTTACTCCTCATCGTTATTTCTCGTGTTTTATCAATGTTTATCTACTATTTTTCATAATCATAATCAATCGTAAACGGTGCCCAACAACTTTAACAGCACAATAAAATCGATAGAATCTATTTGTCTGACTCGAACGACCGTCGAAGAATTATTACATCATTGATTCTCGCGTAATCAAGTATTTCTACTCTCTATTTATACTTATATTCCGAAAATATGACAGCAGACATATCCAAGAGATGGTTTATTAAAAGAAAGAAACGCGGGACAAAGAGAGAGAGAGAGAGAGAGAGGGGGGGAGCGAGGAGCGAGGAGCGACGCGTCGCACGGTGAATGCGCAGGAGACACGCGAGACGCTGTCATCTCCCCTTTAAGGAGAGGCCGTCGATTAAGAGCGCTGCTTTAAGACGCGCTCCGCGGGCCCGATAGCGCTCGTTCGCCTCGAGCGAAAACGGCTCAGCTCGAGTGCCCGCTGCGAGGCAAATCCGATCACCGGGATAGAGCACACTCGCGTCCCACTCTATACGACGAGCATCACGAGCGACCGCCGTCTACCGATAATGCCGGCGATTGTGCGTTCTGCGTTACAAGTGGCAGTCGTGTAATAAAGTCAACCGTAATCGCGGGCTAATGGCCGCTCGACGACGTTGATTGTCCCGATTGTATGGACCTCGTCGCACCTCGTCGCACCTCGTCGCGTCTCGTCGCGTCGCGGACGCAGTTCCGCGTTATTAAATTCGGTGTCGTGCCCGTACTACGGCCGCGACCCGCCGTATATCAGCCGGTCACGTGTAGCGCGCGCATCTACACAGTGTCCCCGAAATCGCGCGCGACCGCGAGGGAATAATATCCCTCCCTTTTCGATCCTAATATTTTTCATTCTTAAGACTTTTATTCAAATTTCAAATGTATTCTGTGATCAAGATTAAGATCTAGATTAGAGACTAATATATAATAACGTCGAAAACATTGATACGAAGCATGATTGGATGACAGAATCATCGATTTTAACGTCATATTAATCACTTATATCGATAACTTTTTCTACAATAAAAATTATAGCCAAAAATATTAACTCTGAGGTACCAGCGATGTACAAAATTGTGTTATTCGTTTAAATTCATTGTCCCGTTACTTTCTCAGAATTCCATTCGTTTCAACTTTCACCGATTAATATGTGCAAGTATAAAAAATGACGCATCTATCTTATCTACGAAAAATCTGACGAGAATCAAGAAGAATGTATCGTAAGAAATAAATTCGCTTAAATTATGGAACACCTCGTATACATGGAGGCGTAGATCGCGGAACGCGAACGTTTGATATAAATTTTCGCTTCAACGAATTTCGCGAATTTATAGCCGCTCTCGCGACAATGTATCGCGAATTCCTCTACGCACGTGGTGCAATTTTTTTTTATCGCTATGATTACATAGACCGCGGTAGAGAGAGAGAGAGCCGCATCGTACTATTACATAACTACGTTAATTAGAGCTTTGGTATGGCCACTTGATATTATGTAAAATAATGGAAATGAGTAACTATGTGTGCTGATTAAATTACAAGCGATTGTCACGTAACCGAGTTAACTTTAATTGTGGAATCAACGGCTATTTAACGAGATTTCGCGTCTCGTTGAGTCGCACTGATGCAACGACATTGTGAAAGTAATAAACGACGATGATTCACGGTCGAATTACGCGCGTTTCTCTCTTAATATCTCTGTATCCGCTGTCTTTTTGTCAACTAACAGCGATTGGCTAATTAATTCGTGCTAATGATTCCCAATCGCGGAAAATGATAGAGATTACTGCTTACAATTAGCGAAACTAATAATTAATCCTAGTTTCTCGCATTTCGTGCCGCGTTTAATAGACGAAATTGTCACGTTTTAGAATGCAAATATTTCCGTCTCACTCCTTCCATTAATAATAATTACGATTTGTGTTGGGCAATTGAGATCAACAAATAACAACGAATATCTCAATCATTTCGCGTCTGATTTAAATAATGAGAGTATGGAAATTTCGTGACAGATATATATTTGACGCGGAACGCGCGTATGATTTAATCAAATTAACAGGACATTAACAATATTCGTAATATCCACGATGCATGACACGAGATAAACATGACGAAATGACGGACATTAGTGAGCGATGTTCAAAGAGCCGGGCTGTCGTGAGGTTTCTGACAAGTTCCTTTATTTTTTTTTTTTGTGAGGTAGTGTCAACAACGACGGATCAAGAGAGAGTCGACTACGCACCGGAAACGCAGCACAACTGTCAGTCAAATTGGCACGTGCTACCGTAGAAACCTACGCGGGTTTCGAATTCGGTGAGTAATTCTCCTAGCATTGCGGTTGTTAATTTTTTCCAATGTTCGCTATGAAAAGTTTTATAATGCATAAGATCCGTTTTCTTTAAAATATAGATTTAAGACGCCTTGGGAATAAACTTTGTACGCGCCAAGAGTACAAGTTGAAGATACTTGGCCGAGTTTTGTACAAAGGAAATGAGATATCTTTTTTGAAAAATTATTGGTATTCGCGTGTGGAACATTCTACTGAAAGAATTAAGATAGAACAGAGAGAGAGAGAGAGAAAAAGAAAAGTAATAAATAGAGCTATAATATAAAAACTTAGTTTTGTTTTGGTTGAATCTATTTATAAATTTGACAAAGCTAAAAAACTTGAAATTTTAGATATTAAAAACTCATTAAATCTATTTATAAATTTGACAGAGCTAAAAAGCTTCAAATTTCAAATTTACTAAAAACTAATAATTTGTACAAAAATAGCTCTATTTTTTCAGACTTTTATATTACTTATGTTTATTACTTTATATTCATACCTGAATTAATCAAAACCAATGTGTTATTTGTCGCTTGCTGTGATACGAAACGCCAACATCGATAAGGTTAGGTTGGATGCGTAGGATGAAACCTTGACTCGCGCGATAAGACACAAGAAACACCAGATATGCGGGAGAAGCATTTTATTCGCATTTTAACGCGTCTCTCGCGATGTTTTTCGCACGTGACCGTGAAAGAGAATTCCTCACGCGGATAAAAAAACATTCCCGTCCTGCGTGCTACGCGCGCGATTGCACGAGAATATTTAATCAACTATGACGTATGCTGCTGAGCGTCCGCGATTGGAGCGCGGAACGCTGGAATTGGAACGCGACGATGCGTGCAAACCGGTCCGAATAAAAGGTCGCGAAAACGAGCGATCTCGAGCGTCGATTTGAGTCTTACTCGAGTAAAATGAGAATATATTTCTAGGAAAAATGATTAAAATTAACATACGAGACATTCTAATGAAAAAATTAAGATACTTTTATTATTGCCTTATATATAGGAACATCTTGTACACTGGGCAAGTGGAAAAAATATACGTTTGTAGAAAAGGCTCTCTAACTCTGTTCCTTTGTATTTATTGCATATAGTTTATATCCGAATTAATAAAAATCGATTTACCGCTTGTCCCGCTCTATTCTGTCTTACTCTTGCAAAAGGTATTATATTACTTACATAATTGTCATTGAAAAATGTTTCGGATGAAGCGCCAACGTCGATAGGTTAACTGGACGCAGGTTAACTGAACTGAAGCTGTGTAACAATCGCGCGACGAAACAAGAAACGTCAAATGTACGAAAAATATATGTCCTCGTTTTAAAGCGTTTCTCGCGACATTTTTCGCGCGCGATCCAATTTCTAGCGCGAGTAAAAAAAACATTCCCGTTGCGCGAGCACTGGAGATGGCGGATATATTTAGACTATTTAGACAACTGTGACGTATATCAGCGGAACGCGGGAATTGGAACACGTGATCGTTGACGACGTATGCGCGCGAAAATTGATTCGACAAAGGGCCAAGGACGAGCACCGATTCGACCCTGTAGTTTCCAAGTAGTTTCGTCGCTCAGCGATTCTGCGACGAAATAAAGGTACAATGCGCTCGTGCTCCCACGGGGAGATCGATATGTTTACACACGGGCCGGGGTTACGTAAACGCACGAGGAGAAGTTCATTGACTCCGCTCTCTCATCCCGAGCTTGCGTTTGCTCGGAGGCCTCGCTTCGATTCGTCGCTTCGGCTCTATCCTCTCTACGCTTTGTGAATCGTTTTATTCGTGCGTGCTATAAAAGCGCAAGTATTGAAATTGTTGTTATTTCGAGTTCAATCTCCTCCGGCGCTACGGATGCGGAAAAACGTACCTTATGCCAATTGTCGTGTTTGCGTTACGAGAAAGCGGAATTTCGTTTTCGTATCCTATACTTGTCGGTAGAATCTACATGCAATCTTATAGTGAAATCATATCAGTGTCGATCTGATAAATTATAAGGGGGATGTTTGAGATAAGATCTCTTATATTATCGCTCGTTTTTTTATACCGTTTATCGATACTATTTTTGCAATGAAAAGATGTAGGATTAATAAACGTTTGAGATTACGTTTGCAGTTTAAGTGATCGAAAGTTATTCCGCAAATATTTATATAACGTTAAAACTGACGAAAGTTGATAATTACGCAAAATTGCTATTGTCAAGATAAAACAAGATATTTAAATGTCAAACCGTTTCTAGAAATTGCACTGTGGCACCAAGGATTAAAGTCGATTCGCGAGAAAATTCGTTATGTCGATAATCGAATGACGGTGCGGTCCATTGGAAAATTACGACAATTACAGAAATTACAGGAATTAAATGGACCATTTATTTCGAAAATGGCGAGAGAGAGAGACGCGAATGTTAAATTACAACACAATTTAACAATCTATAAATTAGAGATTATTATATATAGATAGGTTTACTAAAAACACGGGACACAAATTGAAAATTTCCTCCAGATATGAATATAAAGAATAAAATGTCATGTATATGATACATACAAATATATGTAGGAATTTAAAACATTTTTTAAGAAATCATTTATCTCTTTAGTGAAGTCGTGTATCGTCCATTGGATAGAATTGGAAAAAAATTAAATAAAAAAGACGAAGAAAAAATGTAAAGTACAGTATAAATATACAGTAAAATCATCTATTTTTAATTCTAAATTGTTCCCTTTTTTACATACCATATTCATAATTCGCTCTATACGTTTTAATGAGATTCATGGCTTATACTGTTTTCGAAATTTAAAAATATTCGAGAATTATTGCTTCATTTTCATTCCGTTTCTTCGGGCCCACCGCTCTTCGTCGATTCACTTTAATTTTGTAGATCCAAGAAGATCAACGTCACGAATTACCGAGATTGAAATAAACCCCGAGCTCGATGTTAGAGTCGTATCGCCGATATGCGCGCTTTGCCCGCGGAATCTCCGCGGAAAGAAGATATATTCAAATGTATGCAAGCTTTATGCGCAGAGTTCCGAGATGCAAATATTTATAGTAGAGTGAATTTGCAATCCGACGGCGTTAATTATGCTTTCTCGCACACGGTCTTTGCTGGAATTGAATATCAGTAGCAAAATGGTAGTCGGAAAGTATACCTCGCGTCTCGCCGCTAACAATTATTCGAGATAGCTTTTCAAGAATTAATAAGAAATTGTCTTTCCGCATTTATGAATTTTATTCGCACGTAAGGAAAAAGCATACTTTCACTTAATCTCACAACAATTGCATATGGCAAAATTTTTACATTACATATTATTATGAAACAGTGATGACAAAATAATTGCGACGATTTTGAGATAATTCAAAAGATTTGTCATGCTTCTCCGAGTGCATGGTCTAGCAAGAATCCGATGCTCTCGTGAATGCTCCGGTAATATCAGCTCCTCGGAGACAGAATTATGCTTATTCCGACTGCAATAAGCCGCCGATCGAACGCTTACAAGTCAATTAGGCCGCATTCTTGGATCGAGGCCCGAGAATTACTTTGAATACTACCTCGCAATTAACGACCCGGCCGTTGAGAAGTAATAGCGCACCACCATATAGCGATTACGACTTTCATCTGCATCGAGAGAACGTTACGGTACCTCCATTTGTTGCGCCTCTTCCTTGCGTAAAGATATACGCAACACGCAGCCGTGTTTAACGTGCGTTACATTCGGTATTACGTTGGCGTCTCACGAAACCCCGCGACATATCAAATTGTCATCGCAATAATTCGTTGCGATCAACGATCGCATCCGCACTTTCGGCCACCTTCCATCGATAAAAGTAACATTCCATATTTCATAAGAGAGAGCAAGCTCTTCCTCGATGATTGAACGAGTAAATAATCCGATGCTATATAAACGGAAACAAATGTTGTGTTATCACGATAAAATGTGTGAGACACGTATACAAGTTCCAGAGCTTGCTTATCAATTCGATTTAATCTTGTTACAACACGCGATACATAACGAGATGTCAAAATCGTGATGTATAAAATGATACATTACATATACTTTCATTATTCATTTATATAATTCATAATATCTTAGGAATTTTGCAAAAATATGAATAAAGGAAATAATTTTATTTTTAATTTCCGAAAAATTGGATGGAATCAAAATCTAAGTTCAAAAACATTTTCTTTTGTAAGTTAGATAGAACTGCGTCTAAAAAGAATTGCGTATACTGAAAAAATTATGTTTATATATACAAAAAAATATATATTTATTTAAAAAATTTGGTAAATATTTTTATATACGCTGTTTTTTATGTTTTTAATAATTATTAATTCCATTTATATTGAAATAATATCGATTACAAAGCCTCGAAAGATAATGTACTAAATAATCTTTTATACATATATAATTAAGATGATTCTATAAACATAAAAATAATTATTTACGTGCAATCATAAGAGACAATAATTGGTCATTAACCAAAATTAAATAAAATTATTTCAATTAGTCAACACACAAAACACACAATTGTAATTGTTTCATAAGGAAAATGTCTTTCACAATGAAGCCTTCGATAGATCCGTTTAGCCGCAAATGCCATTGACAAAGGGCACTTGATAATGAGTAGCAGGTACTCACCGGTTATTGGAGAATGATCCGCTCCTCGAAGGAGAATGCCGTCTATGCTCGCACACGTGGGAGGGGAGGTCCAAGCAGCTGGTCAATTCGATGCACGATCACACGTGCGTTTCATGTACGTTCCTCGACTGTTTCGTCAGCATTGCGATAAAAACACGCCCGATTATCATGATTACCTGGCCGCATATCATCACTGTCGAGCTTTACCTGACGCGACGCGAATCGATCTCGAATTTTTCGGATGATGACACCGCGCGACTTTTCATCTCGTTGCCGAACGCGTTACATGCTTCCCCGGAAATCGTTGGTTCATCTTGCAGCGCGGACGACGAGACGTAGTCACGATGCGCCGATGATGGGAATGTCGAGGGCGAGCTCGAGGGACGATTACATTGCAGTCTACAGCAGCCTGCGGGACGCGAGGCGAGTCCTGCAAAAGATCACGCCTTTCACACAATGCATGTCGGAGCGGCATAAAGATATCGATCGTCACGTCATATCACGTGCCGCCGATCATTTCATCGTTGGAAACGTGAAACGCCGAAGGTCAACAGAGATTCGATAGCGAATTATGCGAGGCTCATTGCAGTGACGTAATGAAGCGAGCCTAAAAATACGGAGAGTAGTACGAATAATGATGCAAATAATACGAATTTATTCGTGTTTTTTGTATGTATAACGAACTTTGTCATTAAAAAAAAAGAAACGAGAATACGTCCTTTCAAAAAAATTAATAATTCGTACAACTTTATTTTTCATTCTTTAATAGGGATTTATTATGAAGAAAAAGAAGTTTCAGTCCTAACGAATATCACGTAATTCATGTTAATGACATTTCGTTGCTAGTGCAGTTTTATTTAATACACCCTGCCCTATGGGTAACTTTTGAATCGCGCACTCTGGTTTTAGTATCCTCGTATTGCTTTCTTTTCATCCCTTTTCGTTCGTCGAAAATTATAATTTCAAAGTAACGTAAATCTCTTCTCCCCAAGGTACGTGTGGATGGAACAATACGAGTTTATATATCGTTAGGAAAACTTTATAATTTTAGTAAATAATGAAGGAAACCCCTCTCTCTCTCTCTCTCTCTCTCTCTCTCTCTCTCTCTCTCCCTCCCTAAAATGAATTATATGCACTTGCGCTTGTATATTTGATCATTGCCCTCTCTCGTCCTCGTTTTAATTACGCCTCCACGCAACTTTTAGTTTGCATTAATAAATTCCTTTAAAAGAAACCTTATATACGCGAGCCGCACGAGTTGCGCAAAGCGCGAGTTTGCGCATTTTATATGCCGTTCGAAATAACATGGAGCTTCACGCGTAAACTCTTACATACAGGAGGATCCGGAAAGGTTTCTATATAAGGACGAGGTAAAAACAAGCGGTCTCGGAGCACGAGGTTCTAACGAGTGATTGAAACGATAGCCCGAAAACTCAGGCTCCGGACGAACAATCGAAGAGAAGAAACGATACGTGTATTTGTTATAATTATTTATGGCGCGCGTAAAATTTTTATTGCGCGATGGCGTGCGATCGTAGGAATGCGCCGTTAACTTTTACTGCCGCTTCGTATACACGTTCCGCGCCCGCAGGGCCCCGCGTGTGTATACGAATGTACACCTCGTACACACGTATACGCGAGTGCACGTGCGTGTGTACGTACATACATCGTATATACGAACGAACAAAGGAACGGATGTACGTTGTTCGGTGCTCGTGAACACCGGCTATAAAGCGTGAGGAACTCGATGGATGTACGTGCGAGTTGCGAGGCCCCCGAAGGCCCTGCATCCACTTCGCGGTGTTACATCATCGCGGCGGAGTCGGTCTGTAACGTCATTGTTAAGGGCGATACGGAGAGCGCACCACCTGTTACACGCTATTCCGCTATTTACAAGCGCCAACGTGCCGCGCGCTCACCGTTGAATATTTACATATTCATTATATGTATTCCCCGCGCGTCCTTTCGGATCCGTCATATCCGGATCGGTGAATCGAAGACCGAGCGCGAATCCGAGATCCGGAATCCGCGCGTGCGTCGAAATTGGCGTTGCCCGTAATTCATTAGGATAATTGAAACGACGCGCTCGCGCGCACAATTAACGCGAGTCCCGCAATTGAAATATTTCATTTCGCGTGCGAGCTATATTATTCGCTTTATGGGCCGCGGAGAGAGAGAGCCGCGCGTATATGCGGCTATACATTACAACGGGGTGACTTGGTAATATTACGCCACCGCCGTCGCCGCCGCCACCGCCGCCGCCACCGCCATCGCCACCGCCATCGCCATCGTCACCGCCACCGCCACCGCCACCATTGCCGGTCGTAATAGAAAGGCATCGTCGTATAAATTCATATTACGCGATAACGCTGATACGCGCTGGTATCAGCTTCCTATTTTACGGTGTAAGGACCGTTAAAAGCGTTCCGTTTCGCAACGAGAGGTATCTGAATCCGCGCCGAAAATGATCAGCTTTTCTCGCCCGACGTCGTGTAAAACGCCCTGATAAATCAGAGTCGAGGGTTCGCGAGGTTCGCCACGAGATTATATCCAGTTACATGGTGCGTTACACTTGAGATGCCATTTTGCAGATGTTACGTCTGGTTTATCTCTCGTCAGTAGTTTTTAGCAAGCTTTACAGTTATCACACGAGCATTGCATGTTTTCACATAGCGCTTGGCATTATTTTTCTGCGAGTTTTACAATCCTTGTCTACTTGTCACACATTTCTTTTTGTTTCATCTCCAAATTTGCATTTGGCATTTCTTTGTTAATGTAACGCTCTATGTAAAATTTTAAGTCACAAGAGAGAGACCGAGTCGTCATCATTTATGAAGACTTTGAGATTTCTTGTAAATGACACTTTGTCATTCGTATCAATATTCTATTTTTGTCTATGCGATATAAACATCTATTAAAAGAAACACTTTTATCATTGAAATTGTCTGCTCTCTTTATGATTTACTACAGTTTATAAAGTCGAATCTATACATCAACTGCAATATAAACTTTTAACGCAAACAATTATTCTTTTTGGCTCAATCAATACGAAGCGTTTTAAAGCGCGAATAAAATGCATATCTGAATTTATAAATAGCTGATTTATATCAGCTTTTTAAGCGTTAATGGACCGATATAAAGCATGGTGTTGAAAAACTTACCATTTTTACCATTTACTCTAATTTTTGAATACGTACAAATAAATAATTATTTTGTTTTTTTTTCTGGGAAGAGATACACATATCAATAATTTATTTTCAATCATTTATTTGTACGTATTAGATAGACAACATTTGGGAAATGAACGATAATCATGTATGTATCACCATATACTAATATATACACATATCCAGTGTCAACATATACTGTGTTAAAAAACAGACTGATGCTTATTTTTGATAGAGCATTCTAAAAAGATTGAGAACAATAGGAAAAGATTGCAGAGGCAAAAATACAGCGAGTTAAATTTCGTTAATAAAAAGAGAAGAATTGATTAAATGTAGTAAAAGTGACACTCTGTGCGAATATATGCGAAGCCAATTAAGAAGAACATTTAATGCGAAATTAATAGTATCACTCCGATCGTTTTTCACATGGAATTTATGCGCATTCATTCGACTTTTTATTGTTTGTAATGCATTTCATTATTCGCGCGATGCAATTCTACGAATATCTCTATTGAGAAAGAATGTATCTCTTGTTGGAGAATTATAATGGGAAATTTTCTTTATGAACATTCAACAGGTCATGGTTGAAGCAAATTTTTATTGCATATTTCTTATATATTACTCGCGAACACAGATAAAGAAACATCTAGTTTACAAATTGGTGCGACACATAGTTCTATTTGATTATGGATGACTTTCACACACACATATAAAATATATTTATAGATTTATTATACATTATTAATCTCTCTCTATCGGCTCTCTCTCCCTATCTCTCTGTATCTAGTTTAAATAAATTAAAGCGTGCCGTAAATTGCTTTTATATAATGCAAAATGTTATATATTATTTCTTTGAAAGTAGATCTATTTCTCAGTTTTAATATAAAGGCTCTTGATTCCTTTCATATAAAAGCTATCCATATAAACGCATGCATTTATATTATAAAGGTACATCAAGGACAGATGTTACATCATCAGTCCATATTCACACATATCGTATATATATTTAACATTAAAACTATCTGATTTTCATCCCACGATGTTACATCGAATGCAGTCTTCGTGTTATACATAAAACTTGGAATTAAATGCGGCAACATTTGAGAACGAATGAGACGCGAATGAGACTCATTAAGTGAATATCATAAATTAGAAAAGGAGATATTTAAATGCCAAAGTTACAGTAATAAGTATCTAAGAGTTTAACTATTCCATTCATGCCTAAAAAAACTCGTGTAAAATATGATTCTGTCGGGGTATGTTTTATGTAAAGACAAGGTTGAAAATTTTGGCTACGTAAAATACTTGAATTTTTTTGTTAATTTACGACAATTAATCAGTGAAGCGAGCACGGATTATCGGTATGATACAAGTCGACGCCGGACAATAACACCACCAACGTGCATACATCGATCATCTCACATATATATAGCAAATATACACCAACAGTTGCGTGCAAGCAAATGTGACAAATACGTAAGAACGATTATATATGCAGACATCGACATGATTTCTCGCGAGCGAGCGCGCCGAGATTCGACGTATCGGGATAACGTATCGGCCTGTGACGTATCATCCCTCACGAGGGGTTGCTGTCATCCGCCGACGCGTTGATCTCCGTCATGCAACCGTAAGGCGCGCTCGCAGCGACACGCAATAGCGGGGCTCTGCGCGTTTATACGCATCACGCAATCCAAAAGGAATCAAATGATTCGGTTTACCGTCGTTGTTCGGAACAACTCTCGCGGTCGTACATAGCATCACGTTCGAGCATCTTCTCTGTCGGATACGTTCCCCTCCCAGCCACCCTCTACCTCTCCCGTTCGTCCCTTCTCTTTCTCTCTCTCTCTCTCTCGCTCTCTCACCCACACGCGCGCACACTCTCTTCCTCTTTCCCGCGCTCTCGCTCTAACGCCCTCCCTGTCCGTGTAACAAGCGTCCCGATTCCTCTCTCCCGCTTCTCTTCGTCCGCCTCCCGTTCCCTCTCTATACATGAGAATGCACGCCCGAGGCAAAGTTTAAGGACCGACACGCGAGTATATTTTCTTACACGAATGTCTACCTCGAAGGTCCTCCTGCGGGCACTGCGACAGACTACGGCGTCTACACGTCCTCTTCTGCGCGTCTCTCTCTTTCTCTTCTCGCTCCTTCTGACTTACTTCTGTTCTCTATCCCTCGCGTTCTCATTCGCCGTTCCACTTGCTTCTGCTGCGCGGTCGTCGTCTCCCGAGAGAGATCGGAGCGGACGAGAAAACTCGCGGGATGTCGAAATCGAAATCTGTCTCGAGGAGCACCGTGGATCCGCGTAGCACGAGCTATGATCACATAATCAGATGAGTCAACGATAACGAGGAAAAAACGGTGGTAATACAACGAGTAGCGTAGCGCCGTTGCGCGAACAACGAGCTTGATGGTGAGAACGAGAGAGAGAGAGAGAGAGAGAAAGAGAGCGGCAAGGGATACAACAGAGGGCGAGAGCGTGCACATACGGAAGGAGAGACAGAGAGGACGAATTAGAGGAGAAAGAGAGAAATTGCAGGAGAGACAGATGGACAGATGGAGTAAAAGCAGAGGGACGAGGGGTAGTGTACTCGCACTCGTCTGTCTCTCTCTTCCCGCGCCGACTGCGAGTCGCGGGGGCACAGAATCGCTCGAGGTAGTCGCGTGCCTCTCGGATAGCGCCAGCACCACCGTGATACATCGATAGCGGTGAAAATGATGACAATGACAACGACGAAGACGATGATCGCAGGCGGCGACGAGAACGACCAAGACAGACGGCGCTCGATCGAAAAGAACCACAACGATGACAACGACAACGACAACGACAACGATGACGATGACGACAACGAGGGCGAGGACAAAGGGGAAAACGTGAAATCGTCGCCAAATCCACACTGACGGGAATGACGATGATGACGACGACGACGTCAAAGATGATGACAACGTACGACGACGACAGTGCTGTTCTAGGCGTCGCGGCGCTCACACACCGGCTCACTGAGCTCGAGGTGGGCGACACCGGCGGAACGGAGGATCACGGCTACGACCGACGAGGACCGAGAGAACGAGCCGAGCTTTTTGATGAAAAGCGCAGGCGCGACGACAGACGTCGTAGCAGGATATCGCTCTCTCTCTCTCTCTCTCCTCAACACACACACACACACACTCTCTCTCTCTATATATCCATCTACCTATCTATGTATCTATCCATCTATCTATCTATCCATCCATCCATCTATCTACCTATCTATCCATCCATCTACTTATCTATCTACTTTTATATACGCAAATGCGACATATATCTCTCGTTTTAATTCTAATTCACGGACTTGGGCTTTATATATTTGGAATCGTACGTTTCTTGGGGAGGGAGGAAGGGAATTGTTAGATCTAGTAGTAATCTATAAATATTCCTGTTTCTCTTTCTGTTTCCAGCGAACCAACCTTTCCCTTTGCGCGCCATTCGTAAGATATGCGTCGCGTTTCCTAGGAACCTTGAAAGGTTGATGAAATTTGGCGTGGGAGTCGATGGCCGCTGTTGTTGACCATCGTTGTCGTCGTCGATGTCGCCGTGATTGTCGACGTCGTTGATGTTTGATGACACACGAGGTGCTCGGGGGCAGCGCCACGAACGTGCTTGTCGAGCGGAGCGCGTGTGGTCGAGAGAGTTGTACTTCGCTTTGTGGTGCTATATTTCACGACATGGTTTGCCAGTAACAAGCTCGAAGAGGAGGAGGAGGAGAGAGAGAGAGAGAAAGGGCAAAGGTCGAGGAGGAAGAGGGAAACGGTCCTTTGACCGCTGTCGTAGATCTCTGGTCTCTTCCCGGCGGCGAGATACTTCCGGCCCTTTTCCACGAGGCTTCCGGCGGCCCTTCTTCGACTCTGGCGGCCCAAGTACTGATTTCGTAACGTGCGCGCGAGCAGGAAACCGACAGAAGCGCTGTTATGTTGCTGGAACATAATCGACGAGGAAATTACGTGTACTGTGCACGTCACATGCGACGCCGGTATACTCTCGTCGTGGCTAATTTACAGTGCACCCGGAAACTACGACTAAATTTGCTCCTAGTAATTGTCTTTAGAAAGATCGCCGGAGTACTTTATTTCGTGCAAGTAGGTTAAAATTTTATCGTAAGAAGTAAATTTTTTGAAATGGAACGAAGGCTTGTGTGAAAGCTCTGGGCTAAATTATATCGATCGATTATTCTAATTACGCTATTATGCAAATGGTCTAGATATTATCATTAAAAACTGTGTAAAAAGGGATAAACGTTTGATGAGAAATTATTTGCTATTTGACATTTATATTAAAAAATACGATTGTTGTACTAAATTCCCATTAAGCTATTAAAACTCGCGTGATGATGATATTTCGCGCTAAATGTATACCGGAAATAATTGTAATCGAGGCGTTTCCGCGTCTCGCAATTATAAAACAACATTAACAGCACACGTTTTTAATATTTGCTTTGAAATTCTAAAAAGTATTTTCACCTTGTGATTATCTAGAATGCACAGGATTAGACGTGAACTTTCCATAAAATGTGTATATACACGCATATTTACATATCCTTTCGAGAAATTAAAGTTACTAATGGCTTCTAATTATCGTGCAAAGTAGGAACGTTACACGTGAACCCTATTGACATAACACAGCAGTTACATCTTGCAATTATATCGTTCCGTCGACCGACTTTTCTGAATCGCTCCGCATCCGAGATGAAAAGCTCGGCGTTCCGCTTAATATGAACGACAACCTAAAGCGGATAGTCTGAGACGCTTATGGCTCTCGAGCGATATTTTCGACGTACACGCCCGGAACGAGGAACGTTAGTCCCCTGTCCCTCATTGCCCGCCAAGTAAACAAGCTCTTTATACAAGCGGTATGTACGAGAGATGCGGCATTGCGATTATCCTGTCCATCTTGCAGCGAGGTAGAGGGAGTGAAAAAAGGGAAAGCGGCCGCCCTCACAGTCGCCCTGCTATATAAAAGTTCCAATATTGACGTGTTTGGATATAAAAATGCGTGGCATTCAATGTACGAATGCAAAGATTCCACGTGTGTATTATATCAGCAGATTCGTGTGTATCTCTCTCTCTCTCTCTCTCTTTGATTTTTCAATATTTCACATTCCGTGCATAAGCGTACTCATTTCACGACCTTTGACATTTGGATATATTCGAGAAATTCGTTTGATAGTTATAAAGTATGGAAAACGTATTTAAAATCTAGATACGAGATGAGAATCAGATATTTTCCTTACCTCTGAAAAATATATTAAGAAATGAATCAAGAGACGTATATACAATAAAGTACGTACTTGAGCTTTTGGAAATGAGGCTTCCGCCCATTGACTTTATCAAGAGATAGTCCCGCGTGTGCTTACCGTATATTCAGTATCAAATATACCTTCGTGACCCCCATTTTCAGATTTACGTTGAATGCGATCTCAATAAATAAATGAGCAAAAGTCAAAACACACACGTGCAACATCAAGTATTTATAAGGGTACCTCATTTTTCAATCTTTTCAAAAAAATGAGAAATCTCTCAAAAAGGTAATTATTTTTTAAACAATATTTTATAAAAATAATAATAATAATAATAAAAATAGTTTAATATTATAAGTTAGTTTCGTATAAAACCTTTTTGCTAAGATATGCAGAATATATAAGTAAATGCAGAATATATAAGTAATAAAATCAGATTTTAGAAATATTTATTGAGAAGTAAATTCCTTTAAAAAAGAGGAAAATGTTTTAAAGGAAATTTTGCCAATTACATTTGCGTTAATCGTGTTGATGTGAGTCAGCTAAAAATTTCAAATTTCAATCGAAATTTAATCGCATATTTAAGTCGTTGCAGGCCTATCTGTAGAATTATATCTACAATTATATTGACAATTTATAAAGTATCGAGAGTTTTGCGCTCGCAGAGTTATTTAGCCCGAAATTAAAACGAATATACATACTTAAATATCGATCGACGCCGACGAAGAGCTGCGCGCAAGTGCAAGCCGCTGTCGCGATTCGCGCGATTCCTTTTTCCCTCGCAAGTCACGCGTCTTTTAACATTCGAATACTCGAGTCAACGGGGATGATGACAATGATACCGACAACAAACGGCACGAGTTGCAGGTATTCGACGCAAATACTTCCTTCTCGAGATACTCGTGAAGCCGGGCAAGTGTTGGCGGGAAAAGTAACGTGCACTTACCTTATGCCCGAAATGTGCGACGTGAATATTCTATGCGTGCATCGTGTCCTCTCAAATGCGACGTCGTATATACGCGCAGTCCCGTTCCATCTGTCAAAACACAGATGTTTTACTCGATACTCTCGCGCGAGATATTCGACTACGCGAGACGCTCGAAACAGCTAAAGATCGTCTTGAACGTGAAACTTGCACCTCGCTCTCGTTTTCGCTTCGCTCCATTTTTGCCAACGCAATTTAAACTTAATCGCTGATTAATTTGCAGAATGACCAACGGCAGAATTTGAAAATTTCTACCATAGACGATAATTGGGATTTTTTTTACGTTGGTAATCCTGCAAATTAATCAACCGGTATTAGTTGCGGCGGTAAAAAAACTTTTCTCCGCAACTTTACCATCTATTTTACATATATATTAAGTTTGATACATAATAAGTTTGATTATATAAAAACTTTGATAGACTGCGATATAAAAATGTGGTCGAATCGATTCAACTTTCGTTTATTACATAAAAAATTTAATGTGACACGAGTATAATATTACATATAAAACTTGTATAGATCGCAATATAAATGTGTTCAAATTGTTTCAACTTTCGTTTATTACACAATTTTGACGCACGGGTATAATAACACGGTTCTTTTTTTTTTTTTACATTACGAGATCGTTTCACCGCGCTCGATTTTAACGAAAGCGTACCTGATTTCTTTCTTTTCTTTTTCGTACGAAAAACGTCTCTTGGTCGGGAGGCAGTGTCACCATCCCTTCGCATCCTCCGCTTTTCCCAAATCGCGGATTATCGTCGCGCGATCGACAGGTGTAACGGCAACGGGGAAGCGGTGGGGAAAAGCGCACTTACCTTGCGCGTCCCGATTATGCGAGAGCGCGCGATTTCAAAACACGGTCCGTTGACTCCACTCGAGTCGATGGTCGCTCCGCTGCTCGTCCGAATCCTCACGAGTCTCGCGGCTATGTTAATATTCCCCGAGTGCGTATCGATACCTATTCAGCGGAGACTATCCAGGTATTCGTTGGAAAATTGCGAGAGAGCGGCTATTGGGTTGGTTCGAGTAGCATCGCCGTAGCTAGTAGATGGTAGTCTAGCGCGCGCCCGCGCGCGTGCCCCGTGCGCCGCAATTACTTAATTGCTCGTATCTGATTGGGCCCGTCGCGAGGTAGGGATAACGGTGTCCTCGCTCCGTGATTTGCGCATCGCGCGTGCATCGCGCTTCCATTGGCCGGGTTACCTGGGCGGCCGACGAATCAGCCATTCATTTCCGAAACTCCGCGCCAACGGCGCTAGTAACCCCCCGTGAGAGGAACAAGGACAGACTGACGAGAAACGAGGTATGAGACGCGCGCTCGCGCGCGCGCGCGCGCGCCCGCCAGTCGGAGAGAGAAGGAGAGAGGACGACGAGTATCGAAGTTTCGATGTTTCGAATGCGCCTCCGACATCGATAGCCGCTGCCGCGCTGCGGCAACATCGTGCACGTCCTCGCGACAGTACGGTGTCCGATGCCCTCGCGTGTCTTAGGCATTTCGGTGAACGGGACGAGCGAAGGGAAAACGAGTGGCGAAACGCAAAAGCCGGGAGAAAGTGAAGCTAGAGCCGTAATGGAGTAAAAGTGACAAATGCCGGATGATAAATAAAAAAGAAATAAAATAAGAATCAAATAAAAGCATAGAGATAAAAAAAAAAGAAGAGAGTCGAAGCGCCGGTCGGAGGTGACCGGTAGCGATAGTGGGGTAGCGGCGGCGGTGGTGGCGGTGGTGGTGGTGGTGGTGGTGGTAGTAGTGGCGGTGACGGTGGGGCGCGGAGCACGCTCTCTCGCGGTAGCTGCGCCAAACGTCAGTGTCAATATGGCCGTTGACGTGAGCGCAGTATGCGTAAAGACGTGGACGCGATAGTAGTCTCGGTTCGATTCCCCCTAACATGAGGTATACCACGACCAGGAGGGACGCTTTTACGTAATACACCACCCTCCCTCCTCCTTTCCCGCCTCCCCCCGGATATAACGGACGTACCCGGCATCGTACAAAATGAACTGCGCCGCGTCGGAGGTAGCGGCAGCCGCGAACGGTGGTGAGCACGTCGGCGCGATACAAGGTACGTGGTGCATCATTCCCTCGAACGGCAACGTGTAATCTCGTCTCGCGCGCCTTCTCGACTAGACGAGACGGGCCATCCTCGGGACGATCGGTGAGAGAGCCTCGTTCGTCGTGTGTTTACGAGCACGTCGGCCACGCGAAATTCTGCGTCCGGGCGCAGGCCGTCGCGATCGATTCGCCGTTTATCTGTCATTCAACTATCGGTCGCGTCTTGTCGCGACCTCGACGAACTCGGCTCGCGTCCCGAGAGCAACGCGTTAGCCGCGTGGCCTTTCTTCCCCTCCCCCTCCCTCCTCTCTCCCCCCTCTCCCTCCCTCTTTGGCCGCTCACGAGCTCGTGATTAAACTCCTTGGTTCGTGTATGTGTGCGACATACAAAGTCGATGAACGGTGCGAGTTCCCGGCGACGACGACGACGACGACGACGTGGACGACGTGACTCGAAATAAAAGTGTGCTTCGCGTAGGGCGCGAGAGAACGATCCGGTACATTTTCGTTCCTCGAGCGAACTTTCGAGACTCGTGCTTCCAATCACGACACGCACGTTTCGTTGGCAAACGCGGATGCGCGTCGTTATTTCTTAGATCTTTCCTCGATCCTGATGTAATAATTACGACAAGGACGTCGCGAACGTACATGGGAGGGTATTCGACCAATTTGCTCGACGCTTCGTCGTTTCAAGACAATCGATATACTCCGGTAACTCGCGTTAAAAGTGCTCGGAATGCTAAGGAATTAACGTAGCTTTGACTAAAAATTTTCAAAGGCAACGTGCGCGAGTTTAAGAAACGCTTTATAAGTCCGGTTTGCGGTGCATTCCGAGCCTTTAGGATACATTTGCCTCTGTTGTCGCCCTCCCTCTGAAACTACATTGTGAAACGGCTCGGAAAATGTGGCATTCAGCTGTGCGAACGTTACAGAAATATACAACCGGCTTTTGGGCAATTTATAGTCTGCATGGGTCTCGGCACCTGCCGCGGCAGATGTTAAGAATGGTCAGGGTTGTAAGAAAATGACGAGTAGTTTTTAATACGTGCGCGAGTTATCGTATGAGAATCTAACACAGTTGTAACGGTGAGAGCGTTTTCTCCTCCTTACGAACCGGTGCGGCAAAAAAAAAAGACTCGCATATTACACGTTATTGGATACTTTTAAGCGAGACTCTATGGTATTATTTCCGTCAATCGGTGATAATTGTCTCGAAATCGGATGAATTTTTTAATTGACGAAACTATTTTTCTCGAATAAAATTCCGTCAAGGAATTTACCGTATCGAGATAAAACGTGAAAATTCGCAACAACTTGTACTAATTGATATTCAATATCTCTGTATGTGTATACGCATATAGATATACAAATGTACATTGTGTACTTTCTAGTGAAAATTAGTCATTGTTGTTTGTTTTTTGTATCTTACGCGGCTAGAGATATATTAAAAAATTCGCGCATCTTGATTGATGTTTAGATATCAAAAACGCAATGTTTAACAATGGAGGGTCTAAAGTAAACAGTGACGACGCCAAATCAACAGTTGTAGAATTATTTCCATGGATCTCAGAGTTTTGGAAAATGTGTAAATGTATATACGCGGACAAAAATATGGCTTCTTTGGCAGAGCTTATGCAGTACTATATCAGGTAATTTACATTCGGTATTTCCTGTAATACTATGTATATGCGATTCACCAGTATTATTGCTTTGAGCACTGGTGTCAGAATACTATTGCATGACATGTGTGTTAATACACAGTGTGTTAATATTCGTTTATCGATATCCTCGCTTACATATAAGTAATTAATGTGTAAAAACTTTATATAAAATTTGAATTATTAAGTGAAATACTTGCGGAAACTTCTAAACCTATTCGTTCAAAATTTTTTAATTTACTCGATCTTTTTGTTTGTTTACACGAATATTAAAGTAAAAGTATCGCGTCTCTCAAATATCAAACATATTTCTGTCAATCATATTTTCCAATAAATATTCTCTAATAAAATTTGGAGAAATAAAGGAAAAATTATATTAATAAATAATTATGACAGTTACAATAATAATTGCAATAATTGAAATAATTACGAATTAAATTTATTGAAATCAATGTAAAAAATGATAATTATATGCAAGCGTATAAATGTATTATTTAATAATTTATTACAAAAATATATAGAGATCTTAATGACCTTAAATGTTTAATGTATTTTAAGATATATAAAAATATATAAAATAATGAATCTATTTATACGTGTAATTTAAAATTTATATGACATATTATAATATATAAATATAATTACAATATATATACGAACATAAGAAACATTTTTAATCTATAATTTCTATCTTTAATTATATTGTTATTTTCTTTTTTTTAACTCTCTTAAAAAGCTTTAGTTATTGTGCATTGCACACATCATTGCCTCTACACTGTATTATTAAGCTGATCTCGAGGGTCTGCTATTGCATTGACCCTGTCAATTACTTAATCAAATTGTAACAGTCTGAAGGTCAAAAAGATATTGTCTTATATGTTACAAGGCAATGTTATATAAAACTATGTAAAAAAATATTTAATCGTATCTACTGATTAAATTAAATATAATTTACACAAATGTACAAGAATAGATTATCAATATTATATCTCATCTCCCTCTCCCCCATTAATATGTATCCCTTTTTATAAAAACTAATATTTTAATATATTAGTAACGTTATATTTCAATAAATTAAATTCAATTTTATAAAAATGTGATCAATTTTGAATACTAATATCACTTGATATTTATATATTTAGTTGATATTTATTCGTATAATTTTTAACACTCTTATTTAGAAAATTATTAATTATATAGATTTTAACATATATACATACACATATTTATATATTTACATCTCTATATTTATTTTGTGTATGTTTGTGTGAATTTGTTTATTCTCTACTAACAAAAAGATATATTTAATATGTATTATTAGCGTTTAAGCGTTTTATTGTAATTCAAATATATTTTTTATTCTTTCATTACAGAAATGTAAGTATCAGTGTGAATGAATGTTACACGAAGCCTTTAAAAGCAGCAAAGTTGAAGGATTCTATTAGTGAAACTTTATTTTTCTTCTTATGTATCTATCGCGAGCTTTCTGAGGTAAGTTCAACAAGTTATTTTATTATATTACATTTATATAAATATTATTTTCTTGTTCAGTTTTTTATAGTAATATTCAAACAAACAAAACTAATTTTTTACCAAAATCATAATAGAGAATTTATTTGTTTAAATAATATGTCTGTCTTATTTGCATTTATATGTGTGGATATGGAATTAAAAACTTCAATTTTATTATATTGTTTGTATAATTTTTATTTTATTGTATATATACACGCGCGCATACACATACACACACACACAGTTTTTCCTAATAATATTATTCACTTAAACGAACAAAACTAATTTTTTCCAGGACCGTAATAGAACTATTTACTTAAATAACATGTCCGATTTATTGGCATTGTACATAGATATGGAATTAAAAGCTTCGAGGAAAAGTAAAGAAGATCATAGTAAAATTTGTACAAGACTTATTTCTTGTCTTTATGTATATCTAGGTATGTATTTCAAACATTACTTATATATGTATAATCCGTCGATAATAATACTGATAATACAATTTCTTTATACTTTTTATTCAGAACATTCTATCGAGCATTTGTTAGATACTTTGGTAAAAATACAGTTTATGTGTCGGGCTTATCATCGTATTTTAGATCCGATAATGAAGTAAGTATATACAATGTATGTAAATACACAAAATTTAAATTTGAGGTCATCTTGCTTGTATCATTTTTTAACTTACTATTTTAAATTTGATACAATATATACATATATATATATAAATATATATAAATATATATATTTATCTATATATATATATATATATATATATATATATATATATATATATATATATATATTACATCGAAATTATAATATCCAAAATATATTTTATATTATACGATGATTTTTTTTACAATTGATACACATTGTTCATTAATAGCTTTTTATTTTTCATATTATTTAAGTGAATAATATAAATACGAAATGAATCTAGAAAATCTGCACGATAAAGATGTGTACATGTATAAAATTTCTTGTATGGTTATGTTTTGTTTTTATTTGGTTTCAGAATTGTAACTAATAAAATTCCAACGTGTCCCAACAATTCAGATATTATGTGCGCTCGTTATTTCCTTATTTATTATCTCTGGAGAAAGATAAATAGCGATATGGCCGTGAAAAGTCAAATTACTACAACCGCAATTGCCTCTTTGGGAACATCATCAACTTTCCCACCGTGCATGTTAGATGTATTACCAAAAGTGCCAAAGGATCAACCAAATTCAACAAAATATCTGATGCAGCAGAAATTTGACATAAGAAAATGCTGTGAATGTTTTATACAATTCTGTATAAAAAACAGAGATAGTATATGGCAGAAAAAAAATGAAAATGCAACTACTATTCCAAATTCATTCAAAAGGACTGCTTCACAACTGGTATATATATTTTACTATCATTTTTATATTCTTATAAGTATCATGTGTTTTAATATTATTGTAAATTTCCAAGTATTATGGAATTTCACTTATATAAAAAAAATTAAAAGCGAGAGAGAGAAAGAGAAAGAGAGAGAAATCATGTTTATGTAATTGTCAAGAAATCTCTATTTTGTTCATAATAGATTTATAGCAGTATGAGCGGGAAACTACCTGCTCCTTGCCATTTTAGATAATAGATTTATACATAATATATGTAATCGTTAATAATATATAAAACATGACAAATAACTTTTAAAAGAAATATAAAATGTAAACAAATATTTACATTAAATATATTTTATTTTCATTGATATGAGATTTGCAAAGATAATAGTAGGTTAAGATTATTTTGATATAGGAGAATAATGAAGCTTCTATGTATTCTTAGCTGGAAGTTACATCACGCGAAAATGAAAATATGGATTGTATCAAAAACAAGTCCAATTTTACTTCCTTAAATAAGAGTGTGCAAAACGATTCAGTTTCCTTAGATAATTTAAAATCCTCAAATTTAACAGAACAAACAAACGTTAAACCTTTAGGCACGATTTCTACAAATATTTCAGTAGCACGGACTATTGTTAAGCAAATAAAACCAAAAGTGCTTCCACGAAAGAAGATTAAAAAATCCAATAAAATTGTAATAATTGATCTTACAACTGATATTGCTTTTGAACGGTGTATAAAGAGGAAATCGAGAAAAGTTGCATGGCTTGAAGAAGCCAAGAGAAAACTCGACACAAAAGCGATAAGAGCATCACAGAAGATTAAGAAACAGCAGATGGCAGAGAAAATAATCTCCTTGAAGAAAATGGTTCTTGTTGATCAGCATTTGGAAGATTTCCTTCAATCCATACCTGCCACAGAAAATACATGTTTAGAGAATAATTTGAGTGAATCTGCAATATGGGACATAAAGCTAGATAATGATAAAATAAAATCCATGCAACAGCTGGAAACAGAATGTAGGAGTACATCAGGTTATACAACATTTACAAAACAATCAGTAGATGTGAACAGCAGTGACAAAAGTAAAATTGTTGGAGTATCTCAAACAGTCTCATCTTCTGTAATCGTTGATAAACCACAGTCTAATAAATTTAAAGCTTCTACAAAATTGTTATTGAATGTTTCAAATGACACTAATAGCAAATGCCATGATGTTGATACTATTTTGGAGGCAAGGAATGGTGAAAAAATGAACAATAGACATAATGCACAGACGACTGTGATTAAACGACTGCTAGAAAAAGATACTTCGCCTGAAAGTGAAAAATGTAAAAAGGTTGAAAGTTTAAGGAAAATCTGTGATTTAGGAACAGAGCACTCCAAAACTGTAAATATTCTCCCTGCGATATGTACTCAAAATTCCAAAGATGAAGATGTGGGTTCTAATAATAATGCTAATTATCTTAGTACAACTAAAGATAAATCTTTGTATGTAATTTCATCTTCGCTACATATGCATTACACAAATAACGAAAAGGATGAAACGATTGATAAAACAATAGATGATTTCACTAACAATGAAAAATCTGTGCAAGAACATGATCATGAATTAATGAGTAACAAAACGCAGTGCTTGAAATCAACTGCAGTCGACAATGCATTAAATAAAGAAAAACTTGCAGTTTCCACAATGGCGGTTGAAACTTTTGCTACAACAATTATAAATAATCCAGAGGTATCAATAAGTAATGCGGTAGAATCTGAACGGTTACAACAACTATGCGTTACTGAAAATATAGAGAAACCAAAGGAGCCTGAGTCTCAGGATGAATATGTATCAGAAAGGCGCGATATTGCAAATAATACTATAAGTCTTAGTATAACGAATGGAGACCATTCTAATGTACAAACAGATTTAGAAGTTGGCACTTGCATCGAAGTAAGCGATAACTTAAGAAATAGCAAAATCCCTAACCATAAAATCAGAGAAACTATTTTTGAAAATAGCACAGCTGATAAGAAAAATATTTCTAATATCTTCAATACGTCACTGTGTTCAAAAAATGAACGAGTTAACGATAGAAAAGTTATCGACCTGAAAACAGATAAAGAAGATGAAGAATTCGAATCCAAAGGAAATTATAATAAAGAACATAATGTAGAAGAATTAAAAAGATCTTCTGTACTGCGCACAAAAGTTGATAAGAAAGATCTTCATAATCTTGACTATATGCATGATCATAAACTACTAAAGAGATTCTATGAAATACATACTCATACGAAAAGCATTCAGAATTCATCGGAAGATAAATGTATCATTCAAGATTCAGAATTGCAGGATAACATGGACGGACTTTCATTATTAGCCAATGTTATCGAGTCCACATGTCAACATGTATCTCATTTAAAAGCTGAGTTGCAATGCGAACAAATCAAAGTGAAGGATTACGCATCGTTGAGAAATTCTTCTTACAATCAAACTACCGACGATGAAGTCGATACCAACGATTCATCGAATACAGTTTCTCAGATTTTGGAAAATCCAACTGCTGACGTTATCAATAAAATAGTTGGAATTTGTCCAGAGGATGCATTGGATAAAGTAGCGCTTCATGTTGAAGTAACGTCAACAACTGATATAAATCCCGACGATCGCGGAAACGATCCAAGCAATAATAGCGTTCCGCGCATCGTTGAAACCACTATAAATTACGAAACGGACACGTTGCCTAACAATTTAAATATAGTAGAAAACAATGTACAGTCGATAAAGGAAAATACGAACGTAATATTAAACGGGGAAACAGTCATGCTCTTACAAAAGTCCCCGAATAGTAATTTGTACATCATCAATAAAGCAGTGGAAAACGCACGAGATCACAATAGCGACGATGAGAATTGTCCAGTTAAGGAGAAAAGTTGGATGATCCCGCCGGAAGATTGTACATCGTTTGAAGTCGTTAATACGTCGGAGCACATTTCTTTTAATTTGGATCTCCCGCAATATGGCAAGGAATTATCATGCCAAGAGAATAAGTTTTCCGTCAGCAGGAACAAGGGTATAAAAATTGAGCCCGAGGAAGAGAGTAATTTGATGAATATTACGGAAATGAAATCTTACGGTAAGAAAAATTCATTGTCGGCCGACGTGACGTTACCTGCGACATCGCAGATTTATCAGGACACGAATGTTGCGAATGTGAGCATCAGCAGCAAATCGGTCGATAAACGAAAATCCAAATCCATCCTTACTTATAGACAAAACATTAAGCAAGAGTTTAGCAATCATATTACGGCAAATTGCGGAATACAAGGATGCAACGGAATACATACGCATCCGCACGAGGTGATTGACTCGCAGCATTCATTACATATTCCAGTCACTCATCCCACAACGATATCCTCGATTTACGGGAATTGCGCTGCCGGTACAGATCTGTGTATGCCGTATCACAAGCATTGCACTTCCGTATCGTGTAGTCTACAAATTAATTCTACTACTTCGCTCCATTCTCATACAAAATCCGCCAATGCATGCGGTAGGTCGCACTGCTCATGCCTAAATTGTACGTACGATATAGTCGCGCATTGCAGACAGTGTATACACCCTGCCACAGATTCCCATGTGTCTTGCCTTGAAAGTAATTCTTATTTTTTGCCCGCGCATTCGTCAGTACAAACATCCGCCGTCCAAGAGCACGATAAGACAACAAGCGAAGCGGCAATAAGTAAATTGTATGACGATCAGATACTGCGTAAAATAGAACAGAGGGTATCGCTGCAAAATAATACGTTGGAAAAACTGGACGTGCAAAGAGAACCGGATAAGTTATTCAAGAAAGATATGGAGAACAAGTTGCCATTGAAAAAGAGACTGAAGGCTCACGCCATGATGTCCATGGTGTACGAAAAGATACCCATCAAGACGGAAAAATTAGATAACTATCCTGCAATTCCCATGATGTCCATAGCAGCCTTAGAAGCATTAAATAGCTCGCAGAAGCATCCCGCGCAAATCATCAAATCATCGTACGAATTATCCCCTACCGAAGAGGAGGCTAATTCGCATGGCAGCTATCATTTCAATTCAAATATAGTGCGAAGGGATTACTGCAAAGATATCCATATTTCTAATGCACATCGCAATCTTGTGAAAGAAAGTACAAGGAATCACGAACGCCAATTTCGACCAAACGGCGATCAGTCTAATACAGTCTGTATAGAACGTTGTCAAGACAGAACGTTTAAAACACCTATGCAGCGCAGAGACGTGACAGCAACGAATCCGATATCTCTGAAACGTATAACGACGGAGACAATGGAGCAGGATAGCACATGTAAGAAGGCGAAAAAAATGCAGTCATCTATTAGACAAACGAGAAGCTCAAAGAGAAACGTTCCTAAGGTAAATTATTGTTACACCGATGTTGATCCAGAATGGAATCCGTCCGGTGAGTCAAAACGAAAGCGTAAGAAGACTAGTCGATGATCAATACTATTTCATTACGAGAAGTCACTGCTGTAAAAAGAAAGAAAGAAAGAAAAACAATCTGTACAGAATGGATAAATGTGTTCTTTAAGCTGTGTGGCACTGTAAATTTGTAAATATATGTACAAAGCAGAAGTAAAAAATAACGCGTCCTAGGAAGATTTTTAGAGATAGACCGTTGAGCGTGTTCAAGATTAGTATCGGCAAAGAGGTAGATTAGCTGCATAGAAGATTTCTGCGTAAAGTATTTTTGATGTTTAGTTAGATATCGCTAGAAGCAAGTTGTAGAGAATTTTATTCCATTAAACATCATCTCTACCTTGCAATATTGTATATAAGATAAAGCTTTATAAGATAATATTTATAAGTTAATATTTCAATTTTAATGTTTTCCTATTGTCGCGTGGTTGCACAGCAACATCATAACTATAATTTTCTTAATCATAAATTTTTTTTAAATTTCTATAAAATATAAGATTAAAGTTTCTGTATAGTTTTCCATATAAATATGTATATATATAATCAATGCCAAACACATAGAAATATGAAAACAAAGTAATATCATTTTTAAGGTAAGGTATATTAAATTTAGATAGACAAAATAGAATGACAAATCTTTTACATCATTATTAATAATAATTTTATATAGTAATATAATTTAATGAATTATTTTGTTAGTACATAAAGCATGTTATTAAAAAAAAATATATAAATTACATCAATAAAATCCACTGAAAGCTATACATATTAGAATGAATCATCCCTTTGTTTAAGCAAAGCTAGTGCGGGAGGGAAGGGGGGATACATATTGGAGAAAAAGACACAGCGTTGGGTCTTTTTCTCAAAGTTATGCTGTTTCCATTCCTCGATGATTTATTCCAATATGTATAGAGTTCAATGATAAAATATGTATATAAATATGTCCAAATATTATATATAAATATGTTTGTATATAATTTATTAGTTATCGAATTATTATTTTAATGTTAATAATTATTATTAATGTATTTCACTTCAATCCTTACAATGGAAAAACATTAAAAATATGATTATCATATATCTTATATTACATGAATAATATTTATGATTTATAAGTGTGAATTTTTTCAGGTTCCTGAAGAAAACAAATTTAAATTCAGGAATGTACGACCAGATTGATAATTGAAAATTGTGAGTGTAAAATTTAAAATGCAACTTTAAAAACACAGGATATACCATGTGTCAGGAACATATTTGCATAGGTAATTCTATAGTAATTATGTATATAATTAGGTATATATATGCACATACTTGTACCATAAATCTGGTAACAAGATTTTAGATGTTAGATTTTATAGTTGGATGTTATTGAATTATTGTTTATAGTATTGACAATAGGTTTTCAATTTATATTTATTTCACATTTTTTAAAGGTATATGTATACAGGGTTTATATATATTTTTATAGCATATATCTCTTATTTTGTATTTCAGATTAATTACCCGCTTAGACTCTTGAGTAACTTTGGGCAAGTGTTTAATACAAGCATATAATGTCAATAAATTCGCCGAATTATACAAAATTATTTGTATTGCCGTACAATTATAAACATTGGAAATGTTTAACTTTTTTTCCACTTTGTAATCTGCCCTTTTATTACACATATGTGTGTGTGTGTGTGTATATATATACATACATATATATATATATATATATATATATATATATATATATATATGTATGTATGTATGTATATGCAGTCCTCTATTATATATATTGGAAAAAAGCTATTGTTTAACATAAATTTATACATACAGGTATCTGTCAAAAGAGAAGTAGAGTAGTTAGTCAGCCGCGATTCATACGATAACAAAAAAACTTCAGGTTTCGTAGAAAAAAGAAGAGATAGTACGCTACATATAATTATGAAAGTAATCTGTATATTTTTCTTGTACGAATGTCCATCTTTCGTTCGTGAAATACGAGCCATGCGCGGTATTCTAAAAAAATTACAATGACCTAATCGAGCTTGATAAATAAAACTGAGGCATGCAAGGAAAATGCACAATTTAGATATTGTATAGTTACCAAGATAGAAAAGCTTTACAATTAATAAGCATTGTGTAGCTTGTTCCTATGTAATTATTCAATATTTCAGTTTATATATCTGGAATCTTATTTTAAGAATTGATTAACATTAATGATATATATGTATATGTATGTATGTATGTATGTATGTGTGTGTGTGTGTGTGTGTGTGTGGGTGTGTCATTTAATTAAATTATATTAAATTTTAACTGTTGTATTAGATAAATTTCTAAAAACGATATATTTTAAATGCTGTATATTGTAAACATCTAAGCTTAAAACTGCTCATGTTCATTCACACATGAACTGTATATTAATATTCTATGTTAATAATTTCAGAATATCTATTAGTGTATTAAATTTTCTTCTTTTTTTCTTCTTTTTTTTCCTTCTTTTTTTTCCTTCTATAATACGTATTCGATTTGAGCAAATTAAATCATACTGCAAGAGTTCCTGTGTTAAACCTGAACCAGTCAGCACACATCTACTATATTCTATACTATTATTCTATACTATTATCCTAATACGAATGTTCTAACTACATTTTTAATTGTTTCGGGGTATATAGATTTGGTTCAAGTAAATGCATAACTTCAGTGCCATATCCCTATACCTGATCTCATATCTGTGATCTTTAGCTAAACAGTAGCTAACATTTTGTTGTACAAAAGGAGATGTACCTTATTAAGTAGTCTATTTGATAGATTACTTGTCACTGTCACACTTGTATTATTGTACATTTATTCATCTTCGTAAAAATGATTGTAGTTAGAGAATTTGTTAATTGTAGAATGCTCTTATACGTTTATTACAGTGCTGTTTTCTTATTTTCGATTTTAAATTGCTGTGTCCATACTTGACTGAAAAAAAGGCGCATCTATTTCATTACCGAATGTCTTTTATTGTTATTATTTATTTATTAATTTATAATATGCGATAAGTCTGATAGGCTTAAGTTTAACACAAATAAAACTAAGTAAGTTACATACTATATATCTATAAACAATTAGTTCGTCAAAATTGCCAAAAGTCTTCATACACACATATGGATTGAGAATATAAATAGATCACTAATCATAAATAAATTATTGTATGCGCATAAAGCATTTATTAAAAAAAGGAGAAAGTCTGACATTTTAATATTAATCAAGTTAGTATAGTAAAATACTTTACATCGGATGCCTCATTAATTCGTGTTCATCAAAAATTCAGTATTGTGTATGCGTAGAACATCTCTTTCGTAAGTGATAAATAAATCTGTATTTATCTATATTTGTACATTATATTGTGCATTATATAAAATGTCAACCGCAAAAATCGAGGTAAATATACTTACATATATGAAAATATTAATATATTTACCTCTATTATACTCAATTGAAACTACTAGATTCATCACTATTATACTATAAAGTAAGAATAGAAATGTTAAAAACTTTCAACAGGGTAAATGTGTTAATATGGTTTTGAGAGATGCTTGTGGCATCAAAGTTATAATATTTTACATAAGTGTGTATACTTATTAAAATTAGAATATACTATACTTCTCTATAAACAGGGTAAAAGCGAAAAATACTCGGCATGCTTATATAATGCTCATTAAGTTTATATAATTACACAGATACCTTTCTTAATTATATATTAATTTTTTTATACAGGTAAATATATAATTATTATAACCTTTTTTCCAATTTAAAAATGTACGGCTTTTATTATACTAATAGTACATCACTGTCCAAGATCTGTAAATATATTTTTAAGTATATATTAATCATGCCATATTATATATATTGCAATGTTATTTTTCCATGCAAACAAAAGATTAAGGGAATTGTAGTATCGGTTTCCATATACATGGACATATATACAAACATAATAATAAACAAATATCTATAAACTAAATATACAATGAAAGAAAATGTAATTGAATGCTTTAAAAAAAATAGTAATTTAATAATCTTGCATACAAATACCAAATAAAAATTCTGCATTTTAATGAACATACAATATATATATATATATATATATATATATATATATATATATATATTGTATGTTCATTAAAATGCAGAATTTTTAAAAATAATAGTAATTTAATAATCTTGCATACAAATACCAAATAAAAATTCTGCATTTTAATGAACATACAATATATATATATATATATATATATATATATAATATACACACACACACACATTTTATATATATATATATAATGTATGTGTGCGTGTGTATATATTTTATTTAATATAATTTTTTTTACATAGATTATCTAAATATTTCAAAATTAAACATCAAGATTTCAAATTGTATAAAATATTGCGCGTAATAAATAAATAATTCGATTAAATATATTAAAAATTGAACTTTTATTCTTTTTTTTCAGTCTCTGCATTGTTGTACATCGTGAATTAACTTATCACAATACAATCTTTGTACACACAGAATCAAAAGTTATAATAATTTATCGCAGATTTACAATTATTGTCGGACTTACATAAAGATTTATGAATAATCTCTTGTAGAAAATATTAATACTATGTATATAATAATTTGAATTTAGTAAAATTAGAAAATACAATAATCACAAAACTATATGGCTCATAAAGAGTGCTCCAATATCTTTATTAATCAAACTGTATATTTGAATATTTTATGTACAGTATGAATGATAAACAAGGAAATCTATGTTGAAAACGTATGAAAGCATTACCTAAACATATTCTATTTTTCTTTCTTTTCATATTGATATTTGACAAAGAAACAATTTGCATTTTAGCAATTTGCGACAGATATAGTATTCCATATAGATTTATATTATTTTCAAACTCCTATACAGCGTATCTTCAAACTGGCGATATAAGCAAAAAGAGAACTTTCTCGTGAAGAAATATATAGACGTAGAATAAATAGTTTTCGTATGATACTTTTCTTCAGAAAACGAAACTTTTTTGTACGAAAAAATTGTATTCTTTATTTGCTACTAATTATTTAATACGACCCTCTTTTCGATTGTACTATTAGTTCAAAGACACTCTGTATAATCAGCTTTATAACATTTTTTTAACAAATTTGTTAAAAGTTCTTTACATAATATATGTTACATATACATATAGTATTTATTATATAAATATTTTGTATATAAGGATGACTAGAAGAAGATACAGTTGTGTTCTTTCTTAGGCCTAAAATATATAACTGTAAACAAATAACATCTTACTATAAAGTTTACAGAGAAAGATTAGAATTATATCTTAAACGGTTAACACATGTACATTTGACAAAAACATGTATAATATAATATGTAATAATAAAAAAAAAAAAAAAAAAGATTTGAAACTTCCATTCCCAAAAAATAAATTGTTTCCAAATCAGATAATTAATCCTATGATGAAACAATGCGTTATTGCTTATGTGAGAATTGGTGTTCATTTATAATTTGCGTGTATCTATTATTTGATATATTGACTAGAGAAGAAGATATTATACTATTAAGTCAAAATATATTCACAATTTTTTAAATATATGTTTATCAGGATACCGCGTTCACTTATAGAGAACTAATAAAATTATTTCGATAAATCTTTGTTTGTTAAAAAATGCATATTTTATTTATCTATCTACTGGTTATAACTAAATCTTTCGAATTAAATTGTACATTTTTTTTAAATATCTGGTTCTTTCGAAAATGTATACGTAGAGATTTTTACAGTAAAAATATCGTAAGTTATACATATATAGATTACCATAAATTCCTACGCTCTATTTATATGCACTTTATATTATATTGCATGGAGCATATGCTCGAATTTATATATATATGGCCATTCTGCTCTAGGAGCATATATATATGCTCCTAGAGCTAACTTTGGAGATATAAAATAATTCCTTCTCTGCAACTTATACTCGTGCAGTTTAGAAAATAGCTAATGCGTATTTATTTTGCAGCATTTACAACTAGGTTTTTCCTTTTTTTATATTTCGCTAGAATTATTAATATCTTTTAAAACAATATTTGTACTAAATGCATCTGTCATTTAAGAAAAATTTAGTGTAAAAAAAAATAAATTATTCTGGTAGCTGTAATATGGTAAGTATTAATTTTACTTATGTAAAATTTACAAAAATAAAATATAAGAAGAAAAAGTAAAAAAGAATGACTGGTTTTCCATAAAGGTAGATTATATAAAGCATCTTTCGTTATAATGTCAGAAATGAGAAAATGCAAGCAAATAGATTTTTAAAGTGATTCTACCTACTTATTAACTAAAATCAATCAGTTACAGAAATCATTCATGTACAAATCCAAGCATCTATATTTTTGACATCATAATCTATATATATATATATATATATATATATATATATAGATAGATAGATAGATAGATAGATAGATAGATAGATAGATAACATGCTCTTTTGTCAGATGCTAAAACATTTTTTTAATATTAGCAGACTAGCAATAAATACTTCTATCTCGAGCGGATTTACTAATAAATATATGATAGAGTATCATAAAATCAGTCTCCATATCAGGTATCAATAGAAATATACAACGGATTAAACACTTCAAAATGTTAAATATTACAGAAATCTTCTTTGTATAGAGAATTTATCAACCTCATATTAATAGATATTATAAATTTCAAGTTTTATCTAATAATTACAAAGTTAAATAATATTTGTACACACATGAGGTTGCTTTTAATTATGCTTTGAATTATTCAATTAAAATAAAACGATATACAATATACATAATAATAAAATTTAAAACGTACAAATTATGATAGTTTTTTATACGTCGAAAAAACAGTAAAAATAAATTACATAAAAATGAATATTTTATGCACTTTTTTATACTTTTATATTTCATTATTACTGCATATATCATACTATTATCTCATTAATGATTAAAAAGCTATCAAGGAAAATATAATAGATATACTAATACATAATATATGAAATTATTTATGGGATGACTTTGTAAAATACAATAAATATTTTGGGATCATTCAATACTGTAGAGTATATTCTCGGAAAGTATCAATTCCGAGTTTAATTATTTTTTGTCTTATCTAAAATTTAAAGTAAAATATTCTGCATATTTTTCTTTAAATATAAATTCTTGTAGTTAAACTCTTTTCATTATCATTATTTCTATAAAATTTCTGCAATAAAACAATACTCCAAAATTACAACTAGCATAGATGAGATCACTGCAGTATTTAGTTTCGTAGATTTTTTATTTTTCATAATATGCTTTGTTTGTGTGCATTATTATTTATATTTATTTACTATTTAAATGCAACTATGAAATAATATATACGCATAACATGTACAAAAAAAAATAGCTATAAAAGAAGATATGTTAAAAGTACTTTTTTTAAACACATGTGATTATAGGATTAGAATTTTTAGAATCAGCAATAAAGTATGAATTATAAAGAAGCACTGCCTCTGCGCAAATTTCTAATCCATAGATCATGTTTGAGTAATTGTATAAAATTATAGTGACATCGTGTATTTAATTGTATAAACTTGAGAGTTATTAAGATAATAATAATAATTTTCATCTTATCAGTATGTTCAAATTTTATTCCAAACGTCAAATTGTGAGACTTTGCATTATGCAAGCAGTTAAAAATTGCCGACTTCTTCAGCATCATAAACGATCATGCTGTAATAAATGAAAATAATAAGGAAGATTTCTTTATTACTTTTAAGCCTTTGCGGTCCACAATTCTGTATCTATATTCACAATATAGAATCATTCACATCAAATGTCCTCATGTCAAAGAAAATTTAGATTATTCTGGGTAGATTTATATATATATATATATATATATATATATATATATATATATATATATATATCTTTTAAGCATGTCTAAAAGTGCTTTAAATATAGAATATAATATTCTTTTCTTTTTAAATATAATCTTTCTATAAAAATAATTTAAATTTGAAATACTTTTACATACACACACACACACACACACACATATATACATTAAAAAGCTTAGACCACAAAGGCTGAAACGTATATTCTCATACTGAAATTTGCTCTCTCTAAGAAAAGAATCTAATGTCTATGAAGGATTAATAGTAAGTTATTAATTGTAAGCCAATATATCTATGAAGATATAATTACAAAAAATTTAGTATATATTCCAAAATTAACTTTTTGCAATCATTTCCTTCTCTCTCTCTCTTGTATAGATTCTCTTTAATATATTTATATCGATATATTCACGAATAAAAAATGTTTTTTGTAAATTTAAATTATTCACCTACAAGAAGATAACAAAATTTTAGATTGAGAAGTTTTATACAATCTAATATAGGTTACACTCACCCACTGCATTATTTTCTTGCTCTTCTATATACAAATTCTGTAAGTAAAATAAAAAAATTAATAATATTATAGAAATTATCGAATTGTAAAATGGCATGTATATTATCATAAAAATAAAATGTCACTTAATACATGTAAGATGTATATGTAAGATTTTCAATATAAACATCGATAATTATTGTATTCTCACATATACATACATCTTTATTCAGTGCAGTCTTTTCTTTTATCTATATCTATACAATTTTTAATTATTTTTAGATAAATAATTTAAAAATTTCATAATAATTTTGTGAAATACATGCGTGTGCGATCTAGTACAAATGCCATAAATAAAAATATCATGTTTCAAGTATCACAAAACTATTAAATATGAATATTGCTTTCTATATAAAACACAATTTTTGACATATTAAAAATTCTTATATTTTAAATACAAAATTTAATTTGTTCAATATATTCAATTTAATTAGAGTAATATTATTTTAGATAATTCTTTTGATTTTACATTTGTTTTATATATTACCATCCTGTTCTACATATTTGATAATCATTATAATTTTATATTTAATCTTTAATACGTATTATATCATTATGTTATTTAACGTGAAATAAAAAGTTGTATAATTCAATTAATAATATTAAATATTGACATTTTAAAAAATTCTTTATAACCTTATTATATATGTGAACATAAGTTTCTCTTCATAATAGGATTTTTTAAAATATATCTTTTGTGATACAAAAAGATGTGATCTTCAAAGATATTCTTGATATTCTTCTGTGATGTTACAAATTTTATAAATATGTAAATAATATATAAAATGATAATGATAAAATATAATATATTAAAGACTTATAAATTCAATTACCTTTTACATTGTGGGAAGAAAAATCTCTTTTGAACATACTGATTTATTTAATAGACAATCTTATTAGTATCTAGAAGAAACAAAATCATAGATGCAACTCTTTTTCTCTTCTCAGATGTTTCTTCAATAGATGATAATTCAATATATTTAAGTTTACTCTCCTTAATGATATTTATTAATTTATGATCTATGGTTTTCTCAGTTATATTTTGTCGTGATTTGATTTTAATTGAATTGCTATTAAGATTGTGTTCAAAGTAAATTCACATTTAATATTCGTGATGTTCCAAGCAAGAATATCCTCTTTATGATAGTTAAATAATTTATTGAGACAGATCTTAGTGGATATATTCAGAAATAGATTTTTTAGAAAATTAATTCATCTCTCAAAAGACTTGAGATTTTTCAAGAAACTTTTTAGTAAACATCAGAACGTTTTGTTCAAATTGTTGTTATAATCTCTTTCTTCAATAGCTGGAATGGATGTGTGCTTCTTCAATAAATAATAATTTATTATATCTGAGCTTGTTTCTTATAGTCTGGTCTTCACAAATTATTATGATCCATGAATTTTGGATTAACCATCTTAGTAAAATTTAACTGGAAGAGATTATCCAAAGATGAAAATATATATTTAATGTATAACATTGGAAGCAGAATATTTCCTTTGTGACATTAAATAATTTGTTAATAAATTTGACGATATATTCTTGGAAGCACAAAATTCATTTAAGATTAGTTTAGCCTGTTCTTCAGGATGTGAAAGAGCCTTTAATATCTTCCTTTTTGTGAATATAAAAAATGCTTGATTAAGGCATCGTTATTTAACTTATCAAAAAGAGTATTAAAATTCCTTGTCTTCTTGAAAACCTAAAAATGCGATATTTGAATGATTAATTAAAGATGTTGTGCGAGACATTTTGGATTGACAACTTACGATGTACTAACGTATTGAATTTATCAGACTTTGCTGATAAATGATAGAAAGCTGTTAATCGGTTAGGTTATTCAAATGTTATTGAATTTACTGTAGCGTTAATAGCATTGTTTTGATTATTGCATAAAATATCCTTTTCGCTTAAAAATGTATTTGTATGTATTGTATGTACATGATCTGATTCAAATGGAGATTGTTAAAAAAAGTTCATGGTTTCGTTCGACATCTCTTCTAGAATTTCCGAAATTCCAACTTTTATTTTATCGGAGGAACTGATTCCGCTTAATAATAAGTCTCCATTATAATAAGTCTCCATTATTTCATTAGCTTCTTTTGAATCCATCTTAGAATATTCGGAATTTATATAAGAAAAAAAATGTTCAGTGGGAGGTAATTGACAATCATCATTTGACAATAAAATATCGCAATCGCTTTTTGCTTGTTGTGGCTTTATTGCAGTTTCGGAATGTTTGGAGCCATGTTTCCTTTTATCATCAAGATTGATATTCTGACTATCTAATGACGACTTTATTTGATCTTCAGTGAATGTAGTATACATGTCACTAGAACCATGTTGGCATTGCATTCTTTTTTCATGCATATCATAACACGTCACGATATTATCATTATGAGGCATAATGACGCAACGTGTGTTGCTTTTTATGTAAATTATATTGCCACAAGCTTTGACATCATTCTTAATAAATGTACTATGTTCTTGTGTGGTACTGTCAGGAAATATGAATGATTTAGAATAAATTTTTTTACAATCTTCACATTTGTTAAGTTGATGACATACTATTTGTGACATTTTCCAACTATAAGATTGCATTGCATCACAATTAGTTATTGGTATTTCCTGTTTGAAAAAATCCACAATATCACTTTGGCACATTTTCAATAAAGGTCCATAAGGTATAGTGTCCATTTCTTCTTCAGAAGTTAACGTCTCTCTTTGTGTCATTGTATTATTGTATAAGCCTATTGCATTTTCTGTCATACATGTCATATGTGATGATACATCATTTTCTGGTTTACTTTCTTTCAATACATTTGTCATAATTTTGGACTCTTTATCCTGATCAACAAACTTTAAATGTTTACTTTTTTGAAAATTGATATTTGAAAATGATTTTTTAAATGAATATTTGTTGCTAATTGAAGTATAACTCTTTGTATCACTAATTTTGCTGTTAAGATTAAACTTATGTTCCAAAACTTTTTCAGCTGTGCTTTTTCTATCTCTATTAGAACCCTTTTCAGTATTCACACTTGTTATGAACTTACTTGAATGTTTTAAAGTATTTACACTTATTTCATCATCTCCAGTTAAATCAATAATTATAACTTTCCTTGATTCTTCTTCTTTCTTCTTTTTCACTTTTTTTGATTTAAGGCCTCTTATTTTCTTTTTTGGCAGATATATTTGTTCTGAAGATTTTCTTTTAATACCTAGTGGCATATTATTGTTTTGCAAACTATTTAAATCTTTATTTTTTTCTTGATTAGATGTAAGATTACTCCTGTTAGGATTGCTCCGATGTAGTAAATCCATCTGTTTTAGAAATCCATATTTCTGAAAAAGTATTATTCCATCTATCTGCATTATTATTATATAACAAATGCAAACATTTACACATGTAACTTAAAATAACTTAAAATAAAGAAATGTTAATTGAACTACATTACCTGAGACTTTAAGCAGTTTTTCTGATCAAGGTAAACCGCCTTGGTACATTGTAAATCTGCAGAGTTGTCAATTCTGTCTTCTGGCAGCAGAGAATGTTTATCAATTTGATCTTCACGTAGCGGAAAATGTTCATCCATTTTATCTTCAAATAGTAGAAAATTTTTATGCACTTGCTCTAAATTAAATGAATTTGATTGTAATAACCATAGCGTTTCATCCTTCCGATCTATAGGCGGCCTAGGGACAAATTCTAATAATTCATCTCGCAATTTTGGCATATGCGGTCCTAGCAGCTTTAAAGCTAATTCGTCAACTTTTTCTTTTTTATCAGAAAGCTTTTCTATTTTCTTCCACATTTTAAAGACGAGTAAATATCGAATATAAGTTACATCGGTTAAGGACGTCCCTTTTATCTTGAGATTAGCGAAGCTCTTCCTGTGTAGTAAATATGATAGTCTATTACTTTAATATCTTTTATAATACACAAATTTGTTTATTATAATATAACGTGTTAAAGTAAATATTTACATACGCAAATATACGATTACAAATTTGTGTACATTTTTTTGTCATATGTTTAATTCTAAGTAATACCCTGAAAATATGCTCTTCCGAATTATCTGTAAGCAATTTAATGTTAGATATGATATTGACGTAATTGGTCTGTTTGAAATCAGTCTTTTGTTAATATACTTACTTAAATATGTATACAATGCTGCAAGAATCTTTACATTTTTTTTTCGAGAAATTCTTAATTCCACATTTATATATACACTCAATAATGCTGACATTTTATTTAAATACAAACTATGATCAGCTATCTCCTGAATATAAAAAATTAAGAATTGTATCATATAATTTTTGCACTAATTTTACAAAAATAATAAAGAATAATTAAACACAATGATATAAATTAAAAAAAAGAAAAAATAGGCTAATAAGAGTCAAGCGTAGCAATAAGAGCATGATCCATGTCTTGAGAATATTTTGTTCTTTAATCACATGATTTTATAATTGTTTATGTCAATTTTTTCATTTTTCATCAATATTACACGGATAAAAAATAATAGGAACAAATTATACAAAAAGTTGACAAATATATGAAAAAGAAAAGAATAATTAAAACATACAATACCTGTTTTATATCGAGCCAATATAAGTGAAAGAAAATTAATATATTATTAATATTGTCTTTTAAATTAATTTCATCGTCAAACTTAACATTGCTTGTTTCCATACTAGAAAGAATATTCCTGAAATAAATGCAATCACAAATATTAGATATTTTGTTTCCTAAAACAGCCAAGATGTATAATCTAATAACATGTAAAATTTCTACTTGTAAAAAGTAGGTACGTTTAATAATTAAATATTATAGTAGATTTGATTAATTAAAATATAAATGATTATCTCACTGGGTATAGAACAAAAGTAATCGTTTGAGATGTTGATAATTCCTATTTCCTACAGATGAACATACACTTTTATTGAATTCTAATAACCATGGAAAGGTTTCTTCATTATTATCACTGACTGTTATATTTTCCAGTTGTTGAGTTTTTGAATGTTTTTTTGTATTTCTGTCATTTTCAGATAAAGAAATTGTATCCATGATATCTTCTTCTGTAGTTTCCTTATGACACAAGTTTTCTGCAATTATAACTTGTTGATATCGCAACAAATTATCTTAATAATAATTAATTAATATAATAAAAAGATATATTATTCAACAAAATCCTTATTTTGTATTAATTTAAGTGAAACAAGGAAACTTGTGCTACTTGTATCAAAACTATATTATTACGAAGAATTCTAAAAGTAAACTTTTACTTATAATGTTAAAAAAGTTTGTAATATATACAGCATAAAAATTAGAAAATTTGTCATTATATTCAATATCTTAAATTTACATTTTATTTTTAATAATATATATAGTTGCATCTATATATGAGCAAATATATCAACTAACAATAAGTAAAATTTAGAAAAACTTAAGACATATTTATCATCACTGTTATATAATTATAATATCATGATGAATAACATTAATAATAAAAACTTGCACAATTAATATATTATTAATTTTTCTATATATATAATGAAATATCAATTTGCAATATCAAGAATTAGATTTCCAATATAAGTTTTTCACACATATATATATCTACATTTAATATATCTAATGCATAAAATAAAAAATACTTCAATTTGTGCATAATAGCAGCTATATAGCAGATTATTTAAGTGTGAATACATATAATAATTGTTGAAAAAACCAAATTATGAAAAGTAAAATAGTAGCAAGAAACAAAAATATATTCAAGAAAGGCTTTAAGTCTAATAGTTTAAGTATAATTTCTCTGCTGCAAAAATTGTATCAGACGCAAACATTAATATCGCTGCGCGGATATTAATACCATTATGACACATGATATCTTCGTGTAAGAGACACGAAAGACTCGCGTGTTTGCGGCAAAAGATAAAAGAGACGAACTTGACCTATCTGGAAGAAGGAATGTCCGTCTTATAATGTTTACCGCAAATTTGTCATAACGATGATCTCCCACGAAATGTGCGAGATCTCTCTTCCCGGACGCAAACGAGTTCTCTTCCTGGCCGGTGTCTCTTCCGAGTTGCGTCAGGATTATACGAAGCGAGCACTATGTTCGGCGGCTGCTTTTCATGTGTCGCGCGTGATGGTGATGCTAAGTCGACTTTCCGAATGTTCCGAAGAAGCGTGGCATTCTTGATTCGTGATTATTAAACGGATAATACGCGTTTGTCCGTAATCGACGTAGCGACGATGACGATACGAGAAGATATCTAGTGTTACTAGCGGGCTTCCATCTTCCATGTTCGCGCATGCGCGATATAACGATGGCGATTACAGCGACGTATATATGACGGGCACTTAAATTTTGGCGGGATCTCGTGGAGATTTAAGCTAACAATAAGTAGCTACGTAAGTAAATAAATTAATAATATAATTTGCACATTATTGTTTTTATTTTGCATTTTTAATTCATTTTCCAAAGGCTTCCAACTAATCTTTATCACTAGTTTCAACTGCTTCAGTGACACCGCATTCGGCACGCATGCGCGAAAACGGGAAGTCCGCCGACGCTCTCACGTCGCGGCGCGCCGCCTATCGGTCGAGAGCTCGTGCGATGCACTTTTTCTCGCGTGCACGGTGATCCCTTCTTGCGGCGATGATTGCGCGGACGCAAACGAGGGTACGCGGCGCCTCGCGTCGCTGTCTTCTCCGACGCCGCCGTGATCGCAGATCCGGCGAAACTGAGCGAAACATCCGTCATGGGTAAGGTAAGGTACGTGTCAATTTTTACGAGGACCACGATGCGTAGTGATACCAATACTCTCGCGAAGTTAAATTTGATCGTTTTCATGAAAATAAAGTGTAATTTTTTTTATCGAGATTGCATTTAGGTGACAAATTAATCGCGGCTCGTCTTATTGTACTCGTGTTAACAATCAAATGGTTCCTCTTCACGATCGTCACATTAGATATGTATCTATGTATATTATCGCATTTCTCGTACACATTATACACGTTACATTTATACATTTCATAAAACAAATTGGTTTATCAGCGAAGAAGGTTTAGTTTTTATGGGTATATTATTTATAGGACCGACAATGTTGGCGCGCATATTCCGACGTCCCTGAACGTAGCCGAAATCCCCCACCACTGGTCGGCTGTCGACGCGTCGTGATGCGAGCGCTTCGTCTATAGCGCCGGCGCGCACGGCAGCGGCCGAGCACGTATGTGACATGGCGTCCGGGTAGAAAGAAAGTTAACTGCTAAATAAGCGTTAATGTTGTTCTTATGACATTGACCGACCGAAAAGGGAACATCCGAGGCCGCGAATTTCCCACAGACACTGGCATTGATGGTAATGCATGCAAGGAAACCGCAAAGGATCAGCGATGGGTAGGGCTCTGCCGTCAAATACCCGATACTGACACACGACCAACCTCTCTCTCTCTCTCTCTCTTTCCTTCCTTCTTTCTCTCTCCCTTTTGCTCCTTCCTCCTGTATATATCTCCATTTCTGTCTCTCTCTCTCTCTCTCGTTCTCGCTCTCGCTCTCGCTCTCTCCGCACAAACTCGCCTCACCTCTCGTCACCGACAATCCGTCCACTCGTCCGTACGACTCGTTCGACCGTACATACGCACCGCAACACTCACTGCCACGATCCGCCGTACGACGTTCCACGAATTTCCACAGACGATGGGAATCCGTTCGGGCGCCGTTCCCCGTGGAAGCGACCGCGGCGGCGGGCATCACGCCACGACCTCTCTCACTCACGGCCCGTTGTCTTATGATTCCAGGTACTTCGAAAAGCACCAGGCCCATCCCTATCAGGTAAATAATATCCGCTACCGCCGGAGCGATTGGTGGATCGGGGGTACGGAGGAGGGGGTGTAAGAGTCTCTTACACTGGCAGCCTCACGTCGCTCGTCGTCCTCGTCGTCCTCGTCGTCCTCGTCGACAGCACGCATTATTTTCGCCCGCGATTCACGCATCGTTGCGCGTCCGAAGACGGAGAGAAAGAGAAAGATAGAACGATGAGGTCGTCCCGGTTCTCGCGCGGAGGATACGAGCCGCAGTGACAGCACTCTTCCGTGCGGGAGAGCATCAAAGTTCGTATTTCGTCTCTCAGCTGGCATCGGGCCGCGCGCGAGCGAGCGGGCGGGAGGGATATGCACGACGGCCCACCGTCTCGCCCTTTTTTTCTTCTCTTCTCGCGAGGAAAAACTCGCGGTCGCGGACGTAGAATCGATAACGAACGACATCATCATCCGGACGCGACGCTTCGCCGAGGTGAGATCTAGGCGTTAGTCTTCTCCGCGAGAACGCGTTTACTCCTCTTCCGCGCGCGTATGTTTGTCCTGTCAGGCTCATCGTCATCGTCGTCGTCGTCGTTGCCGTCGCCGTCGCCGTCGCCACGTTCCGCCTCTTTCGCGGCGAGGCTTTAATTTTCTCACTCGGCATGTAAGGCTCGACCGGGTCAACGTCGAATAGTCTCGATTAGCTTAATTGCTGGTAATTTGGTTTGTATAAATCTTTTGTGTGCAGGACTCGCGCGATCCGCGCGTTTTAAGACGACGAGCTTGAAGTAGACGAGAAGAATCTCGGTTTTGACAAGTGACGTTTCGGCGAATGGCTATGTTTTCATCGATATGTACGTCCGTTCGATTAGACGTGTCATCGTAATTCGATTCATAATTCTTGTGTTTAAATACTTTGGGTAAATTTATTAGATCTAAGAACCAATAATTAATTGTAGAGGAGATTTTCCATGGTTTTTCTCCTCATTGGTTGGTCGTGATGTTCTCTCTTGATTCATACATTATTTACGCTAAGTGAAATTAACAATTAAGTATGCATGCTCGTATCGTTACTTAAATCTAATCATACGACATGAAAAGATTAATCAAAATATCGTCAGTTGTCTTCACATTCCGATATCACGAAATTGCTTGCTAGTCTTGTAAACATAACCTCACTTTTCGAAAAATCAATAATTTATTCCAACAGATAATATGCTTCAGGAATATTCAAGTGCTACTTTATTAAGCATCTCATCAATTTCTTCTCGTTTCGATCATGTTTTCGGCATTTTAACGTGCATATCTAAAATTACTACAAATATAATAATCGTGAAATTACATTTTGGTTTTTTGGACTTGGAAGAGAGTTTTCCAATATATTTTAGAATATTTAACTTAAAGTGCTTTAAGTAATATTAAGAAGTACTCGTGTTGTAATTTTTATTAATAGAAAAAATATATAAACAAATAGGTTAATGTTTGAAATCACCAGTGATTCTATAGAAACATAATCGATGGATTCTGCAGGAGAATCAAAGATTTTATAAAATTATCTATTTAATTTTATTTTTACCATATATATATATTTATCTTTATATATATTATTTCTATATATATTTATTTTTACCATGTTGCTTTTTCACGCATACAGATTCTAGCGGATGACCTCTAAATCGATACAGTTGATTATTCCAACATTGAATCTAATTGTTGATAATATTTCTAACATTCATGATAATATTTCATACATTCATGATGAGAAAAGTAATTCTAGAAATAAGCAATCTTATGCATCTAAATTATTTTTATAATCTCTTGTTTATGTTGCTAATAATCTGATTATAGAACGCAAAATACAGCAGTTCTAAGGGTGGCTATTCCTCCTCGACCACATCGTCGGATGGTCGATACGAGGGGCGAATGCGCGATTCTCCAAATGGTAACTCTTACAGTCCAGCAGGCAGCTTGGGAATGGGCATGGGGACGGACCGGGACAGCCCTCGGAATTACACATCCAAGCCTCTTTACAAGAAGGAGAGAGAAAATAGAGACTATAAATTATCCTCTTCTAGGGACAAGTATTCCGGTAAATAACTTTTCTCTATCTTAATATTTTATTAAGTAGAATTACATTGTGAAAAATGGAAGAAAAATGCAGCGAGAGAAACATACTTTTAAATATTATTGAGTATATAAAATGTTCTGTTCAATTGCTACGTATAATGTATAAATAAATGATGGTATTATGATGGTGTTATGATGTAATACAATTCTTGTTTTATTTTATTTATATTTTTTCTCCCAATATAAAAATAAAATTGTCTCTTAAAGTTTTCAGCTGTAACATGCTTGCTTGCATATGTGTAGATTGTGCACGATCCCCAAAAGACAAGAGAAGCCGTGAGAGCAGGGATTCGGAACACAGGACCAATCATGATAGGAGTAGTGGGGAGGTATGTATCTATATTAATATATAATTTAATGATTACACTTAGAAAAAATATGATTATATGAGATAATTTCTCAGAGATTAATACATGACAATTATATTATCATGTCTCAAAACTGTCTCGAGACCAAAGAGAGCAAATATGATGTAGTAAATATTGATGTAGTAATATTGATGTGTAAATATTAGTCTATGATCAATTTTTATTTATTTAATACTCATTTAATATTATTAGTCGTTTACTTTATATGATATGCATAAAACTTAATTCATTAAATACTATGTTTAATTTATATATTATGAGATATATTCTCAGAGAGTAATTTATATGTTGTAAAAATTCTTAATTTTTAGATTTTATGTATAAATTGCAAATAATTAAATACACACACACACACACACATATATATTTGTATTTGCATTGTATTTACGTTATATATATAAAATAGATACATTTTTTTGGCATGCATGTATGTTTGTATATGTGTATATTTACATATACACTTATAATTTATCTGATTTAACAAAATATTGTTTTCTCTTGTATGCAAATAGACCGTTAGATAATTTGTGTATGGTCACACAGTCTCGTATCTAAAAAGAAAAATTTAGTATGTGCAAATATTTAAAATCTTTTTAAAAGAGAAGCCTTGATACGCATAGGAGAATATTGTGTGTCTTTATTAGGTTAAGTATATCTTATTTAAGAGGTATGCACTATTATAAAAAATAATTTTTATTCACACCTCTATATATAGATCTTACATCCCATAAAATTATCATCAAACTCATCAAGAGAATCTTCATCACAGAGAAAACCATCACACAATTCCTGTCAGGTCAGTGTAATTATATTTATTTATATTAGTGCGTATTAATCATGAATTCCAAATTCCAAATTTATATAAAAGATAAAATAATTTTATTTACTCTTTCATCTATTTATATACTCTTTTATCTCTTTATAATTAACATGCATTTAATTAAGAATAAAGTTACATCGATTTCATATAGATCTAAGAATTAAATGGTTATGTATCATTGTGAAAAAAAGCTTCTATAAATTTTTATTTTTATTTAAAAAATTATGTGTGTTTATATTCTGTGTGCGTGTGTGTGCATGTATGAAAAGTAAAAAATGTGATAATCACACACACACATACACAGAATATGATAATAGCTTCAAGATGTGGACAAATGTCATTTTGACTTTTCGAACTAGTTTTGGAATTAATGAAGATATTTCCCATCTATTCAATCATTTCCAGAAATTTTAGAACAGTCTGTTTAGGATAAACGTGGTGATGAGCGAGGAGGTGCAATGGAACGTACAGCAAGGTTTGGAGATTGGTCGGAACACATGAGTTCATCAGGAAAGAAGTATTATTACAACTGCAAGACAGAAGTTTCTCAGTGGGAGAAACCACGGGAGTGGATAAATCGGACAGATAATCGTCAACGGCAGTCTAGTGACTATTCTTCTAGGTCAAGTACGTCAAAATTTTCATAATTATCAAATATGTCTAAAGTATTAAATAGTAAATGAAAATTAAATATAGAATTTTAAAAATAAAACAAGTTTTGCATTAAAATAAAAGATGAATCAATAAAGTATAGATCTTTCTGTATTAGATTAACATTTTATATTTATAATTTAGATAATCACAATTATCAAAGTCTTTTTATGAATGAGAAATGAATTTGTTACCTTTTCTATTTTGAATTAGAACATATAATATGCAATTTGTTTTTTTTCTTTTTTTTTTTACTATATTGATTTGACTATATTGATTGAACAACAAAAATATATATTATATTTGTATGTTAATTTTAAAAGGATTAGAGAAATAATTATATTAAATCATATTTTACATGTACAATTACTAATTTTGAATATTTCGATAAAGTAATTTTATCTCTTATGTCAAATGTGTACTTTTTAAACTGAAATTTTTCTGCACAGGTCATGATAAACATTCCAACTCGCGATCAAATAGCAGTAGCAGTATGCGAGATGGTAAATCGTCGCGACAGTCTGACAAACGAGAATATTGGAGCGCGTGCGGCGGGAGTAGCAGTAGTAGTAACAGAGAAGATGTTTCAGCAAGGGAAAGGGAGCGAGAAAAAGAACGAGAAAGGGAACGAGAACGCGAACGAGAAAGAGAATCCTGTAGAGAGGAAGCTAGTGTGGAACGTCAAGCCCAGGATATGGATATTTCGCCAGGCGATTCCACACCTACTTCGGAACCCGTGACATCATCTTGCGCTCACGATCCACTGCCACAGGGCCCTGTTCTCTTGGCCGCCGGTACGTTCTTTACATATATAAGATGAGGCACATAAAAAAACGACGCGTTTTTCAAAAAATTACAAAACAATTATTTTCTTCTACTTAGATTAATTTAAGATAAAATATGTGATTTTAAATAAAAGAACCTGTTAGGTTTCAAATTTTGAATATTATTTTCGGAATATTGCAACACGATCATCAATTTTTTAATTTTATTACAACATTGTAATTTTTTAGAAATTTCTTTTACATTTTTCTCAAACATTTCTTTCTAAAAATCACTATTTTTTAAGATATGCATACACACACACACACACACACACACACACACATACATATATATATATATATATATATTGTACTTTACAAGTTTTAACATTCCATATATTCTTTAGGAATTTCTAATATTGTTAATTTTATATTCTTGTCAGCATTACCTCGATTAACATCACATCCACCGTCAACAACACCACAGACGGCTGGTAAACTTAGTTCGCCCACGCAACAACAGGGAAACAGTAACGCCCCGGGACCACCGGTGTCACTGGCAAATCTCCCGAGACTTCTATCGCAAATCACGGGCAACAAAGAACAACCAGATATCACTCCACAGAAAGCATTACAGACAATTCAAACAGCCATCTTGCTATCTCGACAAGTAAGAGAATAGGACTGCTTGAGTTTAGTCAATATGAATAGTGTGTTATTTTCCATGTTCAGTAATGTATTGTACGTTCAACAATTATAACTTAAAAAGTAGTCTTTTTCTCCCGTTCTTTTTTTAAAATATTAATATGTTATGAATCTAATAATCACTAAATATCTTCGATTAAATATAAGTTTATATCTTCTTAGAGTTTCAGGAAAACTTTTTTTTATAAGTTTTTAATTTTGTATAATAATATGTAATAATTACATACATATATATGTGTATATTACACTCACACACATAAATTTTATATTTTTATTTTAAAAGCTAGTTATAAATGTTTTGTTATGAATGTAGATTATTATTTCTTCAACATCCTTTAATTTTTATTTCTGAAAATATATCAATGTTCAGACATTAATATAACTGTCTCTTTTTAACTTTTTTAGTCTTTAATAGCTATAATCAAAAGTATATTTGAATTATCGACATTATTTTACATTTTTGGATACAGTACAATTCTTTCCTAGTTTGAACATATGCGAATAGTATAACGTTATTTGCTTGTCGCTTTTATGTAGCAGTCTGCTAGTGGAGACCGAAGTAACAATGGAAGTGATGTGATGGTCCCACTAAAAGTTGATACAAGTGGCAATATTACCAGCGAGGGTCCACCTACTCCCACACATTCAGAAACCCAGGATTGCATTGACGCGCGAAAATGTAAGTTCTTTTTTAAACTCGAAGATGTTTGAAATTTAAAAATGTGTTTATTTTATTTCATAGCAATCATATAATAACAACTTGTTAGCTTTTATGTTTGATATATCAGTAAATCATTTATCATTGCAGTTTATATTGTTTAATTCATACATAAATATCCACTTTTCATTTTTTGTAACAATTGTAAAATACACAATTATAAATTTTTATTAGAACAATCATAAATTCACAAATCATAAATTCACAATCATAAATTTTTATTAGAATTTTATTAAAGCTTTGTTAGAATTTTTATTAAAATTTTATTAAAATTTTTTCATGATGCACTTATTTTGCTTTTTTAAATATCACAATTAAATTTAGAATGGTTAATCAAATAAAATGTAATGCTTGGTTCTATTGATATCAGTAAGAATCATAAAATTGATAAAAGATTTTAATTGAAAAAGAAATACATATTGTATCATAATAAATTGTTATACTTGGATTAAGTATACATTTATAAATATTTTAAATTGTAAAATTAAAATTTTTTATTTTCATAAATATTCGTTCTTTCTAAAGATTTATATCTTTATTTAGATTTATATCTTTATTTATCTTTAGATTATAAATCTTTAGAAAGAACGATTATTTATGAAAATAAAAAATTTTAATTTTAGAATTTAAAATATTTATGAATGTATACTCAATCCAAGTATAATAATTTATTTTGATATAATATGTATTTCTTTTTCAATTAAAATCTTTTATCAATTTTTATATATATATATAAAAAATTCGGAAAATCGCTCGTAGTACTTCGGGAAGTGATTCGGGATCAAAAAGAAGGAAAAAAGCTATATAAACATAGGTCCGTAAATAAATCGTTTTCGAATCATAGCCATTTTTATGTTAAAAAAATCGTTATTTATAGTCCGTTTGACATCCTTTTTTTAAATTTAAAAAAATTTTTTTAAATTTAAATTTTTAAATTTGAATTTTTAAATTTAAATTTTTAAATTTGAATTTTTAAATTTAAATTTTTAAATTTAAATTTAAAAATTCAAATTTAAAAATTCAAATTTAAAAATTCAAATTTAAATTTAAATTTTTAAATTTGAATTTTTAAATTTGAATTTTTAAATTTGAATTTTTAAATTTGAATTTTTAAATTTGAATTTTTAAATTTAAATTTTTAAATTTGAATTTAAAAATTTAAATTTAAATTTAAATTTAAAAATTCAAATTTAAAAATTTAAATTTAAAAATTCAAATTTAAAAATTTAAATTTAAAAATTCAAATTTAAAAATTCAAATTTAAAAATTTAAATTTAAAAATTCAAATTTAAAAATTTAAATTTAAAAATTTAAATTTAAATTTAAATTTAAAAATTCAAATTTAAAAATTTAAATTTAAAAATTCAAATTTAAAAATTTAAATTTAAAAATTCAAATTTAAAAATTTAAATTTAAAAATTCAAATTTAAAAATTTAAATTTAAAAATTCAAATTTAAAAATTTAAATTTAAATTTAAATTTTTAAATTTGAATTTTTAAATTTAAATTTATAAATTTAAAATTTAACAAAATTTAAAAAAGAGTGATGCCAACTATAAATTACGATTTTTTTAACATAAAAGTGGCTATAACTCGGAAACGACTTATTTCCAGACCTATATTTATATGTTTATTTTCCTTCTTTTTGGAACCCGAATTACTTCCCGAAGTACTGCGGGTGATTTCGCGGACATCCTACACACACACACACACACACACACACACACACACACACACACACATATATATATATTTTGTCTTTGTTTTTTTACAGTAACGAGTCCTGGAGGAACAAATTCCGGAGTACAAGGTCTGAGCTCATTGCAGAGTCTCAGTACACTAGGGTCCCTTGGGAATTTAAGTAATACGGGAGGTTTACAGGCATTATCTAGAGTGCAGCCTCCCTTAACACCTTCTTTAACACCATCGCTCGCTAATCATTATCGGGAAGACTTGACGCAACATGTGCGTGCCTTTCCCGCCGATATTCTCGAAAAACAGGTGAAAATCTAATTTCGCAGATAAGAATTCCTAATGTTGCTAAAGAATTTTCTTTTTAAATTAAATAATTTTGTTTAGGCACAGAAACTTAGTGAGGAAGCACACACAATGGGCAGTTTACAATGTACGAGAGTGTCTGCAGAATTGAAAACGGCACGATCGATAGTGAGGCTGACAGAAATCCAGGCAACGTTGCAGGAACAAAGGTAAGTACCTCATTTATTCCGTTATCGTGTATTTAATAAGCGTTATAAAACAAGACAATTGTTCTCTTGAATCTCTTGACTTTTTATATTATCTCGTTTGTTTATTTGTCATTTTAGGATATTATTCCTCCGTCAACAAATTCGAACACTGGAGGAATTAAAATCCCAAAATTCCTTCATGTCTGACGATTCTTAGTGTAAGAATCTTTATAAAATAATTATAATTAAAATCTATAATTCAAGCAAAAATAAAACATTATTAATATTCTCATTAATATTGAATAATTAAGATTGTACCTAAATTATAATATCGTAATAGAAGTGATATAATAGCGAATGAACATGGGCTGCTCAGAGAGGATCAGCTGTTACATTTAACAGCCAATGAGTCTTAACTAAATGAATAAATTTATTAACGAATAAATTTATTATTAGTGAATCCACCTCTCTGAGAAGCACAGAAGGCCTATCCAAGTCGCAAATACAACACTAAGTGAATAGAAAAACGAATCAATTTTATCAGTTCAATGCAAACTGCTGAATTGTATATCTGAATTGTCCACATTGTCTTGTATTTACCTATGTTATACGTGTCAATGTTTCATATCCCCAGATTAAGCGGCATTTTAACTAGTTGAAACATTTTTGTTGTAAATCTCGGAATAAAATTCGTGCCACAAGTTTTAATACAGTTCTTTATCGCCATAGTCTCACTTACCTAATCTCCCGAATTCTTTTTTCATTGAGAATTACTTTTTAAAATTTCATTAAATACAATATGCAATAAGCAATTTAAAATGCAATAGGGAATTGTATGTTTTACATTTAGATTTGTGTTCAATCTCCAATCATTTTATTACACAGGGTTTCTTGACATAAATAGAATGTATCATCGCTGAGCACATATTGATATATTGTTATATACATGCTCTCCTATTTACATCGTGTAATTAAAAAGTATATAGCAATGATGAAATCTTTAGATTAACTTAAATAGTCATCATTTAACTCTTACATGTAAATAGCAGAATCAGAATGAGTACTATTATTTGCGAACGACAAAATTTTATATATGTCAAAATATTTCTTGAGTTAGTAAGAACACATTATTGTATCTGTGGATCTAAAAAATAAACATATGCATTTTTTATATTACAATTACAGATAACTTGTTTTACTTTATTGTAATTACCTATATAATTATTAAATGAAGAAACAAATAAGGATAATCTGTTAATTATGTCCATAGTCTTAATGTTGGATAAGTATTGTACTGTATATGGAATAGTCAATAATAACGCAAATTGTAATTGTTGTTTAAGGGATTATATTGTTAAGGAATCCTTTAATGAGGTATTTCGAACTTTTTTACTGTAACTTATTTAATTGAATTATATATATATATATATATATATATATATATATATATATAATTTTGTAAGAAATGGAAGGAGTATATTAAATGATTCATACTTTACTGAAAGATGTCCAAAACGAATTGTTTGCGTATCGTATTGTTGAAAATTATCTTATCTTTTGAAATAGATTGTTATAACAGTTTGTAGAGCGATATATATGTGTGTGTATATATATATATATATATATATATATATAACATATGTATACAATTTAAGATGTCGGAAACCACGAATGTGATACAATAATTCGCAATATGCATCTCTTATTTTGTATATTTCTTTGAGGAACTGTCAAGGAGCGATCCTACTACTTACAGGATTAAAACAAAATGAAAAAACATATCCCATAAAATATACTTTATCTTAAACATTGGAATAGAGCGATTGAATTTATGTTGTAAATTTATGTGCATCTCTAGATTACTTTTTGATCCAAAGAATTTTATATATATATATATATATATATATATATATATATATATATAATATGGATTTGCACATTTTTAATAATTTTTCCTCCACATACCAGAGACTAAATAATTTTAAATTATTTTAATGTATATTAATGTGTATATATGTGTGTGCACAAGCTATATAAAATTCTTTAGTTCAAATCATTTTACTAAATGCCCTCAATATTTTTTTTTCTAAATATGAAATAAAACCCAAAAATTAATTAACCTCGTCGTTTATATTAGTGTATTTTTATATTATCCTAATATAATTATATAATTACATGATTATTACGTGTATAATCATATAATTATACACATATTTAGATAATTATATAATTATTATGTGCATAATTATATAATCATTGTAGATAAACAGAGATTAGTATTAAGAATAGTATTCGTAATAATGTTAACGTATCTATCACGGTGTTTCTCAACACAAGCTCCAAGTAGCTCCTGAATGTTACAAGAGCTATCCATTAAGGCAACAACATTATGTCACCTCTTTATTCAATAAAGATAAAGAATCGAAACAGTAACAATTATTCTTTGCATTTTTCTGGTCCACAAAAGAATTCCACATATATATATATATATTTTTTTTCTTGTTATTGCGAATATTATTGACATCGCTTACATTTAAATTATAATTGTATATTCTGTAAAATCAAATACATTTGATAATATATCGTCTTAAGGAAATAAATTGTGGCTTATAAATTTTAAGATATAGTATATACACTTTTGAGATGTAATAATAGAAAAAAAAGAAAAAGCTTCAATCGCGCAATTAGCGTATTTCGTCAACTTTGATTATACGAATAAAGATGGCTTTTCTTATACGCTTTGCATATTACATACTATAACAAATCGCTTTTGAATTGTTCTACGATTCATCGGTTGAGAAACACCGATGTGCTTTTCATAATATTAACTAATATTACATCATGTCATGAGAATGTAACAACATTCCCATAGCACCTGAAGCATATACAGTGAACATTCTCCTACATATTATTTTATTTAATTACAGTCAGTCATTGGATTTATTTCATAACAAACTCCCTCATTTCTGAATCCCAGGTATATAATTGCTTAATACATCTTCATAGAATCATTACAGACATTCAGAAAAATTCAGTACAATACATGATTTCCAATGGACTAAGATTATATAATAAGGCCTCGGAATATTTGACATATTGTAACATCCCATGACACGCGTGTAAAAATACAATCATTATAAATTTTCACATCTTTATTAAAGTGGAAATAGTCGCAATAAGAGTTCAGAAAAAAAGAAGTTCTTAACAAAATAATATTTCTAATAAAAATATTTTATTGACATATTTATTATATATAGGATGCTTGTCTATAAATGTCCAAGCAATCTCCCAATTAATTGAAATTACAAGAAAATTGAATAAGAAAAATTTGCACAGTTTTTAACCCACAATAAAGCGCATATAAAAAAATTTTTTTCGTAATCTTTTCAAGTTATAGAGATCGCATCATCGTTTTTTTTAAATAAATACTTTTTTTTTTGCATATTTATGTAGTCAATATAAATTAAAATCTTATTTAATAAAAAATTACTATTATGCATTATTTATAAAATGATTTGCATTTTAAGTATTAAAGCAATAAACTAGATTCTCTAAGTATTGTTGAATTCGGATTGGAATGTCGAAGAGATTGAAAAGATTAAAACTATTTATGAAACATTGATTAATATATAGATTGCTCGAAATTTTATCTATTATATACAATCAACACAATAAGAAACATTATAAGATATGTCGAATGTTTATTGAACATGATGGGCAAAATTTCGAGAGCAATTTGTGTCAATAAATATTTTATAAAAAAATAGTTTTAGTTTTTTTGAATCTTTTCGACATTCCTTATCAAAAATATTAAAATTCAACTTACTATCTTAATACTTAAGATGCTAATTATCGCATAAATAATGCATAATAGCAATTTTTCACTAAATATGATATAAATTTCTATTGATTCTTATACAAAATATACAAAAAATAAGTATCCAGTAAAAAAAATGATGATGACTTTCATAATTTGAAAAGGTTACGAGTAAAAAAAAATATTTTTACATGCACTTTATTGCGGATTAAAAACTGTAAATTTTTCTTATTCAACTTTCATGTAACTTCGATTAGTTGTAAAATATTTGCTCAGACATTTATGGACGGACACCTTGTACACACTTTCAGAGGATGCTTTATATAAAATTTCGTCAAAAAATAATGATAGTATATTAAAACTATGCATCTCTTGCATCATGTTATTATCGTATTGTCTCAGGGATTATATTTCGGTTAAGATAATATGAAATAAAAAGAATGTGTGTGCACATTTTTATAGCTATATAAATATAATACTATTCTTAAATACATATGCGTGGATTTTTTTTAGTATTTTATGAGGAAATCTTCAAAAAAATTGGCTTTTTCTTTTGGCAAAATTTTATTTTATTTATAATAGCTTGTAATAATTTTGCAACAATTTTATATTTTTTAAAATGTGTACGTTTATAGTTCCATTTATGCAATTTCTGAAAATGCAAATTTTTTTCTTTTCAGATTTTAAATAAAGCAATCCTTTGAGCAATCTGACAATGATATGACATATTTTAAGATACATAGTTTTTATAGTCACTGTTATTTTATAACGAAAACAATTTTATATATTTTTTTTTAAAACAAATTCACATACATATTCTTTTTTAATGTAAAAAAAAATATATAGTTGATTTATCGGCGAAAATTTTTCTTCAAAAAAACCATCATATGTGATAAAAAAAAATTAAAATTACCTTCTTTTCGATCTTTAATATAATAACAATGCTAATATAATTTTATGTATATTAATACACATTTGAATAATATTACAATCCTATAAAAATATACTTTTATTGGATTGTAAAGTGAGATTTTCAATCATGAGATGTTACATAACTATTGTTGAACATTTTTAATGCAGTATTCTTTGGATATTTATGTAAACATATTAGAATGGAGAGCATATAAAGCTACAAAACAAGTCCAATACGAAATTTGCCTTATAGTCGTTAATACATCTACGTTATACGTTCATTATGTATTTATAAGGCCATATATATACGCGAAATTTAATATAAAGATATTGCCTTTCTGCAGGCAATATGTTCGATATATTAATTTGGAAATTTGTCTATTCATAGACAAATGGACGACACAGCCTCAACAGAGAATGTTCACAGTGTAAGACAGCAGCACAGATATATCTCAGCGCAGCCTCACTCTACCATTAATTACAATATCTTTATTTTGTAATCATGTAAAACAGAGGCTTGTTAATCACTTAATTATGTCCAAAAAATCCTTTGTAGGTTATTCAGTATGGATTTTTCTCTCTTAAAAACTAAAATAATTTTATTCCTATATTAATCTCAAATTAATTTTTAAATTATTAATTATTTATCGTTATACATTCGAGATTAACGTGACCTTCAGTTGCATCACAGGAAAGTTTTCTTAAAATCACCCATACGTATTACATATTTAATCAACACTGTTTAAATGGGAGATACCTACAAAGGGTGTTTTGACAATATTAAAAATACAAATGCTTAACATAAAGAAGTTATGAATTTTTGTCTCTTAATAATGTATAGAACTTAAAAGATCTCTCAATGTGTTTACATGTAAATATCATATATAACAACGGAGATAAATAACAACGTATTAACAGAATGTTTTGTACCTAGATATCTAATATGGCATAAGATTGGTCATGTGCCGAGTTATTTTTGGCTACTGTCAGATCTAAGCCAACATTTTACACAAGTCTAATCTTAAATAAGATGTGCATGATTTCAATAATGATTCATTGATCATTATCATATGCCATCTAACTACTTTCCACTTTAGGGACTTCTAAAAAGAATAGCTTATAGCTCAATTATTGAAATAGTAAAGTTTCAAAATTAATGTCATAAATTAATGTCATTCTAAAGAATTGCGCTTATAAAAATTATTTATTCCGGAATACACAATTCACATTCGAAAAATTATTTTTTCGAATGTGAATTGTGTATTCCGCTATAAAGAGGTTTTATAAAAAAGGATATCTAATTATACTCTTTTACCTAAAACATAAACTCTGTAAAAGGAAACATTTTTTGAATGTTTAAAAGGTCAACAAATTAGATATTTTTTTTTTACTTTTTATTATATTATTTGCAATAATCAAATAATGAAGAAAGTTTTTAAAGTTTTCAATTTTAACTGGTTTTGTTTTAGTGATCTATAATAATATCAAATAGATATTTTTATATAAATTGATAGAAACAAGTATAATCAAATGATTAATAATTGATCAAATATTTAATATTGAATCAAATTTTTATTTATTTATGTCACTCTTGTATATAAGCACATATTAATAATAATAATTGAAAACTAATACATAATTAAAAAGAGAAACTTGCCTCATAAACAACAATTATGTAAGATTTTAGGAAGAAACTCTTTAGAAGTCCCGCAATAATCTATTCCCATTCAACATATCCTTCTTTCAAATTTATTTCACTCATTCTATGATAAAACACCGTTATAATATAAACCTATCAAAATGGCATTCAGTATTTTCTTATAGGATTATTTCATTCAATATATAAAAAAAATATACAATTTCGACTACTCAATGAAAACGTTCAGTAATCGTCAGTTTGTACTATCCGAATGCCATTTTTGTGTATATTACACTTTTCCTGGACTAGTTCTCTACAAAGATTGTGTAGGGCTGTCCACGAAATTCTAATTAAAATATAATTAATGCGCATGTATATGTATGTATGTATGTATGTATGTGTGTGTTTGTGTGTGTGTGTGTGTGTGTGTATAGTGGGATTTTATTGATATATAGTCAGTTCACAATGCTCGTGCGCAATATCATGATATTTTACAAATGTCTTTAGAAGTATTGTCCATATATTTATGGGCATTTTTAAAGGTTACAAATGACACTAAAATGATCATTTGATTACACAAAATCTTGTAAGAAAGATACTTTTTTATAATTAGTACAGTTCTCATTAGACGGAAGGTATTATAATACATATATATAGAAAAATTAAAAATTAAAGATTTTAACAAAAAACTATATATAAAAAGCAGCTAAACATATAATATTTCCTATGCGTTTAATAGATACATAAATATATAAATTTCTCAATAGAATATTACACACATTTAAAGAGTCAAATATAATAAAATTATGAAGTAATATAAAAACTATCGAAAATTAATTTCTAATTTATCGTAAATAATTTATTGTAATAAAATATTATAAGAATTATAATTTATCCTCTCAAATTATTTTCTGTTTTTTTTTCTCTAGAAATATTTTCTATAATCAAATATGTCAAAAATATTCAAATGTAACTATACATATTTAGCTGTCCTCTCTGAATTGTGTGCAACATTTAATAAGAAAATTATTTTATATTTGTGTTTTTAAATTTATATTTTTTCTAAATAAGTATAGTATCAAGCTTCAACAAACAATAGTGCTACGAGCTGTGACTGATTTATACTTACCTGAGCGGGTGACAATCTCCCACTAGTTTTTAATCTTCGATTGCACATGTTAAGTGCTTATTATAAGTTTTCTTTATCGAGGTATTTTTCAATTTCGGTAAATATGTACGTTATTGAGTACGTATGTTGGTACATACGGACCAAGTCTGATTTTTTTTCTTTTTTGGTAGGGTCTTAGTAATGCAATGGCATCACAATTTTCACTGGCTTCATGCCAACTCCAGGGTATTATTTTCATTATTACTGTATAATTTAAATAATTTACATTTCTTTTTCTGTAGAAAGAACACAAGTGGTTGTACGCAAGCATATTCGGGGGTTAGCTTCGGGTTACTATATTACAAAAGATGCTTGGTATATACCACCACACTGATGTGATCGATTGATGCATGACAGAATTTCATTTTACATACTGTATAACGCTTAACATACATACAGGGACACACCCAGATATACAGCTAGATATAGGGACGCACCTGTGTATGTGTGTGTGAACGTTATATATCACGAGCTCTCTACCGCATGCATCTTCGAAATGCCTTTTTGATTTTCCGTTGCGGTGCTGCCGATTGGGGTGGAGCACTATAAAACAAGATAATAAGCGTATTTATATAGTTTTATTTATTCTGTAGGTATAGAGTGAACTAAAAGAGAAACTTACAACTTCTATTCATGAATAATTTCCAAACAAAATAAAAACTAATTTTTTTTTAATAATTTAAATTTATTTAGACCTGGGAATTATATTAGGGTAGTATTCCTTGTAATTTAATTTTGCAGGTTTTTGAAGACAATTTACATTTTAGCGAAGAAAGCGTTATGAATAACAAGGCACATTTTGACGTTAGTGATTTTGTCAAATAAAATAATTGGTTTTATTGTTCAGTATTATTTTGAAAAATCTATATTTAATTCATCAGTAATTCTTGTATTCTTGTAAAATGAATGTGTGGTATGTGATATTTGGACTAAAAATTTTATTGAATCTTCTTTACAAAATCACTATGGATATTGTTATAATGATTGGTGATATAATGAAGTGATTGAGATCTTTATGTGTAAATTAATAAACTGAGTTTAAAAAAATATAAGGTTCCAACAAACCTGTGGCATATATGACACGAGGCACGATAGACATTTTGAGAATAATATTTCCAGATTAATTAATTTCAAAATTCAGCAATGATAATTAGCCATGTAAATTATATGATGATTTAATGACGCCAAATTTTTTTAAATTTTTATTTTATCTCAAACGAAAAATGCATGAGAACAAGTCATTGACGATTAACTGAAATATTCATAAGGTTATAAGTGAAATACAATTTAAAATCTATGAAAAATGCCATTGACAGAATTTGCATTTGTGTATTGCAGAGAGACTGTGTTATATTCTATATCATAGTCCATACATAACTATCAAATCTAAATAAAATATTTATTTAAAATGTCGAGTGTGTTTATTTTATAAATCACAAGAAAATTATGTTTTTTTAGATCTACTCTAATGTCTAATATATGACAAATTTCCAGTCAATATACTCACTTGAATGCTGTTGGTGCGCTTCCTTTAGTAAAGTTGAATGAAGGCCGACTGTTGGGATCGAAAACCACAGTGGGAGTAGTAGTAGGAGGATTATAATTGAATCCTCCAGTTGGTGTAGACGACTGCAACATCATAATACATATCAATTTCTAATAATTTCTAATGTATATATATATATATATATATATATATATATATATATATATATATATATACAGGGTGATTCTGAACAAACGTTTGTCTTTAAAATATCAAATTCTTGAATGAATTCTAAGACGATTTTCCTCTTGCAAAATTTTGCCCGGAGCTTAGTTTTTAAACTATAAAGGAAAATAGTTAACTACTTACGGAACGAGTACAAGAGGTAGGCAGGGACGGCGCGATATAGGCGATTACGTGGGGCACTCGCCGCGATCAGCTGATTGCTATACGCGATGACTGTAACAATCAGTGTGTGTGTGTGAGAATGTGTACGCGCGCGCGCGCACACACACACACAGATTGTTACAGTCATCAGTAAGCTCCGGGCAAAATTTTGCAAGAGGAAAAATCGTCTTAGAATTCATTCAAGAATTTGATATTTTAAAGACAAACGTTTGTTCAGAATCACCCTGTATATATACATAGGAGCAGAGAGGGGGAGATTATATATACCTTATCTTATTAATTAATAAAATCTCTGTATGAAATTAACTCATATTTACCATTCCTCCAAAGTTAAAGCCTCCTGACGCTGCAGCGGATGGAGCTGCAGATGCAAAATTGAATCCTGTACTGGACAAAGGAGTAGACGAAAACGATGGTGATGTTGCTTGAGTCTGTGGATTTGCTTGCGGGGCACCGAACATTGGAGTTGTTGCCGCGCCTTGACCGAATGCCGCCGGTGTTTCTTGTTTAGGTGTGTTAAATGCAAAATTGGCATTGGTATTCGTTGAAGCGGTATTAGCGCCGAAAGTACCACTACCAAACATATTGTTACTACTCGGCGCTGAATTGTTACCAAATGTGAAGAGCGGTTTCATAGCCGAATTAACGTTCGCAGAAAAGTTAAATCCGCTGCCTGTCGCTGATTGTTGCGACGATGTCGAGCCAAATTTGAATAAAGAAGAATTCGATACTGGGTTAGTTTCGACGCTAGGCTTGGTAGACGAGAATAAAGTAGTAGGTGTCGTTGCGGTGCCATCGAAAGCGGGCGTAGTATTGTTCCCGAAAGCAGCAGAATTGGATGATCCAAAGAGCGACGGAGTAGCGCTGCTGCTGGACGGTATGCCGAAGGTCGGTAGAGGATTTACCGCAGGTGAATTAAATACAACGGGTAATTTCGTTTCTGGCGTCCCGAAGATTGCTGGCTTATTATCTTGCATATTACTGCCGAATGTTGGAATTTTCTCTGGCATGGAAAATCCTGATGGCTTGCCGCTGTCTGTTGTAGTAAACGCCGGTTTATCCGTTCCGAATGCTATTGTCGTTTTCGACTCATTATTGTTGAAAAGCGACGTAGAACTCGACACGATTGGGAAGAGCGTAGCAGCTGGTGTATCACTTGTGGATTTATTAGATGACAGAGTGGATATTTCAGCTGATTTGTTTTCTCCAAATGATAGATTCGTAGATAATGCGGCGGACGATGTCGGAATTTGGCCAAAAGTTGGTATTGTGGCTGACTGAGATAATGCCTTCGAATCGGAAAATGTGAAAGTAGGTTGAGCAAAAGTTGGAAGACAAGTAGTCGTTGCATTCGTGGAAGTGTTACGCATTACTTGTTGTGTATTACCAAATTTGAACCCATTTAAGGGAGATGCAGTATCAGAATTATGATTATCAGCCTTATCTATGCCGAAATTAAAGCTACTTGGATTAACTAAATTTGATGTGTTAGATGGTACGCCAAACTTAAACTGCAAAGTAGAGCTAATGCTCGATGCAGATTTATTTGACTTTACAGTACCAGGCTTCGAAGCTTGGCAAGCCACACATTGCGTAGAATTTGCATCATTTTGTATCAAGCAAGTATCGCAATTCCACGACCCTTCCGGCTTTTTAAATTTGTCTCCAAATCCATTAGTCGATGTCTGGTTTGCGTTGCTCGATTCGCCAAGAGAATTAGGTTTAGGAGCGCTACAGCAAGGACAAGTGGTAACAGAATTGTTGTTTCGTACAAGGCACCCTGGACACTCCCAGGAATCTTTGCTTGGTTTAAATTTATTCATTATTTCATTACTCGATGTTGTTCCCTGCATTGCTATGTTGTCTATATCATCAATGCCCGATTTCTGCGAGGATGATTCTGCAACAGTATCTGCCTTCTTTGGACTTGTTTTTATGGGAGTAGGTGATTTAGGTGATTTATTCATTATTTGATAATTATTAGATGTTGTTTCCTGTGATGTGTTTGCCGTATTATCTGTATTAGCAGCGGTTGACTTTTGCGAGGACGATTCTGTAACAGTATCTGTCTTTTTCAGATTGGTTTTTATGGAAGTAGGTTTGGATGCATTACAACAAGGACAAGTAATAACGTTCGCGGCATTTCTTAGTAAACAACCATGACATTCCCACGATCCTTCAGCAGGTTTAAACTTCTCCATTAGATCATTTTGAGATTTGATAGTTTGCTGCATAACATCTGCATTACTTCCTGGTTTCAGTGCAGAGCATGCTACACATTTAACATCACTCTGTTTGTTTCTTACACAACATGTTGTACATTCCCATTGATTTGTAGATAATTTAAATTGAGAACCGAAGCAATCGTTTGGAACCGGTTTCGATTTTACGACGGTATTTATCGTTGATGTTGAGCACGTTGATGAAGTTTTGTCATTAGGATTTGATCGAACGACCTTACATGCAGTACACTGTTTGTCTGTGCCACTGTTTTTGATCAGACATTCACTACACTCCCAAGACAATGTGGCATCATGCGTGCTCTTGATATCTAAATCTGGACTGATAGATGCATTAGCTATCTTGTCTGTTGTTTCGGTCAATCTCAAGTTTGACTGTTCAATTAAAGTAGATTCTATTTTGTCAGATTTAGAGCACAATACATTTATAACACTTCCCGACTTTTGTTCGTACATTACTGAAGGTTCGACAAAATCATCCTTGCTGTTTTTTACTTTTGCTTTTAATCTAGGTGCTGTAGATGAACCGGACCAAATAAAATTAGGCATAGATGTGATTGTATCATCGGTGGACGAGAATGAAGCAGACCCAACATCCTCTATTATTGAACACAAGCTCGAAGCAATTGTTTTACTTGTGCTATCATCAGCATTAATTGGGTTACTAAAAGTGTAATTGTTGACAGACTGCAAATTTTTCTCAACATCTGGCATTTTAATCGGGCTAGCAAATGTAAACGTGTTTTCTTTATTTGCTATAGTTTTTTCTGTAGAATGTAAAGTAGGAAATGGTAGCGTAAAATTGAAATTGGGTAATGTTGTTATTGGCAGAGGTACATTCGGCAAATTTACAGGTGCCACTGTTTCTTCTTGTTCTAGATTTATTTTAGATTTGCCTTTCAGTTTGCCACGATACTTTTCATTATCGGCATCATCCATCCTAAGGAGAAAAAGTGAATTTATTAAAATATTTTTTTTTGATCACTTATATTTATTTCTTTATAGATAAGAACAAGTATGTAAAATTATGTTTCGATAAATACCTTAAACGATATTCCTGTGGAGGTGGTGGTGGATCACTACGAGAAGAAACAATTTTTCTAGCTGCAAGAGTTGTATCTTGCAATTTTTGTCGTCTTCTTAATTTCAATATATCAGGAACGGTTGGTACTGTCAATTCACGCGTCAAATGACGCAAGCCAATCCTAGCAGATGGGCTTGCTACTTCTTCCCGCGCTCTTTTTCTGTTCATTACCGGAAATAAAGTATTATTTGTGTTTTTGAATGGAATTTTCTTTGCATCAGATATAGGTGATGAAAAATGTTCTAATGCTTCCAATATTTTTTTTGCAGTTTGACTCATACCCGATGAATCATCTACTGCATTGGAAGGTTTAACTTCAACATTCGTTCTCCTTGGTACTTTAAGTTGTAACTAGAATGAATGAATGAATTGACATAAATTATTATATCAATAATAAAAAAAATTATCAACAAATAATCTTTGTAATGTGGAACATAAAAAAATCAAACTTTAAAGTAAAAGAATTAAATTACATACCTCACTTGAATTATTAAAAAGATTACGATTTGGTTTGTAAAAACCTGCCGCATTTGCACCCCCAAAAGTGATATTACCACTATAAAAAGGAGAAGACAGAGGAGATGCGCGGTCTAGAACATTTGTCATAACTGATGCATTAAAACTTGGTCTACGACTGCTTAAAGTATCACGAGAATTACTATCTAGAAACAAGGACCTTGGGGATTGTAAATGATTAGCTGAAACAAAAATATAGGATTTCATAAGCATATAATATATGTATGTACACACACACACACACACACACACGCACACACACACGCACACGCACACACACACACTCTCTCTCTCTCTCTCTCTTTAAAACAGTTTTATACTGATTATAAAACTTTAATACAACTTATATCATTATTTAAGTAACTCTATATACGCAATATGCAATTTACACTTACTAAATGTCAATTTATCATCAATATGTCTCCTTCTACTGGGAAATGTTGAATTGTACATATTTGATGGGCCTTCATGTCTATTTATTTGTGGAATAAGCGAACTGCATCCACTGGTACTTTCACTTGACTCCGAATTATCATCAATTCCATTTATTATTCCATTATTAATTGATGAAGCTAAATTTAAGTCAGATTTGTGAGATGTTACAGTCCTAATATCTGCTTGCATTGCAGGAGTCGAAGATATTAAACGACTTATCCCACTTGGTCCAGCTGTTGCGAGTTCCGAAAAATCTTCCCTCTGTAAGTTGTAAAACAAAATACATTTTTCTCTTTCTCCCTTTCTCTAAATGTCATTCATTCTATAATAACTCATTCTTATACATTTGATTATCACCTCATTATGAACAGGATATTGCTCCTTAGAAGGCTCAATCATGTTTAATGCACTTTTAGCTCTTGTTTGTATAGAAAATGTGCCAGGTGGATGAATAGTATCCATACAAATACGTGATCGCTTGTTAGGAGGTTGTTGTATATCATCTTCCGTTTCCTCAGTATTTTCTCTATTATCTAATGCATCCTCATTACCTTGGAGAGGATTGAACCACTTACTAATCCATGATGATTGTGGTATAAAATCTGTTACCTTGGTTGCCATTTTTCTTACAAATGACTGTAAAGGATATAAATATACAAATATATAATATAAATCTATATAATTAATTATATAATTATTAATGTAAACTTAAATAGATATTATTATAATGCTTCATATATATATTATTATCAAAACATAAGAAATATCTTTGAATTCTATGTACGAGTATTTTAAAAAATATTTTTCTTTTATTCAATTTGAAATAAATAAGAGAGAAGAGAAAAATAACGTACACAAATGGTGATAGATATAAATTCAAAATTTCATTCGACACACATCAGTGCTATGAAGTATGGTTTGTCGAAAACTTTTGTCGCAAGATATTGCAGCGATTCACTATTGTCGCTAAACTAGCTTTAATTTTTTTATTGTTTATACAAATATATAATTTATCATACTATAATTTTGTTAAATTTACACTTTCCATCTGAAGTTATATTTGTTGCTGTAAAAAAATTAAAGAAGTCTCTAGTTTTTCTGATATATAGAAGCCATTGTGCGTATCGATGAAGTTTAAATATTGCTGTTTAAATTCTTCACAAGTTCAAAATCACAAAAACCTAATAAAATATAAAGTATCCTGCAAGAATATACCGATGAAGAATCAAGAATTAATTTTTATAAAAATAACGATGTCTCTCTCTCTCTCTCTCTCTCATGACGAAATTGAAAAATTCTGAGAAAAAATTATACAGATATCGAATTGATATTTATCGAATATATATTCTCATTTGATTCCATCATTAATCCCCAAGTGTAAAAGACACCATTCAAAAGGTGTACGCTAGCCTTTTTTCATAATCAAAGTTCAAGTTACATTATATTACGCAATACACAAGACACAATAAGAATTTTTGCTCAGACTCCGACAAGGCGCGTAAGGATTTCAAGAATCGTATTCAAAAATCGTCTGCATTACATTACAAACGGTAACACGCCGCGAGAATTCGCGCGAAGACCTACGCAGAGCGCGTGACGCTCGCAAAGGGGAGAGAAAAAGAGAGAGAGAGAGAGAGAGAGAGAGAGAGAGAGAGAGAGAGAGAGAGAGAGAGAGAGGGAGCGAGCGAGCGAGCGAGGGAGCGAGAGAAACAGAAGGAGAGAGGAGGACGCACAGGAGATATGATTCGCGTTTTTCAAATCGTTAGAAATCTAGAGGCCCGAGAGAGATGCCCTCCTATCTCTCTCGTCAAAGATACGGTGTGCGTAAAAAAACCGTGGATCCTTCAAGGTCACGAGAACGCGCGTGCACGAGATGCGTGCGTATCGTCGTCGCGCACGACGATACGTATGGGCACGAGAATGAGGTTATCATCGGGGCACGCTCACATAACCGCGATATCGCGGGTGTCGCCTCGTCGTAGGGAAAGGGCGGACGCGCGGTCACGCGGGATCGCGCGCGCGGCACGTCGAGAGGCAGGCGCTCGACGTCGATTCGGTCGTTCGCGTCACTCCACTCCGGTCGCGCCGATTGCGGCCGTAGCCGCGGCTACGGCCTCGCCAACCGAACTACTCACGTTGTTCGCGTCGTAGGGTTTCGCGTTGCGCGACGACGGCCGCCTGCCGGCCGGAGCGCCGCTTCCCTTGGACATCCTCTGGTCCGGTTTGGCCTGGGTCTGAACTCGCCGCACCGCACTACACTACACTGCACGATGATCGGTTACGAAGCGCGCGCGCGCGATCCTCATCTCCTTGAAAGAACAGTACGTCTCGCAGTTCCGATGCCCGGAACAGCACCACCTTCCCTTCTACCAGCGGGACCCACGAGAGGAAATATGGCCGAGCTCGACCCCGAAACCACCGCTACGGCGCTGCAGGGCTTCCTTCGAATCGCGAGTTCGCGAGCTCGATGCGCCTGTCCACGTGACGCGCGCTTTGACGTGCGCGCTCCCGTATCCGCCGCGCGCATTCGTCTAGCGCTCCTATTGATACGGCATGCGATTGCGTGGTGTAGATGGTGTAAGTGTACCTGTCTGCGTCGAGAAACAAAAGCGATACATGTATATATATGTATGTATGTAATTGGAATTGTATAGAGGTAAAAATTATTGGACAAACGTAACGTCGATAATATGAACGCATTGGAGCGCGCTAAGATGGTGACCAATCATACGACGTTATTGCGCTACTTCGGAAGGATGATGAATTGATTGGTCATCCCGTGAATCACGTGTCACGTGTACTCAACGCGTATTGTGTCCTATGTGCAGGAGCCTTGATGCACATATTAATAATTGTTGATTTATTATTGACAGTTGGCACACCAATTGGCAATTTTATTTACATTGCTTGTACGAGGTATGTAAAATAGAAGCGTTCATTAATTTTCAATGATTAGAGTGATAATAATTTGTACACCTTTTTTTTTATTTGGAAAAAAGAATCGAAACATTTATGCAGGAGTATGAGCTATTTTAATGGTTGTTACCTTTTCTAACCTATTGAAAATGTTAAATATTACATTAAATTAAAGATATAACAGATTGATATTTTTTACTCCAAGAAGAAAGTAAATTTGAAATAGTCTCACATTTAAATATTCTCATATAATTCAGATCGTTTATTTTTTACAAGAAGAAAGTTAAATATTCTCATATAATTATGTATCTTTTTAATTTGTGATTTGATGAAATAATGAAAAATATTATTGAACATGTTGCGTTCTTGAATTTCTCTTGAAATTTTAACACATTTACATATAGACACATTATACACATTTTATATACGATAATAGTAGATAATTAATATTAGCCGTTTAAATAATTATTATGTAGATGGAGTCCGATTATGATGAAGATCGTAGTGGTTGGGGAGATGAGATGAATCGAAGTACCGATGAGTGCAGTGGAGAGGATACATTTGATAATCCGCAAGAAGTATTGAACGAATGTCTGGATAAATTCAAGACTCCGGATTATATAATGGAGCCTGGCATTTTTGCTCAGCTTAAACGATACTTTCAAGCTGGAGGAAATCCTGAACAAGTCATTGAATTATTGTCCAAGAATTATACAGCTTGTGCACAAATGGCAAACCTTCTTGCGGAATGGCTGATTCTTGCTGGGGTAAAAGTTACCGATGTACAGGCAATGGTAGAAAACAATTTAAAGGATATGATTCTCAAAACTTTCGATCCCAAAAAAGCAGACAAAATTTTTACAGAAGAGGGTGAAACTCCTGCTTGGTTGACCGAAATGATTCAGCATCCCACTTGGCGATCCCTTATTTATAGGCTCGCGGAAGAATATCCAGATTGTTTAATGTTAAATTTTACTATCAAACTTATATCTGATGCTGGATTTCAAGGTGAAATTACAAGTATTTCAACCGCAGCTCAACAAATTGAAGTCTTTTCACGTGTATTAAAGACCGCGATTGCTGGGTTTCTTGAAAATACAGAAAATTGGCAGTCCAGTATACAAGAGTGTGCAAAAATGGTGTGTCATGGTCAACACACTTATGTATATAGTCAAGTCCTGTTGCAAATTCTTGCGCAGGAATCTCGCGGTGGTTTTATGATGAAGAGGCTCTCTCAAGAAATCACCAAGTGTGCTCAGCAAAATCGACATGATGTCACTCCAATAACAATGGCTCTGAATGGTGCTGCCAGTAGCCCTGGAGCATGTCAAGCATTAGCATCTATGTTATCGAGAAATACTTTAAATCCAGCTGATATCACTGTATTATTTAGAAATTTCTCTACATCAGAGCCACCTCCTATTGAGCTGTTGCGTAATCCACAATTCTTAGGTATGTTGATTATTTATGATGATAACATTTATAATATTAATAATAGAAATTGTTTATAATAATTTATAGTAATAAAATAAAAGATAAAAGATTTTTATGATGAAACTTTCCAACATTACAGAATTACTGGTTGATGCACTTTTTAAACCTGGTGTTAAGATAAATCCTGAACATAAATCAAAATACATATATCTATTGGCTTATGCAGCAAGCGTATGTGAAACAACTAAAAAGGGCAATACGCGTAAAATTAATAAAGACGAGTTAAAAACGACTATTCAGGCAATTGAGAAAGTGCACAATATATGTAATATAAATAAAGGATCGACTGAGCTAATAGCAGAATTACACACTTTATATCAATGCATACGGTAGATTGACTTTTAATATATTTTTTTCTGTGCTATAGAAAAGAGAATATTTTTTACTAATATCTATTGTATCGTAGGTTTCCTGTTGTAAGTGTGGGTATAATTCGATGGGTAGAGTGCACTGTAACAGAACCATCGTACTTCAAATTATGTACAGAGCATTGTCCTGTGCATCTTGCTTTATTAGACGAAGTTGTAGTCTGTCATTCTCTGTTACATACAAAGATATTAAATTTACTTGTCCACTTATTTGAAAGCAAACAAGATGAATTAGAGATACTTGTACAGGTAAATACGGGGTTTCAAATAGGGTTTAAAAACGAAAAATTGACAACATTTTAAATGAATAATTGTTTTTTATATAGCTGGAAATGAAAAAGATGTTAATTGATAGAATGGTGAATTTGCTGAGTAGAGGCTGTGTAGTACCCGTCGTATGTTATATTAAGCAATGTTCGCAACGTGGAGATACAGATGTATCTCTAATTAGATATTTTGTCACAGAGGTGAATTATAATACCGTTTTCTTTTTTAATGCAGTTTACATAATATATTAATATTTTATCATAATGTGAATTTGCAATGTAAGGTTTTAGAAGCAATAGCCCCTCCATACACAGCAGAATTTGTACAATTATTTTTGCCAATGGTAGAAGATGAAGAGATTACTGGAACTATGCGTGGGGAAAATGAAAACGATTTAGTTTCAGAATTTATTGGTAAATATATAACACATTCACAGCAAATAATAATAAATATATTTAATTTAAAAACAAAAATTTTGTTTTTTCAGTACACTGCAAGACACATTGTTCTGTTTTAAGATGACGCTATAAAAATTAACTGTAGGTAAGTTAAATCAAAGAAAAATAGAATTACAGTGCAAAAAATGGTTTTAACTTTATATAGAATTAGAGATTGTTATATATAATTTGCTATACTGGATGAATTCTCTGCATCCATCTGTAATATCGCCACATCTAGGCATTTTCTGTAATAAAAATATATACATTATAAGAGATAGTATACTACAAATATTATAAATTTTAAAGCAAGATACTTATATTAATGAAATACAAAGACGAAAATGTTACTTGCTTTAAAAAAAAATTGAATTTTGAAAAATTTTGAATTTCAAGCAATATTATCTTACGGCTTATATAAGTAAATGACATATTCAGGTATATATCGGTTGTTTCATTGCCAAAATATAATATTGCTTGAAATTGCAATGTGCAACTGCAAAATAATATTGAAAAATTATTAAATTTCTGTAGTAAGAAGAGAATACAAAAACAACTGTCAATTATACAAACTGGTTAAAATATAAATATTTTTTAAATCAAAAGTTACAGTATTTTTTAAGTCACAGTTAAGTGATAGTTAAGTCACACTTGTATGAAAAGATAATAGTATATTAATAAAGGTATTAAAATGACAAACATTTTTAAAGATGTCACGCAAATCATAGACTTACTAATCATTGTGATTATATCTTCTCAGCTGTAAAAAATATATTGTACTATATAACAAAAGTATAATCACATGAAGAATACATTCTACAGAAGAAGAAACAAAATAGAGAATGATGAATATGAAATGAATAAGATATAATAGAACAGAATTGTAATAATGAAAGTATACATACTAATAGGTTTTCCATCCTTCCATTGAGTAAACTTTACATTGACTTCGTCACGCTTGGCAGCTTCTGCCTTCAAGTCAGCTTTTAAAGCTTGTCTGACTAACCTTGCTGCAATCTGAGAGTAGTTAATGTAACTGTAATAAAAGAGAAAAAGATTTATATATACATTTTCGATTTTTATTATCCACACTTATTCACAAATAACATTTTATAAACTCCACAATTATTAACGAGCAGATGAGAATTTGGTTACATAATATTTTTTGATGAAAAAATTTTACATGCTTGACATGTGCGCGAAGAAAGAAATATAAGTATAAAGTATGAGGACGATAATTAATTTTCTTACTTTAATCCTGCTTGTCTCCACGCCGACATTTTTGCTATTAATTATTTGGAAGTTAGATAATTTATATTGATGGATAATATAAGAGATAGAAGACAGCGTCACCTATAGCAGAAAAACTTCCAGTTGATCTTTATTTGCGGGGTCTGAGAAAATTGTTCGCATTGATTCTCTCTTTCCATTGGCTGTCGAAGAAATGTCCAAGATGCATTGCATTGAAAATGCGGCATAAAGGGAACCTTGCGAGCTCACGCATGCGCACATCTATATATATATCGTGATATTGGGGTTCTTTCGATTCTTTTAAAGTGATGTATATAAGTCGTGTATTTGTTTCGAAGCTGATTTGTGTTTTTTAAATTTAGATATGTCATACCCAATATAAAAGCGAAGAAAACTCTTTATACAATTATGGTAAGCAATTTTGCATATACTATAATCCTATTGTTAGGGAAGGGGGGGAGAGAAAGAAATTTGATATAAAATTTGAATAAAGTAACGATAAATAGCGATAAATAAATCCATTATTGTGCAAAAGTAACGGAATTAATGTATAAATATTCTGAATTAAACAAGTATATCGCGGCAATTATTGGCAAAGATCGACAAGTTTCTATTTGCAGAAAAATCTGATAGTCAATTGTTGTTAGAAATTATTAATATAAAATCGCATGATATGTAAAGAATAAGTTTTTCCTTTCCTTCAAAGAATGAATTTTTCCTTTTTTTCTCGATAACTAATTAAAATTGTCTGCCTTTACTAAAAACGACGAAATATAATGTATGTATATACGCAAAATTACTAATACTGATATCTTATTGTATAGGTGGCAAGGAGGATCCTCATGCAACCAAAATATTGCTGCAATTTGGATAATGAGGTACGTGATGCGTAGCTGTGCCTGAGAGATAATTGTATCACTAATGAACAAACAATATACATCGAATGCGCGTAAGTTTTTCTGCCATATTTAAAAATATTAAAAATATATTTCTGTAAATATCTTTAAACGTCTTTTTGTCTATCTTTGTAAAAATTTATTTCTTTTACGATTTTATCTTGTTTTTTGTAAAAATAATATATTGAATTTTATTTTTACAAAGATACACAAATATAAAGATAATAATAATATTATTTCAATAATGGTTCGAATATGATAAATTTAATGTTGCTTTTCAAATTCGCAAAAAAAACATGATATAATAATGCAAATTTAAAATAAAAATTGAGATATCATAATTTATGATTGTTATGTACTGAGTACATATATGTTATCTACAATTTATACATTTTATCATCAATATATTATCAATCAGTATTCTTCATCAGTATTCAATATATTATCAATCAGTATTCTTTATATTTTCCAATGTATGTCATGTTTTATAATATACGTGTTCCTCTTTCCTTTCCATAATATAAATTATTTCGTATTATTCATTCTGCAATATTGATGATGCATTTTATCTGAAACATTTATTTTTAAGATAATACATGTTTATTTCGCCAAGATTCGCAATATTGATATCTCTTAAAATTATCAAATAATTGAGGTTTAAAAATTTTTAAACTTTTTCTGTAATATAATTTTCTCTATATTTTCTCCGATTTTCTGTTTATAATAACAAATCATTTAAAAAAATTTTTTTATTTTTTACATTTATATATGCGATCTAAAAATGGCCACGTTATATAATCGTAGTCTCATCTTCTTTCCTCGGTAATACCACATTTTTGTGGCTGGGAACAGTAACCTCGGAGAACGTGGAAAAACGCATCGGTCGCGATAAAATCACCAATTGATATGTGTTCATATTATTGCATCTGCTGCGTGAGAATATAATTTATTGTTACATCAGTGAAACTCGATTTTTTTTTGTAATGTGACAATAATCAATCTAATATAAATATATTATATAAAAATATTTTATTTAATATAATATTTTACATCTTTTCTTTTTTATATAAAAATTACGCATTCTATAAAATCACATGTGCAATAATAATGGATATGAAATTTTTATGAAATTAATTAGTATCAATGGTGTATCAATTAGTCAGTATCAATAGTAATATTTTTCTTCTTTCTCTTTTAATGCAATTGTCAATCGACATTGTAATGCAAAGCATTTACAATGTATATGACATGTCTATCATATATTTTTTAAAGTGATTACGATGTGCGATACTTTCTTTTATGGAATAAAACACTCATACATGAATATTGATTAATTATTGAAAATTAACATTTTCCCATTGCAGTACAAATAATTTTCAATACACATTATATTCTTATTACAAACAAACATTATTTTCTTATTATATATTAATATTGCAATTATTAAAAAATTAATATTACATACACACACACACACACACACACACACACACACACACACACATGTATGCACGTGCACAATATGTCATAATTTATATTATATTACACAGAGAAATAATGGTAATGGTAAATTTTTATATATATTACAAATGAATATAAATTTTAAATATATAACGTATGTGTATATTTAATTTATGTTCATTTGTAATATACAAAAATTTTCATTACCCCAGTATCTGTAACATATAATATAAATTATATGACATCTTGTGCATCATGCATAACAATAATAACTGAGAAGAATGATATTAAGTTGTCATAACGGTTGCCTGATTAGTCAATGTCACAAATTGCATCTGTCAAGTATATTAGAGATGACGTCATATTCAGCAGATATTAAGCTGTCCGCTGATTGCATTGACGCTAGGTTGACGACGCTAGGTAATTTTTATACACGTAAAAGTTACGTTGATGACACTAGTTGAGAAAAATAACAATTCAAACTGGATTTTCCATGTTTTCTAACATATCTTTATTACGAAGATAATTAAGAAAATATAATCGGGAAAATCCATATATTTATATATTACTTTTACTATATAAAGGCATTTAAATATGAAGTATAAATTTCAATTCGGATTTTTATCAAACGTTTATTAAGAATTTTATCCTACAATAATTTTATGCAGTGCAAGGTGAATTAATTTTTGTAAAAAAATAAAGACTATAAAATTGTATTATTATAAAGAGAATGTGAATATCTAAATTTAAAAATAAACATGCGTAATTAACTGCATTTCATTAGGAATATTACAGAAATATTACAGGTTGTAGAAGCATACATGAAACTTCAAGAATTGACTAATTAAGAATTAACTATCCATATTTTCCATTATATTATAAATATGTACATAAATATGAGCATTCTTTTAAAAATGTCTAAAAATATACGACAATATTTTTTTAGACATTTATAATGCATTTAAATTTTCTTCGTTATATTAAATTAATTCAGAATTCAGCTTAAAAGAATGGCCGTATTTATGTGCATATTTATAATTTAACGGAAAATATAGATAGTCAATTAATTAGTCAATTCTTGAAGGTTTATATATGCTTCTAAGGTAATTGATAAAAATGATCAGAATAATAATAATCGTAAATAATATGCAGATGAGAATGTAAATATCTTGTTTAACCTATTCTTTCAAATTTGATAGATTTAATTTATTAATGTTTATCAAATTTAATAAATTTATCAAATTTGATAGATTTAGTTTATTAAAGTTTATCAAATTTAATAAATCAATTTCAATCAAATTTATCAACGATAATTATAATTAATTATACATTATACATTAGAAATTATCATATGCAATCGTAAGCTCGGTAAGACGGTAATGGATTCGCAAACAAATGGAGTTTTTGAAATTAATTTTTCTTTTTAAAACTTTCTTTGAAATGTAATAAATATATTATGGTATACGTTTGGAGAACGTTTTGATGAACATTTTTAGGACACTTAGAAGATGTCGCTTTTGATAATGTTATCGTTGATAAATTCTTCTTCTTGTAGCCTGTGACATTATCATGTTTGCGAATGCAGAATCATAAAAATCATAAAAATTCTAGTTGGTAATAATTTAGGATCTTATTTATTGCCACAATCGCTTGTCACAAACTTCAGAAAAATGTACAAAAACAATCGTCGTGTATCAGACACGCAACGGAGAAGACATAATTAGAGTAGTCGGTCAAGTACATGAGTTTATGGCTATCCGAAAAGACCTTAACCCATCCGCACGCATGTTTATGTACTTTTGTGTAAGGTTATATTTATCGAAGATATATATTATAATTATTAAAACGTTGATATGCCGCTAATGGTACGTGAACATTGCACAGGTAAGATATTTTATAAGGAAAGAGAGAGAGAGAGAGATATTCGCGGATGTCTTTAACGTTAAAAAAATACAACTGTACTCTAAATTTAATTTTATTTCAATTGATATCATTTTGAGAATTTTCCTGCCTGAAAATGCATATACGAGGAAAGTTGACTTTAATACAAATATAATTGTAGTTATAATATATGTAATAATTGTAATAATCTGCGTTAAAGATTGGCAAATATAAACATGTATAAATATATTTATATTTAAAAAGGATAAATTAATATTTTTATAATCTATAATTATTAATATTTATGGACTTTAAGATAAGTTACTTAAGTAGATTGAGGCTATCAAAATTATACAATGATTATATTGACCACTCATATCGGCCAAGGTTAAGGTCTCCCCCATGAAATCATTACATTACATCGCGGGCGAAGAATATAATCCAATGGTTCTTTATTATTCGTAAAGGCGAACGCGTGTATACGCGAGTATAGTTAAATTATACAGATTTGTGTGTGTATCATTCAATACTTTTTACAATCTCATCAAGGTGAAAATCGAATCATGCGGTTCAATCAACGTATCGTATAATGTATTAATTTATATTTTTTTATTGTGTATACAAACTTACTTATTATACTTATTATATATTTTATCCTCACAACTTAAACGCAAAAGATACAAAGACACACGCGATTAAAATCATTTTAATATTTATTTTAATATTTGAAAATTTCAATGATTTTACGGTTATACTTCTTATATGATTACGTTATTATTCGATTGAATTATTAAAATCCGAAAAGGATAAATATTTATTTATAACATAGAAAAATAAACCAGTTTATGACGATATAATTTCATTTGTTTATCTGTGACGATCTCGAAATTGCTAAATGCTAATTTGAACAAATCATAAAAAATCCGCTTTTAACCGGTATAAACTATCCGCAAATAGGAAAACAGAGAACTAGGAAAACATTATGTTTCTCAGTAGTATAATGTCAATATGCAACGCGAGAATGATTCCATTCATTCTTTCATTTATAGCTGGTGCTGCTCTTGCGACATTTTCTGTGCATATAAGTTATTACACCGTTGAGTAAACGTGATCTAGTCGTATTGACAAAACTAGGAGTTTTGATAAATCTCGGAAAATTACGGCGATGGCTATATAAATATTATCTGATTGTTTAAGGAATATTCCTTGACCAATCAGATATACGATCAGATAGGCGCTTTTTTCGTAGAGAGGGAAATGACATTTCCCATCGTGTCGCTGTTTGATGTTCATTGACACTTACGTGAGTCATTGTCGCCTATTCATAACGATCTGACAATTTTCTCAACACAACGAGATATATACGCACTATGCATGCAGATTCATGACAATATACGAAGATACGACGAATGCAAATTTCTACTCGCATGTCTTCTGTGCATGTACGCTTATTATAAGTACATAGCGGTATATGATCGTATGATTGTGAGATATTTATTTTTATCTCTTTCAATAATAAATTTCTAGTATAACGCAAAAGTGGTGTGTGTGCGCGCGTGCGTGCGTGCGTGCGTGCGTGCGTGCGTGCGTGTGTGTGTGTGTGTGTGTGTGTGTGTGTGTGTGTGTATGTATGTAAGTGTGTGAGTGTGAAGGATTTATTTCTTCAAATAAAATGTTTGTTTATTAAAATTTTTATTATAATATTTTTTCTTTATTTACAGATACGATAATGCAATATAATTATGACTGAGAAACCTTATTTTGTTTTTATATGTATGTAAACTTTTATACGTATATGTGTGTGTGTGTGTGTGTTTTAATATAATTATGAATATTAAGTTAAACTGTGATATCATTCAAAATATCCATTATTAATCTCGCGTGATTATTTGTCGATGTAGATTCGCGACAGCAACTTTGTGTTTACAATAATAATAGTAAAATATACCAGAAAAATTTATGCAAATGAATTTCCGGTATCAACTGTAATATTTCCGGTCAAATAATCAGTGATAACACGAAACGCATTGCATCACGAGCAGTAAAAGTGACAAGTTCCGCCGATTGGCCGATCATGTACACTTTGCATAGATTTTCCTCGTTCATGTGACATCGAAGCATATAAATCGAGATTATGTAACATATCGGAAGTCGTGGCTAGAGTGCTTTGATCCTTGGTAGTGATCACGAGAGATCCTTCCGCTCGATTTGCACGACCGGAAATGCGCCATAAATTTTTTTAGAAACTTAGGAAGTAATTGGTGTATTACAAACATTTGTTACCGCATTGTAGATTTAATAGATTTGCATGAACTATCACTAGTAAATCTATTAATTACATTATGACTGGCAATAAAATATGAGTACATCATTATTGCTAATTTCTATCTTTGTATAAGTATTAAATAAACAAGTTACGTCGGAGTTACATATACAATTCTTATTTTTTAATTACAGTTTACATACATATTTGCAAAATATATCGATATAAAATATATTTTTGGAGCAGGAATTTGTGTGTGTGATTTTTCTTCGCATGAAGATAAAGATATATGTTATATTCAATATATATGTGTGCACACAGAAATAAATGTTACACAATGTGCAAAATATTTTTGTAATTTGCTTCTAACAAATATTATTGACAATAAATATGTCATCGTGTGAAGAGTATGCATTTTCTGAATAAATCTTTGGAAATGACACAATAGATACTTCATTATTCGGAATTAACCAGAATTAATATGTACTTTCTACTTCTATATACATATCGCATTTTATAATGATAAATTTTTAATTAATTTGTAATCGATATTACTTTCTTCTCATTAGCAAAAAATCAATTTTATTTATTACAATTTTCTACTCTTTAGTATTACATATCTCTAAGAGTAAGCAAGTCTTAAATTCCGTTCAAACCTACTTGAAATTAATTAAAATATATGAAATTTTGTTTTAAATTGTCTTATTATTCTTAGTTTTCTAGAAACAATTTTGTTTTTATCTTATTATTCTTACAATAATTTTCTAGAAACAATTTTTATTTATTAATTATGTGAGATTTTCAATATTTTCTTTGAGAATATCTCAACTACAAGTTGATTGAAGAATTCATAGTTAAGAAATAATGATATGTAGTGGTGGATAGTATGAAACATTCTAAGTAACATTTGTTGTTTCTAGCAACGAAAGTGAAATATTCTATGTAACAAATTCGTACATATGTTCTTTAATCTTTCTTTACAATGAAACATGGTAAAACATATGAGAAGTGATAAATTTTTCTTCTTTGAAAATCAGTATAGAAAATAATACAGAAACGTGAGAAATTGCCATTCGAGAATATGACGCATGGACAACATGTTAATATATGTTATTCACTACTAGGAACACGTTACCGTCATTAAATGAAAACGATAATAAAACGAGCTGTCTTTTCTTTTATACATGATGCCGTTCTTCTCGGCGAGTATTAATGCATCGCTGATATAAGCAGTCTTGAATAATTGGAGAAAAATATTGGTATTGATGCAAACTATAACGAATAATTTAATGTGAATATCTGAGTTTATTCTACATTGATTTTATATAAACTTTTCTGGCAATTTTATTCTTTGACGTGAGCAAATTTATTTGTTGGAAACTCCCTGCTAGAAAAGATTTGATTAGATTATTCGTTTTCCAACTGTAGATAATATTAGCATTACGCAATTAAAGATTGACGTAAAAAATATTATGGAAGTTTAAAAAATGTGATAAGGAAATTTTTTGTAATTTGATAATGCATATATATATATATATATATATATATATATGCAATTATATAATTTAATTTTAATTAAAATAAAAAATGCAAAAATTAATAGCAAAGTAATAAGGCGATCTCTGTTCTATAATTGATTGTTTTTGTTTATTAAATATAGAATATTTCTAAGAAACAGTTCTAAGAAATGTCGTTAATAAAAATTTAAAAAATTTTAAAGATCGTATGTGATTATAATTTTATATAAATTATAAGACTGATATAATTATTACAAAATTATATATATAAAGATTGATAATTTCACTTGGTTTTCAATTGTCACTACTTAAGTTTAAAAATTTAATTTTTTGTATTTTTACATATTTTAATTAGATATATTACTTTCTCTTCTTTCTTTTAAAATATTATACACTTTATACAATTTTATATTATTACGTACTCTCGCTCTCTCTCTCTCTCTCTTTCTCTATTTGCAAACAATTTCAAATAAAAGTTATTCAGATTTTGAATGTTCGTTTCTTTCTGCTTGGCACACTAAATACAGGCTCGATTTTATTATTTTTGTTAGATATTTTTTTATATTTTTGTTAGATATTTTTTTTATCTAAAATGCAAAATATATGGAGAGTAACACATATTTGATTTTACCTTAATACTCGTTTTAACCAGTTTCGTTCTCGAAAATATGGTTTGGAATAATTTATCATACTGTGAATCGTATATATTCTGTTCTATTTGAACTGCGATATATACTTTTTCACGTTAATTGAGCGATATTTATATTACATGACCCATTCTCTGATCACGTCTGTTCAAATATTATAACCATATTTCTTTAATGTGTCTGCTTTTGACGCATTTGATTATGTTATCATATATTATGTAATAGTCTGATTCGCATATGCTGTCGGAATAATACTTTGTATGATGTGACGTTGAAGCGCAATCGACGTTTCATATTATAAGAATATCTTTATTGACTGCTCAAATAATGTTTCGAAATTTACGATTAAATTATATTTTCATTATCATTGATAAATTATTATCACTAAGTTTCTATTACATTGACTATCAATTCATTATTCTTTTTGATCTGACAATCTTATTCATATAAATAGATAAAGAAAATTTGTCATTATTTTTAATCAAACACAACTGCATGTAATTATGTCTCGAAATAATTTTATTTTTTTTATATATATAATACACATAATCTTTTTCGAAAAATAAACAAAATTTTACATAATTAAGAAGATAGTAAGGCTCTAATATGTAAATATACAAATATTAAGGAATCACAGGCTATAAGAGCCAAACGCGGGTGATCGTGCGACGGTTTCACAGAAAATTAATTTTTCTGTGAAACTAATATTTGTGCACAGGACACGGATTTATCTTGGTTAGATCAAGTAAAATTTATAATCTCAAATCCGAGATTCTTATAATACCCCTCTTACCCCCCAAAGAAGTTATAGGCGAGAAAAACAAAATTCTTTGTTTTAATATTAATCGACCTTATTACAATCGATTATTACGATGTTTGCCTGACAAACTATTATTACTTTCAATTTTAAAGATTATTTTTTTCCGTTATTTAAACTTTTTAGCAACTTTTAATCAAATGTAAAATTTGACGAAATGTGTGCTCAAGAGAACATGAAAATTTTATGTCAGTCAAAATAACGGGATTATCATCACAGATTGTAAGTCATACATGCGAGATCGAAACACGCGGTAATTATAATAAAATTTTCAATCAAATTATACTGGAGTGAATTAATCGTATCGAACAAGAGATGTGCGACCTCCATTTTACGAAAAGTAAATAAAAAAATCTAATTGAGGATTCCGGTAATCGTTAATAGATTTAATAGCGTAAATAGCTGAAACAAACATAACTATTATCATTTAAGATCTTAATAACAAGTATAATGTGTCTTATACTTTTAATGTTTTAATGTCACTTATTATATATTCTCGTTCTTAATTTTTTCAGTTTATATTATTAAACTTCTTGTGCTAATATAGTTCTATTATCTGCACATATCTTTTTATGAATGTATAGTATATTTATTATTATTATTACATGAAAATTTAAGATTTTCAAAAATACAAATATTAGTATGATTTTAATACTTAAAATTATACTAATCTTTCTCTCCGATTAGAAGTCATAAATTTTTATTATATACATGTATATGTATTTAATAACGATTTCATCAATAGTAATGACTAAATATATATATATATATATATATATATATATATATATATATATATATATTTATTTATTTATTTATTTATTTATTTATTTTATTAGTGATAATTAAAATATTTTATTTTATTTATTTAATGATAGATGATTATATTCTAAACTACTATCTAATTATGATAAAAACTCCAATTTTATCGCAATATTTGTATTCGCATATGATAAGGAATCGTAATAATTTTCTCTCTAATCCGATAATATTTACACCTGAAATAGCGAATTAGGTATTATTCAATTCTGGAACACGCGAATGTGATACGTAACATATCTTTTAAATAATCATCAATTAAAACTCATTCTGCAACTTTATTATTTATATAAATTAAAATATATTTGTTTATTTTGTCCAAGATTAAATCGCATGCGGTTTATCATTTTTAAATGTAAAACTACGACATGAAAATGAGAGAGAGAGAGAGAGAGAGAGAGAGAGAGAGAGAGAGAAAGAGAGTGACATTGTTCTATTTTAACATTACATATATATATAAAATATTTAAATTTTTGTAATTTTCTTATAGTACATTATTGCGCGTTCAAGCTGCATCAAGGAGATCCTTGACCTTTATCACTATTATTGTCTTGGCCCATATATGTCGCGTCTTCTTATCACTGATATCGTGATAAAAACAGTTTTGCATTGAAATCAACTGTATAAATTTCTTACTTTTTATATTTACTTTTCGAGGTGCTGTAAAAATGTGAATATCTCATATTTTAGAGGAAAAAATTAGCACACGATAATATAGAGACGACAAAATAACTTCGTTTCGTTACATTTGAATTACAGTCGTGCAGCCCGTTTCGTCATATTTTAATTACAATTATGTTTTTGTTTAACGTTTATTCCCACATTTTGCCTAAATAATAAAATGTGTAATGTTTGCTCCTTAAACATTGTCAATTATTCAGTTTGAGGATTAGAAACAGAAATAATTACTCTTTCGTTATTAACATTATTTCGTTGTGTTTCTACTCTATCGATCTACTTATTTGACAATTGAAAATCTTGTAAATTAATTGTACTGTTATACATGTTTTTAACTTGCTTGAAAATCAGTCATTTGTTTCGAATATTAAATTTGTCAGATGAACATTTCAGAATAATAATACATGTCAATTTCAAGAAAATAATTTTGATATCGTTAAATCAATAAATAGCGATGTCATAAATAATTGTAATTAATATACCGTGTGAAACATAGATGTTCTTAAGATGCTTTGGATTGCATTACAAATAATTGTTTATTTACGATAATTTGCATCTTTTTTCCTAAAGCTTATTCAGAAATCAGACGAGTGTAACGACGTGACTAGCATTTGCACGGCTGTTGCACGTGGCTACAGTCCCGTGCTACGTTGTTTCTCATTATTGGCATGCAGCTATTGTTCGATAAGTCGTCAAGTGTCTTGTTACTTCGAATGGTAAATCCGTCGTAAAAAAGATTACGACAAAATCGAACATGCAACGAGAGACAATTTATCATTCTGATATAACTTGATACATTTCTAAATATGAACGTGTAAATTCTTTTGCTACAATATGTTCTAATTGTTGATTTCTTGTAGGATACAGCATTTAAAATTAATCGCTGAATTAATCGCTTATTGTGAACATATTTAAATCTACATCACATATACATGATTAAAATAGAAACGCATCACATTTTTTGTCATCATAATTTGCTCAATTATGACAATCATGACAGTCAATGAATTAAATGAGATGAGAAAATTGAGCCATCAAATATCGATAATCGCGGATCAATGTATCGGATATACATACAATGATATGCGAGTGACGAATTTGTCTGCCAAAATGTATCACAAGGTACTCGTATCTATCAGAGATCAGCCTTTACAATCCCATTTCCGGTAAGCCATCCTGTTTAAAAATCCTGTTTAAAAATTACATCTCAAGGGCTGACGATTACTAAGCTGCAGATACATATTTGCATGGTTAACAATGAGAAAGAAATATGATTCATCCGACAGGTGATTATGATGTTTGTTATTCATGCGAAATTTTTTGAATACCATTCGCTCATTTGTCATTAAAACTTAAACCCTTATCCTTCGGACTATGTGACTTACAACTAACTACTGATAAGCTGAGATTATTCTCAGACGGCAGCTTGTTTAAGTAGCGGATCGGTTGGAAATGATCATATTTTTTACGATTTATTTGCGCTATGACGTTGATGTGACAACACTTTGCTAGTCACTATGCCAACCTCAACGATGATAACAGTGGTGAAATTATTGCACTCGATAAATAAGCAGACAGATAGATTAGTTTAAAAAACTCGCGTATTTTCTTGACAGTCGTCCTGGAAAATATATTGTGGAGAAAGTATTGTTCGCTCGATCGAACGCAGCAAATAGAACCGCAAGAGAATAGAGTTCACTCTGTTTCGGCTTCGTTCGGTGAAAGTTGTCAATTACACTGATTTTCAGGATAAGGATTTTTACAATAAATTATTTTATGAGACGAATTGATACGAATTAGAATAACCCGTAAAGATATATTGATCAAAAACTATTTAATTATATCTTTCACATAATTGTGGAATTTATGAATTGTGACATTTATTTATAAATTTATTTTTTACGAAAGAAAAAAATAACAATATAATATGATTAAAAATTATATATATTATGTTATAATACGGAGATACGCGGTGCATAAATATTAATAAATTAATTCTACATATTCTATAATTCTACATTAAGAGAATTTTTTTTAAATTAATAAATAATTTATAATTTATAGTTTTTTTCATAAATAATCTCTTTCTTATTTTTAATCAAATTTTTCTTCCTTCTTAATAACACACACGCACACACACACACACACGCGCACGCACACACACGCGCACACACACGTACATACATGCATATCAATAGATTGATTATGAAGCATTTAAATTTTCAAACTATAAATGTATATGTTATATTTTTAATATACATGTATAATATTACATTAAATTTTATTTCAAATATTTTTTATTACATTTGTTATACATTGTAGGATTAAAATTATAAAAATTAAGAGATGATTCACAATAACGAACAGTATGCGCAATTGCATTAAATCGATTAAGATTACAAAATATATTTAGCGATAGTAGTGATATGATGTCAAAGTAGGCTACAATTACTAAAAAAAAGACAAAGAAACAAAACAATCAAGGAGAAGTGATGTATGCGTACGTAGCCGGCATCTGAAATAAGTAAGACTCTTTCACCTTGCGTTTAAGCACAGTACACCAATATCGATTATTGCCGAGACTCGTGGAAAAAGCCAATGGCATTCGATTGATTCATATGTCCAGCGAAGAGTCAGTTTCTGTTCTTTCTGATGCTTTGGTATGTGGGCGTTAATATAAATCAGCAGTATAAGTTTTATAAGCATAAAAGAGAATGTAGAAAATATTAATGTTCCTTTCCAACATACATTATATACAATTCTTGTCTAGCTAAAATAAGAAAGTACAATACTTATAGCAGTCACGTAATTGAATAATAACTACATACGTTAGTTAAAGATAATGTTTGCGACAGTTAATCACGATATGTTTAGGAAGACGTTACGAAATTGAACTATTAAAAAATAATGAGTAATATATGACTTAGAGAGTTAAAAAAATACATATTAACATCATATTTGAAAGATTGCATCACATGATTAGAAATAAATAATAAATCTTTTATCTCTTGGAGAAAATTGATGATTAAAGAAATTTATTTTGATTGTCGAAAATGTTATACTACTTATTTTGGAGTACAATATATGGATGCGTCTGTTCGCTGACTCAATAACATATTAGGATTTTAATCAAGCATCAATCATTTTTATTTTTTAATTTTTTGTCATTTTTTTTGTATTTATCTCTCAATTCATGTTTTACAGAGAAAAGTCTTATATATTATATTATTTATTTTTCACTTGCGTTTATTGCGTTATACCGTCTTGTCTTAACAATCTTATTTCGTGCATACAAAAATAAAAAGATAATGTTTTATCAATAAACTACATGATGCTATAGATCACTTCAACCGATGTCATGAAATAATGAATCTTCAATTCTTATTGTCGCATATGACAGGACTCTGCGAATATTTGCACAATGTGCGATATAATCGGTGAGTGCACTTTTTAGTGTGCTTATGTCGTGATATCATCGATAACGGGAAAACTCTCTTCGATGTACTAACTAAAGAAACGAGTTAGCAGTGTAGATGTGTGAATAGAGACTAGTGGACTTTAGTTCTCTCAAGACGAATTACCAGTAAGGAACTGTGTGACTTGTTCAGTTTTCGAGATACGATATGTTTTTCTTTCACTTCTGGAATTAATACGCCGTGCTACTTCTGTATTACTTCAATTTATAATCATATCAATAAGTGCGTAATTTTCCATTTTAATAATTTTTTACATTTCAATTCTTGTGGCACAAAACCATTTATATTTGTACTCTCTTTAAAAGTGCTTTAATTTTAAAGCTACTTTAGATATCTGTATGATATATGTGTCTTTTTATTCAACGTCTCTTTGTCGACAAAATTTGTAACTTGAGGAATTTCCAATTTTAAGGAAAATTTAATTTCATTTTTGAGACACAAAAAAAATACAAAAGAACATAAAAAATTTATTGAAGATTTTGTAAACATTATTTTAATTATTTGACAGTAAATTTAATTTTGAACATTTCGTATAAATATCTGTATTCGAAAAAAAAAGAAATTTTTAAATAACTTCAAAATTAAAAACGAGAAAATATTACTTTCTTAAAAATAATCTAAGAATGTTTAGGCCAATATAAGCCGTTAAGTGCGCGCACACACACACACACATACACACACATACACATACACACAAATGCTTGTATTATACAATACTTTAAATACTATTAATTAGTATTCTTAAAATTCGCTCCCAAACAAAAATTCAGAGCTTCTTTTTAGTCAAAGATTGGCAAATTAACTAGCTAAACTTTCAGACACTTTTTATGTAATGTTTACAGTACATCTATCTCCTTTAGCAGTTAATGACTTGTCTTTCTAATAAATGAATTATTATAAACAAACAATATTTATACGATATATTCTCGTATTAGCTTGAAATTTAAATAAATCATGCAAATTGAAAAATTATATGAAAAGTTATCTAACGTCACATATTTTTTAAGTATATTTTAAAATTTTTAGAATTTCTCAGTTTTTTAGACATTTTAAATATATCATACGAGACTATCTCGAATATTTCAATTATTAAAATATCTTTATTATTTTTATCATTGTATTTTATTGTTCTTAGTCACGCAATGCCATAATATATATAATGTGCTAAAATTGGCGGAGTACTTTAATACGTGGCTTGATGATTTTAATTATTTATCCTTCACATTCAAACAATGTCTTTTGTCATGTCGCCTACTTACTTTGCCAAAAGTATATTTATATGTTAAGAAAAGAATTCCTGTGAAAACACAAAGTGACCCAATAATACATAAAATATTGCTATTCCACCGCAGATCTTTGCAGATCATTATTCTCTTTCGCTTTATTTATGAAAATATAACTTGTGCTGTACATTAATTATCATTATAGTGATAGAGACTTATCTTTTTTGAAATTCTCGTTACAATAAACTTCATACTCAAGCGGTTTAATATCGAGATATGTATCGATTTATATATACAAACAATCATCGGTGTTTTGTCTATTATTTTCCGCATGAAGCTTCGTGTAATAACGTTTTCGAAAATAGATTCGTAGCAAAATGTATGCGTTACAATAATCGAATGTCTTATTTCTGAATTTTTGATCATTTTTATGTATTTAATATTAAAATGTAACACATTACAATTGTATAAAAATTAATATGTATCAGTTTTTTAATTAAATTAAATTGTTTCTCTAATTAAATATATTGACTGCTGCAAAGTTTGTGCACTTTTTCGAAATTGTATATAGTATCAGAATTTAAAGTAAGAAAATGACAGTTGTTTTGTTGCCGAATGCATCAATAATTATAAAGTTGTTTAATTATTGATATATTGGAATTAAATTCTATAATTAAATTTTTCATGTCTATATAAGTAGATTGTACATATTTCGTAGTCTTTTGATTTTACATTTAATTTACACAAAAATCTCTACGGTTCTTTATTGCTAGGAAATTTTATATTAAACAATTCTGACGAAGATTGAATCTAAAAAGATTGTAAAAAAGGGAAAGTTGTTATTTCAACAAAAATATTTCAAATAATTATAGTCTTTTTTTATATCAAATTATCAATGCATTTCCTGCGAAAAAAGTGCTGCTTTAAATTCATTAAACGATTTAATATTGAGAAGGCTTAAATATAGGGAGGATTTAATATTGAGGCTCTCTCTTTATCTGTGGGAAATCTTTCGAAAAATCTCTTATAACATTATTAAATCTAAATTATTGGTATAATTATTGGCTAATTATCTAAAGCTTGAGAAGTTATGTATTAAAATTACAAAATCTCTCGAGACGTATGTGGATGAGGAAGGACAGAGCTGGAGACGGATAAGTGAAAGGAAGCGATGGGAAAATACATCAATTATATCCGATTTGAGGCGTCGCGAGTTAGTCTCGTGTGTTTGTGCAAAATTTGAAACGCACGTGCATGCGTGCCTCACGGGGCTACGGCCCGGCGGCACGGCCAGTGACACAGAAGAAACAGCAAGAGCGAGAGAGAGGTTTCGAGGTGGTGGAAAGGGGTAGGGTAAGAAGGTGAATAGGGAGGTGGGGGAGGAGCAGGCAAAGAGACGCACCGTGTACCTTGTGTACAGAGAGAAAACGACGACCGCGACTCGCGCGTACGAATCCGCGAAGCCGAGAGTCGGCGAACCGAGAACCGAACCGCTCACCGATTCCAAAGTCCGCCGGCAGTCAGGCAGGTTCAGTTGTCTCCGAACCCCCGAACTGTTCGGACGCGTCGTCCAGAGGCAGATTTTCATCCTACGACGCGTTCTCGCGAACACGCGCGATTCTCTCAGTCTTTGATTTACATGGACGCACCGATAGATCGAAGTGAACGAAAAAAATTCGATCAATCGAAGATCGAATCGATTTGAAAATTCTCGACGTCGCGTCGCGAAAACGGCGGGGGTAGCCACGGCTGTCAACGTAGACGTTCCTATTTACCGCTACATAAATAGAAACCGTCGCGGGAACCGACCACTTGTCCCTCTGTTTATCGAGACGAAGGGGAGCGCGAAATCGTCGCTGATTCGAACGATCGATCTCCTAAGACGTAAGTATTGTAGCAGGAAGATTACGGGGGACGGGGTTTACTTTACTTACTAGGAGGGTGGTTTATTGCCAGTCCCGGCGAACGCTTCGTGCGCATCATCGCCCATTACACGCATAGTCTAGCAACGAGTCGTATTTTAGCCGGACGAGAGATAATGCTCCTACCTCGCCTTTAGAAAGTAAAGATGCCAAAGTGGGGATCGAAACACCGCGATGAGGAACAAGAATACGAATGGATAACACGTATTCATTATTAAATATTTATAACTAACATGAATGCAAAATCAGGTTATTGAAACATTTCGCGTTAAAACGTTATCGTCCAACGCGATGATAATATTATTTTACATGTGTCTGGATCACTCTGGAAAATTAAATTCGCAATGTTTCCTTATGAGTGAAGTCATTTATATTCGGTAAGATATACAGCTTTTTCAACTTGTTAAATGTAAAAAGAATAAATGAGACATTTACATAATACGGAATAATATATAGGGATTTGAATGCAAGGGAGAAGATGCAAAAACGTATGAAATGAAATCACTGTTTACGGCTTTCGACCTTTCATATTATATTTTTGTTATCTTATTTGTAAATAGCAATAACGAAAAATAATTCTTTCTGAAAAAGAATACGCGATATTAGTATAACGATTAGTATAACGATATTTACATCATGTTCTATTTCTTACAAACATGAAAAAATTGTAAACAAACACAAATAAATAGCAAGTTTTTCATGTTCTTTATAGTGTTAGAAAGATCTTTTTCATTGAGAGAAGGAATTCGCACGTTTGTAGTTTTATATCTTGGACGGTTTATACATATATTACGCATCGTTATGTCGCGTACAAGCAGTCAGCGATAGTGGATTGCTTCGTTCCAATGATGTGGACGTGGAGTTACGATTGCTCTTAGATATAGCACATATATTCGATACTATGAAAGGAACGCTATTACGCTTATTCCGCACGATTGTTTCAGGATAGGCTTTCGATAAATTTTCCTTACTCTTCACAATGACATATAGCACGGCAATATTTATGTCGAATTGCATAATTTACACCATGTTATTTTTAATATCATTGCACACACAGGCGCTTATTCATGACTATTTAAAAGAACTTTTACGCTTATGTAATGTTTATATTGTAAACATTGATAAGCCATATACATGCTATGTATGCTTATATTCCAATTATAATAATATTGACATCAAATATTAACTATACATTATAAAATAAAGTAAATTAAAGATATATTTGTCATTAAAAAGAGAACGCAACGCATATGGGAATACATCTCTGCAAATTTTTTTTATAACAAAAGAAAAATTAATTTTATCTTGAAATACAAGTTATGTATATCTCATTAATCATTTGCTTAAATAGAGAATAAAGTCCTTTGTATGTATATATTTGATATAAAAAAGTGTGAGTGTTGTGTTATATTAAATATTCATAAGTATTCGTAAATGTTTTCATTTAAGTATCAGATGTATCTATAGAGAAGTACACACGTGACTTGCAGATGATCACTCGATTATATATTCACAATACACTTGTTTATGTGATTAAAATGATAGTTTGATATATATTATATTATAAAATATTTAATGAAATAGAGTATTCAATCTGTTTACTTGCATATTTCGAAGTTCTTTGTTATAACTAAGATCGATTATATTAATTGAATGACTCGGATGCCAAGTAATACGAGTCTATTCAAACTCGAATTATTAGTAGATTTGAGGTGCGGACAATACAATCTATCATCAATTATTATAACTACATTGAAATCGTCTGTTTTCGAAATCAATCAGATCTGCATAGTTAAATCATTTATATCTGCATACTTATGATAAAAAGCAAACTTAAAAAATTTTTATCTATCAAACTTTTATATTACAGATTTGTACCATTTGGCATTTGAGCCAATTGAATCAATTATAATTTAAATTCTAATTACTTAAAGTTCTGCATGAAAGGTTGCAGAAAATATTATGTATTATTTAACTAATTTCACTTTTCATATCTTGCCAAGAAGATTTAAACTTTTTATTTTGCTCGCGTTTTCATTAATATTTTATTTGAATGCAGCGCCGGAACGATTCTTTTTAAAGAAGCATACATTTACACTTTAGCGTGACACATTGTGTAGAAATCTCAAAGACAAAAAGTGCTATGCTTGCAGGTGTAAGCACTGAATTTTTTTTGCAGCATGTTGTTCAAAATGTTCTCCATAATAGTTTTGCACTTTGTATCTGCTAAGCCAAGTTTTTTTTTGATAGAATTAAAATGCAAAAATTAAAAACTAATGCACATCGCAAGAACGAAAAGTTCTTACTTTTCGTAAGAGAATTAATTGTCCCATTGTCATAATTTTGCATCTGTAGATTTGCGCAATCCGAAAGATAATAAATTTTTTATCAAATACGTATCTATAATTGATAACTAGATACAATATTTCATTATTTTATGTACGAAAAATTTCAGCTAAAAAATGATTATTACAATCTTTATTTCTCTCAATTAATTAGTATCAATTATATTCTTATCCGCAATAATGAAATACGTGATAAAATATTACTTTAAATAACACGTGTTACAAATACATGCAGAATTATATGCGAACGTTAATTATAAAGATCTTCTTATGCATTTAAAAAAAAAATTAGAATATTCAAGATTCGCTTTCTTCCCTAATTGTAAATTTTGAATGACATAGGCAAGTTAAACGAAAGAAAAAAATAGATATATATGTATGTATAGTAGCAAGTGTGTATAATGTAATTAAAAGTACATATATATATATATATATATATATATATATGTACTTTTAATTACATTATACACACTTGCTACTACTTCATTTTATATTGATCTCGTAATCACAATGAATTGATTTATAGCGTTTGTTTGAGTATTAATATCAACAGAAAGGCCAATTGCGCTAACACATTCAATATGACTAATTACTTCTATTTGTATCATGCGATTGTGGTTGCATTCGTATAATATTGAGCGACAAGGCGATCAGATAATGGCTAATTAAAAATCCGCGATAAGAATAATGAAATTATTTCAGAAATCACACGGGGAAGAGGAGAACTATGTGATAGATGCTAATGGTGCGCGGTAATGTAATGAAGTAAAATGAAGTTACGAGAGCATCCAATAATCTTGTAATATTAACGTGATCTTTTACAATGTCAGAATTTAGAATCATAGTATATAACACATATATAATCACATCGCATATGTATGTGTAGGTCTTCCTGTTTTTGAACGCGCGTTTCTTATAATTACCCGAGTAAAAGATGTTCAGCGACATTGAATAATAACAATTTATCTTCCTTTCGGAAGAAACCATATCGCCGAATAGTCCGAATAGTCTCTTTTTTTTATTTCTTTTTTTTTTATTTATACGCGCCGAGCATAACGAAGAGCATGTAACGAAATCTTTAACGATAGTGTTCAAAAGGCACAAGGAATCGTTAAGACATTTATGACCGTCAAGTGCGACATAAAATTGTGCCGTATGCGCTTAAAGACATCGTAGTGAAGGAGTGGAGATAACATTACGTTTTCCGGTTTATTTGACATGCTATGCAAGTTCGTCGAAATATAAAATTACACTCATGTATATATCATCGGAATAATCGGACATCAAAATTCATCTTTTGCACTTAAAATCCAGGAAAAATGTAAATTATTTTAATAATTATCAATTTACATAACTGCAAAAATTTAATTACGAAATATATGGCGACATTGTAGATTTGGTATACTCTTTAATACATATGGGAACAATTAATCATGTAATAAGTAATATGTATGACGGCAAACATCGAGAATTTATTATGACATTTCGTGAATAAATTATTGCATTGAATTTCATGTACACTCCTTTGATGAAGATTTTTCGATTATTATAGCACACAAATATAGTAGTATTATAGTAGTATTAATATAACAGCTGCATTATTTTCTATATCGTTAGTCTTTACGCCATGTTGAACTTTTCATTAAAAACAAAATTATTTTCTAATTAAATTAAAGAGTAATAATAAATAAAAGAGTTAAAAAAGAAAGAACTTTGTTAGAAAACAGAATCTATCTTTATTTTTTAATAATTCTTTAATTGAAAGATAATTTTGCTTTCCTTTTTCTCTAAAAGTTTTCTTTATTCTCCTTATATATAATAAAAAAATATTCTTAAATAAAATAAAAAATTAAATTTAGAGATACATAGTGGATATGAATTTAAAAAATAATATATATTAAAATAATATATATTAAAATATTTCTTGAGTTATTCAGCTAATTGAAAATTTAATTTAAAACATAAATTTATAAAAATTTATGGATATATATATTTATGTGCCGCCTATTTTATATATATATATATATATATATATATATATATATATATATATATACACATACAAATAATAAAATATACATACTTAAAATACCAGGTCTCAATTATTATCGCAGTATTAACAAATCACTGAAGTTATCTCTTTTACGACAAGTGTCATAAAGAAAACAATAAAAAAATTTTTTAAAACACACAAAATTTTTTTTATGACACGTCATCAAAGAGATAACTTTAATCATTCGTTAATATTGCGCGCTATTATCGAGATTTGATACTTTAAATATATATGCTTTAGCGTATATAGTAGGCGGCACACAAATCTCGTAACGGTTATTATATTTACAGTTAGTTTTACACATTTCTCAGCAGAAGTGCTAATAATGACAGTTATCTTGCTGCAGGCATTTACGGATTAAATATAGGATTGATCGCTAACCAACACTAGTTCATAATAAATTAAAGACTTTTGCATTCAAGATCTTTGTGCGTTATTTACTTATTATGTTCCCTCGATATGTAGAGACCGTACAATTCTCGATGCGGGCACACCTTACTCGGTGATTCGTTGTGAAACGGTTGTAATGTTTGCGAGCCGATCGTTTCGCGGACTTTCTAAACCATAGTGAATATCTGCGCGTTGTATAGCCACGTGTGTGCATTTGTCTTGGTATAGCTCGATATACATGCAAATGCAATAAAGTCTTGGAGCGAACGAGATATATGAGCGTATTGGCGTTGGTGATACATCGATAGGATTATCGAGAGTGTACGTGCGTAGGAGTTCGTACAAAATCATCACGGTATCAATTAATCGGCGTTTTTTAATTGTTTTGTATGACAGAATTTTTAAATGGTTATTCGAGCATTAGGTTTTTGAGATTTTTATTAGAGATTATTGTGATTTTATTTTATTTTCGGCAGATTAATTTTATCTATTTTTAATTTGAAGAATACATCGTTGAAAAGTGAATTTGATCTAATATCGTTAATGTAGGGCAGAGTACGTATATAAATACGATCGCTATGTTTAGCTCGCGATTTTTCGCGGAGATATGTTGCAAATTAAATTGTACCGGAATGAAAAAACATGGGTATGAAAATTAATTTCTCATAGAGAATGAGTGAGTGAGATATATTTTATATCGTTCTACATCGTATTCGAGACGCGTTTTGATCATTAAGTATGATGCGAATATAATTATGACTCGCATGGTTGAAAAATTGCTATAATTATTATTCGTGTGCATTATTTCGCGATGCACTGCGTTTATTCATACTTCGATGGTGATATCGTCGGATCTTGCGTGACGTAAAAGTCATTTTTACATCGATCTGAACTCGAACGACATTATTTGTCACGGTCGTTGATGAAGTCGTCGAAAAGTGCCAACGAATCTGTTACTGAGAAAATTAAATCGAAAAAGTCCGTCATTTGTAATCAACATTAGCCTAATTTAACAGGTGAAACAATGCGCTGACGCGACCAATAATGCATATATTGCCAACGCATGCAAGCAGCTGAACCTTACACGTGCACAAATACAATGCGTAATCTTTTTGCGGTCAAACGTAATACATAGACGAATATTTATTCGTATATAATATATCATAGATGCAAAATTCTATTATTATTACTAATCGTAAGTTCTATATAGTTTATACATAATAAACTTGAAATTTTATGCGCAGTTTTTTATCAAATAAATAAGAATAAGAATAAATTGTTAAAAAAATTCAAAATGTATATTTGCTAAATTAAACAACCTAAACAAACAGAAATAAAAATAATAATAAGCATATAATTTCTATTGCAAAACATCATCTTTTTATTATTTTATCTCATTTATTATATACAACGTTTTTATCTAAATCTATAATTAGGAAGACATTTAGTTGTTCCGAGATGTTATACGAACATATAAAAAAATTGTTATTAATAAAGAAATTACATTATTTTATGATAAATATTAATTACAAAGTATGCAATATATTAATAAATTCTTATCAGCAGAATATAATTTATTTATTTTATATGTGCTACACATTTTAAGAAGATTTTTTTGACCTACGTGGATAGAAGATCAGAAAAAAAGCGTACACGCTGTATTAATTAATATTGACAAATATCAACCTGTGCGAAAGTTTGTGATGTGACCGTATGAATTTGCATGCACGAGTGTTGCGCATTTTTCAAGCATGCCGAACAAGCGACGCGTAGCTCGGTGGCACCTTTTCTTTTTGCAAGGATCTTTTATGTCGTCTCTGTATGTACCGAATAGCTCGATGTCGTCTTTGACCTTGTGACGAGAGGAAGACACCCGCGTATAGAAACTTATGTCTCGAAGGCTGAAGTAAAAAGTTTCTTCTCGTTTTCCTTCTTCAATGAAAAGATTCGAGAAAAAGATTAACGTTATTGATTTCTTGTACTGTGATTGTATTTCTCGCACAAATTAATATTAAATTATAACAGTCAATATGATTATGCTTGTAAATGAACCGTGATCATTCATTGCACGTATTAAAAGAAACTTCTATTTTTTCCTACATTAAAGAACAATAATAACGGCAATTAAAATGATAAATATAATTTTTTAATCGATGGATCGTTTTATGATTACTAATAGATGACAGAAAATAGCCGGGTTTCGATTATCGTTACAATTCAGTTTATCTATTTTGTGAGCTTTTTAATGACATACATGATACCGTGATCGATCGATTTAATCCGTCAGGAAAAATCTCGCGTTTCGAGTATTGTGTACGCTCACTCAATCTTTCTTTTTGATTTTTTGTGACGATCGACAGCACCGATCGTTATGATGTAATACATGCTGATTTTTTTGTCAATCGATACATTACTTCGAATGATACTTGTTCGAATATAGTATTTTGTTTGCGTGGTGTTTTTTGGATTAAAAAAGATCGCGTTATTGAATTTTGATTATGTGTAAGAGACATAAATCAAATTGAAAAAAAGATATAAGTAACTGTTTGATAATATTTTTGCAGCTTTTGTATTTAATTATACAACATTATTTCGAAATAACTTGTACACTTAACATTAATGTAGTTATACTACATAATAATATGTTATAATATTATATATAAGAGTGTCTTATTTAATAATATAGTTTATGTACATACATAATATTGTTTTATATATTGTCAATGCGAAAAAGTGAATATATTTAAATAATAAATTTTATTTATGTACGTACCAAAATTAAATTTAAAATATGTATAAAATTTTAAGATAAAATCAACTGATAAAGATTTATTGTTTCTCTTATTATTTTAATTTACAATTCCGACCTATAATACATGAATATTTTTTTTATATATTAATATAATAGTAAATTATAGAGCATTAAAGGGAAAAGTTGTAGAGCAGGAAAAGAACTTATCGGATACCTATATTTGCTTTATGAATATATCTATGCATTTGTTATCATTAGGAATCATTAGTAAAATATTTTATTGGGTTGAATATTAGAAAATAGAGCGTATCATTCAACTTGCAGTGTGCACAAAAGTTATACATATTCTATTTTTTGAAAAAATCCCAATAAATATAAAGACAGGAAAGTTATCAAAAATAACTTTTACCCAAAGATTCCAAAGATGCGATAATCATGAGTTAGCAAATAACTATCAATTTGTTTTTTCCACAGAAGTATTATAAATTATTATAAACAAGAAACTTATATATACTTATATATTTATACATTATTTTTAACGAATGTAAATTTAATTGATATTTCTCAATTTTAGATTTTCACATTTAAAAATACTAATTATTAATATATGGAAAGGGAAAGAAGGTTGATATACATATGTATAAAAAATTGTAATAAAGTACATATTATACAATATGTAATGTAACATCTGACAGAATCAAATCTGTGAGGTATATATGATATGTAACATTTGTATGATGAAAATATTTTGTTGCTTTTGAATCACAATTTAATTCGTACATCAAACGTAATAACGTCAAATCTCATCGTAAATCTATCGTAAAATTGGATCATGACGTGCGAGCATTCCAAAAGTTGTCATAAAAAAAGAAGAAGAACATGTGGCGAATTTGTATACGTATTACGATATGTGTATGCGAATGATTTGTTTGTAATAATGACATCATGCAAGGACGATAATTTTAAAGATCCTCCATTTTTTATCGGACAAGCGTTGTCTTTTCCTCTTTCGCTTTACTAGGAAACGCGTGCTCGATTCTATTGGATTAAGCAATCGCCAAACATAAATAGCGCCGTCAAAATGGAATAGGGAAAATGCGTAATATGCTAATTTAATAACGCCTCGAGATAGGCATAAGCCGGCAAGCTATCATGCACGCACGTCCTGTGTAAATAGCCATGTTTTAGGTTCATTGAATTCTTTTACGCATTCGTTCGCGCCTTGTGGCCTCGATTCATCGCGGCCTTCTCAGAGTGTCCAAGACGTTCGTAGACTCTCAAAGAGACGATGCGAAAGTGTACTACATTGGCGAATTTTACTCTTGTTATATTTAGAGATTTCAGTTGTTTCTCTACTTCTTGAACTACTTTTAATATATTTATTAATTAATTTGTCAACAAGCTCAATTAAATAAATTTTATTATTATCTATTATTAATTTATATTACCTACATAATTTCTATTATCAATTTATATTATCTACATAATTTCTATTATTAATTTATATTATCTACATAATTATTTTTATATAATGAGAAATATTATTTGTACTTGTATGCCTTAAATATTTTACTATATTTGTAAACTATTGGGATACAAAATGGGACTGCTAATACTAGCATATGTTTTATAAAAGAATAGAAGACGTTATAATACAACAATGCGAGAAGCATGTTAGAAGCGTTATTTTATGATGGTCATATAATATTTACTACAGTCGTATTTTTATGCGGGATATATGTATAAATGCACTTTAGCAGTAGTACAGATACGGTATGAATTAGCTTATGGTATCTTATAGTAAGGGGAAGGGAGAAAGGCGTAAGAAACGGAGAGATTTGAATGCTGGCCGAGCCACTTTGTCAGTATCTTGACCGTATCTTGACCACAGGTTATAATTCGATTTATTTTAAATCCGCTGTGTGCCAGTGTATCTTCTATTGCAATTAAGTAATTCTATTATTCAATTCTATTATTGATTATTATTAATATTGAATGAATTATGATATAACAAGGAGACTAGATTTATGAAACTCGTGCTTAATTTTATAACAATATCTTGAGTCGATCAACATTTTATAGATAACTATATTAGAATATACATATATATATGTGTATATATATATATATATATATATATATATATATATATATATATATATATATATATAGAGAGAGAGAGAGAGAGAGAGAGAGAGAGAGAGGGGGAGAATTAAAATCAAATTAAATTGTACATGAATAATTTTTCTAATATGAAATAATAAATATGTAATATGAAATTTATAAACATAAAATTAAAAGTTCTAAATGATAGGACAACTAACACACGGTCATTGTCTTCATTCCAGAAAATTCCAGATTTTATAATACCAGGAAGCGATCCTGCTTAAAGATAGCCTGAGGCTAATTATGGTCCCGCGTGTCGAACAGTATATTATAGTAATCGAAAACATTAATCATTATTCTAAGTTTGTCTTGTCAGGTCCAATTTTTATACAGATGTATCTCTTTATAATATAATTTTAATAATTTGTATTATGAATTCTTTTATATTTAGTAGTAATAATTATGTGAAATATATATTTTTCGAGTTGAAACAATCATATAATGATAATGCGAATTTTTATTATTATTTCGAAATTTCTATGTTTCATTGTTATAATTTCGCAATTATTTAACACAATCGGCACTGAATATATGTATATGTATACTAGAATTTTGAACTTTAGTAGCCGTAAAAATCTTTTACGGTGGCAATGTTTATTTTTTAAATATAACAGATTTTAATGATTTTTAATGATTTTATAATTAACAATTTACTGTCAATCGTGCTGTAAATAATTAAACGCATACTAAGTCAATATGATTATTCTTGCAAAAAAGTTAAGCTAATCATTAAGGTTGCATCATATATTATGCTTCTCTTTTTCTTTTTTTCATTTAAAAATATAAATTATTAGGGTATTGCGAATTAATAAAGATTGTCGATTATTCGATCGACTGAAGCAGCAGTCGATTTCTGACAAAACTAATCTAATTCTTATGAATAATTATATCTTTAGCGATATTAAATATACCTCTTGTCACATAAGAATCTTAACATCATTAAAAATAAAATAATTTAAATTCTTTAAGAGATTAAGACATGTGGCATTAAAGAATCATATTCATTTCGTTTTTTATAAATAACTGTGTTATAATATACATCTGTGTGTGAAATAAAAATCTGTTAGGCATTTAATTGAATGAAATATAAATGACCTAATATAAATTTTATTACATTAAATATCGAGATAAAATATTTCATAATGTATTAATCGTATATTCATTATCTTGTTTGAAAACAAGAACAAACTTTTTTCATATGATCATTCAATAAATTTGTCATGCTTGACATGCACAAAAATATTGCCAAATTTCCTGCTGATGAAATTAGAATTTCACTTTAATGTGAAGAAACTTAATATATAAAACTACATTTTTTTGAAAAGAAACTAATACAGATTTGTCAAATTATATTATCATGTGTGTGACAATTATTTAATGAACGATTTCGAAGATGCAGTTAGTTGTTGTGTGCTGTACATACATATAAATAATAAAATTGCTAATACATTTTAATTTTTTTCATAATTTTTTGTGCTTTCATAGAATAGTATAATATAAAATATCATATGGTACAATAAAAAAATATACATGTCGATATTATTTATCGATTTACATGAAACTTGTCTACGTATGGATAATTGCAACAATCGCGTTTAATAGTTCACGATTCTCGCATGCACATAGCCGTTAATAATCCACTGATAACCACGCTGAGTCAGCGTTGTATGCATTGCGCGCAGCCTCGCTGCTGATTATACAGAAGAACTCGGCTAAGCTGTGAAACGACAGTTGCAAATTTATTTTTTTTTTGGAAAGTTTTAAATTAGTTAATATTTTTATACTTTATAATTAAAAATATAGAAAATTATGCATACAAGACAGTATTATATATGATCCTGTCAAGGATCACAAATCCTGAACAAGTATTATTTTTCGATATGTCTCGATATCGTCAACGTTTGCACTTTCGATGACATTGGTAACAGTTTGGCGAAATCGAATAAACGCACTGACAAAACACACAAGACAAAATCGTGCGTTGCATTCTATCGTGTGTTGCATAATCGAGGTCGGCTTATAATAAATTTTTAATACTTCCAAATAGCTGACGACCATGATGTTAAAGTGGCGCCTCATCTTATTTTTATCTTATTTTTTCTCTATTTTATAAGATTTTCCAATTTTCATTCTTTGCGCTTAACACATGTGCACTGTTGCATTATTTTCCTTTATTTGCACTGTACAATACCTTGTTACTTAACATTCCTCTCTCTGTGTTTCACGATTTTCGTATAGAATACACGAATGACGGAAAAACCGGTGGATATCTGAGAATAGAAATGCTTCGAAATAGATGTGCTTGCGGGGGCACGAAGGAGTGGTCATTGTGAGCGCCGCTTAATTGTAATGCACGTCGCGACACGTGTCATGGCACGGCACGGCCGGTCACGCATTTGCATCGATTACATTAACGACAAGCGAATCTACAAGCGAATCCTCCATAGGTACGTGTCATCTAAGCGTCGTTAATGAGATCTCGAAGACAAACATGGGAATTAACTCTATTTTTTGTGTGATATGGGAGAAAATATTTTTTATCATAGATTTATTGATATACACGGGGTTAATATACGGTACAGATTATGTATGATATAATCGGAGGGTACTTTTTTATAAAATTTAAAATATATAATACATTATGATTTTAAAATCTTATTTTAAAATTATGAAAAAAGAATCATTTTAAAGTTTTATTGCGAAAGTTATTATTACGTAGTTTCATAATTAGCTTGGATAAATAAAAATCACTACAATCGCGATTATTAATCACGTACAATCGCTAAACAATACGCATTAATTACCGTTATTTAAGAAATGTGCGCGTAAAATGCTAGATTGAAAGAACAGAGATGCAGTAATTTTCACGGTGCTACGTTATGCCAGGCACACAGAATTGATGTGACATTCAATTCCGCAAATGTCAGTGATAATTGGAGAGCATATTATCGATCAGTGTTGATCATCCTCTGTTTCCCGTGTGATGAGAATTTGTGGTTTCCCTGAATCGGCGACTATAAAAAATAATACTTAGATGCAGAAACCGGTCTTTTTTTCCGCATCGAGTATATACATTTTACATATATTGTACTTATATACATACACTTTTTTTTGTGAAAGGATTCGTACATACGATCGCATGTATATATTTGCGAGGAATCGCAAATACGGATATGTTGGGGGTATATAGATGCACTTGTATTTATATTTTTGTCTTGTGGTAAAACAATTACGTCGCTTGTACGAAGGAATTACGTAAACTACATAGAAAATGGAACATTGATGAGATCGAAAGATTAATTCTACTCTATAGAGTCCTATAGCTAGAGGAAAGAACGGCACATATAATATATATGTCTGATCATGGAATAAATTGACTGAAGAAAAAATACACAAAGAAAGCTTTTTCTACATGGAGTGTTACTTTTCAGTAGCAATGATAAATTTAAGCTTTAAAGCTGTAACAAATAACTGAATATCTTTTTTATTAGAATAAAACGAAACGTTTTAATTAACAATTAAGTACTCGAAATATCTTTTTCGGAACAGCTTGTGTAAAGTGTGGATACTTCTGGACAGTTTACACGTAGCTAGATGTAGTTTCACGTAGTTACTGTTAATATTAGGCTTATTAACTCATCAGCGAAGTCATCAGCAAGAATGCCAAACACAGAAAGAAAGAAACAAGAGGAGTAATGTACATGAATTTGAATTGATCGAACTTAAAAGTCTTCAAACTTCGACAGAGTTGTTAGCAATGGCACAGCAACGGTTCTGAGGTTATTCGCAAGGACGTCCACAAAACTCGCGGTCAATTTTAACTAAACCCAATCGACACGTTTGTTTACGCGATTCGAAAGTGCAAAACGAATGGAATTTTTTCCGTTTCTTGCGACGATGCCTTTCCGCTTGCATTCGATTTCACCGTGTAAGAAAAAATTTTGTCCGTTTGTATTCCAATCTTCTCGAAGAAAAGATACGCTATTTCGCGATCTGCTCGATCTAAATAATCATGCAATAATGTCTCGCAGTTCTAGAAATCGTTAACGTTAAATCGTTTAATTAGCCGATTAGGCGATGCATATAAAGTTAAACATTATATTTAGGATGCATATAAAGTAACATTAATGAATGAATCACGTCGTATTACAATCTCTGTTAGAATCACTTCTGACTTCTCTTATTCTGCTCGTTCGCGCCGAATGGTTACGTTATAACATTTATTAACCTTGGCATATATTTGCATTTCACATTTACCGTTAGGTGTGACCATTTGAGATTGCTAACTGATTCGATGCGTTTGTTTAAAATTAAACGAACATATAATTTTATTTAATTTTTAACTATACGTAGAGCTCATAAATGTTCCGGTTAAATTCTTGAGAATTTCAAATTTGCTATTCAATGTTATTAGCTAAAGTTCATACGTTCACATTTAGCAGTAAATGTGCGATATGAGTATCTACAATCTATTGTTTCGCATTTCACCATTTCATCTTAGGATGTTTTAAGGCATTTTTTAAATGCCATCTGAAGCAAGAAATGATGATCGCAAGCCATTACATGTCCTTGCAGTGAATGTTTACAAGTTTACTTGTATATATGCATTCTCAACCATTATACGCTTACACAATACACAACAGAGCTCTTTATTGTTGGAGATATCTCGCTCGGTAATTACGACACACCAGCGAATCTTGATTTGCAAATGATACGCATAATGAAACAAGGTAAAAATAATTAAAATCCATATCAGGATTTTGATTATGTCTCGGATAAAACGATCATTTTTCTCAGCCAATATTGTATTTCTACATAATTTACGCTTTTAAATGATTTTGTAATGTAATTTAATAAAGAAGTTTAAAGAGATCAGCAGGAATATCGATGCATAGCAATTTACCTATAAGTACTTTTTAGATAATGTAAATTGAAATTTTTATTGAATGTAATTGATTAAGAAAATGATCGATCTTATGCCCGAAAAGAGACAATCTCTTAACCCTCCGTTGCTAAATAGGCTGCTGGCATCCATTTAGGTAACACTTATTTTACGACCGGGCAATCCGTAGCTGAAGCAATCATGATTTTCGTCACTGACAAACACTAACTGCATGGTATGCGCTATGTACGAGGAAAAAATCTAGACATTATCCGTGTCTTCTGTTTTACGAGGAAATATGTCAAGGTAATTAGACATTTCGTCACATCTTGCCATCCTACGAGAATGCGATGTCGTCTTGAAGTCGTCGAGATGGAATAACTGCAGTCCGTATTATCCGCGGGATACATACGCATCTTCCGGTGGAGGAGAGACCGACAGGGTCTAAAATAATCGTCGTAAAATTTATTATGTTGGAGTGCACTTCTGGCAGTAAGGAATATTATTAAATTTGCGCGATTTATTCATTGTCGCTAATGCGTGACAATCCTCGTATGTAGTCCTGTAGTCTTTTTAAGTCTCTCTTCCTAGTCTTTCCCGGGGCTTCATACAAAAACTCCGCGAGCGGAATGCTTTCAGTCATCGACACCGAATGTATACTACGGTTCTAACCGATCCAAACCGGCTTTCACCGGCAACCAATCGCCTTAATTCTACCGGTTTCTGGTGCTGGGTCAGCCAATCTATTTTCATGATCGGGATTCGTCGAGGAGATTTAATGTACTATGCGGTCCCATGAGATAAATCGTTAATTCAATCGCCCGTTGAATCTTCTTTCGTACGTTACAGTGGGGCCAAGGCCATAAATTTTTTTATGCGTATCTGTAAAAAATATTACGAAGAAACGACGCAAAATATATCAAGAAAGCATAGAATTATGTGTTTTCTAGCGAAAAAGGCGCTTTCAATGAATTTTTGTGATTTATGATGTGATATATATGGCATTTATATATGGCAACAGCCAATTTGCATAAATTCGAAAGAAATCAGATAATATGGATATACTACTTAATGCAGAGATATTATTTTTTTAATCCTTGTATGCGTATAATAATATAAGACTCTTATATTTATAATATCAAAAAAAAAATATATATATATATATATATATATATATGTATATATTAATATTTTATATATTCAGTATTTTATATATTCAGTTTTTTTCATATTTAATTTAGAACTAATTTAGATTTAATCTAGATTTAATTGAGAACTTTTATATTTTATTTTCATATCCATATGAAGTAATAGCTTGAGAAAGAAAAATTAAGCTGGTGAAGAGAGAAAAGTCTTTGCATAATATGAAGAATATACATCATTAGTAAAATTGCACTTCTCCATGTTTAAGCTACTGCATTTTTTTTATATTTTTTGATCTATTTTCCATGTTGCATTTATTTCGCAAATTTACTTCTATATACTTGTCTCTGTTTTATTTTTCGCAATAATTATAAGTAGTCTCTAATATATTAGTCATACAAAAATAATTCACGCGAGCAGCGACCTCGTCACTTCATAACAGTGCAGAATACATCGCGTTGATTATTTTGACGTGTGTTTGTAACCAAGCGTGTCTATCTCCGCGCCGCGTAATTTTCACTGCTAGTGACGCAACGAAATAGGCGCGATTCGTCGGGCTTGCGATTTAAGTAAGTCTATCCGCATGCATAACGCAATTTTAATAAAACTATCTAGTACACAAATCGATAAATTAAAAACATCTCGTGCCGATACAGCATTGGGAAAAGATTGTTTTGCAGAAATGTTTCGGTTACTCCATTGAAAGAACACAATAATAATAATCGCGGAATATTTCTTTTGGTGATATATAATTGTACATTGTTAACAATCGCACGAATATTTCAATTATTTGCACAATTATATGCAATTTTTCCATCCGAGCGAATTGATTGCTGTTGGCACTGCCAACAGACCCGATATGCTTTTTATTCGTGAAAAAGTAAGGCGGTACTATTATTATCTCAGACACGAGTAGCTATTGCTTTTTATACGAGCGATATGACGATTGTTCAAAGAATCGTATTTAATAAAGAAATCTCGAGCACACACGCATGAGCGAAAATAAAATCGACTACATTTTGCTTTGATAATTTTTTTTGAAATAAATAATATTTTTGTTATAATGGTATCTATTAAATCCATTATATTAAATCTCTTATATTAAATCTATTTTAAATCCATTATATATATTTTAATCTCACATCAGAATTTTAACATGTAAAAAACGATTCGTAAATAAAAAGATATAAAAATATATTTCTTTATATTAAAATACTAATATAAGTATTAGAGTATAATTGTATAAACTATTAATATAAATATCTTGATTATAGTATAGATATTAATATAAATATTATCTTCTAATTAGATTTCTGCTTTCGATTTTTAGACTACCACTTTCTTCTAGACAAGAATCTCGTTGCAGCATATGCGTGAGCTTGTAGGCATATGCTGTAGTATTCATTCTGCTTGTCTTTCATTTTTATTTGCATCTACATAAAAGATGCAAATAAAAACATGTTCCTGTTGAGATTTACAGCATTTAAAATAGTGATAAATCGATCAAAATTATAATGTTACGCGAATAACAACATAATAACACAAGTATAATTTTTTAAGATTTCACGTGGCCTCAGCAAGAATTATAATTTATTTTATAATTTATAAATAGTAATTGAACAGGTAGAACGCTTGGTTATTAAAATGTTAAACATATTATACATGAAATCGATTTTTTTTAGACAATATAATATTATTACAACCTGTCGTTATTACAGCTTACTCTGAGTTAATGACCATTTTTTAAAGACATAAAAAGTTTTTTAGTGAAATTTCTATTAAATAAATTACATATCTTGCATACTTAATATAAAAGAAATATATGTATATAAGTGTACGATAGTATCAGTGACAGTTAATGTTGATCTCTCTCCTTCAAGAACGGCAAAATGCGTAATCCGTAATTACACATTCTTTCTCGACTATAGCGAAAGAGCGTTCGTCACTCGCGGCAATTCATTGTAATTAGCATACGCGTCTGGTGGCTGATTAATATTTTCGTATCCATTCACTCGTACATTACACGAGGCGCCTGTATCTCGCTGTAGACTCACTTTAAAGATTACACAGCCTTGCCTCTCTCTCGAAAGGTTACCGTTTATCACATCGTATTCACCGATTCTGCGATTCGCAGATTCTTGTTTGCGAAGCAATGGTTTCGAGAAAGTTGTAAGAATAGATTCCAATAGCGTATTGCAATATCATACTAATATTTGCTACAGGTTGTATACTATGTAACATGTTTAACATGCAAAAATGTTTAAGTGTTTATTGAATTAATAAGGAAACAGTGAAAAGAGTAATAAAAGCTAAATTGTGTTAATTTAAGAAAAATGCTATTATCACATTTTATAAATTTATACTATTAAATTTTTGATCAATTATTCTTTTTAATCTCATCATAAAATAATAATAAAACTATTATTGACGAATAAAATACTATAGCTAAAAATAGATTGGTTAATGATGATTGGGCAGCAATTGCATAAATCATAAATGGATGCGCACACGATACGTAGAAGCGAGGTAATCTGATAGAGAAATATCACAGGAAGCAATCGCAATATTGGTGTGAAGAAAACAATGTGTGTGCAAGCGCAATGCATACAGCTACCTTAATGTATGCATGCATCTCCATACACATGAATGACTTCATGTAATTATATGTATCTTATTCGCGCGTCAAGAACGGTGACGAAACTCTCATTTAACGTGCGTTAATTACGAGTATTCACGTAAGAATGAATGTTTTTATTAAGTACCTTCAATGTCGGCGGCAACGATATTGATAATTGATAAGAACAAGCAAACTTGAGTAATTCTTCTTTTACCTATGTATACAATAAGGATACACGCATATTTTTGACGCACATTAATAATATTCCTAAACATCGTAAATTATTATACAAATAACAGCGACTAATCAATCATCAATTTTTATTTCGCCAAAGGACTATAACTTGTTTCTTGACTGGTTGTATTTTTCATTGAAATGTTGTTACTTATGTGCTGGGCACACTTTATAATGTTATATTTTGAACATTAATATGTCATGCAATGAATGTTAGAGATTGTGATTATACTTAATTATTATATTATATTTATACTTATACACAAAGTATACACAAAGTTTTGCACGGACTTTTGGACTTTCAAAAATTTTCGGCATTAAATCTATATATAAATCTATATATATAAATCTATATATATAAATCTATATATATAATTGATTTAAGATTTTGTTAATTATATATTGTGTATGTGACAGAGAGAGAGAGAGAGAGAGAGAGAGAGAGAGAGAGAGAGAGAGAGAGAGAAATAAAATTTATATAATTAATTGCTTACATATCTTTAATGTTTAGTTTACACGTTGAGAATATTCATAGAGATATTTAATTATCTTATAACTTAAATATTCTTAATTATATTAATAATATTAATTGTAATTATGGAGGGCAGTTGGTAATAATACGTTATCTATAAGTAAATATAAGTAATAAACAATTATGTATGTTTAGGTAGTCGACACGTAAAATGGTGACATCGCAAAACGATGGTGGTAGAAGTATGGGAGGTGGCGATGGCGGCGGTGGCGGCGGGGGCGATGACACGGTTTATACGGTGGCCGTGATGAGCGGCGGCGGTTACAGGAACGAGGGCTACAAGGACGACGGCACCGACGGCATACCGCCCGAACCGCAAAAACCGCCGCAGCTACCGGCGACAGATGACGATACGCAATCGCGGAAGTTCAAGGTGTCGCGCGGCGAGAAATGGCGTATTCTGAAGAACATTGGTACCGTGTCGATCGCTTTCATGGTGCAGTTCACCGCGTTCCAGGGTACGGCAAATCTACAGTCGTCGATCAATGCTAGCGACGGCCTCGGCACCGTATCACTCTCGGCTATCTACGCCGCCCTGGTGCTCTCATGTATTTTTGTACCCACTTTCCTCATCAAAAGGCTCACCGTCAAGTGGACCCTCTGTGTATCTATGCTCTGCTACGCACCATACATCGGCTCGCAGTTCTATCCTAAATTCTATACCCTGGTACCTGCCGGCGTACTCCTTGGTCTCGGCGCCGCGCCCATGTGGGCCGCCAAGGCTACATATCTCACGCAGGTTGGCGGGGTTTACGCCAAGATCACCGATCAACCGATTGATGCTATCGTCGTACGGTTCTTCGGCTTCTTCTTCCTGGCGTGGCAAACCGCCGAGCTCTGGGGCAATCTCATTTCTTCGCTTGGTAAGTTTCTTCCTGTTCGGGAGAATTCAAAACATTTTGAAAATTAAACAATCATTATTATACTGTTATTGTACTCGCAAGTATAAGAGCAAATAATCCGCGTTTATTTTTATTTTTATATTATACTTTGAAAATATATACGTTTCTACAGGGTCGGATTTAAAGGTGTGGAGGCCCTGGGGCAACGAAGAGGTGGAGACCCCTAACCATTTTTGAACCAAAATCAAATAGAAATTTTTACGTTGTTTAAATAATTTATTGCGAAATAACAAGGTCAAGCAATATACATAGACCTTGTAAGTGTTGTATACCATTCGATAGGAAATTTTACCCAAAAATTTGTCTTGTGGAGGCCCCCCTCTTGTGGAGGCCCCTGGGCTTCAGCCCCTGTTGCCCACCCCTAAATCCGGCCCTGCGTTTCTATTTCATAAAATATCAACTTTTACATTATTTTTAGAGCATACGGTGGCGATACGTAAATAATAGATTTATTGGACTGCTATATGAATATTTTTATTATTATATGCGATATATTTTGATGAAATTTAAATTAATACGAAAAACACATGTTGTTTTTTTCGTAATTTGCATTTTATGACACAAAGGATATATCATATATACATATCAAAGAGATCAAAGTATTTTCGACTGGAGAATAATAATGAAAAAATTTTGTAACAGTGTGTAATAAGCAAGAGATAATACAACAATAAAATCAATGTATATTTTAATGTTACAATATATTATAGTGTTGAGTTTTTCAATATCTGCATATAATTACATACACATAATTAATAATTGTTGGTGCTTCGAAAAGAATTGATTTTTAGAATAATTCTTTTATTGTTGAGATTATAAAAAAGTTTAATAAACATTTTTATACGTGATGTGTCATATCACATTAAACTGTACGGAAAAGCAGTCTCTCTCTTTGCTATCAATCGGGAATGTATAATAAAGACATTTTCTACATCTCAATAGCACATTTTAATATTATCACCGTCTGTTTTTTACACTTAATTAGCTTACAATATATTCATTAATGCCGCGCAAATATGCCCGTAGAATATGTGCACAATTGTACAACGGCTTATCAACTTGAACTATCTTGCTCATCTTGGTCGTATGTGTATGTACTATAATTATATACGTTATAATTATAAAATCGCTAACTGATAATTGATAACTGATTAAAAAAATACATCTATTTAAACACAAATCATTAATATAAAAGTCTCGGGAGATTTTTATTAAAAAGTTAATATAAATTATACATATATAAAAAAAGAAATTGTATATATAAAAATAATTGATTAAATTTTTTTTATTATTTCTTACTGATTTTATTATTTTTTATATTTATTTATATCATAGTAAAATCATATTATTTTTATATAGAAAATAGCTTATATGTATATTTTTATTTTTTACTGTCAAGATATTTTATGTGTATACATATATATGTTTATAATTTTTCTAAAATTCTTTAAAAGAGAAAGTCTATTTTTATTCAGTTGAAATAAAAATTTAAAACAATATAGAATTGTAGAACATTTGGTTATGATTAAATAAAATATTTTTATCTTCAAAATTGGATAAGTTTCGCAGTAACAAGTACGCAGCATACGCGTACAGTAGAAACAGACGTTACAGTCAGACAGTCGGATTAAGTGCTCGGTTTTTCCCCTGATTCTCGCATCCTCATTCGTTTCGCGTTCGTCATATATGTGTATATGAAAGACAACACTGTCGGTGAAAGACTCCTCAAGCGAGACAGGCCGTGATAGCGACAGAGAGCGAATCGCACATTCGTCGAGAAGAAACGAGATTTATCCGGTATAAACCCGTAGTAGTCGGTTTCCGTACTACCTCGTACGCATTCCCCGTTGCTGCGTATATACGCACACGCACACACATACATACATATGCTCTGCAAAATATTATTGTGTGTCGATCTTACGTATGAAGAAACGATTTCTTCGATTTCTTTGCTCGTTGAATGTCTAATGTATTCAGACTGACGCTATATTTTGGACATAAGCGACATAATTCTGTAAGATCCGGAACGGGGAATATTTTATTATCAAAAATTTGAATTCAAAACTATGGAAAAAGAATATAAACTTAAATGTGAATATAATTAAAAAAATTAGAAATAAATAAAAGTATAACCTTAAATAAAGAAATTTTTTTATCATGATGCGCAGTTTACTTTCTTGATATTTGTAGAATTTATGATTGCAAATTTATTTGAAATTTGTAATGGTGTCACACGAGATATATATATATATATATATATATATATATATATATATATATATATATAAAATATAAATATAAATATAAAATATAAATATAAATATAAATATAAAATATAAAATATAAAATATAAATATATATATAAAATATAAATGATACATCTATATATACATATGATATATGTATATATATATATATATATATATATATATATATACATATATCATATGTATATATAGATGTATCATTTATATTTTGCTTTATAATAAAATTATTCTAGATAAGTAATAAATATCGCGCAAAGATAAAAATAAATAGTACACATAATATTAAATAATTATTGATGTTTATTAAAGGTATTGATATGTGTGTGAAATAATATAATAGTATAGCATAAAGAGAACTAGAAAAAGAGTGAATATATTTACTTTTATAGAAAAAAAAATAGTATTCTTTATTCTAAATAAGTGTAATTAAATCTCTTCTTAAATTATCGCGGAGAGAAAAGCTGGTGCTATTGACGCTACGCAATATTTGCAAATGTACAACAAAGGTCAAGATTGTTTTGAGTCCTTGTCGAGGTCGACGTGTGTGCAATATAATAGCAATGAATGATCGTCGATAGTGACATGAAGGTTACGGATTGCGGGGGGGGGGGGACAGGGTATAATTAAATAATTCGCGTACGCGATGAGATATTTATAAAATGATTCGATAACATTTGTAGGATTTTTTATCCATTATAACATTGATTATGGAAGAAGTCGATATTAAATATATATTACCGACCGTATTTACATAACATGGTAAATTATCGTAAAGAATCTGTTTTATTTTTGCGGAATTATAAGACAAATTAACATTTTAATGATGTTAATTAGAATAAATTATAATTATAAATATAAGCTGTCTGAGCCTGCAATTATATATATTTCTTGATATATTCGATATCTCAATGTTTTATTATAAGAAATTTTAGTGAAGATTATTATAGGTTGCAATCTTTTAATATTAAATGTCTCACAATCAGTAAAATAAGATTGCGATTTAAAATACAGAAAAAGCAAAATTTATTTTAAGTTTAAATGAACAATATTTTTTTTATTTTATACATTATATATTGTTTTCTTATTTTTTAATTTAGACTTAAAAATTGAATTTATTGAATAATTAAAAACTCTTTTGTTCCAATTTTATTTAAAATTTTAAACTCTCCATCAGCCTTTATTAGAGAAAAACATAAATATAAAATTGATAAAAAATATACTCTTGTTTTCATATAAAAAATTTATTATGTTTATTCTACTACATAATTTTATTTCTGCTATAATAAAAATATATTTTTTGTCGTTCCATATAAAAGATATAATTCCCAATATCTTTTCAGCGTATTTTTCTCACTTATATTTACTATATAAAATCTTACAATTGTGTGTAATTCGAGTAAATGATTTTCTCGTACGTGCCTGCACTGTTTTAAAAGCAGATTTTCCTCGATAATTGATAAACGATTTTAAACACGACAAAATATTATTAACTCTACTCCGGTGAAAGTTCTTCTGGTTGGCTTGACGGCGCGCACGGATTAACCTACGTAGATTCCGGAATGACGATACGCTTTGTTCAGAGCTATCGATTAGTTTCTCTCTCTCCTGTCCAGAAAATGTCAAAACGCTTGTATGAAATTGCGAGTAACGCAAGATTCCAAGTATGCCGCGACGATAGAGGCTGAAAGTCGTACCGTGTCAGTAGTTCCGGTCGATGATTTAACCGGCGGGATGTGGCGACCGTTAATTTTTTACGGCAACGTAACGCATGCCGCAACTCGCTCAACGCATTGCGTGAACTCTCGACGCGTTTGAGAAGGCTTTACACATATCTCTTATATTACGCGCGTTAATAATATATAACACGTGTACAGCGTGTCACAAACCATTGTTTTTTCAAGACGAATCGTTGCACTTCGGAATCGTTGCAAACGGTGGCTCCTAACCATTTTAACTCGACTCATCACACGAATATCAACGAGATCCTTCGAGAAGATTCCCTGCGAACGATCGCATTCGAACGCGTGTCGTGCGTTTCCTCATTGGCGACATACATGTGCGTAGGCTGTGTTTACACAGCTGTCCGGGAATTTCTTTATCTTGTTATTCGCGAGCAGTTGTCTACCGTATGCTTCGTCGATTGATTCAATGATTCTTTATTAACTTAATAATCGGCTCTTTTTCACTGAGACAGTACGTCATCAGGTCCAAAATGTTTATAATTTTTCTGACGACACAAAATGCAAACATGGCAAAAATAATACATCAATGATATATCTGGTTTATCAAGGGATTTTTCCATGCATACGCAAGTATCTTTACGCAAAACGACTTTGCAGCTGTTTTAATGACTGTTTTAATAAAGCAATCAGAACACGTTAGATGAATGTCTATTGCGTTTTTATCCGCCGTAACCAGTCACTATTTACATCCGACAAAGGTCTTTTCACGCGTCGTGACTAAAGGTGCAAAATATATCCCGCGATATGTCCCCACTAAAGATAAGTGCAACCGTGACACCGATGTTCGGTGTTACCTCCATAAGACGCGTCGATGTGCGCATAATCAATTTTTCGATCACGAAACAATGAAGCAAAATACATCTAGCGCGCAAACCGCATACCCGCAAAACGATTAGGGAAGAGCCTCATCGGCAGTGAAATTCACTCATGAAATATTGATTTACGAAGAGTCCAGCTTCTCGCGTACTCTTCTATCGCATAGCTCTCTCGCGTCGATCGAGACGAGGCGGCATGCCCGTTTCCGGTTACGGCGTAACAGGTCGACCTCTCGATTTACCGCTCGCACACCTTCACTGTGTGCGATTCTTCGAGCGAACTAACATAATCGACGTGGCAATATAAATCGTTACGTGTCCCTTGCTCAAGTATATATGCATACAATTGCCGGGTAGTTTACATTGATACTTAATTTTATTCCTTGATTGCAATATGTAAAATAGAATAATTTTATAAAATTGCCTTATGACAATATCATAGAAGTATGCGGTAGATTTAAACAGTAGAATTAAACAGCATTAGCGATCGAAATTGAAATGGACAGAAAATATACCGTATATACATGCTAGATTTATTAATAAACTTATCGTTGATTGCTAATTAAAACTAATTAAAAGTATTGTTAAAAACATCCTTATTTTTTTTACTATCAATGCTTCTTGAATGAAAAAATACCATGCTGAGGTACTTATATTACTTTTGAATTAGAAATATTATAATATTCTGCAATAATTATTTCTTCTTGTTTAGAATATTAATATGAAAATGGTGAGTCTTCTAAGAGGCAATAGTTATTTTTGTTCATTTCAAATCATTTGTATAATTGAAATTGGCTCTTTTTTTTAACTACGATACTAAAATCATTTTTTTCTATCGAAAAAGAATACGACTTCTATATAATTCAGATAGTAAACACATATTGAAATATTACTTTAAGAGACTAAATTTCTTAAATTTCATGTAGATCCTAGATTATTTAATTTCAAAGAACACCAGAACAAATTGATAACATAGTATGATCGTAACAAAATCTTTTAATATTTTCTTACAGAAAATGTAAAATATTAAAATAGATTCTCTGTCTCCTTTCTTTTTCTGTAATTTTTCTTTTATAGAAATTTTTTATTAAAAACTAATATGAAGATATTTTGTCAGGAAGAGATTAAATTGTTTATATTACAGTAAAATAATAAATAAAATAATATAGATCTTCATATATAAATTTTTAATAATATAGAAAAAACACTCTCAATCTCTATTTCATTTTTCGAAATAAATTCGAAGAAGCAGCTTAGCAGTGAAAGCGCAAACGTGTTTGAGGAAACGATTCAGAGATCACTTTCAAATTGCAGTGCTAAGCGACGGCGGACACGGTGGCGGCGGGGGCGGCGGCGGTAGCAACGGCACGACCAGCTGGGATAAAATCAAGCTGTGCGGCGCGGATTTTTGCGTCCTTGGCAACGGAGGCCACGAGAACCTGGAGCGGCCGCCGGAGTCGGAGATCTATGAAATCTCGGCGATCTATCTCACGTGCGTCGTCGTCGCGGTAATAATCGTCGCTTTGTTCGTCGATCCTCTTTCCAGGTGAGTGCCGAATATGCCGGAACGAAAGTTGTCGCCGGAGGCAGGGGGATGCTAATCATTCGAGAGCGACGCGTTTTTATTGCCTGCCAGTATCGGCCGATTTAACGATCGTAACATTTCGCGATGGAATTGCGCGTCAGAATGAACAAGGACAAGCTGCATGAGCGGCCGTTGAAAAACGTTAGAGAGTAGTCGGGGCTGGCGAACCTGATTACCTACTTTTTGGGGCGCCGTCAGTAATTGGAGATAACGCGCCGAATATTAATCGAGCGGATTTACATACATCTCTATCGTGTTGAGAGAAAAAGTTTCATTTAAAAAGAGGTGAAACGAGGCAAATTGGGAGCTATGTTTTCTTCATTTTTTAGAGGGATTATTATTGTTTAAAAACCATAAATATAAATGTTGCATACGAAAAGATTAGAAGAAATTGGAAATGCGTTTTTTATAAATTTTGAATCAATAAAATTCTTTGATGAAAATTTAAACAAAACTTTAATTTTTGTAAAATGATTCAACGTGGAATCAAATCACAGTTAATGTAATTTTGCCAAAGTGTTTAAAGACACTTAACAAAGTTTCATTTGTTAATATCTCTACTTAATATCAAGAGGAAATTTAAATAAAATCTCAATACATATTTAATCTGAGACATAGTTATTAAAGTCTCTCAACAGTCGGTGTAAGAGAATACATCGATTTTAGAAAGAGAGACTCTCTCTCTCTCTCTCTCTCTCTTTAGTTTACGCTGCTTTATAATACGTCGAAGGATACGAGCACTTAGTATTGACGCAACGAGCGAGTCCAGAAACTTACCGACTTTTAATAAGTATGGTTCACGCTACGTGTAGCGTTATGCAATCGTCACAGCCGGCACATCCTGTCGGATGTACGCTATTTCGCAATCATAAGCAGAGCAATGGTTACGATGATCCCAAAATGGAGGTAGGAAAGAGGGAATTCGGGTTGATGTTTCGCGGATCATGTCTATCAAGCTGTGGTTATATAAGACAAAAACATGACACACCGTGAAAATAATTTCAACTTATTTGTTCACCGTCTTTGAATAATGACAGGAAAGAAGCGATCGTTTAAAACAACAACTTTTTGGATCGGATTTTTAATCAATCGGGTAATCCAGGTAATGTATAAGCATTATATATATATATAAAGTGTGTGTGTGTGTGTGTGTGTATATATGTACATGTATACGTATATATGTATACAAGTTTAATTGCAAGTGGCTTATTGCACAGAGAACATGAGTCAATCTTTTTATGTACAAACGAGTCGGATGAATTAGATTTTAATCTTTTTTCCTGGGAATACAATTATGTAAATTGTGTGTGTTCAACTCTATAAATTATTCGAATTAAAAAGCAACTAAAAATATTCAAATAGTATTTTACGTAACGATTTAAAAAAAATGATCTGTTAATAAACAAAAATTTTGCTTATTGTGTTCGAATTTGCGTAAAAGGGATGTATATTTCGCTCTTTTACAGACAACCGACATTGTGCGAAAACAATGCCCGGTTCTTAAATCAGGAGGAAAAATCTCTGTCTCTCGGTCGAATTGTTGCATTATATTTAGAATAGCTTGACGAAAATACGACGCGATCGCGCGTGACGTCGCTATATTCATAAAACGACTACGCGGGTGATGACAGTTTGAGCTGTGCAATTCACACAGTGCAAAATCACAGATAAAATATATCATTGTCAGTGATTGTGCACGCCGATAAGATGATTTGGTACGAATATGATGGAGGCAGCTTCCTTTGTTACATCCCGTGCATGTCATCTCTCATGCGGTGTAATTGCGGTATGCTCTACCTTCGCAATTAGATTTCATTGTTGGCTCAACGCGCAATTACAGGCTTCTTTGTGACGAACAGGTTTTGCGTCCTACTCACGTGGATCAATGTCGCGGAGGATACTAATGAAACAAATGCTTTTTTTCAACTTTCTAGAAGTATTCGAGGAAACATTTGTTAATCTGTAGATTGCTTTACGTTTGCTCTCATTTGGAAATTGAAAATAGTCCGACGCTTTTGTAGTCATCTTGTTTAATCGAATAATTTAACTCTGCGAAATAAATCTGTTTAAACAAAAATTATAGTACATGTATTTTTTTAAATAGAGAGAAGGAGTATGTATCTCTTAGCAAAAAAGATTTAGCTGAGAATTTTTATTTTATTTTAGTGAAAATTTGAGGATTGGGAATTATAATTTTTTATATAAAAAGTTGGAAACTATAATTTTTCATATAAATATTATTTATATCCATTTTTAATGACAATCAATTTTTACATCAATGTTGAATGCGCGCATCCTTGAACATACTGCAAAGCATATTAACTATAATCTTTGTACTGGAAAAATGTTTTTGTATCTTTTTACATCGATTATTGAGAGATAATAAACTTAAGACTTACTGTTTAATATTACTTCTCATTTACTCAGTTAATCGCAAAATATTCAGGCATAAAAAAATTGATAAACCGATTGAGTTTTCCTCTTCTTTTCCTTTCTCGACTTTGATATAGGAATTAATAAAATTTTATTCTTAAGAGATCGTAAGAAGATAGAAATGTGACATTGGTATTAATTGAATGAAAGGATTAGCTCAGAAATATGTACTTTAAATATGCGATGCTGAATAATATCAACATTGATATATTCAAACACTATTTATAGAGCTGCCATTTCGTTTATGCCATCGGTAAAATCATGCTTTTCGTATTCATCCTGCCACGGGAAGATACTCAAGGACGCGTTTGTCCGGATGTAAGCAACTCTTAATGATACGTTGTCCGCCAAATTATTATCAGGCCGTAGATTAGATTGCAACTTAACATTACAAAATCTTACAAAATACGTACTTCAGTTAAATGTACATTACGTTAATTACCCTGTTCGTGATTAATACAATTGACCTTCCGTCGCTGAGATAGAAAGATATCGCTAATGTAGACGTAATACTAACGACACTTTTATATCGAATACTATCGTTATCTCTGACTATAAATCCGTGGATAAGCAAAATAGAGAGGAAGACCTTCCTGCGCATAGGTTTTGTTTCCTGTCCGCACACTTGGCCGATTCGTTTAATGAATTGTTTTTATAGATGTCTACGATGAAATATACGTTTACGTTTTTCTCGTCGTGAGACATCAAGGCTTCATTCAATGCGATCACTCGATAAATCAGTCAGTTGGGACTCCTTTATGGAAAAAACGAACAGTAAAGTATTATGCTCGCAATTAAATTATATATGAGAGATACTATCAGATTTATTCCCGATTGTAATTACGGCGTTACGGTTTTACGGTTTGCACAACAATAGATTTTCATTGTTTTTGTACACCACCGCGCGAAATATTCTGCAATTTCTTATTATTTAATTCAATTCTTTCGTGGTAATATAATTTGCTATGTTCAAATAATGAGTATTACATATTATCTGTCTTAATTAGCAATATTTTTTATATTTAAAATCAGATCAAACTTTTGTAAAAATTTTTATAACAATAAATAATAATATATTATATAAAAATGTACATAATAGTTGTATGATATCTTTCTGCAATAAAGGCATTCGACTTTTTGTATTTTTTATAACGAAATTTCTCACGAATATAATAATAAAAATTAATACTAATTAATTTGTAAAATTTAATTTGTAAAATTGTTAAAATTTTGTCCATCTTTTAACTTCTATTTTAATCTTTCTGTCCTTCTATTTTAATCTTTTTTAATATTTCGTAACTGATGAATATTCTTTGAGATTCTGAATAATTTTATTATCTCCTTTTGGATTTAAACATCCTCGTATTATGCTTATGCTCTTATGTTTTTTTTTTCATTCTAATGACGAATTTATCCGGAACTCTGTAACTATACTTACACATCTTTAATTGCTGGGAGAATTTACGATGGTCATAGAGAGCCGCAGTTCGCGAATTGTTTCTTCGCAAGGCGGTCTCTTCTGATTTACGTGTGTTAGCGTGAGTTTTGATAACGAGAAACTCACAGTGCTAGTCTGACGAAAAGAAAACGATTATTAAGCAATGCTCGCAGTTGTACTAGTTATAGGGTGTTTCAGAAGTGTGTTTCATGATATCTTTAAATTATAGATTTATCTACATTTTTTATTGTCAATTTATTCTTAGAATCCCATGTAAAATCATTATTTATCGCAATTTCTAATTGCTAACATTTAATTTAATAAAATGTTGATCAAATCTAAAAAAAACATGTTATTAAATAATAAAGCTGCATTTAAAATTATTTATTGTTTTAAAATTTAACTCGCTGAGAAAGAAATATTTTTAAATTATTTACAAATTAATAAAGGTAGTCGATTTTTTATCTTGAATGAATTAATATCTTGAATTTGTCGAAAAGAAAATATCACAGTAAGAGACACTCTGTAGATATACATTTTATCATAGTTGCAGTAAAACGAATGTATTTAGGACACGCGACGGCACGTACCGATACAACAACTTCCCACTTGCTGCTCGTGTTTTCGCTTAAATCTGCGAGACTAGCACTTCTTTGTTATCGCTCTGAGAGGAACATATTCCCTTTGTTCACAAACGCATCTGTTATCGTAAATGTAAGAAGCAGATCGTGCATAAATATTAGGTGCGTGCGTATTGCTTAAAATTTAAAAAATTTGTTTTGCTATTCTAGTTATATATAAGTTAGCTTTTTACAAAAAGTTCGCGAATATTTTATATCGCACATTGAAATAGTCGTATCTAAAAATCATCATCTTTAATAAATGCGAATTACTCATATTTCTAATCATGACTTATTCATACAATATCATAAAAATATTAAAATAAAAAGAAAATATCTCTCTACTTAATATTCTTTTAATGCGTTATTTTATCAATATATTCTTATATTTTTTTCCACCAATGATTCTTCTTAGGATAGACTCTCGCGTGCCGGTGTCTGAATCAAAGAGTCTTCTCGTGCTTCTCTCTTCTCCGAGCATTGAAATTTCGCGATTGTCGATGTTTTGCGCGTTGCGTAATCCGCAGACTGATGCATGGTACGGCGCTGCTGCGATTCATTCATGCGATCGCTTACGAAGATATGCGTTGCCGTTCGATAATCGCTCACGATGAAACATCATGCAGCGCATAATACTAGTGCAGTTAGAAAAACTGACTGTTTTCCCTATGCGCATATGTACGTATCTCTTCTTCCGGTCCGCACATCATATATAAGCCGCTAATTTGCCTTTGATTGTATAGATAGATGAACGCATACATCGGGGCACAAGACAAAACTATATACATATAATATGTTGCGTGTAGCGAGCATTCGAGTCCTTTTCCGGTACCAGCCGCTTTGATATCCTACCGGCTTCAAACGTGTCTACTTGTTGAATTACAAATTTAATTTTTAATGCGATAAACTTCTGATGTAAATATAATTAGTAATGATAGGAAAATCCGTATTAGATTAACAGAATAATTAAATAACTTAATTGTGCAGTTGCAGAATCGATTTAATCTTTATATAATATACACACATATTATATACATCAAAGATAGATATATATATATATATATATATATATATATATAAACGCTATTAATATACATAAATGATTATTTAAAAAAAATATATATATATATATATTTTTTATTTGCTAAAAATGCATGTCAATGCACTAATGTTTTTCTAAAAAATTGAATTTAACAATTAAATTTAATACATTCCTATTTTATTTTATATCGAAGTTATAAGAAATTAATCACAGAAAATTAATTATCACAGATTTCTAAGATATTAATATTTGAATAGCTATATAAATCCAGTATGAATATTATTCAAAATTATTACAAAAAAAGATATGATAGAAATATGGACGGTTTATCTTTTTTATTTTGTATTTTTCTAAATGAAATACATTATTGGTTTTTAGATCGTTTTAAGAAAACAATGAATCTGTTTAGTGAATGCAGCTGACAGTTTACTATACAGTATATAGCTAACTATGTCGCTGCAATCTAGTACAGGCGACATCATTAGGAGAAAGATAATTTTCATTCGCATAATGTTTGTCACGCTCCAGGAAGATAAATCGCAGAACAAAAGAACGTACCGGCCGTAAATTAAATTATCAAAATATTGGCATACTATATATGGATAATTTAAATATTAATATATCTTTTGCAAAATCAATTTAATCTTACATGTATGTTATAAATCAAATAATAATAAATTATGCGGAAAGCCGTGTTACTATAAATTTCGGGAATATAATATTACTGTTTTTCGCACAATTTGTAACTTTCCAATTCAGGCAGATAATAAATATTATTTATTAAATTATAAATTATGTAAATATTTAAGATCTAACACATAGTACAAAGAATATTATACTTTAGAATATATAATATTACATTTAAAAGTAGTTACTTTTTCACATAAATTTAGAGAGTATTAGATTGGTTAGCTAAAATATACTTTTATAATTTAAAAATTTCATTTATTTAACACACACATATGAAAAGAATGAAGAATATTTAATATCGGTCCAGATTAGTTTGATTAACTATGTTTGACAATTATCGAACATCTGGTTGAATATTTTTTTTCGCAGAGTATCCAAAGAGTCGATTGTATATATTGTCGCTCTCTCGCTCTTTTTCCTCTCATTATCGTTTATTGCAATAATAATACCGTCCGTTATATCTGTGTATTGGTTAAGTAAGAGAGCTAAGCGTGTTAGATCCGCATGCAGATTGCGGCCAAAACGTCTCGAGTTCTGTATCTTCCACTCGCGCTGTTTCCAAGGCTGCACCATAATAGTTCAGGCCGAGTCTATGCACGTTGGAAAGCCTCGCAGTTGAAAGAGGTTAAAAGAGAGGAACGCTTATAGACTAAGTACGTTCGTGCGACCGTATATATAAAAATTGCGTGAGAACGTCAAGCTTATTTATTAAAAATTGAGCATAATACCGGTTATGTTCTATAAATTACGAACAATCATTCGACCATAAGTGGAAAAACTCGAATTAAGCATAGAAATAATTTCGAGAGCTATCTCGTTATCAATATCGATTTAACTCCTGCACTATTAATCGAACGGATTACTCATGCTTAGAGAATTAATTTAGATTAGAAGTTCGCGTGATTAATGTGCGATCGAATACATTTCCCTTCAATGTCCTTAACGGATCGAACAGTATAACATTAAACGCGCGGTACCAAATCCATTGAAAATATCAATCAGAAACTTTTTGAATTATATATTTAGATTAACGCGCGGTGATTTTCATGCGCATAAAAGCGCGTTTTTCGTAAAAACATACGTGTATAATATATGCATTCACATTGTGATTTTTCGCCTTCTGACAAACCGATCAATCGACAAATAGGAAAGCGTTTTGCAGTGATTTTCAAATAATCGATTTGCATAAATTAGCAAATTATGAGTATGAAGCAGGCTGATTGGAGAATAGTATGACCGTGTTTATCGTTTATGTTACACATGACGATAGGAGAAAACGCAAAATCAATGTGAAAATAACTAGTATAATTATTGAAAGAAAAGTCCTTTTTTTTAGAATTAATAAGAGAATTAGAATTAATAATTATGAAAAAGAGCAGACTTAACAGCTACGATATAGTTGTATTCTTTGCAGTAATTATATACATTACTTATATTTTTAATATATTATAGACTCTTAAAATTGTAATCACTGAAAAAGGGAAATATTAAATTTTTTAATTTGAGAAAGTACGCACGTATACACAAATTGGGAAATAGTTTTCATTATTTGAGAAATTATTTTTAATAAAAAGAGAATTAAAAACTATATTTTTAATTTATATTATATTTCAAATTGTGTGTGAAGAGATAGTAAATATTTAATGTGGCATATAATGTAAGGTTTATATTAGAGATAGATAGATTTCTGACACAGAAATCACGCAAGAAGGCATCTCTGTTCAATTAAGGAGCCGCTAGTTAGATACATAAGTTTACTGTTGGAAAGACTATTGAAATGAATAAGATCCTTCGGAATCAGCGTACACGAGATACATAATTTAATCGACATCATATTAATCACTATCACCTAATGAAATGTTCATGCTCTCTGGGCAAAATATATCATGATTTCTCTTTATTTCATCGAACATTTGCACGCGGAAACGACTTTGCAGCACCATTGAGAAGAAATCAACATACATATGAATAAAAAGTGGTGTCTACAATAATAATTCGTTAATCAGGTATGAGTCTGAGATCTCGTCATCTATCACGATCGCTCGTCAAATCGTTAATACGTGCGTGATTAACACTCGATTAAAAAATGATATGGAACGGTCATGTAGATCGCTATCGAAAAATATATACGAATTGTTCCACATCATTTTGATACGTCTCCTTTTATCCGAAGGTAAGTTTGAGATACATCTATCTTTGCATAAGTGTCGATTCGCATTACGTTCTCCGCGGATCTAGACGGTGGCCGTGGCTTCGACCGGGCCCAGAAATACGGCAAACGTGTTCTCAGGAATGTCGTCCTCTGGGGTGGAATATTCGCTGAGCTGTCGACCGTTTAGCGCAATCGAAAGAATACTTTATGAATTCACCGATAAGATACCGACTGTATCGTTGTACCATCTCGAATCCCAACGAATCTCGCAAGTCTTTAGAACGATTTATGTCTATTTGGTTTGTTAACTAAATTTAGTATCGGGATTTTATATGTTGGATTTTGTTGCGGTATGTACGAGAGTGCCTCTCTCAGCGATATTTATATTAATCTTATGATGCACGATATAAACCTTTCAAGGTTTTACTGGTATTTATTTTCCTTTGAGATATTTCCCGTATTTTTCTTCGATCATAAATCTTTTATCGTATTTATGTAATTTTTTTAATTAGATTCAATTATTTTAAAATCCAATTAATAATATATAATAATATAAAAAATATGAATCTCATGCATGATAGGCTTCATAAAGCAAAATCGATTTTTTTTATCTTAAAATCTAAAATTGTTTTTATATTATAAATAATTTTATCTATCACTGACATTTTGTGTGTGTGTGTGTGTGTGTGTGTGTGTGTGTGTGTGTGTGTGTGTAGATATCACCGTGCAAAAATTTTACATGAAAGCAAGCTATAAGTATTTAGATTTTCTAAGCATTTTCAGACTAAAGTACTGTTCGTATATAATTTTAGTGTTGCGTAAATCTTTTAGATCGATTTTACTAGAGATTATTACTTTAAGCAACACACAAATTGCAATGTAATATTTCTTTTTTTTATTGTATTAGGGAAAGAAAAAAATATACAATATATTATATACACATATATGTATATAAAATATGTTGTAAATAATATACAGAGTGTATCTGAAATGATGCACTAAACTTTAGGAGCGTGTATTCTAGAGGTCAAAATAATACTTTTTTTTCCTATGAACATGGGTCCGCAAATGAATCCCCTTGCGAGCTAGAGGCCCCTAAAGTTTGGGGAAAAAATTGAAAATTGGCTGTATTTCAGAAAAATTATTATTTGACCTTGATTTTGACGTTACCTATCATCCTCTCTTGAGAGATAAATAAATTTGCGTTGCGGGTGTTTGGTCAATTTCACACATTTTTGAATTTTAGCTCGGAGGGGGGTTCATTTGCGGACCCATGTTCATAAGAAAAAAAAGTCTTATTTTGACCTCTAGAATACGTTCCTAAAGTTTAGTGCATCATTTCAGATACACCCTGTATAACATGTAACATATTAATAAATAATATACAATATATTGCAATGATTTTTTGACGTGATACGAAATATTAACAAAAAATATTGCATCAGAATAGATTTTTATATTAAATAATTCTATAAACTTTTTATTTTTTAAAAAGTGAGAAAAATAGAACTCATGTATCATTATTTTGTTCAGCCATTGATTTATTACGGGTAATGGAAAATATGAATCGACTCATATGTCATCCGAGTTCACATTTATGTGACATTTGCGACACGAAACGATGAATGAATCCGGCTTGAGCACGCGATATCGTTCAATGGCAGTATATGCCAATTGGAAGTTTGCTAATTGCGCAATCCGTTTCCGCGTGGCTCGCATTGCACGGACACTGAATAAGCACATGGATGGTACAATCGCGATGATAATTAATCTCGGTTGTCATTAATCCACATTCAAGCGAGCATGCTCTTCCTCTTTGCGAATAGCGCAAAAGTTCGCCGGAAAATCATAGATTCTAGCGACGGTCAATCATCATTGTTTATTCGTGTTTCCCGCTTTTTTGTCCATCTGATTCTTGATTTATGTATTACATATGAAATTATGTTTAATGTAAAGCGCAACCGCGCTGATTATTAAATTATAATTGTAATAATACAGTTATATAAAAAAAATTTTGAATAATTTTAAATTTTAGATCAATTATCTCATACACTTTGTTTTCGTTTACATCTGTTGCGAAAGTTAGAAATAGACTTGTATTCAAATACAGAATTAAACTAAATCAATTAAGTGTTAGAACAAGGTACAGAGATAGTATTTTAGCGTCTTGAGAAGACATTTTAATGCTCATAGAATTTTCAATCACCTTTCAGGTACGGCGAGAAGCAACGACGGTCGGATAGTCAAGAAATAAGCGGTATTCAATTGCTCTCTGCTACAGCTTATCAGTTAAAGAAGCCTTATCAACAATTACTAATACCGATCACGGTATGGATCGGTATGGAGCAGGCTTTCATCGGCGCCGATTTTACGCAGGTGAGTTTTTGAAATGCGTAAATGAAATTTTTAAATTGCTCTTGTTCTATATTTCTATCGACATAAATTAATATTAAAAATGTAATTTCTATGAGATCTGATATTAATTGAAAGAAAAAATATTTATATTACGCAATATTTGATTTTATCTTTTTAATATATATAAATCGATGAAAGTTTTTAATTGAATGTAACATATATATATACATGTATTACATGTTTGTGATAACAGTAAAAAAGAATTCTAATTCTTCTTTATTTTTTTAGCAAAGAATATAAAAAAAAATCTATTCTTAAATTTAACATTTTATGAAATATTCGCATAATTAATAATTAATATCGTTAATAATTAATATCATAATTATTATCGTTTGATATTGATAGATGAATATGAATAAATGAATTTATCATGGATAGATTCATTCATGGATACTGAAATGTGTAGCACTTTCTAATGACAGCTTCGATCGCCATATAAATTAGTGCCGGTCACTCCCTTTCGCGCACATTGTAAACTGCAATCGCTGTTGAAAACAATGGTATTCTATTTTGCAACCTACACATTGCGGTTCCATGTATCGACTTTTTATTGCGAGCCATTAGATCCATAGCATTCTCGCGAATCATTGATAAGGAAATAGTTATCCTTGATTTCGAACCAGGATACAACATTAACGAAACGCAATGACGTCAACTCAATCTGCCTCCATAATTATTATCGAGCCGTCATCGAGCGACGAGGAGACAAAAAAAGAGGTGAAGAAAAAAGCCGAGTTCCGTATTCTCGCTTATAATATTTTCATTTCTTATTCTCGAGCACGTACTGTCCGGTTTTATTTATGGCGTTAAACGCGCACGAAGATTTATCGGCACCATTTCACAATAGCGATACATCGCTGCGATCTATGACAAATGTAATTATTTGTCATGACAAATGGCAGTCTTCGAGAATGGTAAAAACTTGATCACAGGAGGAACATTTCATATGAGATAGGACGGATACGTGTCGATACAAAGGAGGACTTGTAGCCTATGCGAAAACGTGAAAAAATGTCCGGTTTACTACATTAGAGTTAAAGTAATGATACAACCGCAACACGCAAGTCAGATGATTATTTATATTGCAAATCTGTAATCGGAAATGTAAATATTGATATTGAAGATATTTAATGAAAACGCTCAAATCAGTGATCTACATTTTCTAAAACAAAATAAAATTGAATAAAATTATTTATCAATTGTACTCACAATCAGGTATTTAAAAGATATTTAGAGAATGAGCCTTTCTTGAAGCATATCCTGAGAATCTGTGGATAACCTACTTTTGAAGAAGAAGAAATGTGTGATGGAAGCCTCTCACAATCGATCGCCAAGCTTCTATAACCGGTTGGTCTCTAAGTAGATTTTCTCTTTTTGTGCGTTTCAACTGGCACCAGAGTCTGCCTTCCCCGATCCGACCTCGAATTATTGCAAGTCGGGACGATAGTCTTCGTCCTCTTCATCGTCGATAGCAGCAAGTAGTCTTCGACCGTAGCGGAAATAAGTGGACACTTTTCTTTTCGTCGGCATGGAAACTGTCATCAAGATTGCGAACGCGAAGTCGACGACATAGCCGATGACGTCGGATCTCTCTAGATCTTTTACTCCGTTTCGATTGTTGATCGCGAGGTGAAGATTTGTTGTTCCATTATCTATAGGATTACTGTCAGTTTTTGCTTCCATTATCTATAGGATTATTGTCAATTTTCGTTTGATTCTTTTCTATGCCTTGGCAAAGGCATTTTATGTATATTATAATCAATGATATTAAATAATTGTTGTTTAAATCCCTTTACATATATTTTATCAACTATTTATTTTAAATATATTAATGAATTTAAAAAATATAAATATATTAATGAAAATTTTATAATGAAAATAAATTTATTAATGAATATAAATTTATTAATGAAAATTTTGTTTTATTTGTGATTATGGAGAGAGATTGGATTTAAAAAATATCTGTTAAAATATGTTATATCTATGAAGTAAATTAATTTTGTTGGTAAAATATATAATTTGATCGCATTTATGCTATTGTTTATTTTATTTATTTTATTTATTTCTTTATTGATATATCTATATGGAAGATTTCCAAATTGTATAAAAGACTTTAACAAAAATACATGTATAATTCAAAACTAAAAACTAACGACGCACAATCGTACATGAAATTAATTAAATTTAGAAAGAAAAATAATGAGAAGAAATATTAAAGCATTACAGTACATATATCGATATCAATAATTGAGAAAAATTTAAATAAAAAAGATTTCAATATTTCGTAGATTTTCCGTCTGTAAGACAAAAAAATAGCATTTATTACAATAAAATTTGTGTTTATTTTGCTTTTCTCACGAGTTTTCTCTTTGATTCTTTTCGTTACGAGAACTTATAACGACAAACTGCAATCAATAAATTACAATAAAAAGATCAGCACTAAAACTTACGCTAGATATAGAACGCCGTTTTTCGATGCGTGAAGATTCGCGAGGACGATCATCTTCCGGAAAACACGTGTTACTGGTTATAGATACAAGAGACCAAATTTTTATTATCTTTTTCGAGAATGACTTTATTGGAAAATAATTTATGCATGTGATTATGCAGTGTGTATATATTATTGAATATATATCTCCAAAAATATTCTAGTATTAATAGAACATATATACTTCATAATATTTTATCTCGGAGAGTTATGTCATATTTAAAACTATAAGATACATTGAAAAATTAATTTCGACATAAAATCATTTTCAATGGTCTAAAAATTCTGATGTTTTTTTTTCTTTAGGCGTGAAAAGTTATAACTACAATAAATGAAAACATATACATGTATATATTGCGCGTATCCTGTTGTGTTATGCGGGCATTAAAATCTCGAAACTTGAACGCAATCGATTTCAATAAGTACGTGAATAAGAATAAATAGCGTTTTTTATTACATTAATTATTATATTTGTATACAAATAAAGATTAATTATGAGTTAAAGGTTCATATATATATATATATATATATATATATATATATATATATGTATGAACTTTTATTAGCTATTTCGTTAGTTATATTTTTCCGTAATTTGGTGTAATATTAATATCAACAATTCAAACGGTTAATTTTTTAGCAATCTAATTAAAACCGAAAAATGTAAAGCAAGATGCATGTTAAATTATTGCTTAAATTAGAATTTTTATCAAAAATACGTTAAAAGAAAATTCTCCAAATTGTCACGAAAAATCAAAAGAGAAGAAGAAAAAATTTAGTAATTTATAATACTGTTTGAAAAGCAATCTGTTCCTTTTGCATTTTAAATAAAATACTTTTTCTAAATAAATATGATTACCAATCTAAAATTAAATTTTTTGAACATCAGATACACTACAAACAGATAGAAAGAAACTTACTATATTTTAAAAGATAAGATTTTTCTTCATGTATTCGTTCGCGCGCGTGTACATGTGAGACTGAGAAACTATAGTAAACTATATTAGAATATAATTGGCTAAAAAAATAATAACGAAGAAAAACATTAGAATGTTTGTTAGGAAAGAAAATGATTAAGTATATCGCATGATAGTATACGAACTAGATTTAGAAAGTAAATATACATTAATTGAGATGTATGTTTGCTACGAAAGCGAAACAAGAAAAATGAAATAAAAAAAGAAAGAAATGTATAATAGAGAAGCAAATTTTTCTTTTAAAACAGATGTTTTTTGATCTGAAAATGTGTATGTTTGACATGCGAGCAATAACTATTAAACAAGGAGATATATTTGAAAGTAGGATATAACGTGATATTTATTCACGCGTAGCATAAAGAATGTAATTAATAGCTACTCTAACAATAAGTCGTACTGAAGAAAAAAATTGCGGTAATTATACCAAGCTATATGCTATTTCGATTGAAAAGATGAATTTGCGTAATTTATATACCATCTATGTGGTAATCGATTCGCTCAACAATATACTGTATCTCTCTTTATGTTTTCGTGGATATTACAAATATAGTATTTTGCGAGCAAAAATACGTCTTAGCGACGTTTAGTTTTTATGATACGATTGTGATCAACAGTTTTAACGGCTCATCCTTTCAACTTTATTTTTTCTTTCTTGTCTCTGAAAGTGCCAGTTAGAGTTCCAGTTATACTTTTTAAATTTTAAAATGACGTTAGTTGAAAATATTTATATTATTTAGAAAAAAATATATTTGAGACAATAAAAGCCTGGACTTAGTTCAGATTTTTGGATATGATTATGCTTAGATTTTTTAAAGAAAATATTGAGAGAATATTTCTTAATTTCTAAGGATTATTCATGAATATTTTCTAATTTCTAAGGATTACTTTTTCATTTCAAGATAGGTTTATTTTTAAGAATGATCGAATTAAGTACATTTTTCAGAATTGTCAGATATTTATTGGCAATCTTCGTCGAAACTATAGAAATAAGTTTCACGTAAAAAGTTAGAATTAATCGAGGAAGGTCATGCGTCTCGAGTAAAACCCTCTCGTTATTAAGCGATCCTGCATCATTACAAAAGTGCTTCGGGCTTGCGAATCGCGACTCGTTCGAAACTGGTTCGCCGACAAGTCGCACGACATCTTGGACTCTGGGGAATCGAGTAATTGGACAATTAAACGCGCGCAAAGAGAGAAAATGAGACGAGAGAAAAGAGAGAAAGAGAGAGGAAAAAAAGAGGGAAGAGGAGATTGCAGACTTCGCTGAGTCAGCTGAGTGGTGCTGGACTTGTTATAAATAGCGAGCTTATTCTTGCTGCTTCCATATCTGGAATATCGTGTACCAGTATTTCTTCAACACGTGCACCGGATTGCGTGTACACATATGTATGCATGTGTCATGACCACGACTCGCTCCGTTCTTCGATATCGTGAATATCGCCGTGGAACACATACGTTTAAGTCCATTCAAATGCCCGGATGTTGTCCGGTCGAGAATTATACCAGGAATGCAATGACGGCCCATGGAACTCAATGAAGCTATAAATGGTTGATTTGCAATTTGAAGATCGAAAGAATTTTTAATCGTGAACTGATATGGCTAAGGGCGATGATTTGACACCAAAAATTTAAGCATAAAATTCCTTAATTAATTTTAAATTTCTGTTTTATTTTGAGCACTATTAAAAAAATTCTATTTAATACTACTATAAATAAAAGAGAGAAAGAGAAACAGCATAAAATGTTTATTAGATATGAAAGTTTACGAAGTCTTATTCTCAGAGAAATTCAAGTTTAAAATTTTTTCTATTTTTCCTTGATATTCTTGGCAATATATATGCATTTAAAACGTACTTTGAAGTATAATAAATAAATATATAAATAGAGAGAGAGAGGAGAGGGGGGAGAGAGAGGGGGAGAGAGAGGGGAGAGGGGAGAGAGAGAGAGAGAGAGAGAGAGAGAGAGAGAGAGAGAGAGAGAGAGAGAGAGAGAGAGAGAGAGAGAGAGAGAGAGAGAGAGAGAGAGAGAGAGAGAGAGAGAGAGAGAGAGAGAGAGAGAGAGTCATCATCATATATAGCATCATATAATCACGTTTCTTTGAATTTATTACTTCTGTCGCGGAAAATATATTCGTCATATCAATATAAATAGAGTTATTAAATATACATATAACATCATATTAATCGCGTTTTTTTTTTAATTTATTGCTTTGTTCTAAAAATATATTCCATGTTATACAAGAAGTGTATTAATATTTACGTACTAATTTATCAGCAGTACATTTACCGTTTACGTTGGTCAGAAATATTTATTCGCACATTGATTAAGATGTCTTCGAAAAGAGATTTACTTATTGCACTGTCTTAATGAGATAGCTGTTTGCCTTGAGCTACAGGATGACATAATAAGATATGCGCCATGTTTATATATATATGGAAATGAAAATACTCGAATGCATGCGTAATATAAAGGAAATTACTAAGTAAACAGACATGACTGTGAATTGATATGATTGATAGGGTTGATATGATTGAAACGAGTTTTTTTATTTCTAATCAGTGAACACCATAAGGCACTTTTATAAGTTAATATTAAAACTGCTGCTGACGCTTGTAATACTTATTTTTTCAAACAAAAATATGTTAATCTCTTTCTTAATTGCATGCAAATTTTTTAAATCAGCAACAGTTTTATGTTGGATTTTATAACAAATGCTATTACATATTGCAAAAAGCACTTCTCTTTTGCATATAATACACAAAAACAGATGTGGCGCAATTATTATAAATGAGTCACTATTTTAACAGCCTGGTTATATGTTAATATAAGAAAAATACGTTCTTTTAAGCAATAATATCAAGATATCTAAAATAATGTATTTAATTAAATGCTGAATCGAATGATTTTTGATTATAAGGTGTTAAATAAGGTGTTAATCCTTAGCTGCTAGCCGAAATAGCTGCTGTATAAGCATAAAAATTTGGATTCGAGATTACGAAGGATTTGTTTGAATTGTTCATTCGAATGCGCATTTAATTATGCATTTATGCATTAATGGTCAGATCCAAAATGATTACATGATAAGTGTGTTTAATGTATCTTTCATCGTTTAAGATTAATAATACATTTGACAGTATGCGAAGAAGAATGCCTGTATATTGCGAAAGATAATCGTACGTAGTTTTTATGACGCTATTTTATATTCAATTTTTATAGAAAAATATATAATCAGTTAAAATTGTTTTGCAGTGTTAGAATACATTTCGTCACATATTTATGTCGAATATAATATCTTAGACTATTAATAACTGTATGTGAACGAAGAATTGAACATTTTTCACAATTTGTCGCATTTAGAATTAACAAATAAATATTTTACTCAGTTAAATCGAATTTAATTAATGCATTAGGTGTATGATTAATGATAAATATGTCAATGAACAATTATTTTTGAATCATCAGTATTTTTTCGCGTTAATTACTTTTGGCGCGAATATACGACATACAAAGACAAATTTCATATAACGAAATACAATATTGCAAGAATATGCAATTTCTTATTTAATATTCCATAAAATATATATGATTATGCAGTTTTATTTTTTAGCATATCATTAACAGTACTTATCTTTTTCTAAACGAAAAAAAACATAATCAGATATTCTGATGTATATAAAAAAAGCATATTTTTATAATGTCTTGAGTGTAATATAAAAAAAGCATATTTTTATAATGTCTCGATTCAAGGACATGCGTTTCAGAATCTCTATAGTATCCTCAGAATCATATCTCACATGTTATAATGGATTTAAATGAAAATAAAAATACGTTTAAATACGATTAAATAATTTGCACAGAAAACTCGCTCTCAGTCCGTTATTACATTGTATTAAAATTTGATTGATGGGATTATAATTGCGAGAAAGCGTTGATATATACGTACGAAGGCAGACTGACATTAGCTAATAAGGGCATCAATTCATTCAATATATAGAATATACATAGGAAAAAATAGATTTACTATTCTACTATCTATATGACGTCTAATACCATTATTATCTGAAGAGATTCATCCTTCGTTTGAAAATTCGATTAACATATACACGAATACTATTAATACATGAAAGCAATAGAATTGAAAGTGATCGATTACATCTCGCGAATCTTGTGTCTTAATGATGCGAATTTGGGACGTGTAACATCCATTAGACATTTGATAATTTCTTTAGTAAAAAATTTAAGTCATTATTTTTTATTACATAACTCATTATTAATTTTTTGCTTCGCATAAAAATGTTTAGTCCTATTCTCTTTCTTATGTCGTTCTTTATAAAAGATTTAAAAAAAAAATTTCAGATAAAAGATGAATTCTATTATAGTTGATTATTATGGATAGTCTAAGAATTGATTGATTCATTTTTACTGCTTTTGTTATTTATTAGTACTAAAAAATTATTATTAAATCTAATTATCTAAATCTTAATATTAAAATAGCTGAACCAATTATTTCTTCTTAAGATTTTTCTCTAGATATAAATATTTTAAAATATATATTTTTATAATTCTTTTCTTAATATTAATAATATATAAAAATTAAAATGTTTTATTGCACTTAAATCAATTTTTTTCTCTTTCTTCCTCTTCTTCACAATATAAAATTATTCTATTACCCATTAGTAGCCATTAAATTTTTTTAATGGTTTAATGTCGATTGCATAATCAAAATGCAAAATGAAAATCATGCACAATGAAAATGCATTTAACAATTTAAAGTGATGTGAATGAAAATCATTCTATTCTAATTATCAATTTAATTTATCAACAATCTTCAACGTGTAAAAAAAGAGAAGGAGAGAAAGAGGAGTTCGATGAACTTGGATATTACAGATCATTTTTGGCGATTCAAAAAAAAAAAAGAAATAATAAATCGAATTCTTTTGTGTCTTTCCAGGCATACATCTCCTGCGCTCTAGGTGTCCACAGAGTCGGCTACGTCATGATCTGCTTCGGGGTAGTCAATGCTGGCTGTTCGTTGCTGTTCGGCTCGTTAATGAAATTTGTTGGCAGACAGCCGCTGATGGCACTGGGCGCTATCGTTCATGCCTCCCTCATAGTCGTCCTTCTCATGTGGAAGCCTCATCCTGATAACCCTTATATCTTTTTTTCGGTTTCGGGACTGTGGGGCGTGGGTGATGCTGTATGGCAAACGCAGGTCAACGGTAAGTATTTATTATATCTTAAATAAAAAAATAAAAATATATATATACAAGAAAACTTTATATATAATATAAATAAGATTTTGTGTATGCGTTGCTAGAATAGTTTTTAGAATTGTTATTTTCGATATGTCAGTTTTATAGCAATCATTTTAACTATTGAAGTAATTGAACGCCATACGAAATTAAAATTACGTGATGGATGTTATTAATTTTACAACTTGCAAATAATAATATGCATAATCGAGTATAATAAACGGTATATCGTTATATCATAGGCATGCTAAAAAATTAGTCAGATTAATATTGGATTGAAATCAAATGTGGTGTGTTATTGCTCACATAATAAAAAAAAAAAATTATTTAATTATTAAATTATTACATCTCATTATTATTGGATTTAAAGTATAATATGAAAAGAGATAGACAAATTTAATTTTGAATACGCAGATTTATCCAGTCTCTTTTTATTTATTGTTTCGAAAAAAACCGAATTCATGAGTTTTTATTATAAGCTACTGGATCTATCCAAGATTTACCGGTTATTTCTCACATTTGTTTGTTCATAATTAATATGGATATTGACAAATCAGATGAATACTTGACAGACGTTCTTAACACGTTTATAAAAAAAATATTAGTCTAGAAATAAAAAAAAAGAGTTACTTCTCAATATTAACGACTTTATTAAATTAGGGAGTCATTGATCTATTCAGTCTGAGAAAAGAGAATTCATAACAAACATAAAATCATCGATATATTTCGCGTTATGCAAATGTCGATTTATTTGCGATTTTTGACGGATATCATAATGGCGTTTTCGAAACGCCATTACAACGGTCGGGTTGTATGGTTACATTCTTCAGAAGAATGTGATTGATCAATGACGTCTAGTAAACTCTACCCCGGGTTGCGGGTTAAACCTGACCATTCAAAAACGCCATGAGAAAAGTATTCTTTTTTTGTAGCAATTATTGACAAGATAGATGGATAGGAAAAGAAAATTGGATGATGTAATCTATACAAAATCAACTGTGACAGAGAGGAAGTAATAAATCTCAAATTACTAAACAACTAAATTCGATAACTAGCGACTGATGCATTAGTAATAAAATAATGTAATTTTCTTTACGTTAGTTTGCACATGCTGTCGCCATATAATTAGTTAGATTAATAAAAGAGTCACATGGTTAATGTCCCCCCCTCTTTCCAAAATATTCTTATGTAGATTTTAAATGGAGCAATATACATTGAGCATCACAGAACTGGACCATCATTAAAAATTTAGATATTAAAAATCTAGATAAGAATATTTTAATGTTACGTTAACCTGATGTAGACATTATATATAATGTAATATATAAAAATAAAGACGTATAGGTACGTATCGTCGATGTCCATTTATATACATTTTCGATAAAAAATATCAGAAAAATTTCTCTCTTTCTTTCGCAAAAAATTTACTTATGTAAAATCAAGCAAAAGTATTCATATGTATATTATGTATACGGAAAGACAATAATTCTGATCTTTGTTAATTAGATCATGCCCAAAAATGTTTTCAAAGATAATACACAGGTTACAAGAAAATACTACTGAACTATCAATACTAATTTTCTGTACTTAATTTTCTATTAATTTGTTTAGTTATGATTAGCAAATAAAAAACCCATAATCCATATATCCTATTATAATCAATATTTTTTAGACTCTTTTTATCATTAGAATTAAATTAATAATTCTCTTTTGTTTCAATATGAAAGCAAAATATTCAAGCAACGTCAATAATTCAAAATTTTAATTTCTATTCGTTGACTACAATTTTTCAGCTGTTACAAATAACCAAATGATATACAGAGCAATTTCGCTTTAGTTGTGCACAGCAAGCTTGTCTTTATATCTGTAATTAGAACTTCTGTATAATTATACGAACAGAGAGCAAGCGTTTCAGGCATTTTTTTAGCTTTAGTATGTATTATAGTTTTTGCGAGGATTTATCGCTCTACGATGTGTTCGAATTGTATTCCGAGATTTTGCAGAAATCGATATGCAAATCAATCTATCCAGCTACTTTAAAGCACACAATATAGACAGTTACATTTACTCCGTATCCGGCTTTGTTGGGATAATTGCGTGCATCGCGCGTACACCGTGCGAATTTCTAATTTCAACATACTATTATAGATAATTAGCAATCACGCATGAGATATATCATTATTATTTAAAAATCTAAAAAATATTCTCTCATGTCTCTCTAAAAACATATTGCTGAACAATCTCCAATTACATCAATCATTGATGGAAAATTTTTTTCTATCGTATGTCGGCAATTTATGAAAATAACAAATTATTATTACGCAAGGCTTCAAGATTAAATTGGAAAATTCCATTTCAGCGGTGTTTGAATGGGGCATTCCCTCAAATTTAATTAAACATAGATATATTTAGAGCAATTAGAGTCATTGCTATGGATTAATACATATCTTGCACATGTTCCGCTTTTTTCCCATAGATTTTTCTTGGCTCTTTTTTTTCCTTTTAATGCTAAATTGCAAATCGTCGGCAACGTTGTATGCTTTCTGACGGCGCGTCTAACGATAGTGTCGATGGGTCAAGGATTCGATTCTTGACGAAACAGCACCTGCGAGCTCGTTAATTCGCCATCGGACGAGCCGCGATGATGAATCTTAAAGCGCTAACCTCGATGCATCCATCTGCATTGCCGTAAATTGCGTGCTGTCATCGTGAATCCGATAATTATAACTGCTCTGCAACAAACAAGATTTCGTTAGTTAAGCGCGATCACACGAATTTCCTAATAAGTAGAGAAAATGAAATAAACAGAGAATTTCACGATATTCAAATATATATTCACAGAGATCGCAGAGATTATATTTTGATATCTTTAGAGATCACTAATGTAATCATATAAAAAATTTAGAAAATAATTTTAATGTCTTTTTAATAACAAGAGCTTCTCTCTGAATTTTTTTTTTCGGATGAATATTTCTTGGACACTGAATCATTCTTAAATCTTTCTTATCTGGCGATTTATTTATTTTTACAGGACTCTATGGCACGCTGTTCAGACGTAACAAGGAGGCGGCCTTCTCAAACTACAGGCTATGGGAGAGCGCCGGTTTCGTGATCGCCTATGCGTATAGCACGCATCTCTGCGCCCGTATGAAGCTGTATGTAATGCTGACGGTACTGATTATCGGCAGTATGGGCTACATCATTGTCGAATTGCTGCACAGGCGCAAGCAACGACGGCTCAAAGCAATTGCCGAGGACCCGAAGGCCGCCCAGATCGAGGCGAATCAGCCGGAGGAGACCGACGACGAGAAGGATGACCTCGACGACGAGATCACCATCACTCATCTGTGAGTGATCTGCGCCGTCGACGTAATCGTTCTTCGTTAAAAGTACTCCGCGCTCGCGGCTCTTTCTCGTCTCATCGACGGGAAAGTCGAGACGACGATAGCCGGAAGACGATAATCGATTGATTTCGCGGATATCCTTCTCTCCGCTATATCCGACGAAATCTTACATCCCTTCATTCTCGTTTCTCACAAACTTAGACCCGTGCTGTCAATTGGTGCGCGATTCCACGTACTTTTTCCTGTTGATGATAAAAAGTCAAAGTCAGAAGAAGCGTGGGTATGTGCACGCCTTCCACGATGAAGTGGAAATGCCGAATGTCGACTCCATCTCATGGGATACTTCCCTTCAAGGAAATGTAACGTGTATCCAGACTGTAATCTGATTTCTATCTTCTTTGGCAGCATCGGAATGAGTCGATAATCGAAGTAATAGTAATACACTTACCAGTATTTGTGGCGCTAAAAAAAACGCATGGTGACGTATAATTCGCTCTCATGCTACTAGGAATATAGAAAGCTCTTGAATTGACATCAACGAGAAGGACTATCTCAACGTCCCATTCTATGTCTTCATGGTTCGTAGAGCGAAAAGTGCATTTCGTTAATATACATACCGGCATCGGCGATTTAAATAATCTAGTGATCTTTACAAATTAATTATATACAATTTTTTTTGTTATAAATACTTAATCGAATTCGTAAAGATTACTATATTATATTTCGTGTCCCCCTAAATAAGAGTGCATGTGACATATTGTATATGTATATAGTTTGCAACTAATGAAAATTGGCGTGAGATTCGACGAAATTCGTCATTTATTCGAGGAGGAATGCTCTACATACTCTTGCTCGAATATATAATACTTTATTGTTTAAAAAAGGAGAAACAATTGTTATAAGAAAGACTTTCTTAATAAAGAAATAATGTTATTGATCACACATCGACGATCGGACTCTCTTATATTTCTCTTGAGAGAAAAGCATATAAGATGTCAATATCGATCTCTGTACATTTTAAAACAGTACTTTTTTCCTACCAGAAATAAACGACTCAATAGCAATGGACAAAGTTTCATTCTATGCGAAATTAAATTCCTAATCTTCAAAATTCTAAGTTATGACTTGCTTATAAATAAATGTCTTTCTTCAGTGTTTTATATTATATTTTCTCTCTTTATTTTAATTAAACGAATTTTATAAAAATGTTATTTTTCACAGACATTAAAGCTAATTCTTTACTTATTCCGATATTTAAGCCATATTACGTGATTAAAAATTTCATAGAATAAGAACTTTAAGAATTCTAATCTATTTTTTGCAAACGTCTCCCTCGCGCCACTTTTCATTCGCCTTTGAGAGAATTTAGAAGAAGAATTTAGTAGAGGAGCGCAAGAAACACATCAAACTACAGGTAAACACCATAAATCTTTTGAATGCATGTATACATCAAAGTACTTTCCATCCTAGCACATTTTGTACACGATAGCTCAAAAGTCTACAATGTAAACATAGAATACAAATTCATGCAATTACAATTCTTTTGAGAAATCCATTCTTACGAAAAAGTCGTCGTGTTGATAGAATGGTGATTATTTCTTTGATTGAAAATAAAAACGCGACATTATATAGGGTGTTCATTTTAAAACGTTCCACCCGTTTATTTCACGATTGATTATTTTTTGTGAAAAATACTAAAAGATGTCAATATTGTTTTCGAGTAGGACATTTAAGTACATTAAATGCAACGAAATTTTTTCATCCCCATCATAGGGATAGCTATCCCTTCAAAAATTTTAACCGGCAATATGAGTTAAGTGGTATATATAAGTGGTATTTATAACAAATTCAAAATGTTCTCCATTGTTTTCTAAACAATAATATAACGATTCTCAAATTCTGGACGAACATTTTGAAAAATTTTTACTAGGGGGGCATTTAAAATCCGTTGTTCATGAAACATGTAATAATGGAAAATGTAAACGATTTGCGTCGAAGAATTGTACAAGAATGCAAAGCTATTCCTGTAGAAACTTTTCAAAATGTTTGTTCAGAATTTGAAAATTATTTATATTATTATTTAGAAAACAATGTAGAACATTTGTTATAATAAATGACTAATAAATAAATTCTACTCCAAAATAAATTTGTACGTAAAACTTTTTTGACACCTAAAACTTGTAAGTACGATTTCTCGAAAAATATTCACTTAAATAAAAAAAAAAGAAAGAGAGAGTTGTACAGAGAATCAAAAGACCTTCAAAATGATATACCCCTATTGCCATTTCAGATTTTTGAAGGAATAGCTATTCCGACGAAGGGGATGAAAAAATTTCATTGCATTTAATGTATTTAAATGTCCCCCTCAAAACAAAATTGACGTCTTTTGGCATTTTTCACAAAAAATAGTCATGAAATAAACGAGTGGAAAGTTTTGAAATGAACACCCTGTATATAAAATGTGAATTTATAAGAAGAGAATTATAAGAATTATATCATGTATGACGAAGCGTATATATCTTATTATTCGTGAAAAAATAATCAGTACGTGAGAATATTAAAAACTCGTCGCATTTCTATCTTATCGGAGCAAATTACAAAGTTATAATGAATATTTCTTGTGTATCAATACTTCGATTAACATATTTCAGTTTATATAATTCACTGTGTAGAGATGTAATGGATTAAAAAAAATTTATGAATTTTGCTGAAAGGAAATATCTTCTTTTAAAATCGAACAATTGAATGCTAATTGATATTATGTCTTTAATTTGACGTTTATCAGTCCAATATTATTGCCCTTAATTTTTTGCGCATTCAACACGTAGTGATTTGTAATAATCTTCTATAGTCTTCCTAACAAATAAAGAACAATATTTTCTTTTTCTCGAAATTTTTACAAAATTCGTCAAAAATAAATTGGCACTTGCAACAATATTAGTGACAACAAATTAAAACAGAAAATAATGATAGATTTATTCAAACTAATTAGTTAATAAATTAATTAATTAATAAATTAATTTGGCAAAAAATTAAAAAAATATAGTCACGGATAAGCGAATCACACATGTCACACACACACACACACACACACACACACACACACACACACACACACACACACACACACACACACACACACACACACGTATATATATGTTTCTTATCTAGACAAATTTGTTTTTATCCCTTTATATAGGAAAGTTCCACGCATAATGCAAATTTTGCAAACTTTTTCCAAAACGCTGCTTTATTTAACATATGCATAAATAGAAAATTAAATATCTTGCGTTACTTTCCGCCAATTATTGCACAGCCTAATTGAATTGTACGCTCGCTGCTCTTATTAACCTTCGCGTATTTATTGCACGTGCTGCCGGAGATTCGCGCCGATAAACCGAACGCTCGGTTCCAATGTTTCCTCACACGAATGAACAATTCCTTTTTTCTCGCAATAGTACAATGACCAAAATGGGGTAAATAAGAAGACCAGGGATAGGAAACCCATGAGAATCCTGTCTCCTGGATAGGAGATATTCAGCTCTGAGATATTACGGCCGCTTATTTATATACTAATTTATCCGAACGACACTCTTTCTGCGCTGACTTGAAGTTACTTCAACGAGAACTCCGTGCTCCACGTCCGTCTCTCATTTTCGTCTTATTATTATTCGTTCATCTTTTCTTGTTATTCGTTTTCCGTCCTATTGGCGAGAACTCGTTTTGCCAACGCGATATCGTGATTTTTTACTTCGACCGCCGTCGCGAAAAGAACCTCATGATGACGCTAGTGGAAGCTGCGTGGCAAAAATAGAACACGCGGCTTATAACAGTGCTCGTTTTATTTACTTTTTGCTTGCTGAATTCTACACACATCCTCTCTCTTTTCACCTCACCTCTTTTCTCTCTCTCTCTCTCTCTCTCTTTCTCGATTCCTCAATGCCGCGGAAAGTTATTACACTTTTTGACGGGATCCTACGCAATTGTTATCTCCCTTTCCTCTGTAGTGTCGCAGCGAATTTCTCATTTCCATTTCGCAAGGAATTTATCCTACTGGCATGTATCCTACTGTAAAGTCTTTAAAAATGAAATAAACGTTAACGATGGCAATATTAAATATCAATATTATCACATAAAATAAAATGACTAATCTCATAAATCTCGCGCTAATAACTTTTAAATATTTTATTCACCAATACGTTGTTACATATGTATTATAAAAAAAAGTAGAATGAAATAATCACTACTTTATCAATCCGAGATTTACATAGGATTCGAGAAAAAAAGACCTCTTTTTCTCCAGCGTGTAAATACAAAATAAATGACAGCCTACATAATAATTCGAGACATTTGTGTCAGAGAGTGCTCTATCGTGCAAGTCGAAATACACATTATGTATGCTTTATTACATAGGATATCTGGGTTCGCACCAAGAATGTACATTTCTTGTATCACTCAAACTGTCAGAGCTTCATATCTTATTTCCTCTTGATTATATTGCGAGCATTATAGATTAAAGTAGCTCGAGTATAGTAGTATAGTAGTATAGTAACGGCGGATGAATGGCATTAGGAATTGTGAATCGGGTTAGCGTTAAACTCGTTTAATGGAAGTATAGTGATAGCGTATATCTAGGTAACTGCTTCTTAAAAGTCGTGCCTCATTCGCCTTGCAATCCGATTTCATCTGTGATTGCTGTACATATTTATTGCGATTAAATACATATGTATAGCTTTACGGGGGTACGAGAAAGCAAATGAGAAAAATTAAACATTGAAAATTTGAGACGAAAGGGCAGCGAATTTGTGCCTGGTACATACATATAAATATGTGTAGTTTTCGAAGGAATACCAGTTTTATTTTCTGTTGAACTTTACAGGAATTTACACGAATCATAGTTTGCACCTTAAATGCATTGATAAGAAGACATGGTTTAACGGGAACCACGGTCTAATATATTTTTAAGCCTACGAGATTAGACTTCCTAGATTTTATTGAAAGGTATTCAGAGAGATATGTATATCTATATATTTGTTTAGAAGATGAAAGATGTATAGACAATATCATCGTCCGAATCAACAGCATTAGAACCACTTTAACGTTTTTGGCGTTCTTTTTGCTTTTATTGAGATTTGTAAATATTAATTAATATTAATCGTTAAGTATATATAATTATGCAAACAGAGAGAGAGAGAGAGAGAGAGAGCCGTCGGTTCACATATCAAGCACATTTTTCGAACGTTGTTTTCTGTTATTTTCATTTAACTACGTTTATGCGCGTCAAAAGAGTACAATTTCAAATATTGTTGTTATTCTCTTTTTCTCTATATTTAAGATTAGTAGATCTATTCTTTTTGTGATTGTGTTCCATACTTATTTTGTTACATATCTGAAAAGAGTACGTGCAAACATATGCTTTTTTTGCTTTAAATAAAAACGTATATAGACGAGAAAGAATAGATCTGTATTACTTAAATATTTATCACTTTTTGGACATGCATGAACGTGGTTGTTATACATATATCCTTAGATGAGCTAAGGGAATACAGCGTATTCGCCAAGTTTGTTTTAAAATAAAAAGATCATGGCACGTCCATGATTATCGATGCATCCGACAAAAATTGTACAGTATATATCATTATTTTCACTCTTACTATTCCTCTTACTATTCGATTGTTATCATACATTATGATGACACGTTGATTATGATTGCAATCATTGTTATATCGTCAAATTACTTTGCGCTGCTATAGTTTATACATATACATATATATAATATATATATATATATATATATATATATATATATATAAAATATATTACTATATCATTATATGACCAACACACGTAATGTTATGTAACAATAAGGACTATTTTATTAAAATTGTCATTAAGATATAATTATATATATAATATGAACTTTATCCTTCCAATTTCCTTTCAATTGACAATATTATATATTTGTTTAATAAGTACTGATTTTCTAAAAATACATTCTTAATAAATTTAAATCTTGAAAAATTTAAATCTTGAAAAATTTACTAACAAATATAGCAATAATTAACATTAATAACATTTTAACAATAATTGTAGAACAATTGTCAATATAAGACAATTAGATGATCTCTAGAATTAGAAATGTAAGTATCATAGATGATTATATGCGACAATTAACTTCTTATAGTCACGATAATTCACATAATATGAATAATAAATTAGTTCGAAAATTTGTAAGGCAATTCTTGTTGTATACATATATGTTATCGTATACAAAAAATTCTTTTATTTGGGCAGATAACTGCAATAATATTATACCAGTTTAATTTTCTCATTATTTAAAAACATTTGAATTGCACCTTTTTTTACAAACTTTTATATATTTATCTTGTATATATATTAGAAATAATATAATTATTATCTTAGAACATATATTATTCACATTTTTTAAAATTAGACAGAAAAATATTTATAAAATAAATTGTAGATTTGGATTATATATAAACGATTTATTTTTTTTTATAAAAGAAATAATTAAGTACATCATCCTTAATAAAATTAATTGCTTATATTATCAATATATAAAATAATTTGCTACTTCATTAAAAAATATATACAATATGTAGCCAGAGCTACCCAGTGACTAGCGAATCCGAGTTCATTCCACTTGTCGATGGTATGGCTATAATTGTACCCTGTTTCTTGCAAATCGGACGTATCAAACATGAGACCTAAATAAGCTAAGTGAAACATCGCCAATCCGGAGAATGCCAAATTCGTTATAAACACCCACCAACAATTAGAAGAATTATGTTTATGCATGCATTTTCGTTTGGCACACTGTTTGGACGCGATACAAGCGTCAAAAGTATCAGCAAGCATAGCCCTGAGTTGAAATTCAATATATGTATAAAATCCTAGACTAAGTAATACAGCTGCCAGTTGAAAGTTTAATCCATGTAGAAGAGAACTTATTAGGTATGTGAAAATCACGGCACCAAACGTTCCAACGTTTTTAATGCTAGGACGGAAAATATCTGTAAAAAATAATATTAGGACTAATTTAAATTTTATTTTAATTCTTATGTTTTGAACACTTTATTATATGATTGTTTTTAAACAAAATTAGCATTCCGTTTTGAAATTTATACTTACAAGTTTTTAACCAATAATGCATTGGAATGTTCCAATAAATGACAACCTGTACAAGTGAGTGTGGAAACTCAATGTACAAAGGCTTAACTATCATTGATGTTGAAAGTGGAAATCCACCTAAAACTAACAGTGCTGAACCTATGTATGATACAAAATAGTGGGATGCTCTAAAAGACAATGCATCTCGATATGCTATCAACCACCTGAAAAGATTAAGAAAAAAGAATCTTGAAGAAAAAAAGAACATTCTTTACTTGAAACAGAAAAATTAAATATTTATAAAAAATTTGAAATTATAGATACTAACTTCCAAAAACTATCTACAAATATCCAATGCATCCAACAATTTGAAATGCTTAGGAAGACAAAGGAAAGAAAAGCATATCCCATGCCACATATTATCCACCATTTTGCCTACGATAGAATTTTTATATTTATAAATCATTATTTTCTAAACTATATTTAAAAACAGTATTATTTTTTCATTGATAGATATATTTTTGTATAGTATAGTAAAATTATTTATAGTACTGGAAATTACTTATATACCTGAATGTGTGTGTTAGAAGAACAACGCAATAATAAGTAATCCTTGAAGGATACCCATGGTCCAAATAGACAAGTTACTCCACAGAACATGTAACCCATGTAACTATAAATATCTGGTAAGTTGTTCAAGTCATTTCTATCAATGGCGACACTAATTCCTTTCATCACCATAATCATAATGACACTGTGTACTTTATGCCATATAACTGATTGCATAAAAAATTCACTGAGGATAAATTGAAGTATTATTTACTGAAATATAAGCATATAGCAATCTAAGAAATATTTTATTAAGACATACCAATATGCAATTATCAAGAGAGATGGTAAAAAGATTCCTATACCACCATGCAATTTTTTTGGCACGTATAAAATAGCATAAGAAAATAGAACATATACAATCAATACAATTAAAGATTCGTGCACATAATAATGGATAATATACAAGCCTATGATTACTGATAATATATGAAATGTCTTGTATGATATGTATTCTGAAATATAAAAGAATCCTTTTAATTATGACATAAATAAAATGATATATATGAAAAATATAATAACACTTTTAACATAGGAAAAAGACTCTTACGAATGTGAACAAATAATCTAAATAGGATCGTGCAACCCAACAAAGGTAACAACCTATATCCTGTATCATATAGACTCGGGTTAAGACAATATTGATACAATTCATATAGAGTTTCCTTTTCTGTATCTGCGTAATCATAATCATATTCGACATTATTGTGTAAGCATCCATAATCCAAACAATCATCTTCATCACTGTAGAAGACTGTGGCATCTATATCTTCCATCACAGTAACAAAGAATCCAATGACCGATTAACATAGCACATTGCAGAATCAATGTACTGCGTTTAACCTGTTTTTCCAATGTAGAAGTAATAAAATGTGAAAATTTCATAAGTAAAAAAAAAATATAAAACAAATAAGCCATAATTTCATAATTTGAAGCGAGTAATTTAAAATTGTATGAAAAGATAATGTAAATTCAATCAAACACAAATAAAAAATTGAGACAAACAAATTTTTATAAGTAATTTTACAAGCAATTATATGTAAATTGTTGGTATAATTATGTAAAATCAGACAGAAAAAATATGTGCAGAATAAAGTATTAAAGATTTAAAATGTAAAATTAATATCTTAAAAATTTACCTCACTTGAAATTACGTGATGCAGCCTGTGTACAATGAAACGCATGTGCAAACATATAAGAAGATTATGATAGAATTTTTTCGTATTTCTTCTTATTAAAATCTGTGTCTAATAATTATGCAACCGACACAATCTAAGCGAGTACAAATTTTAAATACAAGTTCTTTAAACAAAAGTAATTTGTGGCACAAAAATTAGTTATTTACTGAAGTAGTTTCAACGCCGGGAGCGCATGGACCTAAGAAGATATGGATGGAGTCTAAAGCCGGGGCGGTGTGAAATTTGCGGTAAGGGGGGTGTATAGCTCTGTCTCTTTCCAAAAGCAACCTTCGGGTATTTCCGTCGCATATCCGATAATGCCCGAAAGGTTATATATCCCATATTAGCTAACTTTCGAATAAAAATACATGTATTTTTATTCGAAAGTTAGCTAATATGGAATATATAACCTTTCGGGAATTATCGGATATGCGACGGAAACACCCGAAGGTTGCTTTTGGAAAGAGACAGAGCTATACACCTCCCTTACCGCAAATTTCACAGCCCCCTCGCCCATATGAGCGCTTTAAGCCGACGGCACACGGTACGATTTTTCGTACTGGATTTGATAAGATTTAGTAAAATACTAAAAATGCACCAATCAGAATGCAGCATTTCTAATATTTTACTAAATCTTATCAAATCCAGTACGAAAAATTGTACCGTGTGCCGTAGGCTTTAGACTCCATCCATATCTTCTTAGGTCCATGCGGGAGCGTCCCGTTTGACCACGTTGCGATTGACCACAGCCAATTAAATGGGGTCTGTTCTTTTTAGCTGCACTGCTGCACTAGTGCAATAAGTTGGAAAGAGACAAAGGGCCTGTTCTTTTTAGCTGCACTGCTGCACTAGTGCAATTAGTTATTCGTATTAAGTTAGCCGGAAATTTTTCAGCCAACCAAAAATCTCCTTATGGAATCGTTTGTATTTCGTATGAAAATGTTTGAAGTGTGATTAAAAACGTTTGTGAGTAATTAGAATAATTATAAAAAATTAATCATTTTTACAGTATGTAGTTAGCCAACATAACTAAATATTAAAAATTCTCCTTATGAATCGTTTGTATTTCGTATGAAGAGTTTTGAAGTATAATTAAAAAGGTTTGTGAGTCATTAGTTTAATTTTAATTAAATTTTTTTATATTGTGAAGTTAGCCGGAAGCTATATAAAATGGACGCCGTCCTGTGATTGGTCGATTTGCTTATGGTAAATACTAAAATTTTCTCATGGTACTGACTTTAAGTGTAAGCAAAACGAGCAAATTTATCTCTTTTGTAACTTTTAATCCATGACTAATTTATTATTAATTCCGCATAATCGCATAATATATCATGGATCGTGGATAAGCGTAGATAATTGAAATATGTTTTTCTACCAATAAATAAGTAAATCTTTTATAATTGTTTTATAATGTAGTCATCATTCAGAAAATGATTACAATTTGTGATTATGTATTTAATTGTTATTTTATATTTGCTTTCAAATAATAAACTATATAATAATAAAATTTATATAAAAAGATGGTAATATATGTAATCCAATTAATTATAATTGACAAAATAATTTCTTGTGAAAAAATAAAAGTAAAAAATATAGAAGAATTTATTTTATAGCTTGTATAAAAAATCAGTTTTATGCTAAGTATATTATAATTTTTTGGACTGTAGTAATATTTAATATATAATTTTTGCATTATAAATATATATTTCTGATATAAAATCTATTTCTACAGATAGTAAGATCGGCTGAGTTATGTCACAGAATATCGGAAGGCTTACATCAAAATGCGAGAGAGAGGAGATGGCATATATCAATATGAATCCATTGCTGATGTTGTAAGAGCAAAAATAGATATCTCTGTAGATTTTATTATTTTTGCATCCGAAAACTTGAAAATTGCACATGCCTTATCGGAAGTAAGTCTTCTTTTGTATTTTCAAATATATATAAGCGCACATTTTTAGCATATTCTTTTATGTTATCATTTTTTCTGTTGATTATTATTGATTATTATTGATTACTTTGTTAATTATTGTCAATTTTTCAGATAGAAGCTAATATAGCCATAATAGATGAATACTACATAATATCTGGTGCAACTAGTTGTAGTAAATTGTAATGGAATCCGTAATGTTATGGGATTGACTCATAAATCAAAAGCACTTTGTCACAAATACAATATTCGTTTTCTCTCTGCCAATGTTTTCGTCAGAATTTTTATGTGTATTATCGATCAAAACTTTTCATCACAATCATTTCCCTCAAGCATTACCTGGACATGAAAAACAGAAATGTAATATTTTATTGTAGTATTGTATTAATATTATATGTATATATATTATATATGAAAATTTCGATTTTCTCGGGAATCGAGTCCTACTTCGACCTCGGACCTCCATCAGAATACGAACCGCGACCTTTCCTACACGATAGATTGATTAATTCAAAAATGAAAAATTCGCCCCATCCGTATACCTAACCGCGAGAATCGATTAGTTTACCGTGAGAGCTAGTTATCTAGTCCTGAACGCGAAATTCCCAAAATTTCTCAGTCCTGACCGCGGTAGAAAAATGAAAATAAATATTTCCAGTCCTGACTGGGAGATTCGAATAGTTTACTTCGAGAGTCCGCTAGTTTACCAGTCCTGACCGCGAAAGAAAAATGAAAATAAATATTTCCAGTCCTGACTGGGAGATTCGGATTGCTTACCGCGACAGCCCGCTAGTTTACCAGTCCTGACCGAGAAAGTCCCAAAATTTCCCAGTCCTGATCGCGAAAGAAGAATGAAAATAAAAATTTCCAGTCCTGACCGCAAGATTCGATTAGTTCACCGCGAGTGCCCGCCAGTTTACCAGTCCTGACCGCGAAATACCCAAAATTTCCCAGTCCTGACCGCAAAAGAAAAATGAAAAAAAGAAATTCGACCCAAAACTTATAAGCCAGAAATACGTTTCGGACGATTCTCTATCGATTGGTATATACCAATTTTGGTCGATTTTTTAACTTTCTTACTGAGGGACAGAAAATTTTCGAATAAAATCCCTATTTCTGAAACTATCGGTCCTAGAGCTAAAGTTCATAGGACCGATTTTATAGGACTTCGAATGGGCATTAAAAAACGTGGTATACCCTTTCCCTCTAGCACGCGCCGTTCGCCAGGGAAGCGAAGTTTAACCTTCCGAATCGCCGTATCTCCGAAACTATAAGTCCTATCGCGACGATGTATAGGACCTTTCTTGTTGCCTTTCCTCAATGCCGTCTATGAGGTCCTATACCCTTTCCCTCTAGCACCCACCATTCGCCAGGGAAACGAGATTTAAACTTTCGAATCGCCGTATCTCCGAAACTATATGTCATATCGCGACGAGGTATAGGACCTTTCTTGTTGCCGTTCCTCAATGCCGTCTATGAGGTCCTATACCCTTTCCCTCTACCACCCACCGTTCGCCAGGGAAACGAGATTTAAACATTCGAAACGCCGTATCTCCGAAACTATAAGTCCTATCGCGACGAGTTATAGGACCTTTCTTGTTGCCGTTCCTCAATGCCGTCTATGAGGTCCTATAACCTTTCCCTCTAGCATCCACCGTTCGCCAGGGAAACGAGATTTAAACATTCGAATCGCCGTATCTCCGAAACTGTAAGTCCTATCGCGACGAAATATAGGACCTTTCCTGTTGCCGTTCCTCAATGCCGTCTATGAGGTCCTATACCCTTTCCTTCTAGCACCCACCGTTTCTCCGAAAAACGAAGATGACGCGTCACGCCAAGGCGCTATCTCCGAAACGAAGTGACTTACGGCCTCTGGTCGTAGCACCTATTTTGTAGGGCTACTAGAGCACTATAAACCCGCTTCGGACCCCGAAATGGTATCTCCAACCGTTCGCGAGATAATCGAAAATTACGATTTTCTCAGGAATCTAGTCCTACTACGACCTCGGTCCTCCAATAGAATCCGAATCGCGACCTTTCCTACACGATAGAATGATTAATTCAACGCAACTTCTGCGCATGCGCGAAAATCTTTTCGCCCATGCGCGATCTTCTGCGTACGCGAGGGAGTCATTTCGAGCATGCGCAACCTTCTGCGCACGCGCGCGAGTCTTTTCGAAAATACGCAAGCTACTGCGCACGGACGGGAGTCATTTCGTGCCAACGCGAACTTCTGCGCAGGAGCGAAAGTCTTTTCGAACATGCGCGAGCTACTGCGCACGCGCGGGAGACTTGCCGCGCATGCGCGACCTTCGACGCACGCGCAGGAATCTTTTGGCGCATGCGCGACCTTCGGCGCACGCGCGGGAGCCTTTTCGAACATACGCGAGCTACTGCGCACGCGCGGGAGACTTGCCGCGCATGCGCGACCTTCGACGCACGCGCATGAATCTTTTGACGCATGCGCGACCTTCGGCACACGCGCGGGAGTCTTTTCGAACATACGCGAGCTACTGCGCACGCGCGGGAGATTTGCCGCGCATGCGCGACCTTCTGCGCACGCACGGGAGTCATTTCGTGCCAACGCGAACTTCTGCGCAGGCGCGAAAGTCTTTTCGAACATGCGCGAGCTACTGCGCACGCGCGGGAGACTTGCCGCGCGTGCGCGACCTTCGACGCACGCGCATGAATCTTCTGGCGCATGCGCGACCTTCGGCGCACGCGCGGGAGCCTTTTCGAACATACGCGAGCTACTGCGCACGCGAGGGAGTCTTGCCGCGCATGCGCGACCTTCGACGCACGCGCATGAATCTTTTGGCGCATGCGCGAACTTCGGCGCACGCGCGGGAGTCTTTTCGAACATACGCGAGCTACTGCGCACGCACGGGAGTCATTTCGTGCCAACGCGAACTTCTGCGCAGGCGCGAAAGTCTTTTCCAACATGCGCGAGCTACTGCGCACGCGCGGGAGACTTGCCGCGCATGCGCGACCTTCGACGCACGCGCAGGAATCTTGTGGCGCATGCGCGACCTTCGGCGCACGTGCGGGAGTCTTTTGGAACATACGCGAGCTACTGCGCACGCGCGGGAGTCATTTCGTGCCAACGAGAACTTCTGCGCACGCGCGAGTCCTTTCGAACATGCGCGAGCTACTGCGCACGCGCGGGAGTCATTACGTGCCAACGCAAACTTCTGCGCAGGCTCGAAAGTCTTTTCGAACATGCGCGAGCTACTGCGCACGCGCGGGAGACTTGCCGCGCATGCGCGACCTTCGACGCACGCGCATGAATCTTTTGGCGCATGCGCGACCTTCGGCGCACGCGCGGGAGTCTTTTCGAACATACGCGAGCTACTGCGCACGCGCGGGAGATTTGCCGCGCATGCGCGATCTTCTGCGCAAGCGCGCGAGTCATTTCGTGCCAACGCGAACTTCTGCGCAGGCGCGAAAGTCTTTTCGAACATGCGCGAGCTACTGCGCACGCGCGGGAGACTTGCCGCGCGTGCGCGACCTTCGACGCACGCGCATGAATCTTCTGGCGCATGCGCGACCTTCGGCGCACGCGCGGGAGCCTTTTCGAACATACGCGAGCTACTGCGCACGCGAGGGAGTCTTGCCGCGCATGCGCGACCTTCGACGCACGCGCATGAATCTTTTGGCGCATGCGCAACCTTCGGCGCACGCGCGGGAGTCTTTTCGAACTTACGCGAGCTACTGCGCACGCGCGGGAGTCATTTCGTGCCAACGCGAACTTCTGCGCAAGCGCGAAAGTCTTTTCGAACATGAGCGAGCTACTGCGCACGCGCGGGAGACTTGCCGCGCATGCGCGACCTTCGACGCACGCGCATGAATCTTTTGGCGCATGCGCGAACTTCGGCGCACGCGCGGGAGTCTTTTCGAACATACGCGAGCTACTGCACACGCGCGGGAGACTTGCCGCGCATGCGCGACTTTCGACGCACACGCATGAATCTTTTGGCGAATGCGCGAACTTCGGCGCACGCGCGGGAGTCTTTTCGAACATACGCGAGCTACTGCGCACGCGCGGTAGACTTGCCGCGCATGCGCGACCTTCGACGCACGCGCATGAATCTTCTGACGCATGCGCGACCTTCGGCGCACGCGCGGGAGTCTTTTCGAACATACGCGAGCTACTGCGCACGCGCGGGAGACTTGCCGCGCATGCGCGACCTTCTGCGCAAGCGCGCGTGTCATTTCGTGCCAACGCGAACTTCTGCGCAGGCGCGAAAGTCTTTTCGAACATGCGCGAGCTACTGCGCACGCGCGGGAGACATGCCGCGCATGCGCGACCTTCGAAACACGCGCATTAATCTTCTGGCGCATGCGCGACCTTCGGCGTACGCGCGGGAGTCTTTTCGAACATACGCGAGCTACTGCGCACGCGCGGGAGACTTTCCGCGCATGCGCGACCTTCGACGCACGCGCATGAATCTTTTGGCGCATCCGCGACCTTCAGCGCACTCGCGGGAGTCTTTTCGAACATACGCGAAATACTGCGCACGCGCGGGAGACTTGCCGCGCATGCGCGACCTTCGACGCACGCGCATGAACCTTCTGGCGCATGCGCGACCTTCGGCGCACGCGCGGGTGTCTTTTCGAACATACGCGAGCTACTGCGCACGCGCGGGATACTTTTCGCGCATGCGCGACCTTCGACGCACACGCATGAATCTTTTGGCGCATGCGCGACCTTCGGCGCACGCGCCGGAGTCTTTTCGAACATACGCGAGCTACTGCGCACGCGCGAGAGAATTGCCGCGCATGCGCGACCTTCGACGCACGCGCATGAATCTGTTGGCGCATGCGCGACATTCGGCGCACGCGCGGGAGTCTTTTCGAACATACGCGAGCTACTGCGCACGCGCGGGAGTCATTTCGTGCCAACGCGAATTTCTGCGCACGCGCGAAAGTCTTTTCGAACAAGCGCGAGCTACTGCGGACGCGCGGGATACTTTCCGCGCATGCGCGACCTTCGACGCACACGAATGAATCTTTTGGCGCATGCGCGACCTTCGGCGCACGCGCCGGAGTCTTTTCGAACATACGCGAGCTACTGCGCACGCGCGGGAGACTTGCCGCGCATGCGCGACCTTCTGCGCAAGCGCGCGTGTCATTTCGTGCCAACGCGAACTTCTGCGCACGCGCGAAAGTCTTTTCGAACATGCGCGAACTACTGCGCACGCGGGGGAGTCATTTCGTGCCAACGCGAACTTCTGCGCAAGCGCGAAAGTCTTTTCGAACATGCGCGAGCTACTGCGCACGAGCGGAAGACTTGCCGCGCATGCGCGACCTTCGACGCACGCGCATGAATCTTCTGGCGCATGCGCGACCTTCGGCGCACGCGCGGGAGTCTTTTCGAACATACGCGAGCTACGGCGCACGCGAGGGAGTCTTGCCGCGCATGCGCGACCTTCGACGCACGCGTATGAATCTTTTGGCGCATGCGCGACCTTCGGCGCACGCGCGGGAGTGTTTTCGAACATACGCGAGCTACTGCGCACGCGCGGGAGACTTGCCGCGCATGCGCGACCTTCTGCGCAAGCGCGCGAGTCATTTCGTGCCAACGAGAACTTCTGCGCAGGCGCGAAATTCTTTTCGAACATGCGCCAGCTACTGCGCACGCGCGGGAGACTTGCCGCTCATGCGCGACCTTCGACGCACACGCATGAATCTTTTGGCGCATGCGCAAAATTCGGCGCACGCGCGGGAGTCTTTTCGAACATACGCGAGCTACTGCGCATGCGCGGGAGACTTGCCGCGCATGCGCGACCTTCGACGCACGCGCATGAATCTTCTGGCGCATGCGCGAACTTCGGCGCACGCGCGGGAGTCTTTTCGAACATACGCGAGCTACTGCGCACGCGCGGGAGACTTGCCGCGCATGCGCGACCTTCGACGCACGCGCATGAATCTTTTGGCGCATGCGAGACCTTCGGCGCACGCGCGGGAATCTTTTCGAACATACGCGAGCTACTGCGCACGCGCGGGAGACTTACCGCGCATGCGCGACCTTCTGCGCAAGCGCGCGTGTCATTTCGTGCCAACGCGAACTTCTGCGCACGCGCGAAAGTCTTTTCGAACATGCGCGAGGTACTGCGCACGCGCGGGAGTCATTTCGTGCCAACGCGAACTTATGCGCAAGCGCGAAAGTCTTTTCGAACATGCGCGAGCTACTGCGCACGAGCGGAAGACTTGCCGCGCATGCGCGACCTTCGACGCACGCGCATGAATCTTCTGGCGCATGCGCGACCTTCGGCGCACGCGCGGGAGTCTTTTCGAACATACGCGAGCTACGGCGCACGCGAGGGAGTCTTGCCGCGCATGCGCGACCTTCGACGCACGCGTATGAATCTTTTGGCGCATGCGCGACCTTCGGCGCACGCGCGGGAATCTTTTCGAACATACGCGAGCTACTGCGCACGCGCGGGAGACTTGCCGCGCATGCGCGACCTTCTGCGCAAGCGCGCGAGTCATTTCGTGCCAACGCGAACTTCTGCGCAGGCGCGAAAGTCTTTTCGAACATGCGCGAGGTACTGCGCACGCGCGGGAGACTTGCCGCTCATGCGCGACCTTCGACGCACACGCATGAATCTTTTGGCGCATGCGCAAAATTCGGCGCACGCGCGGGAGTCTTTTCGAACATACGCGAGCTACTGCGCACGCGCGGGAGTCATTTCGTGCCAACGCGAATTTCTGCGCACGCGCGAAAGTCTTTTCGAACATGCGCGAGCTACTGCGCACGCGCGGGATACTTTCCGCGCATGCGCGACCTTCGACGCACACGCATGAATCTTTTGGCGCATGCGCGACCTTCGGCGCATGCGCGGGTGCCTTTTCGAACATACGCGAGCTACTGCACATGCGCGGCAGACTTGCTGCGCATGCGCGACCTTCGACCCACGCGCATGAATCTTTTAGCGCATGCGCGACCTTCGGCGCACGCGCGGGAGTCTTTTCGAACATGCGCGAATTACTGCGCACGCGCGGGAGTCATTTCGTGCCAACGCGAACTTCTGCGCAAGCGCGAAAGTCTTTTCGAACATACGCGAGCTACTGCGCACGCGCGGGAAACTTGCCGCTCATGCGCGACCTTCTGCGCAAGCGCGCGTGTCATTTCGTGCCAACGCGAACTTCTGCGCACGCGCGAATGTCTTTTCGAACATGCGCGAGCTACTGCGCACGAGCGGAAGACTTGCCGCGCATGCGCGACCTTCGACGCACGCGCATGAATCTTCTGGCGCATGCGCGACATTCGGCGCACGCGCGGGAGTCTTTTCGAACATACGCGAGCTACGGCGCACGCGAGGGAGACTTGCCGCGCATGCGCGACCTTCGACGCACGCGTATGAATCTTTTGGCGCATGCGCGACCTTCGGCGCACGCGCGGGAGTGTTTTCGAACATACGCGAGCTACTGCGCACGCGCGGGAGACTTGCCGCGCATGCGCGACCTTCTGCGCAAGCGCGCGAGTCATTTCGTGCCAACGCGAACTTCTGCGCAGGCGCGAAAGTCTTTTCGAACATGCGCCAGCTACTGCGCACGCGCGGGAGACTTGCCGCTCATGCGCGACCTTCGACGCACACGCATGAATCTTTTGGCGCATGCGCAAAATTCGGCGCACGCGCGGGAGTCTTTTCGAACATACGCGAGCTACTGCGCATGCGCGGGAGACTTGCCGCGCATGCGCGACCTTCGACGCACGCGCATGAATCTTCTGGCGCATGCGCGAACTTCGGCGCACGCGCGGGAGTCGTTTCGAACATACGCGAGCTACTGCGCACGCGCGGGAGACTTGCCGCGCATGCGCGACCTTCGACGCACGCGCATGAATCTTTTGGCGCATGCGAGACCTTCGGCGCACGCGCGGGAATCTTTTCGAACATACGCGAGCTACTGCGCACGCGCGGGAGACTTGCCGCGCATGCGCGACCTTCGACGCACACGCATGAATCTTTTGGCGCATGCGAGACCTTCGGCGCACGCGCGGGAGTCTTTTCGAACATACGCGAGCTACAACGCACGCGCGGGAGACTTGCCGCGCATGCGCGACCTTCTGCGCAAGCGCGCGTGTCATTTCGTGCCAACGCGAGCTACTGCGCACGCGCGGGAGTCATTTCGAACATACGCGAGCTACTGCGCACGCGCGGGAGTCATTGCGTTCCAACGCGAATTTCTGTGCACGCGCAAAAGTCTTTTCGAAGATGCGCGAACTACTGCGCACGCGCGGTAGAATTGCCGCGCATGCGCTAACTTCGACGCACGCGCATGAATCTTCTGACGCATGCGCGACCTTCGGCGCACGCGCGGGAGTCTTTTCGAACATACGCGAGATACTGCGCACGCGCGGGAGACTTGCCGCGCATGCGCGACCTTCGACGCACGCGCATGAATCTGTTGGCGCATGCGCAACCTTCGGCGCACGCGCAGGAGTCTTTTCGAACATACGCGAGCTACTGCGCACGGGCGGGAGTCATTTCGTGCCAACGCGAATTTCTGCGCACGCGCGAAAGTCTTTTCGAACATGCGCGAGCTACTGCGCACGCGCGGGATAGTTTCCGCGCATGCGCGACCTTCGACGCACACGCACGAATCTTTTGGCGCATGCGCGACCTTCGGCGCACGCGCCGGAGTCTTTTCGAACATACGCGAGCTACTGCGCACGCGCGGGAGACTTGCCGCGCATGCGCGACCTTCGACGCCCGCGCGGGAGTCTTTTCGAACATACGCGAGCTACTGCGTACGCGCGGGATACTTTTCGCGCATGCGCGACCTTCGACGCACACGCATGAATCTTTTGGCGCATGCGCGACCTTCGGCGCACGCGCCGGAGTCTTTTCGAACATACGCGAGCTACTGCGCACGCGCGAGAGAATTGCCGCGCATGCGCGACTTTCGACGCACGCGCATGAATCTGTTGGCGCATGCGCGACATTCGGCGCACGCGCGGGAGTCTTTTCGAACATACGCGAGCTACTGCGCACGCGCGGGAGACTTGCCGCGCATGCGCGACCTTCGACGCACGCGCATGAATCTTTTGGCGCATGCGCGACCTTCGGCGCGCGCGCGGGAGTCTTTTCGAACATACGCGAGCTACTGCGCACGCGCGGGAGTCATTTCGTGCCAACGCGAATTTCTGCGCACGCGCGAAAGTCTTTTCGAACAAGCGCGAGCTACTGCGGACGCGCGGGATACTTTCCGCGCATGCGCGACCTTCGACGCACACGCATGAATCTTTTGGCGCATGCGCAAAATTCGGCGCACGCGCGGGAGTCTTTTGGAACATACGCGAGCTACTGCGCACGCGCGGGAGACTTGCCGCTCATGCGCGACCTTCGACGCACACGCATGAATCTTTTGGCGCATGCGAGACCTTCGGCGCACGCGCGGGAGTCTTTTCGAACATACGCGAGCTACAACGCACGCGCGGGAGACTTGCCGCGCATGCGCGACCTTCTGCGCAAGCGCGCGTGTCATTTCGTGCCAACGCGCGCTACTGCGCACGCGCGGGAGTCATTTCGAACATACGCGAGCTACTGCGCACGCGCGGGAGTCATTGCGTGCCAACGCGAATTTCTGCGCTCGCGCAAAAGTCTTTTCGAAGATGCGCGAACTACTGCGCACGCGCGGTAGAATTGCCGCGCATGCGCTAACTTCGACGCACGCGCATGAATCTTCTGACGCATGCGCGACCTTCGGCGCACGCGCGGGAGTCTTTTCGAACATACGCGAGCTACTGCGCACGCGCGGGAGACTTGCCGCGCATGCGCGACCTTCGACGCACGCGCATGAATCTTTTGGCGCATGCGCGACCTTCGACGCCCGCACGGGAGTCTTTTCGAACATATGCGAGCTACTGCGCACGCGCGGGATACTTTTCGCGCATGCGCGACCTTCGACGCACACGCATGAATCTTTTGGCGCATGCGCGACCTTCGGCGCACGCGCCGGAGTCTTTTCGAACATACGCGAGCTACTGCGCACGCGCGAGAGAATTGCCGCGCATGCGCGACTTTCGACGCACGCGCATGAATCTGTTGGCGCATGCGCGACATTCGGCGCACGCGCGGGATTCTTTTCGTACATACGCGAGCTACTGCGCACGCGCGGGAGACTTGCCGCGCATGCGCGACCTTCGACGCACGCGCATGAATCTTTTGGCGCATGCGCGACCTTCGGCGCGCGCGCGGGAGTCTTTTCGAACATACGCGAGCTACTGCGCACGCGCGGGAGTCATTTCGTGCCAACGCGAATTTCTGCGCACGCGCGAAAGTCTTTTCGAACATGCGCGAGCTACTGCGCACGCACGGGATACTTTTCGCGCATGCGCGACCTTCGACGCACACGCATGAATCGTTTGGCGCATGCGCGAACTTCGGCGCATGCGCCGGAGTCTTTTCGAACATACGCGAGCTACTGCGCACGCGCGGGAGAATTGCCGCTCATGCGCGACCTTCGACGCACGCGCATGAAACTGTTGGCGCATGCGCGACATTCGGCGCACGCGCGGGAGTCTTTTCGAACATACGCGAGCTACTGCGCACGCGCGGGAGACTTGCCGCGCATGCGCGACCTTCGACGCAGGCGCATGAATCTTCTGGCGCATGCGCGACCATCGGCGCACGCGCGCGAGTCTTTTCGAACATACGCGAGCTACTGTGCACGCGCGGGAGACTTGCCGCGCATGCGCGACCTTCGACGCACACGCATGAATCTTTTGGCGCATGCGCGACCTTCGGCGCACGCGCTGGAGTCTTTTCGAACATACGCGAGCTACTGCGCACGCGCGGGAGACTTGCCGCTCATGCGCGACCTTCTGCGCAAGCGCGCGTGTCATTTCGTGCCAACGCGAACTTCTGCGCACGCGCGAAAGTCTTTTCGAACATGCGTGAACTACTTGCGCACGCGCGGGAGTCATTTCGTGCCAACGCGAACTTCTGCGCACGCGCGAAAGTCTTTTCGAACATGCGCGAGCTACTGCGCACGCGCGTGAGACTTGCCGCGCATGCGCGACCTTCGACGCACGCGCATGAATCTTCTGGCGCATGCGCGACCTTCGGCGCACGCGCGGGAGTCTTTTCGAACATACGCGAGCTACGGCGCACGCGCATGAATCTTTTGGCGAATGCGCGAACTTCGGCGCACGCGCGGGAGTCTTTTCGAACATACGCGAGCAACTGCGCACGCGCGGGAGGCTTGCCGCGCATGCGCGACCTTCTGCGCAAGCGCGCGAGTCATTTCGTGCCAACGCGAACTTCTGCGCAGGCGCGAAAGTCTTTTCGAACATGCGCGAGCTACTGTGCACGCGCGGGAGACTTGCCGCTCATGCGCGACCTTCGACGCACACGCATGAATCTTTTGGCGCATGCGCAAAATTCGGCGCACGCGCGGGAGTCTTTTCGAACATACGCGAGCTAATGCGCACGCGCGGGAGACTTGCCGCGCATGCGCGACATTCTGCGCAAGCGCGCGAGTCATTTCGTGCCAACGCGAACTTCTGCGCAGGCGCGAAAGTCTTTTCGAACATGCGCGAGCTACTGTGCACGCGCGGGAGACTTGCCGCTCATGCGCGACCTTCGACGCACACGCATGAATCTTTTGGCGCATGCGCAAAATTCGGCGCACGCGCGGGAGTCTTTTCGAACATACGCGAGCTACTGCGCACGCGCGGGAGACTTGCCGCGCATGCGCGACCTTCGACGCACGCGCATGAATCTGTTGGCGCATGCGCGACATTCGGCGCACGCGCGGGAGTCTTTTCGAACATATGCCAGCTACTGCGCACGCGCGGGAGTCATTTCGTGCCAACGCGAGCTACTGCGCACGCGCGGGAGACTTGCCGCGCATTCGCGACCTTCTGCGCTAGCGCGCGAGGCATTTCGTGCCAACGCGAACTTCTGCGCACGCGCGAAAGTCTTTTCGAACATGCGCGAACTACTGCGCACGCGCGGGAGTCATTTCGTGCCAACGCGAACTTCTGCGCAGGCGCGAAAGTCTTTTCGAACATGCGCGAGCTACTGCGCACGCGCGGGAGACATGCCGCGCATGCGCGACCTTTGAAGCACGCGCATGAATCTTCTGGCGCATGCGCGACCTTCGGCGTACGCGCGGGAGTCTTTTCGAACATACGCGAGCTACTGCGCACGCGCGGGAGACTTTCCGCACATGCGCGACCTTCGACGCACGCGCATGAATCTTTTGGCGCATTCGCGACCTTCAACGCACTCGCGGGAGTCTTTTCGAACATACGCGAAATACTGCGCAAGCGCGGGAGACTTGCCGCGCATGCGCGACCTTCGACGCACGCGCGCGTGTCATTTCGTGCCAACGCGAACTTCTGCGCACGCGCGAAAGTCTTTTCGAACATGCGTGAACTACTGCGCACGCGCGGGAGTCATTTCGTGCCAACGCGAACTTCTGCGCACGCGCGAAAGTCTTTTCGAACATGCGCGAGCTACTGCGCACGCGCGTGAGACTTGCCGCGCATGCGCGACCTTCGACGCACGCGCATGAATCTTCTGGCGCATGCGCGACCTTCGGCGCACGCGCGGGAGTCTTTTCGAACATACGCGAGCTACGGCGCACGCGCATGAATCTTTTGGCGAATGCGCGAACTTCGGCGCACGCGCGGGAGTCTTTTCGAACATACGCGAGCAACTGCGCACGCGCGGGAGACTTGCCGCGCATGCGCGACCTTCTGCGCAAGCGCGCGAGTCATTTCTTGCCAACGCGAACTTCTGCGCAGGCGCGAAAGTCTTTTCGAACATGCGCGAGCTACTGTGCACGCGCGGGAGACTTGCCGCTCATGCGCGACCTTCGACGCACACGCATGAATCTTTTGGCGCATGCGCAAAATTCGGCGCACGCGCGGGAGTCTTTTCGAACATACGCGAGCTAATGCGCACGCGCGGGAGACTTGCCGCGCATGCGCGACATTCTGCGCAAGCGCGCGAGTCATTTCGTGCCAACGCGAACTTCTGCGCAGGCGCGAAAGTCTTTTCGAACATGCGCGAGCTACTGTGCACGCGCGGGAGACTTGCCGCTCATGCGCGACCTTCGACGCACACGCATGAATCTTTTGGCGCATGCGCAAAATTCGGCGCACGCGCGGGAGTCTTTTCGAACATACGCGAGCTACTGCGCACGCGCGGGAGACTTGCCGCGCATGCGCGACCTTCGACGCACGCGCATGAATCTGTTGGCGCATGCGCGACATTCGGCGCACGCGCGGGAGTCTTTTCGAACATATGCCAGCTACTGCGCACGCGCGGGAGTCATTTCGTGCCAACGCGAGCTACTGCGCACGCGCGGGAGACTTGCCGCGCATTCGCGACCTTCTGCGCTAGCGCGCGAGGCATTTCGTGCCAACGCGAACTTCTGCGCACGCGCGAAAGTCTTTTCGAACATGCGCGAACTACTGCGCACGCGCGGGAGTCATTTCGTGCCAACGCGAACTTCTGCGCAGGCGCGAAAGTCTTTTCGAACATGCGCGAGCTACTGCGCACGCGCGGGAGACATGCCGCGCATGCGCGACCTTTGAAGCACGCGCATGAATCTTCTGGCGCATGCGCGACCTTCGGCGTACGCGCGGGAGTCTTTTCGAACATACGCGAGCTACTGCGCACGCGCGGGAGACTTTCCGCACATGCGCGACCTTCGACGCACGCGCATGAATCTTTTGGCGCATTCGCGACCTTCAACGCACTCGCGGGAGTCTTTTCGAACATACGCGAAATACTGCGCAAGCGCGGGAGACTTGCCGCGCATGCGCGACCTTCGACGCACGCGCGCGTGTCATTTCGTGCCAACGCGAACTTCTGCGCACGCGCGAAAGTCTTTTCGAACATGCGTGAACTACTGCGCACGCGCGGGAGTCATTTCGTGCCAACGCGAACTTCTGCGCACGCGCGAAAGTCTTTTCGAACATGCGCGAGCTACTGCGCACGCGCGTGAGACTTGCCGCGCATGCGCGACCTTCGACGCACGCGCATGAATCTTCTGGCGCATGCGCGACCTTCGGCGCACGCGCGGGAGTCTTTTCGAACATACGCGAGCTACGGCGCACGCGCATGAATCTTTTGGCGAATGCGCGAACTTCGGCGCACGCGCGGGAGTCTTTTCGAACATACGCGAGCTACTGCGCACGCGCGGGAGACTTGCCGCGCATGCGCGACCTTCTGCGCAAGCGCGCGAGTCATTTCGTGCCAACGCGAACTTCTGCGCAGGCGCGAAAGTCTTTTCGAACATGCGCGAGCTACTGTGCACGCGCGGGAGACTTGCCGCTCATGCGCGACCTTCGACGCACACGCATGAATCTTTTGGCGCATGCGCAAAATTCGGCGCACGCGCGGGAGTCTTTTCGAACATACGCGAGCTACTGCGCACACGCGGGAGACTTGCCGCGCATGCGCGACCTTCGACGCACGCGCATGAATCTGTTGGCGCATGCGCGACATTCGGCGCACGCGCGGGAGTCTTTTCGAACATGCGCCAGCTACTGCGCACGCGCGGGAGTCATTTCGTGCCAACGCGAGCTACTGCGCACGCGCGGGAGACTTGCCGCGCATTCGCGACCTTCTGCGCTAGCGCGCGAGGCATTTCGTGCCAACGCGAACTTCTGCGCACGCGCGAAAGTCTTTTCGAACATGCGCGAGCTATTGCGCACGCGCGGGAGTCATTTCGTGCCAACGCGAACTTCTGCGCAGGCGCGAAAGTCTTTTCGAACATGCGCGAGCTACTGCGCACGCGCGGGAGACATGCCGCGCATGCGCGACCTTCGAAGCACGCGCATGAATCTTCTGGCGCATGCGCGACCTTCGGCGTAAGCGCGGGAGTCTTTTCGAACATACGCGAGCTACTGCGCACGCGCGGGAGTTATTTCGTGCCAACACGAACTTCTGCGCAGACGCCAAAGACCTGACCGGGAGATTCTAGTAGTATACAACAAGTACCCGCTAGTTTATCAGTCCTGACCGCGAAATTCTCAAAATTTTCCACTCCTGTCCTCGGTAGAAGAATGAAAATAAAAAGTTCCAGTCCTGACCGGGAGATTCGAGTAGAATACAACAAGTACCCGCTAGTTTACCAGTCCTGACCGCGAAATTCTCAAAATTTCCCACTCCTGACCTCGGTAGAAGAATGAAAATAAAAAGTTCCAGTCCTGACCGGGAGATTCGAGTAGAATACAACAAATACCCGCTAGTTTACCAGTCCTGACCGCGAAATTCTTAAAATTTCCCACTCCTGACCTCGGTAGATGAATGAAAATAAAAATTTCCAGTCCTGACCGGGAGATTCGAGTAGTATACAACAAGTACCCGCTAGTTTACCAGTCCTGACCGCGAAATTCTCAAAATTTCCCACTCCTGACCTCGGTAGAAGAATGAAAATAAAAATTTCCAGTCCTGACCGGGAGAATCGAGTAGACTACAACAAGTAGCCGCTAGTTTGCCAGTCCTGACCGCGAAATTCACAAAATTTCCCACTCCTGACCGCGGTAGAAGAATGAAAATAAAAATATCCAGTCCTGACCGGGAGATTCTATTAGTATACAACAAGTACCCGCTAGTTTACCAGTCCTGACCGCGAAATTCTCAAAATTTCCCACTCCTGACCTCGGTAGAAGAATGAAAATAAAAATTTCCAGTCCTGACCGGGAGATTCGTGTAGAATACAACAAGTACCCGATAGTTTACCAGTCCTGACCGCGAAATTCACAAAATTTCCCACTCCTGACCTCGGTAGAAGAATGAAAATTACAATTTCCAGTCCTGACCGAGAGATACGAATAGATTGCCCCGAGTGCCCGTCAGTTTACCAGTCGTGACCGCGAAATTCTCAAAATTTCCAACTCCTGAACTCGGTAGAAGAATGAAAATAAAAATTTTCAATCCTACGCGGAAGATTCGAATAGCTTACAGCGGGTGCCCGCCAGATTACCAGTCCTGACCGCGATATGCGCAAAATTTCCCAGTCCTGACCGCGAGAGAATAATGAAAAAAGAAATTCGAACCAAAACTTATAATCCAGAAATACTTTTCGGACGATTCTCTATCGATTGGTATATACCAATTTTGGTCGATTCTTTTACTTTCTTAATGAGGGACAGAAAATTTTCGCGTAAAATCACTATCTCTGAAACCATCGGTCCTAGAGCTAAAGTCCATAGGTCCGATTTTATAGGACATCTAATGGGCATTAAAAAACGTGGTATACCCTTTCGCTCTAGCACCCGCCGTTCGCCAAGGAAACGAGATTTAAACATTTGAATCGCCGTATCTCCGAAACTATAAGTCCAATCGCGAAGAGGTATAGGAACTTTCTTGTTGCCGTTCCTCAATGCCGTCTATAAGGTCCTATACGCTTTCCCTCTAGCACTTACCGTTCGCCAGGGAAACGAGAGTTAAACATTCGAATCGCCGTATCTCCGAAACTATAAGTCCAATCACGACGAGGTATAGGACCTTTCTTGTTGCCGTTCCTATATGCCGTCCATCAGGTCCAATATCCTTTCTCCCTAGCACCCACCGTTCGCCAGGGAAACGACATTTAATCATTCGAATCGCCGTATCTCGGAAACTATAAGTCCTATTGCGCCGAGGTATAGGATCTTTCTTGTTGCCGTTCCTCAATGCCGTCTATAAGGTCCTATACTCTTTCCCTCTAGCACTTACCGTTCTCCAGGGAAACGAGATTTAAACATTCGAATCGCCGTATCTCCGAAACTATAAGTCCTATCGCGACGAGATATAGGACCTTTCTTGTTGCCATTCCTCAATGCTGTCTATGAGGTCCTACACTCTTTCCCTCTAGCACCCACCGTTCGCCAGGGAAACGAGATTTAAACTTTCGAATCGCTGTATCTCCGAAACTATAAGTCCTATCGCGACGAGGTATGGGACCTGTCTTGTTGTTCCTAAATGACGTCTATGAGGTGCTATACCCTTTCCCTCTAGCAACCACCGTTCTCCAGGAAAACAAGATTTAAACGTTCGAATCGCCGTATCTCCGAAACAATATGTCCGATCGGGACGAGGTATAGGACCTTTCTTGTTGCCGTTCCTCAATGCCGTCTACGAGGTCCTACTCTCTTTCCCTCTAGCACCCACCGTTCGCCAGGGAAATGAGATTTAATCTTTCGAATTGTCGTATCTCCGAAACTATAAGTCCTATCGCGACGAGGTTTAGGACCTTTCTTGTTGCCGTTCCTCAATGCCGTCTATGAGTTCCTACACTCTTTCCCTCTAGCACCTACCGTTCGCCAGGGAAACGAGATTTAAACTTTCGAATCGCTGTATCTCCGATACTATAAGACCTATCGCGACGAGGTATGGGACCTGTTTTGTTGTTCCTAAATGCCGTCTATGAGGTCCTACACCCCTTTCTCTAGCACCCACCGTTTGCCCGAAAAACCATGATGACGTGTCACGCCTAGAGGCTATCTCCGAAATGAAATGACTTACGTCATCGGGTCATAGGAGCTATTTTGTAGGACTCCTAGAGTACTATAATCCCGCTTTGGACCCCGAAGTTGTATCTTCAACGGTTCGAGAGATAACCGAAAATATCGATTATCTCGGGAATCTAGTCCTACTTCGACCTAGGACCTCCAATAGAATCCGATTCGCGACCTTTCCTACACGATAGAATGATTAATTCAACGCGACCTTCTGCGCACGCGCGAAAATCTTTTCGAACATACGCGAGCTACTGCGCACGCGCGGGAGACTTGCCGCGCATGCGCGACCTTCGACGCACGCGCATGAATCTTTTGGCGCATGCGAGACCTTCGGCGCACGCGCGGGAATCTTTTCGAACATACGCGAGCTACTGCGCACGCGCGGGAGACTTACCGCGCATGCGCGACCTTCTGCGCAAGCGCGCGTGTCATTTCGTGCCAACGCGAGCTACTGCGCACGCGCGGGAGTCATTTCGAACATACGCGAGCTACTGCGCACGCGCGGGAGTCATTGCGTGCCAACGCGAATTTCTGTGCACGCGCAAAAGTCTTTTCGAAGATGCGCGAACTACTGCGCACGCGCGGTAGAATTGCCGCGCATGCGCTAACTTCGACGCACGCGCATGAATCTTCTGACGCATGCGCGACCTTCGGCGCACGCGCGGGAGTCTTTTCGAACATACGCGAGATACTGCGCACGCGCGGGAGACTTGCCGCGCATGCGCGACCTTCGACGCACGCGCATGAATCTGTTGGCGCATGCGCAACCTTCGGCGCACGCGCAGGAGTCTTTTCGAACATACTCGAGCTACTGCGCACGGGCGGGAGTCATTTCGTGCCAACGCGAATTTCTGCGCACGCGCGAAAGTCTTTTCGAACATGCGCGAGCTACTGCGCACGCGCGGGATAGTTTCCGCGCATGCGCGACCTTCGACGCACACGCACGAATCTTTTGGCGCATGCGCGACCTTCGGCGCACGCGCCGGAGTCTTTTCGAACATACGCGAGCTACTGCGCACGCGCGGGAGACTTGCCGCGCATGCGCGACCTTCGACGCCCGCGCGGGAGTCTTTTCGAACATACGCGAGCTACTGCGTACGCGCGGGATACTTTTCGCGCATGCGCGACCTTCGACGCACACGCATGAATCTTTTGGCGCATGCGCGACCTTCGGCGCACGCGCCGGAGTCTTTTCGAACATACGCGAGCTACTGCGCACGCGCGAGAGAATTGCCGCGCATGCGCGACTTTCGACGCACGCGCATGAATCTGTTGGCGCATGCGCGACATTCGGCGCACGCGCGGGAGTCTTTTCGAACATACGCGAGCTACTGCGCACGCGCGGGAGACTTGCCGCGCATGCGCGACCTTCGACGCACGCGCATGAATCTTTTGGCGCATGCGCGACCTTCGGCGCGCGCGCGGGAGTCTTTTCGAACATACGCGAGCTACTGCGCACGCGCGGGAGTCATTTCGTGCCAACGCGAATTTCTGCGCACGCGCGAAAGTCTTTTCGAACAAGCGCGAGCTCATGCGGACGCGCGGGATACTTTCCGCGCATGCGCGACCTTCGACGCACACGCATGAATCTTTTGGCGCATGCGCAAAATTCGGCGCACGCGCGGGAGTCTTTTGGAACATACGCGAGCTACTGCGCACGCGCGGGAGACTTCCCGCTCATGCGCGACCTTCGACGCACACGCATGAATCTTTTGGCGCATGCGAGACCTTCGGCGCACGCGCGGGAGTCTTTTCGAACATACGCGAGCTACAACGCACGCGCGGGAGACTTGCCGCGCATGCGCGACCTTCTGCGCAAGCGCGCGTGTCATTTCGTGCCAACGCGCGCTACTGCGCACGCGCGGGAGTCATTTCGAACATACGCGAGCTACTGCGCACGCGCGGGAGTCATTGCGTGCCAACGCGAATTTCTGCGCTCGCGCAAAAGTCTTTTCGAAGATGCGCGAACTACTGCGCACGCGCGGTAGAATTGCCGCGCATGCGCTAACTTCGACGCACGCGCATGAATCTTCTGACGCATGCGCGACCTTCGGCGCACGCGCGGGAGTCTTTTCGAACATACGCGAGCTACTGCGCACGCGCGGGAGACTTGCCGCGCATGCGCGACCTTCGACGCACGCGCATGAATCTTTTGGCGCATGCGCGACCTTCGGCGCGCGCGCGGGAGTCTTTTCGAACATACGCGAGCTACTGCGCACGCGCGGGAGTCATTTCGTGCCAACGCGAATTTCTGCGCACGCGCGAAAGTCTTTTCGAACAAGCGCGAGCTACTGCGGACGCGCGGGATACTTTCCGCGCATGCGCGACCTTCGACGCACACGCATGAATCTTTTGGCGCATGCGCAAAATTCGGCGCACGCGCGGGAGTCTTTTGGAACATACGCGAGCTACTGCGCACGCGCGGGAGACTTGCCGCTCATGCGCGACCTTCGACGCACACGCATGAATCTTTTGGCGCATGCGAGACCTTCGGCGCACGCGCGGGAGTCTTTTCGAACATACGCGAGCTACAACGCACGCGCGGGAGACTTGCCGCGCATGCGCGACCTTCTGCGCAAGCGCGCGTGTCATTTCGTGCCAACGCGCGCTACTGCGCACGCGCGGGAGTCATTTCGAACATACGCGAGCTACTGCGCACGCGCGGGAGTCATTGCGTGCCAACGCGAATTTCTGCGCTCGCGCAAAAGTCTTTTCGAAGATGCGCGAACTACTGCGCACGCGCGGTAGAATTGCCGCGCATGCGCTAACTTCGACGCACGCGCATGAATCTTCTGACGCATGCGCGACCTTCGGCGCACGCGCGGGAGTCTTTTCGAACATACGCGAGATACTGCGCACGCGCGGGAGACTTGCCGCGCATGCGCGACCTTCGACGCACGCGCATGAATCTGTTGGCGCATGCGCGACATTCGGCGCACGCGCGGGAGTCTTTTCGAACATACGCGAGCTACTGCGCACGGGCGGGAGTCATTTCGTGCCAACGCGAATTTCTGCGCACGCGCGAAAGTCTTTTCGAACATGCGCGAGCTACTGCGCACGCGCGGGATACTTTCCGCGCATGCGCGACCTTCGACGCACACGCACGAATCTTTTGGCGCATGCGCGACCTTCGGCGCACGCGCCGGAGTCTTTTCGAACATACGCGAGCTACTGCGCACGCGCGGGAGACTTGCCGCGCATGCGCGACCTTCGACGCCCGCACGGGAGTCTTTTCGAACATATGCGAGCTACTGCGCACGCGCGGGATACTTTTCGCGCATGCGCGACCTTCGACGCACACGCATGAATCTTTTGGCGCATGCGCGACCTTCGGCGCACGCGCCGGAGTCTTTTCGAACATACGCGAGCTACTGCGCACGCGCGAGAGAATTGCCGCGCATGCGCGACTTTCGACGCACGCGCATGAATCTGTTGGCGCATGCGCGACATTCGGCGCACGCGCGGGATTCTTTTCGTACATACGCGAGCTACTGCGCACGCGCGGGAGACTTGCCGCGCATGCGCGACCTTCGACGCACGCGCATGAATCTTTTGGCGCATGCGCGACCTTCGGCGCGCGCGCGGGAGTCTTTTCGAACATACGCGAGCTACTGCGCACGCGCGGGAGTCATTTCGTGCCAACGCGAATTTCTGCGCACGCGCGAAAGTCTTTTCGAACATGCGCGAGCTACTGCGCACGCACGGGATACTTTTCGCGCATGCGCGACCTTCGACGCACACGCATGAATCGTTTGGCGCATGCGCGAACTTCGGCGCATGCGCCGGAGTCTTTTCGAACATACGCGAGCTACTGCGCACGCGCGGGAGAATTGCCGCTCATGCGCGACCTTCGACGCACGCGCATGAAACTGTTGGCGCATGCGCGACATTCGGCGCACGCGCGGGAGTCTTTTCGAACATACGCGAGCTACTGCGCACGCGCGGGAGACTTGCCGCGCATGCGCGACCTTCGACGCAGGCGCATGAATCTTCTGGCGCATGCGCGACCATCGGCGCACGCGCGCGAGTCTTTTCGAACATACGCGAGCTACTGTGCACGCGCGGGAGACTTGCCGCGCATGCGCGACCTTCGACGCACACGCATGAATCTTTTGGCGCATGCGCGACCTTCGGCGCACGCGCTGGAGTCTTTTCGAACATACGCGAGCTACTGCGCACGCGCGGGAGACTTGCCGCTCATGCGCGACCTTCTGCGCAAGCGCGCGTGTCATTTCGTGCCAACGCGAACTTCTGCGCACGCGCGAAAGTCTTTTCGAACATGCGTGAACTACTTGCGCACGCGCGGGAGTCATTTCGTGCCAACGCGAACTTCTGCGCACGCGCGAAAGTCTTTTCGCACATGCGCGAGCTACTGCGCACGCGCGTGAGACTTGCCGCGCATGCGCGACCTTCGACGCACGCGCATGAATCTTCTGGCGCATGCGCGACCTTCGGCGCACGCGCGGGAGTCTTTTCGAACATACGCGAGCTACGGCGCACGCGCATGAATCTTTTGGCGAATGCGCGAACTTCGGCGCACGCGCGGGAGTCTTTTCGAACATACGCGAGCAACTGCGCACGCGCGGGAGACTTGCCGCGCATGCGCGACCTTCTGCGCAAGCGCGCGAGTCATTTCGTGCCAACGCGAACTTCTGCGCAGGCGCGAAAGTCTTTTCGAACATGCGCGAGCTACTGTGCACGCGCGGGAGACTTGCCGCTCATGCGCGACCTTCGACGCACACGCATGAATCTTTTGGCGCATGCGCAAAATTCGGCGCACGCGCGGGAGTCTTTTCGAACATACGCGAGCTAATGCGCACGCGCGGGAGACTTGCCGCGCATGCGCGACATTCTGCGCAAGCGCGCGAGTCATTTCGTGCCAACGCGAACTTCTGCGCAGGCGCGAAAGTCTTTTCGAACATGCGCGAGCTACTGTGCACGCGCGGGAGACTTGCCGCTCATGCGCGACCTTCGACGCACACGCATGAATCTTTTGGCGCATGCGCAAAATTCGGCGCACGCGCGGGAGTCTTTTCGAACATACGCGAGCTACTGCGCACGCGCGGGAGACTTGCCGCGCATGCGCGACCTTCGACGCACGCGCATGAATCTGTTGGCGCATGCGCGACATTCGGCGCACGCGCGGGAGTCTTTTCGAACATATGCCAGCTACTGCGCACGCGCGGGAGTCATTTCGTGCCAACGCGAGCTACTGCGCACGCGCGGGAGACTTGCCGCGCATTCGCGACCTTCTGCGCTAGCGCGCGAGGCATTTCGTGCCAACGCGAACTTCTGCGCACGCGCGAAAGTCTTTTCGAACATGCGCGAACTACTGCGCACGCGCGGGAGTCATTTCGTGCCAACGCGAACTTCTGCGCAGGCGCGAAAGTCTTTTCGAACATGCGCGAGCTACTGCGCACGCGCGGGAGACATGCCGCGCATGCGCGACCTTTGAAGCACGCGCATGAATCTTCTGGCGCATGCGCGACCTTCGGCGTACGCGCGGGAGTCTTTTCGAACATACGCGAGCTACTGCGCACGCGCGGGAGACTTTCCGCACATGCGCGACCTTCGACGCACGCGCATGAATCTTTTGGCGCATTCGCGACCTTCAACGCACTCGCGGGAGTCTTTTCGAACATACGCGAAATACTGCGCAAGCGCGGGAGACTTGCCGCGCATGCGCGACCTTCGACGCACGCGCGCGTGTCATTTCGTGCCAACGCGAACTTCTGCGCACGCGCGAAAGTCTTTTCGAACATGCGTGAACTACTGCGCACGCGCGGGAGTCATTTCGTGCCAACGCGAACTTCTGCGCACGCGCGAAAGTCTTTTCGAACATGCGCGAGCTACTGCGCACGCGCGTGAGACTTGCCGCGCATGCGCGACCTTCGACGCACGCGCATGAATCTTCTGGCGCATGCGCGACCTTCGGCGCACGCGCGGGAGTCTTTTCGAACATACGCGAGCTACGGCGCACGCGCATGAATCTTTTGGCGAATGCGCGAACTTCGGCGCACGCGCGGGAGTCTTTTCGAACATACGCGAGCTACTGCGCACGCGCGGGAGACTTGCCGCGCATGCGCGACCTTCTGCGCAAGCGCGCGAGTCATTTCGTGCCAACGCGAACTTCTGCGCAGGCGCGAAAGTCTTTTCGAACATGCGCGAGCTACTGTGCACGCGCGGGAGACTTGCCGCTCATGCGCGACCTTCGACGCACACGCATGAATCTTTTGGCGCATGCGCAAAATTCGGCGCACGCGCGGGAGTCTTTTCGAACATACGCGAGCTACTGCGCACACGCGGGAGACTTGCCGCGCATGCGCGACCTTCGACGCACGCGCATGAATCTGTTGGCGCATGCGCGACATTCGGCGCACGCGCGGGAGTCTTTTCGAACATGCGCCAGCTACTGCGCACGCGCGGGAGTCATTTCGTGCCAACGCGAGCTACTGCGCACGCGCGGGAGACTTGCCGCGCATTCGCGACCTTCTGCGCTAGCGCGCGAGGCATTTCGTGCCAACGCGAACTTCTGCGCACGCGCGAAAGTCTTTTCGAACATGCGCGAGCTATTGCGCACGCGCGGGAGTCATTTCGTGCCAACGCGAACTTCTGCGCAGGCGCGAAAGTCTTTTCGAACATGCGCGAGCTACTGCGCACGCGCGGGAGACATGCCGCGCATGCGCGACCTTCGAAGCACGCGCATGAATCTTCTGGCGCATGCGCGACCTTCGGCGTAAGCGCGGGAGTCTTTTCGAACATACGCGAGCTACTGCGCACGCGCGGGAGTTATTTCGTGCCAACACGAACTTCTGCGCAGACGCCAAAGACCTGACCGGGAGATTCTAGTAGTATACAACAAGTACCCGCTAGTTTATCAGTCCTGACCGCGAAATTCTCAAAATTTTCCACTCCTGTCCTCGGTAGAAGAATGAAAATAAAAAGTTCCAGTCCTGACCGGGAGATTCGAGTAGAATACAACAAGTACCCGCTAGTTTACCAGTCCTGACCGCGAAATTCTCAAAATTTCCCACTCCTGACCTCGGTAGAAGAATGAAAATAAAAAGTTCCAGTCCTGACCGGGAGATTCGAGTAGAATACAACAAATACCCGCTAGTTTACCAGTCCTGACCGCGAAATTCTTAAAATTTCCCACTCCTGACCTCGGTAGATGAATGAAAATAAAAATTTCCAGTCCTGACCGGGAGATTCGAGTAGTATACAACAAGTACCCGCTAGTTTACCAGTCCTGACCGCGAAATTCTCAAAATTTCCCACTCCTGACCTCGGTAGAAGAATGAAAATAAAAATTTCCAGTCCTGACCGGGAGAATCGAGTAGACTACAACAAGTAGCCGCTAGTTTGCCAGTCCTGACCGCGAAATTCACAAAATTTCCCACTCCTGACCGCGGTAGAAGAATGAAAATAAAAATATCCAGTCCTGACCGGGAGATTCTATTAGTATACAACAAGTACCCGCTAGTTTACCAGTCCTGACCGCGAAATTCTCAAAATTTCCCACTCCTGACCTCGGTAGAAGAATGAAAATAAAAATTTCCAGTCCTGACCGGGAGATTCGTGTAGAATACAACAAGTACCCGATAGTTTACCAGTCCTGACCGCGAAATTCACAAAATTTCCCACTCCTGACCTCGGTAGAAGAATGAAAATTACAATTTCCAGTCCTGACCGAGAGATACGAATAGATTGCCCCGAGTGCCCGTCAGTTTACCAGTCGTGACCGCGAAATTCTCAAAATTTCCAACTCCTGAACTCGGTAGAAGAATGAAAATAAAAATTTTCAATCCTACGCGGAAGATTCGAATAGCTTACAGCGGGTGCCCGCCAGATTACCAGTCCTGACCGCGATATGCCCAAAATTTCCCAGTCCTGACCGCGAGAGAATAATGAAAAAAGAAATTCGAACCAAAACTTATAATCCAGAAATACTTTTCGGACGATTCTCTATCGATTGGTATATACCAATTTTGGTCGATTCTTTTACTTTCTTAATGAGGGACAGAAAATTTTCGCGTAAAATCACTATCTCTGAAACCATCGGTCCTAGAGCTAAAGTCCATAGGTCCGATTTTATAGGACATCTAATGGGCATTAAAAAACGTGGTATACCCTTTCGCTCTAGCACCCGCCGTTCGCCAAGGAAACGAGATTTAAACATTTGAATCGCCGTATCTCCGAAACTATAAGTCCAATCGCGAAGAGGTATAGGAACTTTCTTGTTGCCGTTCCTCAATGCCGTCTATAAGGTCCTATACGCTTTCCCTCTAGCACTTACCGTTCGCCAGGGAAACGAGAGTTAAACATTCGAATCGCCGTATCTCCGAAACTATAAGTCCAATCACGACGAGGTATAGGACCTTTCTTGTTGCCGTTCCTATATGCCGTCCATCAGGTCCAATATCCTTTCTCCCTAGCACCCACCGTTCGCCAGGGAAACGACATTTAATCATTCGAATCGCCGTATCTCGGAAACTATAAGTCCTATTGCGCCGAGGTATAGGATCTTTCTTGTTGCCGTTCCTCAATGCCGTCTATAAGGTCCTATACTCTTTCCCTCTAGCACTTACCGTTCTCCAGGGAAACGAGATTTAAACATTCGAATCGCCGTATCTCCGAAACTATAAGTCCTATCGCGACGAGATATAGGACCTTTCTTGTTGCCGTTCCTCAATGCTGTCTATGAGGTCCTACACTCTTTCCCTCTAGCACCCACCGTTCGCCAGGGAAACGAGATTTAAACTTTCGAATCGCTGTATCTCCGAAACTATAAGTCCTATCGCGACGAGGTATGGGACCTGTCTTGTTGTTCCTAAATGACGTCTATGAGGTGCTATACCCTTTCCCTCTAGCAACCACCGTTCTCCAGGAAAACAAGATTTAAACGTTCGAATCGCCGTATCTCCGAAACAATATGTCCGATCGGGACGAGGTATAGGACCTTTCTTGTTGCCGTTCCTCAATGCCGTCTACGAGGTCCTACTCTCTTTCCCTCTAGCACCCACCGTTCGCCAGGGAAATGAGATTTAATCTTTCGAATTGTCGTATCTCCGAAACTATAAGTCCTATCGCGACGAGGTTTAGGACCTTTCTTGTTGCCGTTCCTCAATGCCGTCTATGAGTTCCTACACTCTTTCCCTCTAGCACCTACCGTTCGCCAGGGAAACGAGATTTAAACTTTCGAATCGCTGTATCTCCGATACTATAAGACCTATCGCGACGAGGTATGGGACCTGTTTTGTTGTTCCTAAATGCCGTCTATGAGGTCCTACACCCCTTTCTCTAGCACCCACCGTTTGCCCGAAAAACCATGATGACGTGTCACGCCTAGAGGCTATCTCCGAAATGAAATGACTTACGTCATCGGGTCATAGGAGCTATTTTGTAGGACTCCTAGAGTACTATAATCCCGCTTTGGACCCCGAAGTTGTATCTTCAACGGTTCGAGAGATAACCGAAAATATCGATTATCTCGGGAATCTAGTCCTACTTCGACCTAGGACCTCCAATAGAATCCGATTCGCGACCTTTCCTACACGATAGAATGATTAATTCAACGCGACCTTCTGCGCACGCGCGAAAATCTTTTCGAACATACGCGAGCTACTGCGCACGCGCGGGAGACTTGCCGCGCATGCGCGACCTTCGACGCACGCGCATGAATCTTTTGGCGCATGCGAGACCTTCGGCGCACGCGCGGGAATCTTTTCGAACATACGCGAGCTACTGCGCACGCGCGGGAGACTTACCGCGCATGCGCGACCTTCTGCGCAAGCGCGCGTGTCATTTCGTGCCAACGCGAGCTACTGCGCACGCGCGGGAGTCATTTCGAACATACGCGAGCTACTGCGCACGCGCGGGAGTCATTGCGTGCCAACGCGAATTTCTGTGCACGCGCAAAAGTCTTTTCGAAGATGCGCGAACTACTGCGCACGCGCGGTAGAATTGCCGCGCATGCGCTAACTTCGACGCACGCGCATGAATCTTCTGACGCATGCGCGACCTTCGGCGCACGCGCGGGAGTCTTTTCGAACATACGCGAGATACTGCGCACGCGCGGGAGACTTGCCGCGCATGCGCGACCTTCGACGCACGCGCATGAATCTGTTGGCGCATGCGCAACCTTCGGCGCACGCGCAGGAGTCTTTTCGAACATACGCGAGCTACTGCGCACGGGCGGGAGTCATTTCGTGCCAACGCGAATTTCTGCGCACGCGCGAAAGTCTTTTCGAACATGCGCGAGCTACTGCGCACGCGCGGGATAGTTTCCGCGCATGCGCGACCTTCGACGCACACGCACGAATCTTTTGGCGCATGCGCGACCTTCGGCGCACGCGCCGGAGTCTTTTCGAACATACGCGAGCTACTGCGCACGCGCGGGAGACTTGCCGCGCATGCGCGACCTTCGACGCCCGCGCGGGAGTCTTTTCGAACATACGCGAGCTACTGCGTACGCGCGGGATACTTTTCGCGCATGCGCGACCTTCGACGCACACGCATGAATCTTTTGGCGCATGCGCGACCTTCGGCGCACGCGCCGGAGTCTTTTCGAACATACGCGAGCTACTGCGCACGCGCGAGAGAATTGCCGCGCATGCGCGACTTTCGACGCACGCGCATGAATCTGTTGGCGCATGCGCGACATTCGGCGCACGCGCGGGAGTCTTTTCGAACATACGCGAGCTACTGCGCACGCGCGGGAGACTTGCCGCGCATGCGCGACCTTCGACGCACGCGCATGAATCTGTTGGCGCATGCGCGACATTCGGCGCACGCGCGGGAGTCTTTTCGAACATATGCCAGCTACTGCGCACGCGCGGGAGTCATTTCGTGCCAACGCGAGCTACTGCGCACGCGCGGGAGACATGCCGCGCATGCGCGACCTTTGAAGCACGCGCATGAATCTTCTGGCGCATGCGCGACCTTCGGCGTACGCGCGGGAGTCTTTTCGAACATACGCGAGCTACTGCGCACGCGCGGGAGACTTTCTGCACATGCGCGACCTTCGACGCACGCGCATGAATCTTTTGGCGCATTCGCGACCTTCAACGCACTCGCGGGAGTCTTTTCGAACATACGCGAAATACTGCGCAAGCGCGGGAGACTTGCCGCGCATGCGCGACCTTCGACGCACGCGCGCGTGTCATTTCGTGCCAACGCGAACTTCTGCGCACGCGCGAAAGTCTTTTCGAACATGCGTGAACTACTGCGCACGCGCGGGAGTCATTTCGTGCCAACGCGAACTTCTGCGCACGCGCGAAAGTCTTTTCGAACATGCGCGAGCTACTGCGCACGCGCGTGAGACTTGCCGCGCATGCGCGACCTTCGACGCACGCGCATGAATCTTCTGGCGCATGCGCGACCTTCGGCGCACGCGCGGGAGTCTTTTCGAACATACGCGAGCTACGGCGCACGCGCATGAATCTTTTGGCGAATGCGCGAACTTCGGCGCACGCGCGGGAGTCTTTTCGAACATACGCGAGCTACTGCGCACGCGCGGGAGACTTGCCGCGCATGCGCGACCTTCTGCGCAAGCGCGCGAGTCATTTCGTGCCAACGCGAACTTCTGCGCAGGCGCGAAAGTCTTTTCGAACATGCGCGAGCTACTGTGCACGCGCGGGAGACTTGCCGCTCATGCGCGACCTTCGACGCACACGCATGAATCTTTTGGCGCATGCGCAAAATTCGGCGCACGCGCGGGAGTCTTTTCGAACATACGCGAGCTACTGCGCACACGCGGGAGACTTGCCGCGCATGCGCGACCTTCGACGCACGCGCATGAATCTGTTGGCGCATGCGCGACATTCGGCGCACGCGCGGGAGTCTTTTCGAACATGCGCCAGCTACTGCGCACGCGCGGGAGTCATTTCGTGCCAACGCGAGCTACTGCGCACGCGCGGGAGACTTGCCGCGCATTCGCGACCTTCTGCGCTAGCGCGCGAGGCATTTCGTGCCAATGCGAACTTCTGCGCACGCGCGAAAGTCTTTTCGAACATGCGCGAGCTATTGCGCACGCGCGGGAGTCATTTCGTGCCAACGCGAACTTCTGCGCAGGCGCGAAAGTCTTTTCGAACATGCGCGAGCTACTGCGCACGCGCGGGAGACATGCCGCGCATGCGCGACCTTCGAAGCACGCGCATGAATCTTCTGGCGCATGCGCGACCTTCGGCGTAAGCGCGGGAGTCTTTTCGAACATACGCGAGCTACTGCGCACGCGCGGGAGTTATTTCGTGCCAACACGAACTTCTGCGCAGACGCCAAAGACCTGACCGGGAGATTCTAGTAGTATACAACAAGTACCCGCTAGTTTATCAGTCCTGACCGCGAAATTCTCCAAAGTTTCCACTCCTGTCCTCGGTAGAAGAATGAAAATAAAAAGTTCCAGTCCTGACCGGGAGATTCGAGTAGAATACAACAAGTACCCGCTAGTTTACCAGTCCTGACCGCGAAATTCTCAAAATTTCCCACTCCTGACCTCGGTAGAAGAATGAAAATAAAAAGTTCCAGTCCTGACCGGGAGATTCGAGTAGAATACAACAAATACCCGCTAGTTTACCAGTCCTGACCGCGAAATTCTCAAAATTTCCCACTCCTGACCTCGGTAGATGAATGAAAATAAAAATTTCCAGTCCTGACCGGGAGATTCGAGTAGTATACAACAAGTACCCGCTAGTTTACCAGTCCTGACCGCGAAATTCTCAAAATTTCCCACTCCTGACCTCGGTAGAAGAATGAAAATAAAAATTTCCAGTCCTGACCGGGAGAATCGAGTAGACTACAACAAGTAGCCGCTAGTTTGCCAGTCCTGACCGCGAAATTCACAAAATTTCCCACTCCTGACCGCGGTAGAAGAATGAAAATAAAAATATCCAGTCCTGACCGGGAGATTCTATTAGTATACAACAAGTACCCGCTAGTTTACCAGTCCTGACCGCGAAATTCTCAAAATTTCCCACTCCTGACCTCGGTAGAAGAATGAAAATAAAAATTTCCAGTCCTGACCGGGAGATTCGTGTAGAATACAACAAGTACCCGATAGTTTACCAGTCCTGACCGCGAAATTCACAAAATTTCCCACTCCTGACCTCGGTAGAAGAATGAAAATTACAATTTCCAGTCCTGACCGAGAGATACGAATAGATTGCCCCGAGTGCCCGTCAGTTTACCAGTCGTGACCGCGAAATTCTCAAAATTTCCAACTCCTGAACTCGGTAGAAGAATGAAAATAAAAATTTTCAATCCTACGCGGAAGATTCGAATAGCTTACAGCGGGTGCCCGCCAGATTACCAGTCCTGACCGCGATATGCCCAAAATTTCCCAGTCCTGACCGCGAGAGAATAATGAAAAAAGAAATTCGAACCAAAACTTATAATCCAGAAATACTTTTCGGACGATTCTCTATCGATTGGTATATACCAATTTTGGTCGATTCTTTTACTTTCTTAATGAGGGACAGAAAATTTTCGCGTAAAATCACTATCTCTGAAACCATCGGTCCTAGAGCTAAAGTCCATAGGTCCGATTTTATAGGACATCTAATGGGCATTAAAAAACGTGGTATACCCTTTCGCTCTAGCACCCGCCGTTCGCCAAGGAAACGAGATTTAAACATTTGAATCGCCGTATCTCCGAAACTATAAGTCCAATCGCGAAGAGGTATAGGAACTTTCTTGTTGCCGTTCCTCAATGCCGTCTATAAGGTCCTATACGCTTTCCCTCTAGCACTTACCGTTCGCCAGGGAAACGAGAGTTAAACATTCGAATCGCCGTATCTCCGAAACTATAAGTCCAATCACGACGAGGTATAGGACCTTTCTTGTTGCCGTTCCTATATGCCGTCCATCAGGTCCAATATCCTTTCTCCCTAGCACCCACCGTTCGCCAGGGAAACGACATTTAATCATTCGAATCGCCGTATCTCGGAAACTATAAGTCCTATTGCGCCGAGGTATAGGATCTTTCTTGTTGCCGTTCCTCAATGCCGTCTATAAGGTCCTATACTCTTTCCCTCTAGCACTTACCGTTCTCCAGGGAAACGAGATTTAAACATTCGAATCGCCGTATCTCCGAAACTATAAGTCCTATCGCGACGAGATATAGGACCTTTCTTGTTGCCGTTCCTCAATGCTGTCTATGAGGTCCTACACTCTTTCCCTCTAGCACCCACCGTTCGCCAGGGAAACGAGATTTAAACTTTCGAATCGCTGTATCTCCGAAACTATAAGTCCTATCGCGACGAGGTATGGGACCTGTCTTGTTGTTCCTAAATGACGTCTATGAGGTGCTATACCCTTTCCCTCTAGCAACCACCGTTCTCCAGGAAAACAAGATTTAAACGTTCGAATCGCCGTATCTCCGAAACAATATGTCCGATCGGGACGAGGTATACGACCTTTCTTGTTGCCGTTCCTCAATGCCGTCTACGAGGTCCTACTCTCTTTCCCTCTAGCACCCATCGTTCGCCAGGGAAATGAGATTTAATCTTTCGAATTGTCGTATCTCCGAAACTATAAGTCCTATCGCGACGAGGTTTAGGACCTTTCTTGTTGCCGTTCCTCAATGCCGTCTATGAGTTCCTACACTCTTTCCCTCTAGCACCTACCGTTCGCCAGGGAAACGAGATTTAAACTTTCGAATCGCTGTATCTCCGATACTATAAGACCTATCGCGACGAGGTATGGGACCTGTTTTGTTGTTCCTAAATGCCGTCTATGAGGTCCTACACCCCTTTCTCTAGCACCCACCGTTTGCCCGAAAAACCATGATGACGTGTCACGCCTAGAGGCTATCTCCGAAATGAAATGACTTACGTCATCGGGTCATAGGAGCTATTTTGTAGGACTCCTAGAGTACTATAATCCCGCTTTGGACCCCGAAGTTGTATCTTCAACGGTTCGAGAGATAACCGAAAATATCGATTATCTCGGGAATCTAGTCCTACTTCGACCTAGGACCTCCAATAGAATCCGATTCGCGACCTTTCCTACACGATAGAATGATTAATTCAACGCGACCTTCTGCGCACGCGCGAAAATCTTTTCGAACATACGCGAGCTACTGCGCACGCGCGGGAGACTTGCCGCGCATGCGCGACCTTCGACGCACGCGCATGAATCTTTTGGCGCATGCGAGACCTTCGGCGCACGCGCGGGAATCTTTTCGAACATACGCGAGCTACTGCGCACGCGCGGGAGACTTACCGCGCATGCGCGACCTTCTGCGCAAGCGCGCGTGTCATTTCGTGCCAACGCGAACTTCTGCGCACGCGCGAAAGTCTTTTCGAACATGCGCGAACTACTGCGCACGCGCGGGAGTCTTTTCGAACATACGCGTGCTACTGCGCACGCACGGGAGACATTTCGTGCCAACGCGATCTTCTGCGCACGCGCGAAAGTCTTTTCGAACATGCGCGAGCTACTGCGCACGCGCGGGAGACTTGCCGCGCATGCGCGACCTTCGACGCACGCACATGAATCTTTTGGCGCATGCGCGATCTTCGGCGCACGCGCAGGAGTCTTTTCGAACATACGCGAGCTACTGCGCACGCGCGGGACTCTTTTAGCGCAAGCACGAGCTTCTGCGCACGCGCGGGAGACCTTTCGATCATGCGCGAGCTTCTGTGCATGCGCGGGAGACTTGCCGCGCATGCGCGACCTTCTGCGCAGGCGCGAAAGTCTTTTTCGAACATGCGCGAGCTACTGCGCACGCGCGGGAGACTTGCCGCGCGTGCGCGACCTTCGACGCACGCGCAGGAATCTTTTGGCGCATGCGCGACCTTCGGCGCACGCGCGGGAGTCTTTTCGAACATACGCGAGCTACTGCGCACGCGCGGGAGACTTGCCGCGCATGCGCGACCTTCGACGCACGCGCATGAATCTTTTGACGCATGCGCGACCTTCGGCTAACGCGCGGGAGTATTTTCGAACATACGCGAGTTACTGCGCACGCGCGGGAGTCATTTCGTGCCAACGCGAACTTCTGCGCAGGCGCGAAAGTCTTTTCGAACATGCGCGAGATACTGCGCACGCGCGGGAGAATTGCCGCGCATGCGCGACCTTCGACGCACGCGCATGAATCTTGTGGCGCATGCGCGACCTTCGGCGCACGCGCGGGAGTATTTTCGAACATACGCGAGCTACTGCGCACGCGCGGGAGTCTTGCCGCGCATGCGCGACCTTCTGCGCAAGCGCGCGAGTCATTACGTGCCAACGCAAACATCTGAGCACGCGCGAAAGTCTTTTCGAACATGCGCAAGCTACTGCGCACGCGCGGTAGTCATTTCGTGCCAACGTGAACTTCTGCGCAGGCGCGAAAGTCTTTTCGAACATGCGCGAGCTACTGCGCACGCGCGGGAGACTTGCCGCGCATGAGCGACCTTCGACGCACGCGCATGAATCTTCTGGCGCATGCGCGACCTTCGGCGCACGCGCGGGTGACTTTTCGAATATACGCGAGCTACTGCGCACGCGCGAGAGACTTGCCGCGCATGCGCGACCTTCGGCGCACGCGCGGGAGTCTTTTCGAACATACGCGAGCTTCTGCGCATGCGCGACCTTCGACGCACGCGCATGAATCTTTTGGCGCATGCGCGATTTTCGGCGCACGCGCGGGAGTCTTTTCGAACATACGCGAGCTACTGCGCACGCGCGGGAGACTTGCCGCGCATGCGCGACCTTCGACGCACGCGCATGAATCTTTTGACGCATGCGCGACCTTCGGCTAACGCGCGGGAGTATTTTCGAACATACGCGAGTTACTGCGCACGCGCGGGAGTCATTTCGTGCCAACGCGAACTTCTGCGCAGGCGCGAAAGTCTTTTCGAACATGCGCGAGCTACTGCGCACGCGCGGGAGACTTGCCGCTCATGCGCGACCGTCGACGCACACGCATGAATCTTTTGGCACATGCGCGATATTTGGCGCACGCGCGGGAGTCTTTTCGAACATACGCGAGCTACTGCGCACGCGCGGGATACTTGCCGCGCATGCGCGACCTTCTGCGCAAGCGCGCGAGTCATTTCGTGCCAACGCGAACTTCTGCGCACGCGCGAAAGTCTCTTCGAACATGCGCGAGCTACTGCGCACGCGCGGGAGTCATTTCGGGACAACGCGAACTTCTGCGCAGGCGCGAAAGTCTTTTCGAACTTGCGCGAGCTACTGCGCACGCGCGGGAGGCTTGCCGCGCATGCGCGACCTTCGACGCACGCGCATGAATCTTCTGGCGCATTCGCGACCTTCTGCGCACGCGCGGGAGTCTTTTCGAACATACGCGAGCTACGGCGCACGCAAGGGAGTCGTTCCGCGCATGCGCGACCTTCGACGCACGCGCATGAATCTTTTGGCGCATGCGCGACCTTCGGCGCAGTCGCGGGAGTCTTCTCGAACATACGCGAGCTACTGCGCACGCGCGGGAGGCTTGCCGCGCATGCGCGACCTTCGACGCACGCGCATGAATCTTCTGGCGCATTCGCGACCTTCTGCGCACGCGCGGGAGTCTTTTCGAACATACGCGAGCTACGGCGCACGCAAGGGAGTCGTTCCGCGCATGCGCGACCTTCGACGCACGCGCATGAATCTTTTGGCGCATGCGCGACCTTCGGCGCAGTCGCGGGAGTCTTCTCGAACATACGCGAAATACTGCGCACGCGCGGGAGACTTGCCGCGCATGCGCGACCTTCGACACACGCGCATGAATCTTCTGGCGCATGCGCGACCTTCGGCGCACGCGCGGGAGTCTTTTCAAACATGCGCGAGCTACTGCGCACGCGCGGGAGACTTGCCGCGCATGCGCGACCTTCGACACACGCGCATGAATCTTCTGGCGCATGCGCGACCTTCGGCGCACGCGCGGGAGTCTTTTCAAACATGCGCGAGCTACTGCGCACGCGCGGGAGACTTGCCGCGCATGCGCGACCTTCGACGCACGCGCATGAATCTTTTGGCGCATGCGCGAATTTCGGCGCACGTGCGGGAGTTTTTCGAACATACGCGAGCTACTGCGCACGCGCGGGAGACTTGCCGCGCATGCGCGACATTCTTTGCAAGCGCGCGAGTCATTTCGTGCCAACGCGAACTTCTGCGCACGCGCGAAATTCTTTTCGAACATGCGCAAGCTACTGCGCACGCGCGGTAGTCATTTCGTGCCAACGTGAACTTCTGAGCAGGCGCGAAAGTCTTTTCGAACATGCGCGAGCTACTGCGCACGCGCGGGAGACTTGCCGCGCATGAGCGACCTTCGGCGCACGCGCGGGTGACTTTTCAAATATACGCGAGCTACTGCGCACGTGCGGGAGACTTGCCGCGCATGCGCGACCTTCGACGCACGCGCATGAATCTTTTGGCGCATGCGCGACCTTCGGCGCACTCGCGGGATTCTTTTCGAACATACGCGAAATACTGCGCACGCGCGGGAGACTTGCCGCTCATGCGCGACCTTCTGCGTTAGCCCGCGAGTCATTTCGTGCCAACGCGAACTTCTGCGCACGCGCGAAAGTCTTTTCGAACATGCGCGAGCTCCTGCGCACGCGCGGGAGACTTGCCGCGCTTGCGCGACCTTCGACGCACGCGCATGAATCTTTTGGCGCATGCGCGACCTTCGGCGCACGCGCGGGAGTCTTTTCGAACATACGCGAGCTACTGCGCAAGCGCGGGAGACTTGCCGCGCATGCGTGACCTTCAGCGAAAGCGCGCGAGTCATTTCGTGCCAACGCGAACTTCTGCGCAGGCGCGAAAGTCTTTTCGAACATACGCGAGCTACTGCGCACGCGCGGGAGACTTGCCGCTCATGCGCGACCTTCTGCGCTATCCCGCGAGTCATTTCGTGCCAACGCGAACTTCCGCGCACGCGCGAAAGTCTTTTCGAACATGCGCGAGCTACAGCGCACGCGCGGGAGACATGCCGCGAATGCGCGACCTTCGACGCACGCGCATGAATCTTCTGGCGCATGCGCGAACTTCGGCGCACGCGCGGGAGTCTTTTCGAACATGCGCGAGCTACTGCGCACGCGCGGGAGACATCTCGCGAATGCGCGACCTTCGACGCACGCGCATGAATCTTCTGGCGCATGCGCGACCTTCGGCGCACGCGCGGGAGTCTTTTCGAACATACGCGAGCTACTGCGTATGCGCGACCTTCGACGCACGCGCATTTTTTTTTTTTTTTGGCGCATGCGCGACCTTCGGCGCACTCGCAGGAGTCTTTTCGAACATACGCGAAATACTGCGAACGCGCGGGAGTCATTTCGTGCCAACGCGAACTTCTGCGCAGGCGCGAAAGTCTTTTCGAACATGCGCGAGCTATTGCGCACGCGCGGGAGACTTGCCGCGCATGCGCGACCTTCGACGCACGCGCATGAATCTTCTGGCGCATGCGCGACCTTCGGCGCACGCGCGGGAGTTTTTTCGAACATACGCGAGCTACTGCGCACGCGCGGGAAACATGCCGCGCATGCGCGACCTTCGACGCACGCGCATGAATCTTCTGGCGCATGCGCGACCTTCGGCGCACGCGCGGGAGTCTTTTCGAACATACGCGAGCTACTGCGCACGCGCGGGAGACTTGCCGCGCATGCGCGACCTTCTGCGCAAGCGCGCGAGTCATTTCGTGCCAACGCGAACTTCTGCGCACGCGCGAAAGTCTTTTCGAACATGCGCGAGCTACTGCGCACGCGCGGTAGTCATTTCGTGCCAACGTGAACTTCTGCGCAGGCGCGAAAGTCTTTTCGAACATGCGCGAGCTACTGCGCACGCGCGGGAGACTTGCCGCGCATGAGCGACCTTCGGCGCACGCGCGGGTGACTTTTCGAATATACGCGAGCTACTGCGCACGCGCGGGAGACTTGCCGCGCATGCGCGACCTTCGACGCACGCGCATGAATCTTTTGGCGCATGCGCGACCTTCGGCGCACTCGCGGGATTCTTTTCGAACATACGCGAAATACTGCGCACGCGCGGGAGACTTGCCGCTCATGCGCGACCTTCTGCGTTAGCCCGCGAGTCATTTCGTGCCAACGCGAATTTCTGCGCACGCGCGAAAGTCTTTTCGAACATGCGCGAGCTCCTGCGCACGCGCGGGAGACTTGCCGCGCTTGCGCGACCTTCGACGCACGCGCATGAATCTTTTGGCGCATGCGCGACCTTCGGCGCACGCGCATGAATCTTTTGGCGCATGCGCGATCTTCGGCGCACGCGCGGGAGTCTTTTCGAACATACGCGAGCTACTGCGCACGCGCGGGAGTCATTTCGTGCCAACGCGAACTTCTGCGCAGACGCCAAAGTCCTAACCGCGACATTCTCAAAATTTCCGACTCCTGACCTCGGTAGAAGAATGAAAATAAAACGTTCCAGTCCTGACCGGGAGATTCGAGTAGAATACAACAAGTACCCGCTAGTTTATCAGTCCTGACCGCGAAATTCTCAAAATTTCCCACTCCTGACCTCGGTAGAAGAATGAAAATAAAAAGTTCCAGTCCTGACCGGGAGATTCGAGTAGAATACAACAAGTACCCGCAAGTTTACCAGTCCTGACCGCGAAATTATCAAAATTTCCCACTCCTGACCTCGATAGAAGAATGAATATAAAAAATTTCCAGTCCTGACCGGGAGATTCGAGTAGTATACAACAAGTACCCGCTTGTTTACCAGTCCTGACCACGAAATTCACAAAATTTCCCACTCCTGACCTCAGGTTAGGTTAGGTTAGGTTAGGTTAGGTTAGGTTAGGTTAGGTTAGGTTAGGTTAGGTTAGGTTAGGTTAGGTTAGGTTAGGTTAGGTTAGGTTAGGTTAGGTTAGGTTAGGTTAGGTTAGGTTAGGTTAGGTTAGGTTAGGTTAGGTTAGGTTAGGTTAGGTTAGGTTAGGTTAGGTTGAGTCGGCCAGAGACTATCTCCCACTAAACATCGTTTTAGTGGGAGAAATTTTAAAAATCGGTTTTTTGTGCGTTTCACGTCATGGGGACTCAAATGAGATATACTCTCAAAAAAGTGAAATGTAGTGAGTCATATGTCATGGAGGCGTGCTCCGGGGAGACCTGTGTTAATAATTATTAACAATAAAAGTGGTGCCGATCGTCTCTCCCTAGAGAAAAATGCCGCGTGGCATATCGAAAGTGAATAAATGACTCTGAAGTGAAAGGAAATTATTAATTCCTGGCTCACGATCGTTGAGAGTGGTTTTTCGAGTGTTTTTCGGTATATACAGGTGTTAAATGCCGAAACAATAAACTATTATATGCAGATTTTTGCATTAATCTGACAGTCATACTCTTGTCTCTCTCTTTCTTACGTGAGACAATATATCATGTATATTGAGTGTTAAACACTATTTAACTTAGGCAAGTGTATAAACTAATAGTGTCAGTATTTTATTCGGGTGAAGTGTGAGGTTTTTCTTGTTTAGTGACTGCTAATTAATTAGTTAACACAGATTTTATAAACAAAGTGTAGATGAGTGCTCGGTTGCGCGGTGAACACATTCTGACTCCCCTGCGCAACGCGCGCGTGTTCAACTCTGGGGTGGCAAGCCTGATGGACTGGTACGTCATCGATACGTAGCTGCGTGGTGAGCAAAAGTTGGACGATGCGCAACGCGCGCGTGCTCAATAACAGGTTGGTAACCATGTGCTGTCAGAACTTACACTCGTGGTACACTTGAACACTCCTTAGTGCAAACGGTGAACAAATTCTTTAATATATTATTAAGTTGTTATTAGGACTACACATAATTACATAAATTATAAACCGTGAAGTCCAGTGCAAGACTATGTTAAAACTATTAAGGCGACTAAATGATGCGCTTAATATTAATATTTATGCGCTCAATATTAACATTTATTGGTTTATTGGTTTCTTAACTAATACAATTATTATTTGATAATAAGTAATTATTGAGTGATAACGGCAGTGCATTGATTTGCAGACTATTAAAAATAATAGATGATAATACTTGTTTTCTAAAAGACTTTTAATAGACTATAAACCTATACTTGTGCTACAGATCTTTTATCGTGACACAATCGTTCACTGTTTGTCATGATTCAATTGACATAAACATTTGAGAAATGCTAATATGCTATTGTTCGTTGAGCTATATAGAATTCGACGACATTGTCGGAACAAAGTTATGCGAATAATTCTTGCTTTATATTGAGTGGAATATTTAGGTCTCACTGGTGTTAACTTTAGTTGACACATGATTGTTGCAACATAGATACTATTAAAGATAATTGTTGTGTCACTTAGTAGGTTTTTAAGTGGTTAAATAATGAATATAATTTTTGGATAATTATATAATCTTAAAGTGACTGTTATTTGGTCGATTAGTTACCCAAATGAATATTGAATAACTGTTTAGTGGTTTTGAATGATTAAATTCATTAGTTATATATGAGTGATATGATTAATCTAAATGTGGTAGTAACTAGAATATGACAGATTGCTGCCTATTGCACAATAAATACAACTGCCTGCAATCTTTTGCATAGAAGTGACAGATGACAAACATTACTGCAGTAAACCACCATGATATCTACAATCAAGTGCTGTACATGGAGACTAACAGTGTAGTAGCTATTCAATAACTGCGATTAGTTGGGTCTAATTTATAAAGTATAAATTAAAATGTTAATATAGCATAATTATAACCTAGTATGCATGGCAGTTGTTATGCACATAGTGGTAATAAGTTCTTGGTTTGAAGCTGAATCTTTGGGAAAAAAAAAAAAAAAAAATTTTTTGTAAAAGAATATGAACCCACATCATTATTTTTGGCTACAGAGTGCTTAATCTAAGTTGCTTTATTAGATAAAATTAAACAATTAATTCGGAGTTGTACTTTAAGTGCAGCAGAGTACCTGCTGCGCAGAGAGCAAAGTCGTTCATTTTGCGCAACGCGCGAGTGCTCAACTTTGCAGTGGTACACCTGACGAGTTTGCAAGTCATTAAAACGTAAATGCGCGGTGCGCAAAACTTGGGTCGTGCGCAACGCGCGCGTGCTCATTACTGAGGTGGTAACCGTGAATTTCTCGCACTGCACTTTGAGCTGTACTTTTATACATGGCTATCTGACTGCTTGATAATTACATGAGACGGTTTCAAGTTTATATAAATAATAGCAGTTAACAATGCTGCAAGACTGATTTACTGTGTTGCCCCTCTTCTGCGTAAAGTATTTTAAATAATTACTGGTGATTGCATAAATAGGGAAATGTGGAATAGTGCACAGGTATTGTGCAACTTTTGTGGGAAAAATTATTAATCTTTGTGGAAATTATAAAAATAATTTTTGTCTCCCAAAAGCAATATAATCCAGTAAAATTATCGCGGATAATTTTTGTAAAGTGAAATAATTGAGTTGAACTCTTTTAACGCGAGACAGTTAATAACTGAATGTCATCATTTGTTACTTGGACGTATCTCAGTGGCTGTTTAAGACAGAACGGAATATATAAGTGAGACGATGCTGGGGACTATAATTTATACAGAGGGGCATCGCGAGCATTTGTTTAAATGTTGATTATCGTGGTATGCCCCTTCTCAGCATTGTATAGCATTGTATAACACTGTTATTGAGAATTTAGGCCTTATTATTATTTTATAATAATTATATAGCTCCATAAGTAGTGTGCGACACGGACAACTACGCGGTGGTTCCTGTATGACTGGTGCATACAGATAATCTCACTGCCTTGTGCTTGTTTGGATCGCGCATATATTTGAGAAGTGTTGTTAGATCTATACGGTTTTCGATTTCTAAGGAAACTTGCTCAAACATTGCGGGTATAAACTGAATAATAGTTTTGTGCCGATAAATTATTTAGCAGTGGTTTTGTGTCTACATTCGCTAAAATTATATAAAGATAACACAAGAATAGTATTAAACTGTCCAGTCACCATTTAGAACAGTGATACTAATGACAGAATTTTCACTATATTTTGCTCAATGATTTCTTTAAATTTCTATGCTAATATGGATATAAAACGGTTAAACTTATAATAAGTAAATCTCTATAGAGACTTGACTATATTCATATAATAGTGGTAAATTTATAATAAGAGTTGTTTATATTACTACTGAACAATGAATTTGATTTTACTACAATGCGATGGTCATAATCATATAACATAAGTGTGACTATGATAAAATCATCAACAGAATATAGATACATCACAGTTAAATTTTGTTAACTGGATTTTAATGATTTTTTGCTTGTACATGCAAGTAATTTATAACAGATCTATATTAATCGTTGCCACTTGGTTACAATTAATGGACTCTCAAAGATTCCTCTTTTGGCGATGTGGGTATGATCGGAATAAAATTTCACTGGTGTTGAATCTCCCCGTTACTGTTGACGTTTTGTGAACGAGGAGCTGCATATAGATAGTTATTTGAGTGACAATGGTCTTCGGGGTGTTTGCCACGGGACATACATAGATCCACCCTGAGCCTCATGCTACACCTATAAGACATTTTAGAGTTAATTAAATATATAATAATTGGTGCATATTAATTGACTAATTAATATTAAAAGTAATTAATCTTAAAATTGATAAGTTTCATAAGGAATTTGGACATAAAACATAGCTGATATATTACATGGAATTATAAACTTCATATTCATATTATATATAATACGTCAGATATTATTGTTGGAGAGTAACTTACAGCTCACTACGAACAAATGATAATATAAACTCTTATCTGACACTATAGTAAACTATTATAAACTGTATTAATGATTAATGTTATTGAACTATATACGCATAATATTCACTGGTGTTGAATCTCCCCGTCACTGTTGATATTTTGTGAACGAGGTGTTGCATATAGACAGTTACTTAAGTGACAAGGTCTTCGGGTGTTGCCATGGGACATTCATAGATCCACCCTGAGTTCTTCGCTACACCTATAAGACATTTTAGAGTCAATTGATTATATAATAATTGGCGCACATTAACTGACTAATTAATACTATAAATAATTAATCTTAAAATTGATAAATTCCATAAGGAATTTAGATATAAAACATAGCTGATATAGTACACGGAATTAAAAACTTCATATTTTTAAACTATATATAATATGTCAGATATTATTGCTGGAGAATAATTTATAGCTCACTACGAACAAACGATATTATAATCTCTTATCTGACATTATAGTTAAACTATTATTAAACTGTACTTATGATTAATGTTATTGAACTATATACGTATAAGTAACTCATCATATTAGCTGCAGCTGACGCCTGAATAACAGTAATTATTTACTGGCATTGGAATCGTTGAGCGTGATTGCGTGAATAAGAAGTACTTAATCCTTATTACTGCCGACATCTTGTGAAGGGTGTACGGCACATGGACTGCTGTCTGCGTTTTGACTGCTCACGGTAGGTTCTCTGTTGCTGGAATACATAGGACCGGCCCCAGCTTTATTACAGATACCTACAAGACATATTGTATTAAATAAATATCTATTAGGTGTTGATTGATTTAATTGATACTAAAGTAATCTCCCTTGTAAGGAAAATAGTTTATAATACATAGTTAATACATTATACAAACTTATAAAGTAATTATTATATAAATAGGATAGATTCTGTCTAAATGTAAGCGCTAGGTTATAATTTCTTTAATCAATAAATGATAACATAATTGTTATCTTATAGCTAGAATTGCTGAACTTTTCATGTTGCAATGTGTCAAATAAATAAATAAATACAGTAGTTTATATTTGTATCAGTTACTGTAAATGTGACTGTACTTAACAGGTGGTCCTGTAACATGAAAGGTACGTAGAGAACTTAATTTACGAACTCATTTTGGCAACCATTATATGGACTTATAAATTTATAGCTTTGAAAATAAGTTAGATCTGTCTAAGTGTAAATCTTTAAGATTATATGACATAACACGACAGATATGAAGCATATTAGTTGACGTATATTAGTTACTATAAACAATCTAAGATACTAATACGGTAGTAATAATTATCTTGGGTTAATATTAATATATACAAATAAGTACCTATTGAGACTGAATTTTGAATAGTTTATACGACGTGCTTTGAATTGTGAACAGTCGTCGTTTGTGTTGATGGTGATACTGCACGGTTAGGTTATAGATGTTCGACGGGTCTTTTTGCGTTTCCTTCCCCGTCGGCTCTTTATGGAGGTGAGCACAAACACGTGTACGAAATCTTGGTTGTTAAATTGCAGCTAAATATAAGCCTGATAATCGATATATCGATCGGGCTGCACGTGCTTACTTCTGTATTATTTCACTCCACTTCACGGAGCAAATCTCGGCTCCTGCAAATAAAGAGAAACGTGATAATTATTAATTAGTTGTTAACTCTTACAAATAGACAATTGACAACGGTATTTATCCTTGGATCACACGAGGTGCCTGCTTTTTGACAGGTGGCCCAGTAGTATATAATGTATAGTACGGAAACTCTAATTTACGAACACATTTTGGCGAATTTTCATTAGGTCATCTCTTAAGCCTGAGGAACGTGAGGTGGAGTTTGAAATGCTAATGTAAGGTGTTCTATAATCGGAATATGTTGTTCGGATAAAATTAGAATATATTAAGTTTTGTATTAATGCAAGATTGAGTAAATTCTTGATAATAACGACTAAGTAATATAGATATATACTTATTTGGTAACGAAATGGAAATTAATAATAATTAAACTTATTAGTCGTCTAGTTTGTAAATTTATTTATAATAATAATAATATATATTTTAGTTTTTCATCATTGCGATGTTTTTTACGTGTTATGGAAATTAATTGTAGAAATCCAAGGTAAACATGCGGATTGAATTGAATTAGTTTAATTTAATCCAAGTGGAAAACTGCGACGGAATAGGGTAGATATAAATTGAAACTGCGACGGAATAGGGTAGATATAAGTTGATTCTGCGAAATTTAACCGCATTAGCGTATTCGCCAAGTAGAGCGGGTCCAGAAACCAAGGACCGGAAGTCCAAATTTCAGCGGCTGCGCAGTAGGTACAGGCGCTTGTGGGGGGATGCGCGCGGGGCGGAACCACATCGGCTCTGTCCCCCCCCCCAGGTCGTAAAGTCAGATTTTGGATCGGACTGCGCAGTAAATTATGACTGCGTATTTTGGATGCGCGGTGGGGGCATAGGTTTTCTGTCGACCTAACTCACCCCCCTACAGAATTAGATTTCTTCTTTTATATTAGATAATTAGCATAATTATAAGAATAACTAAATAAGGTCGTATTAAGACGTATTATAGTAAGACTGTTAATTATAGCGTTAGTTATGTAAAAATATAGCTTTAGTTATGTAAATAGTCGCTGGCATACTTGTAGTATACTGCAAGTAGATTGATATACAGTAGAAGCCTGATGTGTGTTATATACATACTCCTGTTGTAGACCGACATAATTCTAATAGTTACATCTGTAAAAGAAATACAATAATTAATTTAATGTTACCCGGCGTTTGCGAGTGATAATTAAAAAATTATTATCGACTGTAAAGTGTGAGGCGCACGTGTTTTGACAGGTGACCTGGCACTGGATATGATATAGATGCGCGACATAATTGTAAGTTGCTAGTCGGGCATCTAGGCCCAATACATGTGTGGCGTGTTCGTAAATCCTTCTAAAAGCCTTAAAAGCCCTGGAAAGCAATACGATAATATATCAACATAATTTCTAATAGATTTAGCTAATAATCTATACTAATTGTTAATTTTACATTTCCTAGGAGTTATGAATATAATTATTTACATATATAATTCTAATATACTTAACAGATAGCGTAAGAATGACTACTGATAACGAATGCTAATTTTGCGCTGCGCGCCTCTTTATAACTGCGTAGATTGAATGCGCGGTTCGGGGGAAAACTGGTTGACGCCCAGATTTACCTCCTTACTAAAGTTGAGTCTACATTGACTAATGTAATATTAGTATAATTTACTAGAATAATTTTATTATAATCTTAAATTCTGTTAGGTGATTATTATAGCCTGCGTACATACTGTGTATAAATCGGAGACATGGAGGAAATTATTGATATTCGTCACCTCATGAATAGACTAGTGTCTAACAATGTCACACCAGAAGAACTCGTTAGCTGTGCTCTGCGCAATTTGCACTCGATAGAAGGGAAATTTGCGTTGGAGAATAGACTTGCGCTTAGAAATAATATCCGAGCGACAACCGCGTACGTAAAGTTACTTTATGATTATGGTCAACAGATGTGTCTAGCGCGGGCTTACCTGTTGCATAAAATTAAGGTGTTAGAGGTACGCGAGAACGATCTCTTTTCTGAAATAAGCGTGCTTAGAGGTCTTTCACCTCCCGCTGGAGAAGAATTATCTCTTCTAAAAGATAATCATAATATAGCACAAGGAGAGAATCGTCCTAACGATCGAGAAGAGGAACATGACTCCGAGTTGGATATCATCTTAGATACACGTATGATAAGCGAAATAGACTTGTCCAGAGCGGCCTTGCAGGACATAAATAAGCGGCTTCAGGACAAAAAGAACGTCCTGATCGATCTGGAACAACAAATGGACGTCGTGTCTAGATCACTTGCGTCTACCGTAGAACGACAAGATTCGTCCTTAAAACTGGAGCAGGACTTCATCCACAGCTCCAGCAGGGTTGAGCGAACCCAGGGCTCGGAATCGCCCAATCGCCCTAGAGTCGGAGACTCTCGAATCTGGTCTCCAAAATCTACAGAAAAAATGGCAATGTCTCAAGGAATAGAAAAGAACTTACCGCCTCAGGGGGCCCTCGGATCCCCCAGGGGCCGGCACAGTGGCGCGCCCGACGCTGCTGGGTCGATCGTCCACGGACGTAAATCATGCGAGGGCACTGCGGAGGCGGATTTAGGCAGCGCTTCCGCAGAACAAGTTGCGACTGCCGAGACGGATTTACTTGCCGGAGTAGATTTGACGTCGTGCATACATGAGGACGCTGACCCTTTGGCAGGTGCTGATATGACACCTATTTTAAGCACTCGAGAGAAGAGAAAAGCGTCATCTTCCCCCGGTAGCGAGATTGCAGATGATGTTGATATTTCCACTCGAAGACCCATTAAAGCCAGGGTAATTACATCAACGGAATCCCCGGAAAATCAACACATTGAAGAAGAAGTTAGTGGAAGCGAACACGAAGAGTTCGTGGTTAAGATGTCTGAGACGGAATTGGATTCAACGTTCGACGAGGGTTTGGATACCTCGTTTTCAAAACGTCGAAGCACGAGAGCCTCAGCGAGAAGCAATAAGAAGACGGCTGACTTCAGTCAATTAACAGCGGCGAGAAATCAGAAGAAAAAGGTTATGGAAAGAGATACGGTTAAGGAATCCGAGGGATCAACCCAGACTGAAACTAAGGTAAAATCTTGGAGACTTTCCTCCTCTGAAAGTAAAGAAAAATATATTGACTCGATAGTGACAAGAATACAGGAAGAAGAAGCTTCTAATGATGTTAAAAGTAGAAGATCTTCGGCATCGTCAAGGTCGCATGACTCAGATAGCGAAGAATTGAGTAGTTTTTGTTCCTCCTACAAAAGTTCTAGAAATAAAAAGGATAAGAAAATGAACGTAGATCGATCGGTTAAAAATCCTATAAAATCTAAGAAGAAAAGGCAAATTCCCATTAGTGTTACTAAAGAGGAAGCAGAGAAAGAAATGTCATACTCTAGAGAAGATTGGCTAAAAATGGATCCTGCCGCGCTAGGCGAGAGGTGTTTGGCCCATTTAATGGAACTCGAACAACAAAGAAGTCGTTGTAGCAATATTTCAGGACGAGTCGCTGGGCGCATGAAAGAAAGTAGGCAAATTGCGACCGAAATTACAATGGCGATGATAGAGAAACTAACGACAGTGGGCGATGTTTTTGGTTTGCGGAATGAGAATTTCTCTCTCAAACAGGAGCTCAACGAGATCAAACGTAGGGAGCACGTGCAAAATAAAGAGATAGATAGCTTGCGTAAGCTGGTAGCTAATCTTGAAAGAGAAGTTAGGTCACTTAAGGAAGGTTTTGGACCGTTTCCATCTGTGAAGATCGTAGCCCAAAAATTGCCGACTCCTTTAAAGAAAATAGAAAAGGAAAAAGCAAAATATAGTGCGCCGCCATCGTCTCCCCAACGGCAAAATGCAGAGTTCGCGAGTATGGAAGTCGAGTTACCGCCGAGCACTCCTGGTTGCTCAACTAACGTTGAGTACATGAATCGTAAGGAAGACTGGCCAAGCGGAGGAGATACCACTTCGTGGAATACGCAGAAGGATATATTTAAAACAAATAAGGACATACACAAAGTTAAAAATAATAACACTAACTCTAAGATGACTAATAATACTAATGATAATAGATCTAGCGTAAAATCTTATAGTTCTAATACGTATAATAATATTAATGCTAAGGAAGATAGTGTAGGAGTTAAGGAGATAGCTAAGTCTAGCAATAAGCATATACGACTAGTTGAAAATATACAACTGGTTCCTCCTGCCCCTGGTCCCACACCTGGCCATAAGGAATGGGTGAAGGTTGATAAGAGGGGTAGGCGCATAAATTCAGACGATGTGTTTAGCGCTCGGCAACGTGCTAGTGATAGGAAAAATAGTACTCCAAAAACTAGTAAGAGACTAATCAAGCCAGCGGTGGTCACCATCACTAGCAGGACCGGTGGAGCCACCTACGCTGAAATCCTTGCAAAGGCGAGGGAGAAAGTCTCTCTCAGGGATCTGGGAATACAATCTACAGTTGTTCGCAGAGCAGTGAATGGTGCACTTATCATAGAAGTTCCCGGTCCCCAAGGAAAACAGTTGGCAGCCACGCTGAAAGTTAGCTTGGCTGAGGCGCTGGGAGACGAGGCTAAGGTGAATAACCCAGTAGCGAGAGGGGAGTTGCGACTGCGTGGGATCGATCCCTCCACAACTTCGGAGGATATACATGGAGAACTGGTATCTTTGAGCGGCTGTCATCAGAATGAAATGAAGGTTAGTCCCATTCGAAACATGCGCGACGGCATGGGAGTTGCATGGGCCACATGCCCATTGCAGGCTGCGGTTAAGCTTGCAGAGATAGGTGTAATGGCACTGGGCTGGACAAAAGTTAAAATTGAATTACTAAAGAAACGTCCAGTCCAGTGCTTTAAATGCTGGCATTTTGGACACGTCCGGTCCAATTGTAGAGTCGAAATAGATAGAAAAGGAAACTGCTTTAGGTGTGGCTCGGTCGACCATACTATTGATAAATGCGACGCTGACAGGCCTAAGTGCCTTATATGTGAGGAATCGGGGAAAGACTCTAGACACAGAATGGGGGTCTCTCGATGCCTCATGAATCAAGGGTTCCCTACGGAGACACAACCAGTTAGGAAAGGTTTGCTTAATAAAATTAGAAAGGATTCACAAATATCTGATTATGATAGAGTTTATTAAAATAATACAAATTAATTTGAATAATAGTTGGAGTGCTCTGGACCTCCTTAAGCAATTTATGATAGAAAAAGATGTAGGGCTGTCCCTCATCTCGGAACCCCCGTCCGGTCTAAAGGAGAGCAATATTTGTTTTTTGAGTAAAGACAACTCTGCAGCAGTGTTGTGGAGGCCTGAGAGAGCTAGAGAGTGGAATTGCCGGGTTGTATGTCGTGGGAAAGGGTTTATTATGATCTGTCTTGATGATGTGCATATAATCTCATGCTACGAATCACCTAACGTGCGGAATAATACTTATTTGCGATTCTTAGATACTTTGGATAGAGCATGTAGTGCAGTGATTGGTCCAGTTATGGTCTGTGGCGACTTTAACGCCCACTCCACTCTTTGGGGCTCACCAACCACTGATAGGAGAGGGGAATTTGTAGAGAGATGGTCGGCAGCTAAAGATCTCAGACTGTTGAATGTCGGAGAAGTTTATACATGTGTGAGACCACAAGGTTGTTCCGTGATTGATCTCACATGGGCCTCTCCGTGCCTTCTCGAGCGGGTGAAGAATTGGTCTGTGCTGGAAAATACTGAAACTCTGTCTGACCACCAGTATCTCGAATTCTCACTTAAAAGTTCAAAACATCGATCTGTTCAAAGTAAAGTTAAATTACAAAAGAGATGGAATTTTAACAAGTTAGATTGCGAATTGTTTTGTGAAATCTTTGAATTCTTGGCTAGCATGGAAATTCCTGATAACATAGGGCAGGAGCCTGAGAAATATACGAGATGGCTTATGGATCTTATGAAAAGTGCATGTAATGTGGCTGCCCCCGTAGTAGCACTGAAGAATAAGAGACGACAGACATATTGGTGGTCGGCAGAGATTGCAGAGCTTAGGAATATTGCGGTTAAGGCGAGAAGAAACTGGTGTCGTAGCAAGTATAGTAGCAATAATGTGGAGGTTATTCGTAAAAAAGATGCTTACGCAAAGGCTAAAAAGGCTCTTAGGAACGTCATTAAGAAGGCTAAGAACGTAGCCTGGACGGAATTGATAAACTCTATCGACTCGGATCCATGGGGCTTGCCCTATAAGTTAGTTATGGGGAGACTCCGCAGGTCTAGTCCCGCCCTCTCCGAGACCCTGGATGAGGGAATTCTCAATAGATTGTTGAACTCTCTGTTTCCTGGGGAACCGAGTAATTTGGCACCCCCTGAAATTCCTTCTGTGGTAGATGAGGAAGGCTTAGAAGTCGGTATACACGAGCTTGTTAGACTGATAAGGAAACGTCCGAGCAAAAATGCGGCCCCCGGCCCAGATAACGTTAAATTCTCGGTTTGGAAAAAGATACCGGACATAATATTGAGACATCTCGCGAATCTTTTCACCTCGTGTTTGGAGAGGGGAGTCTTTCCAAAACCCTGGAAAAGGGCGATGTTAGTTTTAATCCCGAAGGGGTTGACAACTACACCCGAAGAAATTAAGGCGCGACCAATATGTTTATTGGACGACATTGGTAAAACTTTTGAAAGAGTTATCGCAGATAGGATAGGCCGCTGGCTTGAGGGAAATGAGGTATCCTCTTTATCTTGTAATCAGTTTGGTTTTCGTAGGGCTAAATCAACCGTTGATGCACTATTGAAGGTTCGGGAACTGGTTCAGCCTGCCATCGAAGGTAACGAAGTTGCGATCGCGGTTGGACTTGATATATCTAACGCGTTCAATTCGATGCCATGGGGCGTTATCTTGGTGGCGATGGAACAGAAAGGATTACCTGGTTACTTACGTAAAATAGTTGCAGACTATCTTTCCTGTAGATGGATAGTATATAAGAATTGTAAAGGTAGAATTGTAGAACGCGAGGTCCTGGCCGGTGTTCCGCAGGGGTCGGTTCTTGGGCCGCTCCTGTGGAACATCGCATTCGATTCAGTTCTTCGCTTAGCATTGGAAGAGAGATGCAATATTATTTGTTATGCCGACGATACCTTGATTGTCTCTAGGTCTAATAGTTTGTTCGATGCAATAGTTAAAATCAATATACAGATAGCTAGAGTGACTAGACACATCAAAAGGCTCGGTCTGGTGGTGGCGGAGAATAAAACAGAGGCGATTCTTTTTAGTAGAAGGAAGAAGATAGTTATGCCCTCAGTTAGAGTTGGAAGTGTCGACATTCCTGTAGGTAACTCTATGAAATACCTGGGGGTCATACTAGATAGCTCATGGAGTTTTAGGCAACACCTTAGTTACGTCGAGAATAAGGCCTCAAAAGCTGTAAGGGCTTTGAACAGATTGATGCCGAACTTACGTGGCCCTGGCGAGCGTAAAAGACGATTATACGCAACGATCGTTACATCAATCGTTATGTATGCGGTTCCAGTATGGGGCGGTAACTTTGTCACAGCCCAGGACAGAATTTCCCGCCCACTGCGCCGGCTGCAACGCGCCGTGGCCATTAGAGTGATTGCGTCTTACAGGACGGCATCCTTTGACGCGGCTACTGTATTAGCCAGGTTTCCACCCTGGAAGTTAGAGGCATCCATGCGGTGCCGAGTATTTAGTAGGTTTGCCGATTTAAAGGCTAGCGGTGAATTCACACATCATTCTGAAGTAGAGGTTAGAAATGGCGAAAACCTGCTTTTAATGCGGCAATGGGATATAGCTCTGGGAAAGCCCGATAGTTGGGGAAAAAGGACGACAACGGCAATTCGCCCTCTCCTGGTAAGATGGATGGCCCGTGACCATGGAGAGGTCAATTATTATGTAACCCAAATACTGACTGGTCATGGCAGCTTTGGGCATTACCTGTGGAGGATAGGCAGAAGACCGACGGCCAAGTGCTTCCATTGTCCTTCTAATGACGATACGTTAGAGCATACTATTTCTGAGTGTCCGGCTTGGGACAATTTGAGATTCGACCTCATTAACAAATTTGGGATGGGTTACCTGGATAGACTAACCCTTGTTTTAATAGTAAATAAGATACTTGCAAATAAGGAAAATTGGATGAATTTTTCGCACTTCGCCGTCTCTGTAATGAAGCGGAAGGAGGAGGAGGAGAGACGTCGTGAGAGGATCTCTCCCTCCGTATCTCCGTCGGAGTCCTCCCACTAACGACACCTCACTCAGTTCGCAATGTCACTTCACCCTCACCCCCCCCCCCCAAAAAAAAAAAAAAAAAAAAAAAAAAAAAAAAAAAAAAAAAAAAAAAACTTC